>NC_085140.1:362164422-362771660 GCF_024139115.2 Armigeres subalbatus | reverse complement strand
CGACACAGAGAATACACTATTTGAACACCTACCCAAGCTAATTCAGCAAAATATAATCATGTAACTGCTGTTCTGATATTGGTTTTTCATTATAGCACCCAAATCAGTGCTATAATGGATATTATGCAACCCATTTGAGTTGCATAATGGTCATTAAAGCACCCATTTGGTTGGTATGGAAAAGTAGGCCGTTTTATCACTCAAAGACGAACTGTAAACCAGGTATTATGATCAGGAATTACAAAAAAAAGATTTTTAAAAGGGTGCGTTTCTTGCCCCGTAGAGATGATCATCTTGCCCCGTAGTATATTTGAACAAGTCAAAAACAGAATTTAAGTTAAGTCACATTTATCGGAATTACCGTTCTTTTTTAAATTCACATTCTAGTCAAGATGTTAGATAAGATGCATCGAACAAGAACTGTCGTATTGTAATATAGAAAAGCATGCTTGCTGAGAAGGTGTTAACTGTAAATCTTAGAATGCTCATCTTGCATCGTCCTACCTTATGCCTATTTCAAATTTGACAGAAAAGTGGGGCTGTTACTTTAACCTTACTTTACCTGTTTGTGGTAATGACAGTTTTATTTAGAGAATATCAATCATCTAGTAAGAACAAAAAAAGTATATCAGTTAAGCCAGAGGTGTGTTTTGGAGGAAAATATTCACTATTTTTATCTTTTAATTAGGGGAAAGGCTTGGGCTACGAACAATAGGTATCATCCCCTACTTTGAAACGTGTGCTTAACTTTTCGATTTTCATCATAGCACTTATGAACTGAAAAATACACCATCAGATGTATGAATGCATACATATAATGCATAACAAAATTATGTCGTTTGTTGATACTACAAAAGGTTTAACCTGTCTTAGCATTGAAGTGATTACCTAATCCATGAACGCAATACAGGCACCACAATCTGTGGAATGATGTGTCATTATTAAAAAGATGCTTGATAAGCTGAATGTCTCGTCTTCTGATACCTTTATCTATTTCGACTATAAGCTTTGTCCATCGAATTGATCGCCGACTTCTGGAATCAATAAAAATATATGCTTTTACGAGTGGGACGCTCAGTATACAAGTAGTTTCAGAAATGAGAATACCGTTTTTAGTACTAGCGATATCAGTTGCCTTAATATGGGGTGAGCGCGTACGCTTTGATAACTACCGAGTTTATGATGTGACCGTTGCGAATGAGAAACAGCTACAGATTTTGCAACATTTGGAGCAATTCTCTGATGGGGTAGAATTTTGAGTTAGAGTCACTTTTGATCACAATTTGTAATTATTGTAAATGATTTCAGTATACTTTCTGGGATTCTCCGGTACAAACGGGTATGAAAGTGAGCATAATGGTTCCTCCGCATAAAATAGAAGATTTTTACGAATTGTCATCGCGACTAGATATGAAGACTGTTTTGAAGATAGAAAATGTCCAGCAGTAAGTAGATAATGTCAGTGTCAATACCCCGTATTTGAATTTGAAAACGTGTCACATAGGTTAATCGACACTGAACGACCTGCTCGAAGGAAGATTGAAGGGTTCAATTGGGACGACTACCACACGCTGGACGAAATTTACGACTGGATTGATGGGTTGGTTGAAGAGTACGGGAGTATCCTATCTGTGGAGCTAATTGGACACTCCTATGAAGGTCGAGAAATTAAAGCGGTAAAGTTGTCCAAGAAGGAGGGCAATCCGGGTATATTCATTGAGTCAACCATCCATGCCCGTGAATGGATTACTTCTGCAACGACCACGTGGATTTTGAATGAACTGTTGACTTCGACGGATCCGGCGGTTCAGGAGATTGCTCAGAACTACGATTGGTATATTTTACCTGTTGTTAATCCTGACGGATTCCACTACACCAAAGAAACGAATCGAATGTGGAGAAAAACGAGGTACCCTCACAGTATTTTGTGCTATGGTGTTGATATGAACCGGAACTTCCCACACCATTGGATGGGTTAGCATGAAAACACAGTCTACCAATGGTAATACAAATTTCTAATGAATTCGTATTTTAGATGGTGGATCTTCTGCCAATCCGTGCACGGATACGTATGCTGGCCCAGAACCAGCATCGGAGATCGAAACGAAACACCTCATGGACTATTTCACTGATAATAAGGAGAACATTCATTTCTATCTCTCATTCCATTCATACAGTCAGCTCATATTACTGCCCTATGGTTATCAAAATGCCGAAAAAGTCGATCGCTTTTATGACTGGATGGACATGGCTGAAGCAGCTGCTATAGCACTGTCTGAGCGATATGGAACCCTGTACAAGTTTGGAAATACGGCCGATGTGTTATGTATGTATTGATGCAATATTAGGAAGGTTTTTATTGCATTGATAACTGAATATGTTCACACAGATATTGCATCCGGGTCATCGCGGGATTGGGCACTTGGATTCCATGATGTTCCAATCGCAGCCTCTTACGAATTCCGAGACACAGGCAACTATGGATTCCTACTTCCCGCTGAACAGATCATTCCAAACTCCGAGGAAGTGCTGGATTCATTGGTAGCATTTTTGGCCAAGGCACGGGAACTTAACTATTTCGAAGTTTAAATAAAACCATTTTCTATAAATTACGTTTATTTTCATTAAAAATATGCAAAACAAAACATTTTATTTCTGCGAATTAGGTTTGTCCATCAGCCATAGCACTGACCATAGTACTGCACTGTATCGTTTTTGACCGTTTCTACTACTACTTGATGTCCATCATACACAACATAAACTGACACGGTTGGAATCACAAATACAACCGTATCTGTCACTTGGAAATACCTGATAGGATGCACCCCTGGAACAGCACCATGCTTCATAACTTCTATGATGGCACTATCTACGGTGAATGTATAGTCCACAACAACCGATGATTCTTCCGTCTTGTCGACAACTGGTTGCACCACAACAACGTGACCATTAAGTACGAATTTAAGAGCCTGTTGACCAAAGAATAATTCAAAATAGTTTGTTTTGCAATGATTAAATATGACTTACAACCAAGCTTATGTCCGTTTTTTGGACATACACAGCCCAACTGTGGTTCTTTGGATGATCAGCACCGTAAAGAGTCCACTCATTGTAAACCGATGTTTTGCTGACGTTGTAGTGGTACCCAGTGTAGTTGAACACAGGATTGATCACGCATTCAGTAGTGTAGCCGGTGGTTTTCATTAAATTGAGGTATCTGAAACAAATGTTGAATAGTATTATGTGGAAATATATTAACTAAAAAAAACATACTCGCTGAAGACAACGCTGTCTGGTTGGAACCACCAGATCCACTCGTAATACGGAACGTGTTTGAAAATATAACTTTCCACCGGTGTGGTGACGGCAACATCGACTATCGGGTACTCAACCCACCACAAAGGGTATTCAACATCCACAACGAAACCGCCTTCTGGAACGTGATGCTGCGGCACGATGTCATGGTAAACTGGGAACACTTGTTGTATCCAGAACCAAACTGGGCTAAACAGTTCAACGTACACCGGCAGCACATGCTGGTAGTCTATGTCGTACACGTACTTCCGAACAGTGGTATGAGCTTTAGCACATTCGTATGTTACTGGAATCGGGATGGTATTTTGTACCGATGGTGTGTAAACCTGAACGTAATGTTTCGCACATTCCTTGTACGAGTAGTAAGGACTCTTGGAGAAGTTTTTCTGAGTTTCCGAGAGACTTCCAGTCCATCCAACCGAAATCACCATTTCGTCTTTGACGCACTTATGATCGAACGAGTAACCATGATAGAAAATCATCTTGCCCTCGACCAAGTCTGTTCCAATATTTTTTACATAATCAAGGCAAACATTCATGTTCTTCTCTCCTGGGGTTTTGCGGGTAACCTGAACGTTTAACTTCTTGAAATACAGGCCATATTCGTGAGTGAAATGCACATTGATATCCCAGTGGTTGAGTTCGACGTCATGGTCGTTTTTGAAGACAGCCACCAGTTTCACGTATTGTTGGTAGTTTGGAGTCGTCCAGGAATCATGTTGAACAACTTCGGTATTTACCTTGAATGTGACTTCGAGCTTGTCGGCCGGATAGACCTTACATGGGTTGATATAACCAACCACTCCATATGTCGAATACTGCGGCGGGAAGAAATGGGTGTAGAACCACGTGTAATATGCCATCACAAACTTGAAGAATGGCATTTTAGCACCTTCATAGAAGACGTCACTTACGAAAACATCGGAGAGAGATTGGAAGTATTTAACATGAGGAATTTGTTCAACATCGTACACAGATAGATAGAAGTGCAAACCAGTGTACTTAGAGTGACTCTCGTACAAAACAACATCCTTTTTCTTGTACACTGGAGCAACAACTGTCGTTAGGAAGTGTTTGCATTCTGGACATGTTACTCTCAGGTAATCAAGCTCAGTATCAGACCGGGCATATACTTGAGTTTTGACGTGCGTTTTGAATCCAACAACGTTCTGAACTTCATTAGTGCTCTTGGTCCATACGATCTTGAACGAGTTTTGTTGGAAGTTGAAGACTACGTCGAAATTGAACGGTACATTAAAGTCGAATGCTTGCACCCGGCGAGTTCCTTGCCACGTCGAAGCAAATGGATTATACACCGAAATTCCATAGAAACCGTGCATCCAAACACGGAAATAACTGTGAATGGAGAATGTCACTTCACTGACGTTTTTGACAACAGGCATCACAACATCATATTTGAACTGTGACACCAAGGGCAGTTCCAAGTCGGTTTTAGTTTGTATACCGTCCATGGTCGGCGAAAACACTTCCACATCCGCTAGGTTCAGAACGGTGGTAAACTGGTACTTCATCGTGGTCAGAACAGTCAAATAAGTATAGCTGTAGAAGGTTTTGATTGTTTCTTCATCGAAAAATTTGGTGTAAACAACCTTTCCATTGGCCATCAAGGTGAACTCTACATGGACCGGTTCTTTTTCGAACTGTTTGATGATTGGTTCCTTAACCGTCTTGGGTTCGACATTGAACAGTTTGGGCCATAGCATGGTCAGTGGGTTTTCGACACCTTCGAATTTCACATATACGGAGTACAGATCAACGTGTCGTTCCATAACGTACGGACTGAAATTAATGTAGAATTGGTTGACCTTGTTGTGCTTGTCATCAGCGACCAGGTTTCCATAGACTGACGCACCGAAGAAATGTTTCAGGTCAACGTAATCGTAGTAGAAAGCCTTTGTTTCAACGGATGGGTCAACATGTTTAAACAATTTTACCACCTGCTTAACGTATTGCCCGAAATCAGTGTCGACCAGAAGAGATGATTCAGCCATATGTTGGACAGTGGTAATAAAGAACGAGTAGACTTGTGGGTTCGTTTCAGTTTGCATGACTGTTGAAATCTTTACAAAGTATTTAACATCTTCGGTTGACAGTAAAACTTTCAAAGCAGCGACTCTTAGCTCGGTAGATAAACCAACGTCTACAAATACCGGGTAAACTATTTCAAACAACGCATCATAGTCAGAATGTAGAAGCTTCTCCAGAGAATAGATGGCGTGAGCACGCAGATGACGATCGTATGCGAGTTCGAGAACCTGTTCGCCTTTCACAATAGGACCAATCAGCTCGTAGACGGACCCTACTTCAATGTTTTTCAAACCATGTAACCAAACCAATTGATCTTCGAAAGTTTCAGCTTCACGAAGCTTTTTGTAGAAAACTTTGATGTACTGCTGCAACACGGGCGATTGAGTATCCTGTTTAAATGTTTTATAGACGAGAGATCCGAACGTTAACACCGCAGCATGATAGACTTCTGGTTTGACATCGTCTTCAAATTGGTAGAACTCTTCGATTTCCTTTAACAGCTCTACTGTGGGAACTCGCACGTTCAGTCCTAGCGAGAATAGCATAGTGCTCGAGACAAAGTCCTTTACTTTGTGGCTCTTGACGAGGTTCTTGATAAAGACCACTGAATATTTGGTTCCAACCAGGGGTAAGATCTTGTAGAATAGATCAACCAAAATAACGTCTTTAGGAGTAGTGGATTTGGTGATCAAAGTGTAGAATTGCTCGTAGTTTTCTACGGTGAATGGTTTGAAGACTTCAACGATCCTGGTAACCGTTAGACCGTGTTTAGTGTCAGTTTCAACGTTTGTGATTGGGTTTTCCTAAAATATTAAAATGTCCTTGCAAATGAACTGCACCTAAGTGGGATTAGATAAAAACTTACGTTAAGGTATTCAACTGCTTCCAAGAGCATGCCTTGAACTTTCGGACCTAAAATGGATATGTCGACCACGTGCGGTACAACGGATAAGGTTGGGAAGTATGTTTCGAATGTTTTCTTGGATGAACCGTAATATAGTGAATTGTAGATCTAAAGTGACAAATAGAAAATAAGTACATAATAAAAAAACAGTCGGACGCCAGATCATACCACAAATTTAGAAAACTTCATTCGATTTGAAGGAACTACAGTCTTAGTTAATACAAAAGATTGCTTAGTTGCAACATACTGTATTTGTCCTTCGGAAATGGAGGGTTGTACTGTCTTGACGCTATCAGTGTGTACTTCCTTCACTTTTACGCCATCTGTGTCGCTCACTACCACATATTTCGTTTCAGGATAGGTTGCATTCCAGACTGCGTAGTTTTTGTAAACTTTTTCTACTTCAAGATTGCCGTAGACTTCATATGGCATGTGATCAAAGCTAGTGTAATCCGGAGTTTTGGTCACCACAATGTAATTTTGAACTGACTCCACATCGTAAGTCACATTCACTTTTCCGTAGACACTTTGCTCCACGGAAGAAAATACAACGGGTTTGGTATACTTTTTTACTGGAACCTTGTCCACCGGAAGCTGAAGTGCAGATGCAATACCCTTTTTAATGTTAATGCTCCACTGTGAGTCATCAGTGACGGTAAACACTTCGTTGACCATTCCGTATTTATCATAGGTCACATAGAAAGGTAGTTCGATAACTTTAGCCTCCTCGGTGATTGGAGCGTATGTTCTTTCTGCAGATTTAACATCATGCACTAGGCCCTTCATGACGAGTGGTCCAGTATAAACGTAGACCTCAGGGTCAACCAGATACACAAATGTGCCATTTCCTGCGGGATCTAAAAAAAATCGTCTGTTACCTTGCTAATTCACTTCGCATTGCCAATAGGATCACCTGGTCGAACATGTAAATCAGCCATTACTTCATATTGGGAACCCTTCTCAGATTCCACAACACCGGTCCTCACATTTAGGATATAGCGATAGACGTACTCATCGGTACTAGTTCCATAGAAGAAGTTCTTCACGGGCATAGAATGCACTACTGCCACGAGGGCAAGAACTAAAAGATAAAATCCAATTTGAATAACCATTACAATCACCATTCCAATCCACCACTTACGAGCTATCCAAAGTTTCATCACTTCACCCCAAAATTGCACTACACTTGTTCTTCGATTTGAACTGATCACCTGTTCACCAACGTCTACTGACCGAGTTCAGCGGAGATCCTTCTTTTAAAGGAGCTCCTTATCGGGAAGGTACTGCAACGAAATTTTATGTTCGCGCATAGGTCATCGCTGCAAGAGGCTTGATTGCAAAACTCTCATTATGAGCCATGTGCGAAATGCGACAAAACAATGCAATCATACAAAGTTTGAAAATTTGTTGACCTTTGCGATGCATTCGCGATTTCGAATTTTGTTATGTTGTTCGTTAGCCACAAATGTGTTATTCTAGAAATAACTTGCGAAGTAACGCACCCTTTCATACAAGTGCAAGAAGATATTCCAAAAGTTTTATTGGTTCATAATTATGTCTATTTTTTATTCATGCCAATCTTATATAAAGCATATTGATAATAATATATATTTTTAACTTTGTACATGTACATGAATTTCACCTTAATTATAATTATAATTATCAGTAAATACTTGTTTGCTGTTATCGCATAGGACCGTACCTGGCAAACATATGCATATGAAATGGTTATTCCACCGAATTTTATACAAATCATTGATTGGTCAAAATTGGAAAACTCTGATTAATCCACCTAGCGATAATAGTGTCTTGCTAGTGTATTAGCGATAAAACTCGATTTTTCGGAGGAAAAAGCGCCAGCAGGAAGATCGAGACCGTGAAGAGACGGAGGAACTGTACCGCGCTATTAACGCACGAAAGTTCTATGAGAAGTTAAGGACATAGTTGGAAGAGTACCACGATGGCAGTAAATATGGCACCGGACCTTCCACGGCCAGTTGATATGGCGAGGTTGAATTTAACATTATTCTGATTCTGGCACTCCTTCATTGGACACTAGTGAGGGGGGAGACCATATGACGGGATGAAATATTCAAGAGCTTCAACTCCATCTTCTTCTTCTTCTTCGTTGGCATTACATCCCCCACTGGGACATTGCCGCCTCGCAGCTTAGTGTTCATTAAGCACTTCCACAGTTATAAACTGCGAGGTTTCTAAGCCAAGTTACCATTTCTGCATTCGTATATCATGAGGCTAACACGATGATACCTTTATGCCCAGGGAAGTCGAGACAATTTCCAATCTGAAAATTGCCTAGACCGGCACCGGGAATCGAACCCAGCCACCCTCAGCATGGTCTTGCTTTGTAGCCGCGCGTCTTACCGCACGGCTAAGGAGGGCCCCTTCAACTCCATAGACAATCCATATTGAATGGTCGTTCCAATAGTTAGGAGTCGATTTTAATCGAGATTGCGAATCTTTCGCATGATAATTAGGCTTCTCAGAAGGCATCAGTGAAACGTGCAATTCAACAAAATACCTTAAATTTGTTTGTGATATCTATCGCACCAGGGGCAGATACTTCTAGTCTAGTCTAGTCTACACTATCGCACCAGGGCAGATGCTTCATACAAAAAGTGTGACATAAGGGTGAGTGGGGTGTAAAATGCTATATTTGCGTTACGTAATCAATGGATCTTTCCTGCGGTGCGGTTTTCGTTCAGTGAAGTCTCTGGAATGTTGCTTTCAGCTATGTGGGTTTTTATTTCGCCAGCGTTTGGAGGGGAGGCACCGTAGCCAGTGTAATAAAAGGTTTAGTTTCCCATACTAGTTTTCATACAAACTTGAACCGGCTTGCGCCAGTTTTTGTTCAAATCGGTTTTTTGAGGACACTCGGAGCATGGGACGGAATCGAGTGAGCGTAGTGGAGCTGGGTCGTTTTTTGAACCACCCTACTAATATTATTTGTTATTTTATAAAAACGACACAAATACTACTACAGTATATGATAGTTTTTATTGTAGCAATACTTTCAAAGCTTTGCTTTGGTACTCAACCCACCTTCACCTTAAACCGTGGCGGCAGCACTACGAAGAGCACCTGAATGGCGATATGGCAGACAACGGTGGCGGTATAGTAATGAACCAAGGAGCACGCGCGCAGGGCATGCGACTTCCGGCTCCGAATCTCCAGGAAATCCAGGAGGAGATCAGCCGGCTGAAAAACAACAAAGCCCCTGGAGTCGGCCAACTACCAGGAGAGCTGTTTAAACACGGTGGTGAGGCACTGGCTAGAGCACTGCGCTGGGTGATCACCAACCAACTGATACGGTTGATCAAAGCGACGATGGATCGGGTGATGTGCGTAGTTCGAGTTTCAGGGGCATTCTCGAGTCCCTTCGAAACGCGCAGAGGGTTACGGCAAGGCGATGGTCTTTCGTGTTTGCTATTCAACATCGCTTTGGAGGTAGTAATACAAAGGGCAGGGATTGACACGAGTGGTACGATTTTCACGAAGTCCGTCCAGTTATTTGGTTTCGCCGACGACATAGATATCATGGCACGTAACTTTGAGAGGAGGAAGGAACTTTGATGGAGGAAGCCTACATCAGACAGAAAAGCGAAGCTAAACGGATTGGACTAGTCATCAACACGTCGAGGACGAAGTACATGATAGGGAGAGGCTCAAGAGAGGTTAATGTAAGCCACCCACCACGAGTTTCTATCGGTGGTGACGAAATCGAGGTGGTTGAAGAATTCGTGTACTTGGGCTCACTGGTGACTAGGGTGGTCGGTATTGGCCATTTTTGAGTAATACCGGTATTCGGTATTTGGGAGAGTTAATACCGGTAATTCCGGTAGAATACCGGTTTTGTGAAAATTTTAGGTATGAAAAGAAAAACTTTTGATTTGGACTTTTGGATGAAAAACAATATTTGTTGGCAAACTTCAAATTTTAAAATCATTGCTTGTTGAGCTGGACAAAGCGAAACTTAAGTAGGCATAACATACTGAGCGACTCATCCCCCAATCCACATTGGATTTTGTTGGCAATGCTGCTAGCTACTGAGTATGCCTTCTTTGGTTGGACGAATGGATTCAAGACAGTCGAAAATCAGTGTCATGATCTTGCCCTTAATCCCTTCAGATTTAAAGTAGGAGAATTCCAAGTGTTTTATTCTGCAACATTCTCTTCACAAGTTGGTCTTTTACTTATAAACCAGAAAAATAATTCATAGAAGCATCTTCTTCGTACCGATCGTCAGGTATGGTTGTTGTCTCTGTTTCAACGATCGCATCAGAAAACACGACCGTTTTTTAATCAAAGTAGCTCTGGATAACTTGAAGAAAATGGGAAAACCGTTTCTGATCAATTCTCGCGCTTAGTTTCATAGGGGCGTGACTGTATAGATCGATTTCTGTTCGTCGATAATTTCTTTTTATTATTGTATCGAATTGCGCTATTTTATCGATGATTAAATGATTTGGTGTGATAAAGGATGATTGTATCTTCCACCAGAATCAATATCACGATTGTAGCTTTTGAAACATTTAAGTTATTAACAAAATTTAAAATCAATTAAGAGAAATCGAGCAATACAGCCCCTATGAAACTAAGCGTGAGAATTGCTTCACGACAGAATTATTCAAAAAATAGTCTGTTGGATTGATTTTTTTCCTTAAAAGCATCGAATAAGTTGGCGGAAATCTCTGTTGATTGATTTGATAATTGTTCCGACATAGATTAGTGCGCCACTTCGGCTACATATAGAGTGCAGAATTCACGGCAAAGTAGTTCCACAGCAGCTTGAATAAGTTAGAAGGCTTGAATTATTTCACCAACAATCATCACTGAAGTTGCATTAGGATTAAAGGTTCAACTCATAGATTCGCTTGTGCATAGATAACATGCTATTCCAGTGTGCCTTGGTATCAGCCAGCAGACACTAATTCAGAAAAGACATATTTTTGCAGCAAATCATTTTTCACAGGTGATCACCAGAGAAGAACTACTACTACGGCACCTTTTTCACAATGTCATATATTGCGGGGAAAATTAGATGGCTAAGAGAATGAAGCAACACGTTTGATTAATGACGATGATGATCGATTTTTGTGCAAAGTTACTCATACGCGCATTCAATTTTTGGCTCGATGCGTATTGCTTGTAACCGAACATTTGTCCCATATATCCTGGATTTCCTGTTTATATGGGACAAATAAACAATTACAGGCAGTTCAGCTCATATATGTTGGTGAAAACTATTCGAGATTTTCATACTGACAGCAACATTTGAAATACCGAAATACCGGTATTTTCCGTCTCTAACACCGGTATTTTCGGTATCCAGATTTGGCCGGTAATACCGGTATTACCGGTTTCGGTACTACCGGTTAGACCACCCTACTGGTGACCGCCGATAACGCAGAAAATCGTACGTACGCAAAACGCTCCGATCGAATAGAGTTCGCCGCCGTCCCAAACTGACAATCTACAAAACGCTTATCAGACCGGTAGTTTTCTACGGACACGAGACCTGGACGATGCTCGTGGAGGATCAACGCGCACTGGGAGTTTCCGAAAGGAAAGTGCTGCGTACTATCTATGGTGGGGTGCAGATGGCAGACGGTACGTGGAGGAGGCGAATGAACCACGAGTTGCATCAGCTGTTGGGAGAACCATTCATCGTTCACACCGCGAAAACCGGAAGACTGCGGTGGGCCTTGCACGTAACCAGAATGTCGGACAGTAATCCGGCGAAAATGGTTCTCGACAACGATCCGACGGGAACAATAAGGCGGGGTGCACAGCGGGCAAGGTGCAGCCATGGACCGAGCTGAATGGAGAAGACTTTTATGTATTGCACAGGCCACTCCGGCCTTAGTCTGGTAATAAATAAATAGTGTATTAGCGTTAACATTAGCATCCTGGCCACATCCTTGCGAATGCTGAAGAGACGATGTATGTGTTGTAGGACACCTACATAATACTATGTTCATAAGGCAGGATGGTGCATTTCTCGTACATTTTAAAATAGTTTTATGGTCATAACTTTTGAGCCCAAAGCCCGGTCCAGCCAATTTTTAATTAAGAACAATGGAACAGGATTCTTCATCAAACACAATTTTGCGATCATTCAACCGTAAGTTCCCAAACAATGAATGAGTTAGTTTGTGCACATTTATGCAAACAGAAGTTTCTAATCCGGAGTCAAGCCAGCCTAGGGCTGAAAGTCTCCTTAATAAGGACAATAAAAAAAAGTTTCTTCTGTTTTCTATCAGTATAGGGGAAAGGGGGAATCTGATAATCAAACTAATCAAATACTGCTTAAACTTTTAAATTTTACCGGTTTCCAGCACATGCAACAGTCAACAAACATAAGAATCGTTAAAAAAAATACGACCAACGTTTTTTTTCTCCGAATTTTTAAATCTCCTCTGCTATCACAAATCATTGACCTCCCTTTACCTGCACTTAAATGTGTCATTTGTGTCATGGTTTTTATTTTTCGGACACAATTTTTACAATAACATATAAGAGTGTACTGCTTTGTTAGCAAATTAGATTTTTCATACACATTTCTTTTACACATTTTTTTAAAATTTTCTCCCATTTTCAGATATTGCAACTGCATCGTGAGTAGAGCGCCTATCTGTCATGGCCGTGCACCATCGAGCGCACTACTTACGGGGTTAGGGACAAAAGGTCGAAAGACAAAACGTCGAAAGGATAAAAGGTCGAAAGACAAAACGTCGAAAGACAAAAGGTCGAAGGGACAAATGGTCGAAAAGAACAAAAGGTCGAAACCCAAGTAACATTTTGGGTTTTATCATACTCCATTAGCAGTTTTGGAGAGCAAATATTGAAGACTAGCAATAAAACTAAGATCTACATGACAACCTCTTGAAAACCACTACAAGATTATGTTATGACCAAGTGGACCACTCTTGAGGACGTCTTCAAAGCAAGCTCGAGGTTGTTAATAAAGCTGCCATAAAACCGCTGTCAAAAAAGGGAAATTCTCTTTTGTTATTAAACTGTAAAAAAAGGAAAATCGTAGGAATGGAAGAATGAAAACAACATTCAATGGAAGGATAAAAAACAACATTCATGGATATGAATATAAAATAATATTGAATCATCGGAATGCCCCAGAACTCGCTCGCGTGCATACAATTTTGGTGCGCCTTCGAATTTCTGGTGAAACCAGGTAAGAAAAGCAGTTTATTTAAATGCGCCGTCGCAATATCGTGATTTACGAAAATTAAATTTGAACAAATCATTAATCAATATACTGTTTTTTTTTTACTTGTGGCATTTCGATTCGCACCGAAAAATTTCTCGTGCTCCGAGATTTGTAAATGATTCTGAAATGCAGCGGTTGCTACATATGGTAGTGAATATGGCAAAAGATTTTTGACGATATGAAATCAATTCTATACTACCATCATGGCTGCTACTACACCGTGGGTAGTTGTGATGGTCAAAATACAGTTTTGCGTATCTTTCAAATATAATAAGTACTTCCTAGAAATTACTAATTAATTCATTGTACAAGAAAAATTAATGCAATCAAAGTAAACTGTGAGAAGATGGAGAGAGGAATTAAGTTCGAAACATGGACTCCAAGTAACTTAAATGGTACTTCAATCAAATTAACGCCGTTCACAGGATTTTGTTTTTACACGATTTCTTTTCGCTCGTATTTTTGATCGTGTGACTTCAATTTGCCACCAAACTCTTCGCAACATGTTTCAAAAAATCCTGAATAAATCAAAGAAAAATCACATGATAATTAATATACGGTTAACATTAAGGATGAGTTGAAAATTGAGAAAATGTAAATCGTGTAAAAACAGAATCCAGTGTAATAAGCATCAGATAAAACAGTTTCTGTCTGACCTTTTTGCTGTTTGTTTTGATTATGCGATCTCTTTCACAATGTTCAATTTTCATTGTCGCCATTCCTCGTGCTGAATGGCGTCTGAACTATTTTTAATGTGAACGATGTTTAAGCCATCAAGCTACAAATTCAAAAGTGTTCAGGTTATAAGCGATCAAGTTACCGGGGTCCACAATAATTGCAATTGAAGTTATGCTTCCAACAGCGGCAGTAGACCATCTCAAATATTGGTTATCGCACCATTTGTTGGGTGTTCGTATTTATACTATCTTAATTCAACGGAAATAAAATGTCATATTCGGTTAGTTTACTCGATTTTCATTATCTATTCCATTTTCAGGAGTGGAATTTGACCTATGGATTTTATTGTCAATAAACAACAAAATTTCAAATATGTGAATGCCCAATTTTCAAAGTTTACGTATTCATTGTGGGGGAACAGCGCCTAGATTTCATCTCATGGCTCCGATGTTTATCTCATCAAAAACAAAGCAATGGAAAGGTATTTGATTTGCTTCTTATTTTTGTGATTTTTTTCAGCAGTGAGCACGCATGTTTACAAAAAGAAGCGACGAAATTGGTGCCGTATTTCTTTGCTTCGCGATGAGATTAAAATATGTTCAGTAAGATGGAGATCGGGACATTACCCCTATTTATTGTTTTCTTTGTTTGAGTGTTCGAGAAACTTGTAGCAGAAACATTACGATAGAAACATTTGTTTTTGGCCATTCGGTTGGCCATAGTGCATGAAGTTCAACATAAACATAATGTTCTTGTATAATCCCATTATAAACCTTTAAAAAACCACTAAGTTCTATGGAGGTTATACGTAAGACAAGTCTATGACCAAAATATCCGGTTTTATTACAGTTTTCAAAATTTGTTTTATTGGAGTCCTCAAGATAATCATTAGCCCACTAATAAGTTTATGAAGCTTTTGACATTTGTGGTTTTATTAGACGTTTTATTATGGTTTTGGAGATAGCTATAGGTCTTCAAACAAAGCTAATCTTGCAGCATTGAACAAAGCAGCGATAAAACCGTCACAAAACTTAAATAAAAAATTGTTACTTGGGAAATTGTTTGTGTTGCCTTGAAATTGTTACTTGGGAAGGGACAAAAAGTCGAAAGGACAAAACGTCGAACGGGACAAAAGGTCGAAAGGACAAAACGTCGAACAGGACAAAAGGTCGAGAGGACAAAACGTCGAACGGGACAAAAGGTCGAAAGGGACATAAGTTTGAAATTGACAAGAAACTGAAACGGAGAGAATCAATCTCGCACCAGAGTTGCTCTACACAGTTACCAAAAACTCTGCTTTTTAGTTTTTACAATTTTTAACAATTGAATAAAATTTATTCAATAAGTACCACTAATAGATGGATGTTTGAGTTTTCTAAATGTCACTTCGATCAAATACACCGGCGTGTATTATACGCCGGTGTATTTTCAATGCGTGGGCCTGCGTAGTATAGGACAACTCTGTCTCGCGAAATACAAGCTTTATTCATTTCTTATTTACAATCTTTTTTATCTATATTAGAACTATCTAGATATTCATAATATTGTCTTATAGTAATTACTCCTTCTTAGAAAATTGCTCATTCTTCAACTTTGATTGATTAGATGAGTGCGTTATTTCTGCTTAAAGTTAAATGCATTCCATAAATTCATTTGGAATACACCCAACTTGTTATTAACTTGTTCTTGATAGACCTTTTGTCCCTTTCGACCTTTCGTCCTTTTCGACCTTTTGTATGTACTATTTATTTACATTTTAATGAGACGTAGCACATGACGACACTCCTCTTCTCCCTATTTATGTAACGAAACTTAGAGCCCTCTTCCTTCTTCCTTGGTAACTTTCACAAATAGAGGTAATAAACTATAGAGGACGATTGTCGCTGCAGTTCGCTTTGTTATCGTCCCCAAAACATGTTGGGTACCTAACTGTCAAAACGTTCTGATTTTTCCTTTGTTGACATTTAGTGCCCTATCCTCGCCAGCAAAAGATGTTTCGCCAGTGACGACAGCGACAAGCGTCCTCTATAGTTTATTACCTCTATTCTTTCACACGACTTCAAAGTTCGATAAACCATCTCAAAATATAACTCATCGTGATATTAACTGCGGGTGGACGCATGTTAGGGTGTGAGGAAGCGCTTAGTACATAGTAGATCAGGATCGATGACACAATTTGCCTCGCAAAATCGATATTACTTTGATTATGTTTTCATATAGGGTAAGACCTGGCCAAAACGACCCTCTTTGATTTCTAGAAAACTATACCTAACTACATCAGTATACTGTATACATCAGTTGGTACCTTTAAATATTTGTAAAACCATCATACTATGTGAATGTGGAAGTATTTTTGTAACCACTAAATGTCGGGAATGAAAAGAATAGCTCGGGGAGAAAAGTACAAAGAAGTACAGATCAATCTGATATACGTTATATAAAGAGTTGGCCTTAGTCTTTAAACTTAGATTAATGAACAATATGCTATGGTCCGTGGTCCGCCGTGCGGCGTAGTTTAATTTTGCAGGTATCACATGACCGTTGGACGGCGGCTATCTCCGGATGATGCTTCTGATCCTATTGATGAGTTGCTTCGTGTCTGAGACCTTTGCATACAATGGAGCTCGGTCTACTTAAAATCCTTCAACAGTCTTCGAAACATTTTCACCGCGAAAATTTTTCACCGTGTATTTTTCCCACGATCTTTGCTCGTATGAAAAAAATGTACAATGCGGCGCGCATCCTTCCTGTTTTGACGACATGTTTGAAACAACTGAACATGTTTGAGTAAAAGTGTGTGGGCGACAATTTTCTGAATATTCTAGGGATTCATTTACATAAAGAAATATTTCTCTGAAAGCATTAATATTCTCATAGAAACGTATTGAAGTATTGAAATTCCCGTTTTTAGTGACCATCCGTTATTACATAATGAAAATAATAGCAAAATACAAAAAGTTACAGTTTTGATGTAACTTTCAATGTTTGTTTGCTCAACATTCTGAAGCGACGCTAGCATACTGTCCGCAAAACTTGCACTGGAACACTCAGTTGGACAACAAAATAACTTTTCTCAGTGGTTAAAATGATATAAAAAGGCAAATTTCTTCAAAAATGTAACGTTATTCGGAAATATGTTTCAGTGGTCAAAACGCCCTAGTGTAGGCAGAACGATATGCCCTTACCAAGTGGACACAAGCGCAGCGAGCCTGCAGCAGTTGTTTTCAAATGATATGGAAAGTATTGAAACGTAATTCAAACCTACCTAATGAACTTATGTTGGTTTTTTAATGTCAAGTACAAAGGGGCTTGTAACCTTTTTATTATGCGATAGATAAAATACTGATGAATGGCTACGCAACGTCTTGGGTAACGGTTAAATCTTGTGTTTAGTGCGTTTATTGATTAGTTCCTTTATTATGCAATTTAGCGTAAAGACACCATTACGAGACATTTTATCAGTAACTTAATGCGCTTTTTTCAAGGTATTCAGCTCACTCCCACTTCACAACATATAAGGTTTGATTTTTCATGACAGTTGTAGCAAAAGTTCTCCTGAAAAACTTTGTCGAAGACACCAAGTTCGTAATTCCGTTAGATTTGGAGAACACAGAACGCCATCGGGACAAGTTCTGCTATACTCTGATTTACGAGGTGAACACGCTCCCCGGCATCGCGGAGTTGGCTTCCTACTAAGCGCTCAGGCACACTCTGCGCTTATGAAGTGGGAACCTTTAAGTGAAAGGATAATCGTTGCCAGATTTAGAACACGGGTCCGAAACCTTACAATAATCCAATGTTATGCGCCAACCGATGCTGCCGATCTGTAAGACGAAGAGAACTTCTACACTCAACTCAATGCCGTCGTAGATAGAATTCCGAAGGGTGATATCAAGATCTGTTTAGGCGACTTCAATGCGAAGATCGGATCCGACAACTCGAAGCATGAGTGCATTATGGGACGCCATGGTCTCGGAGAAATGAGCGAAAACGGAGAGCTGTTTGCAGAATTTTGTGGTAATAACGACGGGGATCGCTCTTCCCTCATCGACCGGTTCACAGGAACCCTCTTGATGTACGGAATAAAAGTAGTGCCGATATCGCGTCTGATCATCACCTCCTCAACGGCGAAATACGCCTGCGCATTGCGCGAATTCGTTGGCAGGAGGAGAGAGTTGGACGACGGTTCAACACACGCGGACTGAAAGATGCCACGGTGAAACGGTCCTTCGTTGAAGAACTGGAGACGCGTGCTGCAGATATTCCGGAAGGTGGCGGCATGGAAGACCAATGGACCGCCATCAAAAATGCCTTCATCGCCACCAGCGAGAATAATCTGGGTGAACTACGTACCCAGAGAAAACAACAGATCACCGATGAGTCCTGGAGGAAGATAGAGGAGCCAAGAGAAGCTAAAGCCGCGATAGAGCGATCGAAAACCAGAGGAGCCAAAGTCTTAGCCCGTCAACGATACTCGGCTCGGCTGAGAAGGAAGTAAAACGCTCATGTCGACGGAACAAGCGAGCGTGGGTAGACTCTCTGGCCGACGAAGGAGAGCCGCAGCAACCGGGGACACTCGCCTCCTCTACGATATCTCACGATGGGTTGTGTTATTGACCGACCCAACCGAACAGCTGAAAATCTAGTTCGAGCACTTCGAACAACTTTTTCAAGTGCCAGCCAGGCCATCACCACCTCGCCATGATCTGCCTAGGATCCGTCAATACCGAAGCTCCATCACTGCTAGAGATTCAAACAGCCATCCAAAGCATGAAATCGAATAAAGCCCCAGGGGTCGATCGCATATCAGCCGAGATGCTCAAAGCTGACCCCATGACATCCGCTCAACTACTGCATCGTTTATTTTGTAATATCTGAGACACCGCAACTTTCCCGGTCGACTGGATGCAAGGTATCTAAGTGAAGGTGCCCAAAAAGAGTGACCTGACTGTATACGATAACTGGCGAGGCATTATGTTGCTGTGTACCGTTCTCAAAGTTCTATGCAAAATTATCCTAGCCCGGATTCAGGAGAAGATCGATGCGACTCTCCGGCGGCAGCAGGCTGGGTTCCGTGCCGGAAGATCCTGTGTGGACCATATTGTCACGCTCCGTATCATTCCAGAGCAGGTCAACGAATTCCAAGAGTCCCTTTACTTGGTATTCATTGACTACGTAAAAGCTTTCGACTGTCTTAATCACGAGAATATGTGGGGCGCCCTGAGACGCAAGGGGGTTCCTGAGAAAATCATCGGCCTCAACGAAGCACAGTACGAGGCCTTTTCGTGTAGAGTGCTACACAATGGGGCCTTGTCCGACCCTATCCGGGTCGTAGCTGGTGTGAGGCAAGGATGTATTCTATCACCGTTACTGTTCCTCATCGTAATCGACGAGATTCTAGTAGAGTACATTCAACGGCTGCAGGTGTTCATCAACAGATGCCTGCGGTATATAATTCGGGCCTGGTGGGCTCACAACTGGATCTCAAACAACGAGCTTCATCGTCGTTGTCATCAGAGGCCGATAGCAACATAAATTTTAGATCGAAAGTGGGGCTGGGTCGGCCACACTCTACGTAGCACAATGGTCGGATTCGTCAAATTTCAAGACATAAATCAATAACTCAAAAACCATCAGTGCTAGAGTTTTGACGTCTTCAGAAGAAACGATCTACAAGAAGATATCGCTTTTTGGTGTAAGTTGTCATTAGGGTGGCCCTCCGGTGAAATTTTTTTGTAAATGTATTTTTTTACCCTTTTGAGTTAGGAGTTCATATAATTCTTCAAAGTTATAGAAAATTTAATTCTAAGCATTTTTGCTTAATACACATTTATTTTATCTCATATAGGTGATGTTTTATGACAAAATTACTATCATCAATCAAAAGTGGACAAACATGGACAAATGAAGTACCATGGATTTGTTGGGCCTGCATGTATACTTTCAGATTACGGTTGAAATTTTTGCCAATATTTGCTACTAGCTGCAGTAGAATGCTCAAAAAAATAACACTCTTTCATAAAAAAATGCTTATAATATGCTTGAAAAAGAAGCTATCAACCATCTTATGTAACCAAAAGATGCGCCATCCAAAGACCGTGAAGCGATGCTAAGACAGTTTTTGAAAATATTCTGAATTGATGAAAGTGGAAGCTAAAAACTGTTTTTTCGGGACCACCCTATCTAAATTTAGTAATTTTGTCATAAAACATCACCTATATGAGATAAAATAAATGTTTATTAAGCAAAAATGCTCAGAATTAAATTCTCTACAACTTTGTAGAATTATATAAAGTTCTAACTCAAAAGGGTAAAAAAATACATTTACAAAAAAATTTCACCGAAGGGTCACCCTAATGACAACATACACCGAAAATATATCTCTTCTTGTAGATCATTTCTTCTGAAGACGTCAAAACTCTAGCACTGATGGTTTTCGAGTTATCGATTTATGTCGTGAAATTTGACGAATCCGACCATTGTGCGTAGGGGCAGAAACGAAATCTGTAAACAAGCATTAGACTGGAACCCAGCGGGACATAGCAGCAGAGGCAGACACTTGACTCGACTCAAGTACAAGACGGTTGAATGCATTCCACTAAAAAGAGCTTAAAATATTTTATCTGGTTTATTTATTTTATTTATTTTATTTATTTCATCTATTTTATTTAACTTTTTTATTTTCTTTATTTTATTTATATTATTTATTTTATTTGTTTTATTTATTTTATTTCTTTTATTTATTTTATTAATTTTATTCGTTTTATTTATTTAACTTATTTAATTCATTTAATTCATTTCATATATTTTAATTATTTTATTTACTTTATTTGTTTTATTTATTTTATTTATTTTATTTATTTTATTTATTTTATTTATTTTATTTATTTTATTTATTTTATTTATTTTATTTATTTCATTTATTTTATTTATTTTATTTGGCCGTTACAAATATTTAATCTAAATTATGTCATTCTGGTCTCTAAAATATCAAGGGGGAGGGATTTGTTAAAGAATGTTTTGAAAATCCTTAAAATCATCCAATTTTTTTGTTGTTGCCCCCTCAAAATATTATTTTTGGGCAAAAAAATCCTAGGGGGGGGAGGCATAATTGTTTTTAAATATTTGTATTGGCCATTTTATATATTTTATTTATTTTATTTATTTCATTTATTTTTTTTATTTTATTTGTTTTATTTATTTTATTCATTTTGTTTATTTTATATATTTTATTTAGGCCGTTACAAATATTTAATTAAAGCTCAAAGGGGGGGGGGATAATAAAAAATAAATAATAAAATGAATAAAATCAAAAAACTTCTCGGATTTGTTAAAGAAAATTTTTAAAATCCTCAAAATTATCCGAATTTTATTTTTTTGCCTCCTCAAAATATTGGTTTTTGGCAAAAAAATCCAAAGGGGATGGGGGGAGGGGGTGACAAAATAGTATTTAACTATTTGTATCGGCCTTATTTTATTTATTTCATTTATTTTATTTGCTTTATTTAGCTTATTTATTTTCTTTATTTTCTTTGTTTTATTTATTTTATTTATAGGCTAGATGTACCAGTTGTGGCTATAGCACCAGTTGTCGCACTAGTGCTTTATATGCGAAATGGCCAATCAAATCCACACAAAACAAGTTCAGATCAAGAAACTTTATTCATATGATACGATAACACCTTTGATCTCCTCCAAAACAAGCAAAGCATAATTGTAAACATTGTTTACATTTTGCCTAATTTTTGACGTCGTTTGCACCAGTTGTCGCACTAGTTGTCCCTATTTGGCCAATAAGAAAACAATGGGATTTGCCAAATAAGGAACTAAAATTAAGAAAAGTGCCACAACTGGTGCATGCGTTCCTATTATGGATTAATTAATTTTGAGGATGATAACAAATTTTATTGTGGTTTTCACAGCTGTTCTGAGGAGCAGGAAGTATAATATATATATAAAGTCGATGTATAAAGTCGACCTGCATGCCTTTTAGGGAAGATCCATTAATTACGTAACGCAAAAATTGGACTTTTTCAACCCCCCCTCCCCCCTATGTCACACTTTTTGTATGAAGCTTCTGAAAATTTTGTATGAATCGTCACATTTCACTCAACCCCCTCCCCCCTCTAAGCGTTACGTAATTTGTGGACGTTCCCTTACTTATTTAAAAAAAGATTTGTTCTTATGTATGGCGACAATTGGTATTATTTATTATTTTTATTTTTTCATTTTATTTAGGCCGTTACAAACATTTCATAAAAATTATGTCCTACTGATTCCGGAAAATAAATATTAAAATGAAAAAAAAAAACTTCTCAGATTTGTTGAAGAATGAAAATCCTTATAACTTTCTGATTTTTTTTGTTGCCCCTCAATATATTATTTTGGGGCAAAAAAAATCCGAGGAAGGGAACATAATGCTTTTTAAATATTTGCATTGGCCTTATTTTTCTATTTTATTTGTTTTATGCATAATCCATCTGACAGAAGTCTCGATTACAAAATCCTTTAAACTGTTTGAACATTATTTGGGAGCATAGAAAGTTTAATTTTCTGTTTAAATATTGTCGAAGACATAACAAACACAAACGACATCCCAAGCAGCATTTTTGGTTTTATAACGATTTACTCTGCAAGACTGCTACAGTTGTCTATCTCAATATTTTTCGATACAATTGGCGATTGTTGAGCACCGTCACATGCATGCAAATTAGGCGAAAATATGGATTATTATTATTGGCACTCTCGTCCCCAGCCGGATAGAAATTTCTGGGTAGAGGATATAAGGACCTAGTAGTTTTAATTTAATATGTTATCATTCATTAAGACCTTGGGTCCGATGATTAATTGCGAATAAATAATCAAAATTTGGTAAAGCTATGATCATATAACTTTACCGGGAAGTCGCGATTGGAAAAACATTAAATTGTATAACTCATTAAAGTTGCAAACGGTACTCAGATAATCAGTCAGCCATATAACGGTCCCTCAAAGATACATTGGATGTATGTTTTTGATGAGTTGTATGATGGGGATAATATATTCCATTTAAAAAATATTGCCCTTCGTTTTGCGCCAAAGATTGATGTATTCAAACCAGTTTGTTATCGTTTTTGTCTGAGACTTTATTCAAATTTCACGATTGTTTTGGTTAGTCTACCATCACAATCTATCATCTTAGATACCGCAAGTCTTCTACTGCTACTTCTTCTCCTTGTAACAGTTAATGCACAGTGGCTAACACTATCATTTTTGTGCGTTTACCAAGAGAAGTTTTGCATAATAGTGATATAATAGTGGATTTTTAAAAACTTTTTATTAGCTATGTAGCATAACGATCAATTTAGCTACAAAAATTGGTTGGTAACTTTTTTGCGACAAACTCCATACAAATATTTATGATTTATCGACTATCGTGCAAAAATAATAATTTCAGCCACCGTATAATGACGAACAACGGGAGAGATCGAAACGCCACAAGACTATAGTTTGGCGAATGGAATGATGGGATCCAATGGATCTTTTATTTTTTGGATTATCATGAACATAACCTTAGTTTTTTTTTCAAATTCTTTATTAGAGTGATTTTTTCAGTGCTACAAGGTCATCACTTAAATAATACATAACCTTAAATAGTGATTAGGAATGCTGAGGATCATTGAAGTTCAATCGAAATAGTTGGGTCGATGACAGATATTAATAGACTAATGTATTGAATACTTGCAAACTTTGTATGAGATTTTGGCATTTCCAGTTTTAGGTACAAGGATTTACTTAAATCTTAAAATTCTGTTTCAGTTTATTACAGCACATGTATAAAAAGCTTATATATTGCAGATTTTGTGTATGCTAAAATTTTGTATAGAATTGTAGTTTTTTGTGTGTAATAAATAAGTATTTGCTGTTTTGATTTAAATTGCCTTTGTTACAAACATTTCAAATTATAAGACGTATGAGGCGTATGGTGCTTTGCTGAAAATCTATCGTTTTGATGTTCTATCCGCCCCACTATAGTAAAGCGATCATTCGCATCCAAGAGATGGATTGCTCGGGGATTTTTTATACCGTCATCCGAGGGGCAAATGGATCAATTTTAAACAAAAAATACACTGCCACATATTTACTAATCTGCATAATTAATCTAATGTTTGGTGAGGTAATTTTTTTTTCAAATTTCGAAACAAGACTCAAAAATCACACGGAAAATTGGGAAAACGTCTTCTGCCAGTGAACACGAGTGGAGCATTTTACATACAATTGAAGAAGATCCAATAAACAACATAAAGATGCATTAACGCCTAATGTATAAAACAAAAAATCAGTTAGTCGCGAGCTTCACAGACAAATGTAGGTTCTCCGAATACAAATTGCCCCCGTTTACGGTATGTACGCAACTTTTCCAGTGAACAACAGGAAGCGCCAAGAAGTCAATATATGGGGGATAACCATAACGTAAAAACCCGAACTTCAGACGAACAACGTCAGTTGGTGGTATCTGATGATTGATTATTGAGACCATAGAATTAAGTTTTGTTCATTAAGATGTTTTAGTTTATCACATGAAACATGCTTGATCATATCCTAAGATCTGTTCAGTTTGAGCATGTTCAAGCTTTAAGCACTTTGCCACAAGGATGGCACAGTCGAATTGATTTGTCGGGAAGATAAGCTAAAGCCATTGATTTTTGAAATCAATGGTGGGGGCTTTGTAAAAAAGAAACCTAATAAAGGTCAAAATGATTTTAAGGCTTCTAATTTTTTTTGTTATAAGACAGGCTCACATGAGAATGTCGTTTTATTATCTGTTAAATTACCGGTTCTTCTTCGAAAAGACTGTTTATGTTTTGAGAATATTGTTTGCTTCCGACGAAAGAGAGATTGAAAAGGAAAAAAAGCCGGGTCTCCAAGTATTAGTTTAGTCAGACTCGGCGCAGTATTATTGACCGAAAGTCTCACACCTCTGTAGAGTGGTCATTCCATGCTGTTGTCTGTAAAATACCGAAATATGTTAACTCTTGATCAGCCTATATCTGATCAATTTGCAGAGGAGTGATTTCATGCTCAACTACAAAAGGCGAATAGATATAACTATCTAATCAATTTGAACCGACTTTATCTAGAACCTATAGTTATTACTGTCAATACTAAATCAGCTTATAAACTTTCCAACTCCGGATCTGGATTAAGCTTATCTGTATACCAATTAAACCAACACAAGTGAGAAAAGCACGATGCATTGAGCCGAAGTTGTCGAGTCTCGGGATCCAGCATCAAGGTGTAATAAAATAACAGTGTCGTGTCGTGCAGCGATCAGTTCCTATTGTAGAGCCGCGACCGGTGGATTAGTCGAGTATCAACGATAGAAGCGCGTTTGAATTGGCTGTCCGTTCAGCTTAAGCTAATTTGTGATGTGAATAACAAGTGGTGAGCTAATAAAAATAAACAGTGATAGGTGACCGGTTAGAAGTCGTACCAAGTGATCATTATTATTGGAATTTCCTAGTTTCTGGGAAAATTAAGCCAGTATAATCGTAATTTAGTAACAGTTCTAGCGAGAAACGTTAGAACGAGACACATTGCGATGTCCCAACCGTGGGCGATATCACTATCGGTGTTGTTTTCGGTGCTCATAGCGAGCTGCAGCTGTAATGATAATGGGTTAGTATTCTACCGAGAAAATAATGAGCTGAAAATTTAAACCCCCGAGCTGAACTCGAGCGTATCGTGTCCGGTTAACAGAGCAAAAATCACGTATGGGGTTCCCACGTAGTGCTAGTGAAAATTGATCTTTTGGATATCAATTGGAAAAAAATCGGTGACCTGTGCGATGGCGTTGGACACGTAGGATCAACCGTTGGATAGCGATGACGAAATCTCGACGTGCGACGACCAGCGACGGTGCGTTCATACTTGACAAAGTTGATCTGCCTGTTATGGGCAAAGCATGTTTCCGTGTGCGATCCACATCCTTCGCTTCGTACCAGGTCGAACTGGGGGAAGCAAATATCTACAAACAAAACAGTGCAGAAGACAGAGTCACACACATTGGGCTCGGGCATTGACGGATGCCTACGACAAACAGCGACCAGTCATACTTATTTTGTCTTTTAACCCTTCCGATATAACTTTTGAGTTTTGGTATGAGCATAGTGAGTACAGTTTTCAGTTTACGTCATTTCCAAACGACCCCCTTCCAAAACCCATATTTATTATATTAGTATCATCCAATCCCTTACAACCAGCTTTGGAGAGAGAGAAATGCGCAGTTGGTTTTGCTACTAGATACTGATAAAACATTTGAATCATTTGTTTGCGAAACTGCCTATATCCGTTTTACACGATTCCGGGAAAACAAAAAAAACTGTTTTTGAACAAATTGGCACTGAATATTTCGATTTCTTCGGTACAGTTTTTAGTAAAACTCAACACCCTGGGGCACTTCCAGTGCGAAAACTGTAAGCAGTACTCCATAATTGCTCTTCGAAGTGCGGGCCCATATTTAGTTTTTCAAACAAACGAAATTTTTTTTCATACATTCCTGAACACAAATTTTTTGTTAGTATTTTTTGCCAGAATACGTATTTTTGGACATATGCAGTTTCTCAAACAAACGGTTCATTTACAGACCCCATTCGATTTTGGCAACATTTGATGTTGGCAATTAAGCCATTCGAATTTGGCAACAAAACCATTAAATTTTGGCAAAACAAATTTTAAAAATTCCTTTTTTTTAAATTGTTTATAAATCGTGAATCTCATTATCCGCAGAAAAAAACGGGTTAGACCCCGAAACCAAAGTAAAAAAATCGTAAAAATCGCTTAAAAATTCCAGAAAAAACAGTTTCACAATAAGTGATGAAATGTGAAGTACCATGAGATTCCATTCGATAATCGATAACCAAATGTTTCGTACGTTTTGCCGGTATCAAATGGAATCTGTATCTTTAATAATTTCCTACCATTTCATAATCATGAGGTCAAAGTGGTAGGCTCCAGATTTGCAATCAAGTGGTCAAACAGAATCGATTTTAACTTAATCCAATATAGTAATTGAAGGTTGTTTCCTAATTCTTTGTAATTTTAAAGCACATGTTGCTTCAACTTTACTGATCATGATTCTAGTGGTACCCGATTCGCGACACAGTGACTTAAACTTGATTATTTATATTTGTAATATACAACTAAAACCCCTTTGCTGCATATCCATTTTTGCATTGAAACTCTTATCTAGGCTAGTTTTGCATTTTTCTTGTGATTAATTTTTGATCTTTTGGAATGCCACAGGGCTTCGTCCGCAAAGGGTTAGATCCAAGAAAACGTAAACCAGCTTCGAGTGAGAAATGTGCGACGGTGGATCTCAAAAACAAACTAGTGAAGCGATTGCGAACGCCTATACATATTGCAACCAGCTAATGTATTTGATCGCAACGGACAACTTAAATTACTCAAAAGCTTTCGGTGCACCCACGCATATATTATTCTTTCAAGAGCAACGGTGACTGAACGGCGTTAGTCATGGATTTCCGATTAATTGTAGAACAATATCAATAGTGTATGAAACGAAGAATCTTCCGCTCGTTGAGACACACCTTTTATGGGAATGCTCATTGACCTTGACGAGGAAATTGAAGTTCGTTTGTCGTGACTGTTATTGCAGAGTGCAGCAGATAGATATGCGGCAGTGGCGCATCTTCTTTGTCGTGTGACATGGCATTGGAGAAGGCTATAAACATAGGCTTGAAATTGCTGCTTGTGATAATGTTATGCAACCGAACGGGTTGATTTTAATCTGAAGGTGGGTGCTAAGGAAAGAAAGCGTTTAAGTCACATTTTATTAGAACTGTTTGTTTGGTGTAGCTTTAACTATGACGCATATGAACTCCTCAGCAAGGTGGCAAGGTGTGAATTAATTCGAAGAAACGAAGTGAGAAGTGAGATCATTGCTAAATAAATTTGAATGGACTGCAAAATAGGTTTTGTTACATTGTGCCTGTAGATCTAGATGCAATTTCAAGTGTCTGGAATGTTTGAGCTGGAAGCAAAAGTAATTGATTTGCGATTGTGAAAGAGAATTGTTTAGTGGAATGTTTTCACCTGTCATAAGACGAGTTTATAATATTCCATTCAAATCAAATCCACCACTTTGTAATCTTTACAGAATCGTTTTTCGACATCAACAGTTATTGTTGTCGAAAAGTCGGGTCAACTACGCAAAACTGAGGACTGTTGAGATCGAAATATGTACCTATATGTAACAAATACCTTAGCCGTGCGGTAAGACGCGCGGCTACAAAGCAAGACCATGCTGAGGGTGGCTGGGTTCGATTCCCGGTGCCGGTCAAGGCAATTTTTGGATTGGAAATTATCTCGACTTCCCTGGGCATAAAAGTATCATCGTGCTAGCCTCTTGATATACGTATGCAAAAATGGTAACCTGGCTTAGAAACCTCGCAGTTAATAACTGTGGAAGTGCTTAATGAACACTAAGCTGCGAAGCGGCTCTGTCCCAGTGTGAGGATGTAATGCCAATAAGAAGAAGAAGAAGAACAAATACAAAGTGTATGTGGATTTTGGATTGAATGGATTGGTACTATCTCGTCTTATTCACTTCAACATTAAACAAAACTAAAATTTAACAAAGTGATGATTATTGGTTGAGTAACTAGAGATTTGGCTTGGCAAAATTACATACTGGCTGTGTTCTTGCATCCAATTCATCAAATCCTCAATCCACAGCGTTACAGATACATATTCCGACCTCAATATTTCTCAGTATCTACGACAAATATGGATCATTTGCAGAGATCGAGTTTGGGGGACGCTCTCGAGCTTTTATATGGATCTTCGTACACATGGCGTTACTATATAATTATTCTAACTGAAATGTGGATAAGCAGTACAATGTTGATTTTTTTCTTAATATTTAAGTTTTGCCTTTCTCGTATACAAAGTATACGTAAAGGCTATATGTTGCGTTGCGTTGTAACGGAGTATTTCGTAGGTTGCATACTGATAGTTGTCATGTATATTCTTTACCTTTCTTGCCCCAATTGCTTATGGATTTCCATTTGGGATTCAATGAAAATCCATTTGGGGGTCCAAAATGATAAAACATGAAAGTTATCATTGCCGGCCACGCCCATCTTCTCCGTTACTAGGAAAGGGAGGGAAATGATGATATGACATCTACTTAACGAGCGGCCAGCGACTCACCGACGCCCTCATAGATGTCAAGGAATTGGATGATGGGTAGGGTATGTGGTTTAGGAGTATCATTATAAGCAAATGATAGAACATTTGTGGAAATACGTTGGGAGTGACTTTGCTAAGAAATTTATGTCACTCCTCGGATGGGGCGAAAGTATTAGCCTTGTCCTGGCTAATAGCCTAGGTGTAAGCGCTTTTGCTCGCTCTCTGAAACGAAAAAAGAGCAAAAAGAAATTAAATTCCCCTTCCCCCCTGATATGATAATGATTTTGATCAACAAATGAATTCTAAGTGGATGAATAAATGATCAAACGGCTGCAAACAAGCCTCTATCATTGACACAGGTTTGCATCGCTACAGAAAATATGCTGCTTTTATAATCCATGGTTCCCTTATGAGGTTAACTAATACAGTTTTTATTCCATGGTGGCTGTCATTTAGTTTCATTTAGTTACGCACTATGGCTCCTATTCAATGCAATATACCTATAAGCGTTGTGCAATATAATACAACTAGCGTCACCTAAATCCAGAATTTTGGCTTGACCAATTAAATGAACCTTTCAAATATTAACTAGATGCTTTTTCAGTTCCCGAAACACTGTGCTTTGAAGTTTATCCATATAAATAAAATATCCATAAATATCCCTCGTTTGTTTCGTACATTATTTCCATGGAACAAACAGTATTCGTTCGTACATATTTTTTTTGGTTAGTTTATAAGTATGAATGGAAAAAGGAACGAACTTACCAAAGTAGTTAGTTACACATACTACCAGTACCGTATAGGATCTTCCGCACCGTTTAATAGTTCTTGGTCAACAGTCCGTCCTTCTTGTCGAGGCAAACGTACAACCATCCGGTTCCCTCATACAGCGAATGTTGTCTCATAGGGTATACGCTTTGGAGGTTTCCAGCATATGGCCGGTCTGAGCGACGACGATGTTGATCTCGATGGAGGTTAGCGTGGATAATTCGGTTGCTGGGTGAACACTTTCTTGGGTAGCACTAGTCAACAAATTATTGCGCGTCGTTCTCCATTTTGTGGTTTTAAGTCAGACAAGACAATTATCAGACAACAAACTTTACGCAATAACGAATAATCCAGTGATTTTTTATCCACAACACTGAAGCTCGTTTATTCGGATTCTTCAAGTGCACCTTATTCACATAAATGCGAGGACCGCATCGTTTGGAGCACATTTACGTACCACCATATTGGCCTTTGGAAAACTTTTTGCACTATATTATATAGCTTGTGTATGTTCCTATACGTCCGGATCTTCGATTGAGGAATTGCATTTATTCTTGAGATGATACTTATTAAAATAAAATCACTTATTTCAGTTTTCATAAAAATGACAAAACACGACCGGAAAATTTTACAGGTGTGCTCGCGGCCACAGATTGCTTCGATCCTTCCGTGTCATATACGTAAAGGCTATATGTTAGCTCCAAAACCAAACTTTTTATAGAAGGCTTGGAGACCCATAGTGTTGTATACCAATCAACTCAGCTCGACGAATTGAGGTGATGTCTGTGTGTGTGCGTGTGTGTGTGTGCGTGTGTGTGTGTGTGCGCACCAATCGAGCAAAAAGTCTAGCTCACTTTTTTTGTAGTTCTTCGCAGGTAGCATTCGACGCAAAATCCTGTCCCATTGTTTCCTATTTAAAATTGGTCAGATTGGACTATGGGATCGAAAGTTATGGCCAAAATACAAATTTATACAAAAACATCACGTAAAAAATGTCACTCATTTTTCGGACACTTCTGCTCACCTGATTTGCTCACATTAAATTGCATTCGACGCAGAATGCCTTATTGTTTCCTATTGAAAATTGGTCAGATCGGACCATGGGTTTAGAAGTTATGGTCAAAATACTATTTATTGTGAAAAGGAGTGCAAAAAATCTAGCTCACTTTTTTAGCACTTGGATTTCATTTATTCGCTCGCAACGGATTGCATTCGTCGCAGAATCTTGTCCCATTGTTTCCTATAGAAACTTGGCCGGATCGTACAATTGGATCAGAAGTTATGGCTAAAACATTAATTTTAAAACTACAAAACAAAATTCCATTTTTTGCACTTATGCTCATCCGGTTTGTTTGCAACAAGCTGCGTTCGGTGAGAAATTATGTTATGCTTATAAACAAATATGAAAAATAAGACCAATCCACATATTGGTGTTATTTAAGATTTTTCCAAACCTTTTGAACGAACGAGAAAGGCACCATCACCGCTAGGTGGATTAATCTGGGTTTTTTAATTAATATTAAGTTCAACTCTACTTATATGGATTAAAAATTCAAATTATTTTAAGTTTGAAGGCAAAATAATAAATCAATATAATCGCTATGAATTAAGATTTGGGTTGTAAAAGCCGTTTTGTATGACAATCTACGCCTGGCTTTATAAATTAGTTCCATTAGTGTACTGCGTGAGTTGGAACCGTGCAGCTTCATGTGCTGCACAGCCCACTTCGTTAAAAATAAAAATGAATAGATAAAGCAATTATGTATCTGTTCAATGCTACTATTAACAACATTATGTTAAATGTGAAGATACGCATACTACTCCCTAGCCCCAACTACCCACTACCGCCCGAATATGAAACCGTGAAACTTACACAATAACTTCTTGCAACCAAAAATATGATCAGCAGCATGGAAAAGTATGTTGAACATCATGTATATATTTACACCGTCAACCAACGAACTTGAACATGAACTTCAAGGATAATGCTGAATAGAGTTCCAGATATTTTAGGAAGATTTTCCCTAGTCTTGTGCCTTTGATCAAAAGATACGCATCACAGAAAAGATGCACATGGAGACATTGTGGAACAGCGTGTGGCCTCGAAAGTTCAGTAACGGTCTTATCATTTTTTTGACGATCTGGAACGGATTCTTTAAAAAATATTGTATTTGAAGTTTTTCTTTATTCCGAGAAGCCCATGCAGTTATAAATAACAAATCAAGAGAGCTTTCGATATCAACATTTAAATTTCTCTACAATGGATTGTACGGCACGATTAGCTTGCAACAAGTTGCATTTGACTGAGAATCTTTTCCCATTGTTTCCTATTGAAAATTTGCCAGATCGGGCTATGTGATCAAAAGCTATGGTCAGAACACCAAAATCTAACTCATTTGTTTAGTAAGTCTAATGCACGAGAAAGAAACAAGCGTCGCTAGAGGACGCATAAAACATCAGATATCAATTTAAGAGGTATGTCGAATGTATAGCGCCAAAATGTGTCTATAAAATTGTTCATCAGGATATTGCTTTAAATGCGTAGTCTGTGGCGTGAGAGGCAAAATATCATTTAAATGATATTTTGTAAAATGACACGTAAATTTTGTCGAGAATTTTCTTTCTAGCCTCGGATTTTTTGCTTAGAGCTATACATCTACTTTTGAACAAAAATAGAGCAGTTCGTCAAAAAATATGTCAAAAAGAAGTGAATTAGGCTTCTATAAAAAGTTTTTCACCGATTAAACGAATGGCATGTAGATGCTATTTACAACACTGGCCGCACTCGTACTACCAACGTACTTGGCTGACTGTGTTGAAGACTCGTTGCAATCGCTTTACAAAAATCATCCACGCCAGAATGGTTTTTTTTTTCAAAAACGATCCGTGCCCTCCTAGACTGTGCTAAGCCGTTCAGGAAATTGACCAAAATTCTAAATTCGGCCCATTCCATAATTGATCCCATTAGACAACAATAGCTCTTAAAATCGCTTGATAACTCCTGCTGAGAAGGCCGTCACTTTGTTTGCTTACACAGCGTTGAGCAGAACATCGTCAGTCCACATGAAGCAATTGTTAACGAGCATACTCCAAACGACTTGTCGGACGAGCTGGAGATCTCAGTTGGCGAATTGACGGCCTATATTATCAAATCATCGAAAAACTTGAAGGCCCCAGGCTTCAACGGCATTCTCAATCTTGAACCCAAACACACCTCCGCGGATCTTTAATCAGTGCCTACGTCTCAGCTACTTCCCATCGTCCTGGAAGTCAGCCAAAGTCCCCATCCCCATCCGAAAGCTTGGGAAGGATGCATCCCCTCCTAAAAGTTATCGTCCCTTCAGTCTTTTCTCAGGACTATCCAAGCTATACGGAAAACCGATTCTTGATATCTGAATCTGCCGACAATCTCAACATCTTGCTCGAGGAACAGTTTGGTTTCCGATGTGGTCGATCAACCGTTCACCAACTGACCCGAGTTACCATCGTCCTCCGACGGAACAAGTTTCTCTCAAAAACCTCCGCCATGTCCTTACTCGTTGTCCAGGAGGCGTTCAACAATGTATGGCACGATGGCTTGGTGTACAAACTACAACGCTACAATAATAATCACACGACCAACACTTCAATAGACAGGATCATTAATCTCGAGCGCTGATGAAGATCCAAACCCCCGGATCGAAAAGTTGGTAATGATTTGAAACATATTTATTTGACTGTTAGCAACTAATCCAGTCGAAATACCCAAAAAATACCTGGTGAAAATCATCAACAATTACCTGTCGCCAAGGACATTCCGGGTCTCCATCAGCGAATGACAATGTGCACAACATCGTCGCAGGAGTCCCCCAGGGCAGTATCCTCGGGCATCTGCTTTTCAACCCTTTCACCTCCGTCAGGCCAAACCTCCAGAAGGCGGCATTCTATCTCTGTTCTCCTTCATCGTCTACCAAGGTAGAGTGATCAGAGCGCTTGGGGTAAAACTCCAAGGAGGCCAAGATGGCCTGGTAGAGTACGTCGTCACCAGCTGGAAGATCTGTATTAATGCGGCGAAGTGGCTATGTTCCGCATGAAGACTGTAAAATCATCCTCAATGGCACGACTGTGGAATGGGCCAATTAGGCCGACTACCTTGGCTTGACCCTCAATAGCAAGCTTATTTTTCGCGAACAGGTTAACAAGACGGCGACGAAGTGTTACGTTAAATTAACGCTTAGTTGAAGCTACTGTACCCTTTGATCAACTGTTTGCAGACCTTGGAAAATGCGTTCAAAAACAAACGAATGCTTCGTTTTAGCCCATAGTGAAGTTTTAATATCGGTGCACCGATTGATGTTTGCTCGAGGACGTGCTGATACCTCTGCGGCACTTCAGAATTAGGGGACACGAAAGTCTCACTATGACTAGCAGAATTGTCGGGGGTTGATGCAAGTTAAGGCAAGTGGTGCCATTCTGTTGCAGGACGGAGTGACCATCACACTGATCGCGGACTACCTGCGCTATGACGACGACGACGAACTGTCAACTGGGCTATCTCCTGCAAGGTACCTGTACGTAGCTATTGGCAGTTCAAGGCTCGGGTAGGTGAGTGTTAGGCACGTGTGACGTGCCTAATGTTCCACGCCCGAAATGATGCACAGGAGGTGTGAGATACCTCTGCGGCTCCTCATAATCAGTGGACATTAAGTCTTGCTATGCCTGGTAGGAGTGTCGAAGGTTGATGCTTCTGCGGCATCTCAAAAATAGGAGACATGAAAGGGTCTTCCTCGTAGCTGAAGTAGGAGCAGCATAGGAGTCACCAGCTTAGGGTCGCCTCCGACTTGGTAGACAAGTGGCAACAGATGACGGATGATTACCACACTGATTGAGGACCAACTGGGTCGTTAGATACCAACTCGGAGTACCCCCTGCAAGGCACCTGGTCCTCTACTTGTTGGTGGTCTCGCGGCTAAGGAGGGTGAGTGTTGGGGCACATGTGGTGCAAGTATGTCTTTGTGCACATGGTGCATGGGGAGTACCAGGAGAGTTGAGGCGCATACGTACACTTGTGTACGTCTAGTAGGAGGCGCTATGCCTAATAGTTTTTTTATTCCTTTCTTTATTCGGTAGGCACTCTTGTGTTACTTAACCGCAGCCAGAATCCACACAGAATCTATTTTTAGATTTATCCATTATTCATTGTTGTTGTCGATGCTTGTTCATCTCACTGTGAGTCCATTGTGTCAATTTGTCCGTGTTGTCAGTCGTCATTAGGCAGTCTTAACGGTAAGGACGCTCTCCAATACGCCACCGCATAGGCTGCGCATCCGGCGACTGTTGAGGGTTTGGTGGAGGGGCTGGGAATCGAACCCATGACCATTTGCTTGTAAGGCGAACGTGTTGCCAACTACGCTACGGGACCCCCGCTAATAGTTATCCCCCGAAGAATTGCTTAATTGAGGGCCGGGGGAATCACTGGAGAGTAATGAGTTGGCTTAAGTGGGTCGGGAGTGATGATCTCAAAGTAGAGGATGCTTTCTTCGTTCATCGGCAGTGTTTCAGATGCGAGTGAGTGTTGTGAAAATACAAAACCATATTAGCGAGAAAGAGCTAGCCTGCGTTGTATACCTCTCTTTTACATTTTCATTCCAACAGAAATCCTTGAAACTGCTCGCTCATGGAGCTACCTTCCCCGAGAGTATATCTGGTGCTGAAGCATCGGGCCCCATCTTCATTGCTTCATTCATCAAAGCCCTGGCAGAGGAAGAATAGCAACAGTCCACGATAGCTTCGCTTTGGAGCACTAGACCCGTTTGTGAACCAATCCGAAGCAAGGAAGCCTATTTTACCATTTAGATAGCCAGTTTCCAATCACGCAAGATAGGGTCTGAATCATTTGACAAACCGAGAAGAATAGCGTAATTTGTTGACAATATTACGAAATTCAACATTAACTTACATTATAACACTTAATAAATTATGTTGCCATAAAAGCATGCTCTCTATGTTGCAATGTGAATTGGGGTCGCATTCTACGAGGAATAGTTTTTACGCATATTTTGGGATTTACACGGTTTTAAGAAGTATTTTGGGATTCACACTGAATACCACGGAAAACAGATTTCCGTTTCAGTTCTTCTAAAATTGGCAAAACGTTCGACAGAGAAAAAGAAAGCAAAGAAAATGTATCCATGTAAACAAATGGGGTTGAGGATTAACTCCCGGATCACTGGCGGGTCTGCAGCCAGTTTTCACAGTTAATATTTTAACGATCTTCACACTCAACAAAGCGGCCCTGTAGTGTTTAAATCCCGACCAGACAGTGTTATTCATATGTTCTAGTCCTGGGGGAAAGTGTTGAGGATTAAGATCAAAAGCTTGATTTGAACTCAAGAAATAAATGTGAAAAAATCGTAACGTGTACATTGAACACTGAGAGGAAATTTGCAGGTTTCAAGCAAAATATCTTCGAAATTGGATTCAATCGAGTTCGCAGCTCTCAGGTCATAATGCTTTGACCCGGGGAAAATTCATGATGTTTTGTGCTAATGTAGTGGCTTACACGGAAGAACGTGTAGTTCGAAACAATTATTTCTATTTTTCGTTCGAGCACGTGCGGAAGGATTCAATTCCTCTATAATGTTGTTTTTTATTGTGCACCGTCAATAATACTACACGGGACGAATCTCAAAGCTGCTGATGCACTGTCGAACACCGATGCGAAGAATTCAGCCAACTACGAGCATTTTTCAGTACATGTCCTTGCAGTTCGTTGATCCAAATGCATAACCGAAGGTAATTCAGTATCCTTCCGTTTTGAGTAGGGGAGAACAGTCCAAAATGCACCCCTTAGCTTTGTCGATGTGTTCACCAATATAAACAAGAATATCGAGCCATTTCAACTTGTAGATGCAAAATTTTCAAAACTATTTAAACAACAAGGTTTTTATGACTTTCTAACACATTTAAAATAAGTTTCAAAAATGGGCCTCGCGCAAATCGCCCGAATAGTGATGTAAAATAACTTAATTACATGTAAAATAATGGTGAACGCATGGTTGTTTGTTTTGTCTGTTTGTTTGTTTGGATAGGACGACAAACTTACGGGTGAGGAGGTGAAAGTTCCACAAATCGTTTAATTTAAGTGATAATGAATGATTTTTGCTATTTTTCCCAATGCAGCGCTATAAAAAATAACAAATATTGATTTGTAATGGTAATATTTGTTCATAAATGCTCTTAAAAAGATTATATGAATTATTTTATGAGTGAGGCCATCTTGCCCTGTGGGTGCTTTATACACGTTCTCCCCTAAACCATTTTTTTGCGTAGCGGTGATAGAGCTGGTTGGTCAACGTGATAAATAATTTGGGCACTTTTGTGCATACAGTGGGCGCATGGCTTACAAAAAAACAGGGCAGTGTAAAAAAATCCGTGTAAAAATCTTATACAATTGTTTTGCAAATTGCATCATTCGGCAAGAAATCATAAAACTTTTTCACACGGATTTTCGAATTTGGAATAGAAAGCTTTTTTTATGCGGAACGCATTCCCCGTGTGAAAGAAGAATCGGTTCCCAACAAACAACGACAAGCTACAAATAAGCATCTAGGTTGAATTATTGTTTATTTGTGATCTTTGTAGCTGAATAAAATGGATGCTGAATAATTTGCTAGACAGATTTCATTTCAGCATTTAATCTAACTAATATTCGACATGGCCTATTTATTTGTTTATTACCTTTATTTGAAGTCGAACTTACGTTTTCGTTTTATCACATTTCAGCACATTGGGGAAGTTTAACAATGTACTGAACTAATGATTTTTAAAGTTCTCTGTTCGACTATGATGTGATGCTCTGAAAGGGTGGTCGAATTGAGTTTGAATAGTAAGTTAATAAGCAGGCATTAGACATCCTTCTTAACCTTTGTCCTTCTTAACCATTGGATTTCAAATTTATCTGATCTATCGCACAGTGGGAAAAAACATGCTTTTTCGAAAATCTGGGTTCTAGATCTGGGAAATTTGATTTATAGAAAAATAATGATTTATTTTCAAGACATGCTTTTTATTTTCGTGATTTATTAAACTGTAGGAGATTATAACGAACAAAACTGCTGGAGCAATAAAAAAAAATCATGCATTCATGCGGAACTAAATTTACTAAAAGCCGGACATAACGCCGTTGAATAACATCGGAAAATTATTGAATCTTTGATGTGTGGAATCCCAATATTATCGCATGGATGTTGATCTTTATTGCGGCGAAATAATTGAAATTATCATAGCATTTGACAATTATATCGCAACCGATTATCAAGAGATTCTGAGGAAGGCCGAATATACATTGATTTTATTTTCATAAATTCATAAATAGCATTGGGGACGGATTTTATTTTATCGTTTATCGACATTATTTTTACGTATTTTTCCTAGTGTGCGATGGTTATGACTGGTTGAACAATGGTTGAAATAAAAAATTGTACAGTTATTAACAAACTGTAGTTTGACAGATCGACTTATTGAATAAGAGTCCAATTATGATTCATATTCAGGAATAAGATTATTTATGTTATGCATTGAGTGAGCCATACCTAACAAATCAAGGATGGCAGCAGTTCAAGACCCGATTTAGGAAAATTTTAAAATGATTATATGAAAATAGCAATTGCTTCAAAATACGTTCATTGGAGATCTTACTGATGTTACCATCTAGACGTTATTATTTTCGAAGAATTCACATGTAGCTGAATTGAGGCTTAGTAAAATGCTTATTTAGGGTTAAACGAATCAGTTAATAAAGTTGTTTTCAAAATGAGATGATGTAGTTGTATAACTTCGCCAAAATTGTGTGAACAATGCTTGAACAGAAGTTGTGATAAGAAATAGTACAGACATAATTCAACACAGCGCTGAATTAAATCATCACACTGATGTTAGTTCAACTAGTGAATGTTTGTTGGGTTGTATCGTAGTTTTCCTATTTGTTTTCGACGAATTCGAAGTCAAATTCGTTGTTAGCTTTTGAAATGTCAGCAGATGTAACGAATCGAGCGTGTTACCAGCTTTTCCTGATTGGCTTCAGCGTCGATACACGTATCGTGGATTGTGAAGTCGGTCTTGGGGGATGTTCCTTCAGTTTCTCCGAACGTTTAGGGTCCCCAGCGTGTTCGCTGCCTTTCACGAAGTCTCTAACCGATTTTCTGCTAAAAATTGTTTTCAATATTTTTTCTTACGATATTCGCACAAAGTGACCAGCCCACTGAAGTCTGCCGTTTATCTTTTTGGTCCGCTTCTAACGCTCATATGTCACAAGCATTCAAAGGTAAACAAATTCTTCGACAGTTTCAAAAACATCCCCATCATCCACTATATCATCCTGTATATCTACTCGTAACCATGCACTTTGTCTTAGTAGAGTTGATGGTTAAGCCTATCCTGGTCGTGTCCCTCTTCAGTGGGACAAAAGCATGCACTACTGTCTTACGATGAGGCATTCCACGGGGGCATGTCAGTCGATCCTGAGCGACCATTTCGAAAATATTTGAAACTCTGCACAGTTTTTCAATTTCATCTAAATCGTCATTTTTCGATATCAAATCTTCATATTGAGTCACGACTAACTTTTCAAAAGGGTGTATGTGAAAATGGTTCAAAAATATTTAAAAAGCTGCACAGCAAAAACGGAATGTTCGATTGTTATGATTTTTTCAGCAAAGTTAGACAACTAAATGGTGATTCTTAAGAAAATGTGCACAGTAAAAAAATTTTTTTGCCTTTAAAAATATCATTTTGTCACAAAAACTCAAATATCTCAAAACCCTATCTTTTTCGAACGTAATTTTTTAGGGAAAACGGTCCATTATATTAGCTATCTACCATAAAAATTTGGTGATGGTAAACTAATAAACAAAAAAGTTATGACATTTCAAACATTTCACAATTTTCACATTTAGTTTTTCTGTGTAAGTTATTTCGAGAATTGCAGTTTGATGCAGATTTTATTGTTAAGGGACGTGATTTAAACAAGTTGTTTTCATGATATTTTGATTTAATTATTCATAGCATCTATAATATTTCAACATTTGGCGGAACGTCATAATTTTCATTGCACGTGACTGGCGAAAAATTCTTTTAATAGTGTTGAAACCTGTTGATAATAACGTTGATAGAAACATATCAGAAATGTTATTTTTAAGACAAAAGCTGCAAAATCAAAGATTTATATACACGTGTACGTCTATAGTTTACCTGCAAAAAATATACCTCTTAGAGAATAGACTTTATGATCGGGAGGAAACGGGTATCTTCAACAACAACAAATGCATGATAGGTACATACCATGACAATGCTCACGAAAAAGCAAAAAATTACTACTACTAAGGTTGTTAAAGATCTTATAGTAATTTTTTCTTCAGTCAAGCAAATGACACCAAACTAGTCAGTAAAACTTAAAGTGATTTTGTTTATTGAAATATTACGAACAACATGAGTAGCCGCTTTCTCAACTGTTGTAGGCCGTTTGATGGAAAAAAGTGTTCAAAAGAGTTACGAAATCTCACCGAAAGCACCATAGATAAACTGAAAGCGACTGGTTATGCTCCAATGTCCACATTGAATACAAATTTACGCATTTGCACGTCCTGCCGTCTAAACGTTGACAAAAGAGCAATCTGTATATCATCGGTTGAGCAGAGCGCAGGAAGTTCGAAAACGACAGCAACTGAGGAATTGCCAGATGTATCGACAACAACTGAGGAATATTAAGTGCTGAGTATTAAGTATTAAGAAGTATTAAGTGCTGAGAGCCTTGCCACCGTACCATCAGCGAAATCTGTTTCAACAAATCAATCGGAAGATGAGTGTATCCAAAAGGTCAACATCGAACGCTTTAACGAGGGCATAGCTGGGATAAAAGTGACTCCGATTAAATGGAGTAAGATGGACTACGTTTATTACCCGGAGAAACCCCTCTTCAAATTAGGACCTGATGATGTGGAAAATACAGACTACGATGAGGTAATTATAAATATGAAGGAAAGGTTCTCGAATGCAGCCACGACAAGGAAAGAAAAATTATTGATTTTGTCGATGCTGCCAAGTTCGTGGTCTATTCAGGATGCCATTGATGAGTTCAAAACCAATAGAAATACAGTAAAAGAGGCAAAACAATTGAAGAATAACTGTCTTTCAACCAAAAATACTAGGTCTAGTACTGCATTAACAGATGAGACAAAAGAAATAGTAGTTCAATATTTTGAAGATGATGAAGTAAGTCGAGCTATGCCTGGTCAAAAAGATTATGTATCAGTAAAAAAGATGGAAAGCGTCAAGCAATCCAAAAACGATTAATGATGACGACTTTGAAAGAAGCGTACACACGCTTCAAGGAAATTCACGATAATATTAAAATAGGTTTTTCCTCATTTGCAAGCCTTCGGCCAAGGCAATGTAAGCTTCTTTCCAATTCAGGAACACATAATGTGTGTGTGTGCACAACCCATGAGAATATTAATCTTATTTTACATAGTTTGAAAAGAATCAATTTAACAAAGGATATTAAAATGTTAACTGGTAGTCTTTTGTGTGAAAATACAACATCAAATTGCTATCTACGATCTTGTTCGGATTGTCCAGATTCTTCATCATTGGAAAATACTTTTATTCGCTGAGTTTGAAGAAAAATATATTGATCAGTTATCATTTGAGCAATGGGTGACCACGGATAGGTGTGACATAGAAACTATTGTAAAACCTGTAGATGAGTTTGTGTCATATTTTTGCTTGAAATTAGAAAGTTTAATCCCTCACGATTTCATTAAAACAGAACAATCCAGCTTTTAAAAAATACGAAAAATACATTACAAAATGGTGAATTTTTAGTCATTTGTGATTTTCTGAAAATTACAGCTTTGTATTGCAAGATGAAGTGCACTCCCATCACTGGAACGTACAACAAGCTACAATTCATCCATTCGTTATTTATTTCAATGGTAGTACGCAAATTGAACACTTAAGTTTTATTATAATTTCCGAAGATTTAAGACACGATTCAGTATCCGTAAACTTGTTCATTGAAAAAATGATTAACTTTTTCCGCGTTGATAAGCCTAAAGAAGTCAAAACGATATATTGCATGTCTGATGGAGCAGCGTCGCAGGACAAAAGTCGTAAGCAGTTGTCGAGCCTCTGTCCATTTAAATCAATGTACGGAATTGATGCAGAATGGCATTTTTTGCTACATCACATGGCAAAGGTCCTTGTGATGCTATTGGAGGAACAATAAAGCGCATGGCCACAAAGAGCAAGTTTAGCCAAAGAACGTGAGCATCCAATTAAAACTGCGAAAGAACTTTTTGATTGGGCAAATCGTAGAAAAGAAAAAGATTTAACCAAATTATCATTTTGTTTTACTACTACTGAAGAGTACGAAATAAAGGCTTCAGAGCTCAGCGAGCAATTTAATAACGCGAAAACGATCCAAGGAACCCAAAAATTTCACTGTTTCATTCCATTGTCGGAAAAGAAAAATTAAAGCAAAACTATACTCAAACTGTGCTGATAATAATTCTAAAGTGTTCGATATTTTAAAAATTTGAATAAAAAAAATAAAAAATAAGTATTAATAAACTGTTTTCATGATATCATAACCCATACCAAAATTCAAACCCAAAACTCTTAGAGTTTCTATAACAACATTGTGTAACTGCCACATTTAATTTAATACTTAGGATAATATTAATTCATTTTATTTATTTATACATATAATATTTATACATATAATATACATAACATCGATGAATACATAAATATGGAATATCATACAAACAACTTGTTTAACTCACGCAAGGCCCTTAACAATAAAATCAGCATCAAACTGCGATTCTTGAAAAAAAAATACACGGAAATTTTTTTTTGTTTACTATATGTGAAAATTGTGAAATGTTTGAAATGTCATAACTTTTTTGTTTATTAGTTTACCATCACCAAATTTTTATGGTAGATAGCTAATATAATGGACCGTTTTCCCTAAAAAAATTACGTTCGAAAAAAGATAGGGTTTTGAGATATTTGAGTTTTTGTGACAAAATGATATTTTAAAGGCAAAAAAATTTTTTTTTACTGTGCACATTTTCTTAAGAATCACCATTTAGTTGTCTAACTTTGCTGAAAAAATCATAACAATCGAACATTCCGTTTTGCTGTGCAGCTTTTAAATATTTTTGAACCATTTTCACATACACCCTTTTGAAAAGTTAGTCGTGACTCAATATGAAGATTTGATACCGAAAAATGACGATTTAGATGAAATTGAAAAACTGTGCAAAGTTTCAACTCAATAGAAAATCATGAATTAAAATTTTTCTTAAATTTGGATGCTGTTGCTTGGAATCGCTCCGATCGATCCCAATGAGGTCGATGTCGTCCGTAAGTCCAGAAGCATATGCGACCGCTATTTTTCTGCACACCAGATCTTTTAATTGCCCCCTCGAGTGCAATATTGAACAATAAATTCGTAAGTGGATCACCATGTTCAGATATTATCTGCAGCAGATCTTTTATTTTCACTGAATCATTCGCTGCTTTAAAATCAATGAGCAGATGGTGAGTCTGTAAATTGTATTCCCAGAATTTCACATGGCAGGCTAAACATTTGATCAGTCGATGATCGTCCTTCACGAAAACCTGCCTAATATTTGTCGACGAAGGACTCCTCAACCGATCTCAGTTTGCTGTAAAGAATAAATGACATAATTTTGTACGCCTAGCTCAGAAGGGTGATCCTTCTGTAATTGACACACTTTAGCGTAGTTTATATTGGTTAAATAATCGAAAAGCTTGGTGTTATGCGTTACGCATGAATATTAATTCCCTGATTCTAACTCGACTACGTCACGGCCGATTATCAATACTTAGGACAGTATTCCACGTTGAATGCCAAATTGCGGGCTGTTCGGTTGTGGAATTTTTAAGGGCACTTACATACCACCTACTGACAAACAACACCTTAATATCGTCAATCCACTTTGGTGCATTTTCGGTGATAACCTTCTATCAATAGTTTAGATTTGTAGTGATCCTATGGTTTTTACGTACACTTAGCGTCCGAGAAAGGTAAAAAGTGTATGCACACCACACCAACACGCACCGACGGCCAGACACACAAAATAAAACCTGCGTATAGATTGTTTTGGAATAACACGGCGAATATTTTCTGTTGCAGGTTTTCGGTTCATCAGAGAATCAACTTGTGATGTCATGAGTATTGTACAACATTTATTTGATGTGGGAAGAAACTCAAAATAATAAAATATTCAAATCTTCCTCTCGACTTGATGAACTTAATCTAGAGTGACCGAAACTGTTGTGACATGTAAAATAATCACACCAACTGCATCGTTATCTAATCTACGGTTAGTTTCAGTTGCCTCTTTTTATAGCTTTCTTCTAAGTAGAGGAGAACGGTCCAAAATGCACCTCTTAAGCTTTTTCGATGTTTTCACCAATATAAACGAAAATACCGAACCATTTTAACGTGTAGACCCAAAATTTACAAAATCAGCTACATTTCACAATGATCTCTTCTTAAAAACAACAAGGTTTTCATGACTTTATTACGCATTTCAAAATAGGCCTGGGGCGAAACGCCCGAATGGTGGTATAAAATGATTCAATCGAATGTAAAATAATGGTGAACGCATAGGGGAACTGGGGGTAGGACGCCCACGTTAAGGAAAATGCCATTTTTATCAATGAAAACCACCATTTCAGCCAGTTTTCATCAGCGCATACTGAAGAACAGCATATCTGCGACTGACTACCGATAACAGATATCTAATTGTCCATTTTATTGCACAGAAATTTGATTTTTAAAAAGCACCCGAAAAAAAAATGATTTTGAAACCATGCGGGTGAGATGCGCCAGTGGATGGGTTAAAACGCGCATGTGCTTATCGTACTGATTTTCATTTTAATTGCCTACATTAAGGCAATTAACCGAATGTTTCAGCTGTTTCGGTCATACGAAATGAGCATGGGCGTAATGCCCCACACCGACCTCAAGTTTGAAGGCCCATAAAATCGCTTTAAAACCATTTTGACGACGATTTCGTGTGGAACATAAAGAACACGAGTAAGCAGCATGGCTCATGGCTCAATTATTAATTTATAAATGTATAACAGCGACTGAAAGACTAAATTCCACCGAGCTAGAATTGCATCAAAACACGCAAAAATCGTTTTTCAGAGTTTTCATGTATAACTAGAGAAAAATCATGAAATATATGTATCCAATGGCAATATTTTTCATTGCTTTATCGTATAGACTATTGAAAATAATCAAAATGGGGATATTTAACCTTATTCAGGGGTGCCGCGTTTTAACCCCTATGGGCGTGCTACCCCCACTTCCCCTAGTTGTTTGTTTTGTCTTAATGGATTTAACGACAATCTTACGGGTGAGGTGGAAGAACCGCAAATCGTTAAATTTGAGTGAATGTGAAGGGATTTTGCTCATTTTTTCCCCAATGGAACTCAATAATGGATAACTAATTATGATTTTTAATGGTGATATTCGATCATAAATGTTCTACAACAGATTATATGAGTTATTTTATGAGTGAGGCTATTTTGCCCCGGAAGTGTATTATGCACTGTTCTCCCCTACTCCGAACTCCGAATCGCCTTAGAATAGCATTTCATGTAGCGTGCTGTTTGTGTATTTAGACAATAGGGTTTCTCACCCCATTCCCGGCCTAACATGCGCACGACTGCATTATTTAATTGATATTTATGACTAGGGGCAACTTTTCTGAATTTTGTGGGCCGTGTAATATTGCGATGGGGTTCACCTCTGCTTCAAAAATAGTTATTCTTGCTAAACACCGCTTGAAAAAGCTTTATTTGATTTAAATTAACATTTCAGTCATAGGCGATTGCTTATCCGGCATACACCAAATCTCCTCGGCATACGCAATATTTTACTCAATCTCTCAACATCTTACTCTCATTCTCTCTCTCAGGACGGTAGAAATGCGACGTAAACAAAAATATGCACGGTCCACGACAACAAGATGCCAGATGGTATTATTCATAATCATTTTTATTTGGTTGAGAAGATATATTTATTCATCCAAATTTCTTCCAAACACTTAAAAACAATATCTTTTCCACCTTTTAAAATCGAGAGATTTATAAATAACATGATAGCATCAATGTATTGGACAGTTTTCCTATTAACGATGAAGGATTATCTTCATACTAAAATAAGACTTATGGCCTTTTGGCAGCACTGTACAGCTAGAAGTTCTTGCGCCGAGGTGATTTTTTGTTCGGTTTGAGGATACATTTTTAAATGTATTCCAACATGTTTATATAAAATCTAGTGATACGAACAATTACAAAAGATTAAAGTGCGTGAGTTTAGCATTATTGTGTGGTGATAAACAGCCTGATGCAATGGTTGTATCGAGCACTGTGACGATTTTCAGGTAGGTGTTTATTTGCTGATACCGTTTTGTAAAAGTGGAAAGAATCACTTCGGCTCAGTGGTGTTGCAACGAAGAGCAAAAGTTTGAAATCTAAATTTTATTTTCTATAATTGGATCGATTAGGAGTGAAATAAATGGTTGAAAATATTGAGTATCCTTCGAGATAAATAGGAGATTTTTTAAAATGATCAATCATAAACCTACGGCTACTAAACAGTATAAATCATTAGCTTTCTGTGCAGTGAGCCGGGAATGGGGTCCATAGGCCCAAGTAGTGATTTACCCTACATTCGATAATTGTGGGATCGTAGTAATTCAAACAAATAATGTAGTTTACGCATCGTTGCCGCTAATGGCATAACGGTTGATCAATTAGAAAATGTCTTTTCTCACATCCGTGAGCATAAATTTAAAATCAGTACAAATAATCAAACACAAATTTGATTCATTATTAATAGTAAGGAAAATATTTATTTTTTTCAATCGATGTGCAGAAGTAGCAGCATCCCGTGGGAATCACAGCGTCTGTATATACATATTCCGTATTATCAATCTCGAAAAACACGCTTTACTGCTAGCTAATTGTACAGAACAGAGATGCACCCAACTGTACAATTAAAATTGGTATTTGATCATTGCTTATTTGCACAGTGTCAACATTTGTGATTTGTTGAACGTGGAGTGGTGCTTAGTTGATTCATTCGATTGGGTTAATAAATATTTATATCTATCATCTTTTACAGGTACTACACCGTTGTCGGGTCCAAGCTGTTGCGACCGAATTCAGAATATCACGTGTCCGTCAGCAATCTCAATGTTCGTGAGCCGGTTCGCTTCCGAATCACGTTGAACAACACCCAATCGGGGCAACCTCTGGCTAGTGAGGATCTGTCTCTGGGCCAAGGCGAGTCTCGGCTGATCCCTTTCAGCGTAAGTCCATTTAATCTGCTTGAAAAGGTGGAATTGATTGCATTATTCTGTTTTGTTCGGATTTTTCAGATCGGTGACATAACTGACGGCGATTACACTTTAACAGCCGAGGGGTTATCGGGATATGTTTTCAAAAATGTTACTTCACTAACCTTCCAATCGAAGAGTTTTTCGGTGTTTATTCAGACTGATAAAGCGGTCTACAAACCTGGTGATACGGTTCGGTTCCGAGTCCTGGTGCTAGATGCCAACACGAAGCCGTTGCAGAAAATTAACACCATCAAAGTGCACATTACTGACGGAAAGAACAATCGTATCAAACAATGGAAAGACGCAAATTTGGTAAAGGGCGTTTTCGAATCAGAGTTGCAGTTGTCCTCAGCTCCTGTTTTAGGCAATTGGAAGATCAACGTTGAGACATTGGGAACGGTAGCTATCATCATTGTATCATGTAGTTTCTTAGACTAATAATCCACATATGCTTGTAGAAAAAGGACCAGGTGTTCGAAGTCGATGAGTACGTACTACCTAAATATGAAGTGACCGTCGAATCTCCTGGCATCACTACCCTGAAGGACGGTAAGGTCAAGGCGATCGTGCGAGCAAAATACACCTATGGAAAGCCTGTGAAGGGTGAGGCCACAGTTTCGGCATACCCAGAGTTCCGTTTCCATTACGTACAACCATTTGAACGAGATGTGATCACAAGAAAAACGGTGCCTATTGATGGCAAGGGATCAGTGGAATTTAATATTCAAGATGAGCTTAAACTGCAAGGTGACTACACTAGAAACATTGTTATAGAAGCGGTCGTGGAAGAAGAGTTAACTGGTCGCAAACAAAATTCATCAACCAAGGTCAAAATTTACGACCGTGCCTATAACATGGAATTGATCAAGAGTTCCGAAAAGTTCAAGCCTGGACTGCCGTACACTGCTTGGCTGAAGGCAACGTACCAGGATGGAACGCCACTTCTGGATGAAACCAACTCGATTAAGGTGACACAAGAATACGGTTGGCGAAATGATAACTCCTCTGAAAACACCTACAAGCTGGACAAAAACGGCATGGCGAAACTGGTGATTGATACGGAAACCACATCGGACTCGATCTCGTTCAAAGCGGAATATCTGGGTGCAACGTTTTATCTGGGATCGATTTCCCAGCCCTGGGCCAAATATGATGCTTACATACGAGCAAAGGTACTAACGGAGATGTGAGTATTGGTAAGTGTTTGTGAAAACTTCTGAATTGATAAAGTTTCTTTCGTTCTCTCAGCCCCACAGTAAACAAAGACGTTACGGTAGATATTTCGTCCACTGTCCCGATGAAATATTTCAACTATCAGGTTCTTGGCCGCGGAGATGTCATCATCGGAGGTACAATTCCGGTTCCGGATCGTAAAACTCACACATTCCGTTTCCCGGCAAGCTTTGCAATGGTGCCTAGAGCCCGGTTGGTAGTCTACTTCATCCATTCCGATGGTCAAATGATTAGCGATTTCGTCGAGGTAGAATTTGCCAGTGAGCTGCAGAATTTCGTAAGTCCTTTTGATTTTATTAAGTTGTACATGTCATATTAACACAGTTTTTTTTTTAATATTTAGCTGAAGCTGCAAATGTCAAAGACGGAAACGAAACCTGGACAGGACGTTGACATCACGATCAGTACCAACCCAGACTCGTACGTTGGTCTGCTCGGTGTCGATCAGAGCGTATTGTTGCTGAAGAGTGGAAATGATCTAACCACAGGAAAGGTGTTCGATGATTTGAAAACCTACGAAGAGGCATCATACCGAGAGTACAGGAAGAAACGCTTTGCTCCATGGAATCGAATGAGCTTTTACGATGATTTTAATGTAAGTATTGTTGCAATTTATAGTCTGCAAATGCTGCATATATTTGATGAATAATTTGTTTCACAATGTGAGATTTTTTTTTACAATTTTTTATGTCATATTGGCTTATCAGTTAATGAACATCAACTGAATAGTGGATATTTATGGTAAAATATCTAAAACTCTGTCATCATCAACGTATCGCCGGCCTCGGCCTACCTGCTATGTCTTAGCACTGTGCAATACGTCTACTAGACGTTCATTATAGGCATCTGTGCTAAACATGTTTTGGAGCCGTACACTTAAAGATATTACGTAAGATTATCCCTATGTGAGATTCTTTTCAAACAAATAATTAAGTAAGAAAACGACTGAACACCTTCCCCAATAAGTGCTTACGTAATATGTATACGGCCCTTTAGCACATCACGAGCCTTAGACTGGTAATTCGGAATATCCCATACAGTCTCCGGTGACATTACGCATTCTGAATATTCCAATACTGTTCGGTATGTAAACTTTTGTCGTAAACCTTATTTGAAAAGATAAGACCGTTTGAGGTATTCTTTCTCGGTGTGAATACCAGGGAGGTTTTTATGAGGGCCGACAGATCAAATGATAAGTTTGCGTGCTTTAAAAGAAGCAATCATCTACTCATTTGCCTTATTCTATGCAAACATCAGCTATATCTCCCCCTCTCAACAACTCTACCTTTCCCTCTCCTTCGCCCAAATATTTTCTATTTCCCTGACTACCCATTCCATTTTAATGGGACACTTCCCCTCCCCCCTTTTTTGTGTGACATGTTTAACCCCTCACCCTTTGTTGGGATACCACACTCCTCACCTCCCTCCACAGAATTTGACTGAGATTCTCCACATCAACTTGTACCACCATTACTCTTCAAAGTCCGAAGGTCATAAGGACTCCTAATTACAGAAGTTGATTGGTTACGATACTTAGAAGTTAGGGCGTTTCCGGATTCAACCGATTCTGGATCAGCGCATCCACGAAAACCAAGGTAAAAGTCTTGATAACCAATTCATCCATACGTTTGCGGTATTTGCTAGAGTTCTGGAATGTCTATGAAGTCTGCCCCAGCTAGGGGAAGACCTTCTCGAAACCATTATCCTCTTTGGAAAATCTCCTGAATCATACTGGAAGTACCCTTCCAGTATTTATGGACCCTTGGGACGAACACGGGTAGCTGATGAGGGTATGAGTCTCCTACTCTTCTCCGATGCAGTGTTTTGAATGTTGGTAATTGGACCACATCAAAGCTCGCTGCAAGGCCGAGAGTGAATTGTTCGAGTCCCACCGGATCAGCGAGGAAAAGAGATGTAATCACCCGAAATTCTGCGATAGATGCAATAGTCATTAAAATGGCACCTCGAGTCAATCATGTTCCTGCTTCAAAGCTGTGAACGATGTTCAGATGATCAAAGTCGACTACGGTTGCACCATCTCGGATGAAAGAAGAATCCCCCAACAGAAGAAGAGGAACGAAGGGTCTTACCCCGACGCCGCCCAAAGAAATCATATCCCCGCAAATATGCCGACTAAGGCATCGACATCGACAGTGGCTGATGATGTTTCCGCCCTATTAGTCGAGATGCGTGCAATACGGTAGGAACTGGAGTTTCTCCGACTCGAGGTACAGACATTCAGAATTGGGAACAAACAGGCAAAGGGACAGCAGAGCTCTTTTCCCCGGAGCCATGTTCCGCTCGGTGTCAGGTTATTAGGCCGAAGGTCATTTGGCCGAAGGTTATTAGGCCGAATGGCCATAAGACCGAATTAGCAAAAAGAAGCCTAAAATGAAAAATGGGAGGATCCTTCTTCACCTTACCCCTTCTTCCTTCTCTCTTCTTGCATCTTCTTTCTTCTATCTGTCTACTTCCTTCTTTCTGATTCCTTCTTCCTATTTCCTTCTTATTTCTTCCTTCTGCCTTCTTCCTTGTCCCTTCTTCTTCTTTCTTCCTTCTTCCTTCTTCCTTCTACTTTCTTTCGTTTTCCGTCTTCCTTATTCCTTCTTATTTCTAATTTCTTCCTTTTTCCTTCTCCCTTCTTCTTTCTTCCTTCTTCCATCTTCCTTCTTCCTTCTTCCTCTTCCTTCTTCCTTCTTCCTTCTTCATTCTTTCTTCTTCCTTCTCTCTTCTTGCATCTTCCTTCTTCTATCTGTCTTCTTCCTTGTTCCTTCTTCCTTCTTGTTTCTTCCGCCTTTTTCATTTTTTCTTCTTCCGTTCTACTTAACCCTCACTTCGCACTACTCACTTCCCACTCCTCAGTTCTCATTCGGCCTAATGCCCATTCGACCTAATGACCATTCGGCCTAATGACCTTCGGCTCAATGACCCAGCATCGTTTCGCTCCAACCTGCTACTACCTACTCCAAATCAAACGTCCAAGCAATCATATAGCATCCTTCCATTTGATGTGGCCTCAACTATCATCCCCGCTTTTCTTCTTCTTCTTCTTCTTAACATTACATCCCTCACTGGGACATGGTTGCCTCGCAGCTAAGTGTTCGTTAAGCACTTCTGCAGTTGTTACCTGCGAGATTACTAAACTGAGTCACCATTTTAGCATTCGTATATCATAAGGCTGTACCATCGTCATTTATGCTCAGGAAAGTCAAGAAAATTTCCTAGACCTAACCGGGAATAGAACCCAGCCACCTTTAATATGGCCTTCCTTTGTAGCTGTGTATATTACATCACAGCTAAGGAAGACCCCGCTTCACGCAAAAAAAAGACGTTCCCGAATTCGTGAACCAGCAAAAATTCACCGTGATTTAATTCATGAATTCGGGAACATCAGTCACGTTTTCCAGAACATTCCAGAAAACGTGACTGTGTTCCCGAATCCGTGGCTGTTGTTCACGAAAAAATACACCGTGAACTTGTTAGTTCACGAATTCATGAACACTTTTTTTTTCGTGTTCCCAGACTTTGCCAAACGACATCGCCATGTCGGATGTCCATGATTTCCTCAAGTCCGGACCGACGTCTTACTTTCGCCACAACCCTTGAACAGGGACCTAGTAATTGCGACTGAAATAACTCCCTCCAACGTTGGCTTTACGATTTCCAATCACTCTAAATAAAGCTTTGCGAACACATCCGCCGATCTCAAAGACTCCGGAAAGGCCCAAAATCCTAGCGTGTAACCAACAAAAAGGGTGTCCCGTCAAGACCTAACAACTTCTAACGTGCCAAAAACAACCCACACCACTGCAACATCTGAGCCGCTGCCCGATCCGGTTAGTCATGGCGTCTGAAAGCTATACCCCATCCTGAACCTTTTGACCGATCAGGGCATCTGAGTATGGTATCGGACGAAGAAAACAGCCACGGTACTCTGGATAGTCGGGACGCCAGACGTCATGACCCCACCGGAACGACCGGGGAAACACCTGCATTCAGACAAAGAAGAGACTGTCCAGCCTGTAGTGGATATTTTTCCAACACTAGAACTGGAGAACACCCCACGGCACCCGGGGTTGACCCCTGCAAGCAAATTGCCAAGCGCAAGGTATCAATCCGCACCAAGGGAGTTGTGCGTTTCGTGTTAGGCGTATTCGGGACGCGTATTTTTTTCCACGGATGACGTTGGAATCAAGACATCAAGGAGCAATGTGTCTATCATGCAATTCAACTGCTCTTCTATTAGACCACTTGACGCTGTGAGTATTGTCAGCCTTCTTGATTCCATTGGAAAGTCTCTTTTCGGAAAGTTAGTCCCACTTCTGAAACATCTGGCAACTTCACCCGGCTCCTTCTTTCGGCCTCTGGGTTCAGGAATCACCCATATCTGAACGCAAGAATCTCTCGTCGATCACAGCACTCCTTTGGATAAATGCAAGGACATTATCCCAACACACAATCTGGTTTCTTCTTGCCTTGGAAGCTGTGCATTCCGAGATCTGCATCGCCCCAATCTTGCACCAGAGCTACTTTGTGCTTGCTTGCTTATTTCCTGATCCCCAAATTCTCTGGAGCTATTGACTAAGCACAGTCAGCCGTGGATTATTGGCCTGCAGGAGATCAATCGGGTTGCCCTTGACTTCATGGATCGCTCCATTGGAGAAGAGTATGTGTAAGTGGACCATCAAGGTAGGTTTCAACATCCGGCATTCCATGGTGGTAGGAGACATTCGGGATGTGTCTTTCGACGTATTTCAGTTCAACGAAGACCTTCCAGTTTTCGGAGTCCGTCTCTGAGGTAGTTTCTCAGTTAGCGTGGTGAACGTCTACATACTTGCGACAATCTAACCCTGTCCCCCTTTTGGGGACATTATAGAGCACCACCCGGCCTAAATAGACCTAAATACCCAGGTCTAATTGCCAAAGTACCACTCTGCTGGAATCGTTCAAAACGGAGAACCGTGTGCCGCTCAACAACGCTTTGCTCACTTTCTTTCATAGCCATTCGGCTACTGCCATGCCCGAGCAGCACACATGTTACAAAGAAGTGTCTGTGACCCATATGCAACCAAATTTAGACCCATTTGAGTTGCTGCAACCAAATTGATCTTGATTGTGCTGCTAGGGTTGCCGCCACCAGACGGTTAATACTTTCAGACCATAAGTGTCTACTGACTTATATGATAACAACCACTCCACTTACCGGATGAGTGACGGACAAGCTTGGTCATCCCCATTCCAAAGAACAGCATTTCCTCCCGAGACGCCTCCCAGCACTCGCTGACTTTTTGTGAATCCAAGGTCGTAGAGATGTTGGTGAACCGGAGGCTGCGTCACAAATTAGTAGCAGAAGAGAGACTCGGATTTCAGCAGCACGCGTTCCGCCCAGGATACGGTACGGGCACATACTTTGCAAACTTGGCAGACGCTTACAACGAGAGCGAACATGCCGATCTAGTATCAGTTATATTGCCTCAAAGAAAATGAAAACTCATTTTTATATATCGAGATGAAGAGATATAGATATTGTGATGGTTCAACCATAAATACTCACTGGTTCGTAAAGCAGATCTGAATCTTTATTTATTGATCGGCTTGAACTGAAACGAATTTTATACAATAAAGATATAAAACTAAATCTGGATTACCGACTTACAATTATCAATGAATTTATTTGTCTATTTGTCTGGTTTCTAACCGTCTTATTTCTGCTATTAATGTAATACAATTTTACAATCAAAACTGTTTGCGGCTCAAAGGCTTTCAATAATTCGACATCGGTTTTTTGCGTGTAGACCGATTTCGTTGGCAAAATTGATAAAAACTCTCTATCAATCAAAATTTTCAATCTCTTATTTATTTATAAATAGTTTACTATTCCGCTGTATTCTAACTAAGGTTTTTATAATTACATTTTCAGGATGCTGGTGCTGTTATTATGACCAATGCCAATGAACAACCACGTAAGTTCCAATTTTTATTTTTTTAATTACAAACACCTTTAATGTTGAGTGATTCCGCTTACCCGTGTAAGCATGTTTATTATTCGTATGCACCAAATGGTTCTATTGGATTCGAGGAGCCTTCCATGTACCGAATTGCACCATGAATCCTCTACTTATTGAAACCAATGTTGATTTCCAGAATATCCGTATTTTACACCAGTGCCGGTTGCTTTCTTCGCTAGTGCGTTCGATTCCACTCAGTTTCCCATAAGTACTCCTTCTGCCATGTTCACCACTACACGTGTTCCATCACCACAAACACCTTCGGCCGTTAACGTGGTTTCTCCTATCAGGACTCAATTCCCAGAGTCCTGGATTTGGCATAGTCTTTCCGAGTACGTAGGATTATGCAGTAAACATTTTACCTTTCCCTCGCAATGTCAATAAACCTTTTCTTTTGCATAACACGTAGCGCTAACAATGTTTGCAACACTCTAGTTAGAAGGGATCTAAACCCTTACTATCATAATACTCTTCCACTTCAACTATCTATCTTTCAGCTCGAATAATTGTCCGTATTGCCTCTGCTAGTACGAGCACGACCACGTTTCAAAGGTTCAGTCTTCCTTACGCAAAAGCTTCGCCTTTGGCTGTTGGGGATGTTATGGAATACTTCCAACCGGTGAAAATTAGGGAAACTTTCCCAGAGGCATGGGTCTGGGATTCGTTGAAGAATGTAAGGTGAGAGTCGTTTGACTTGTGGGTTCCGGTTGATGTACTGGACCAGGTTGCAATAGGTACAGAGTAGAACATGTTCCCCAACTCCTTAAAATTTGGTTCCTTCGTTCCAAAGTAGTGTGGCTACACGACAGTAAATGTATTTAGTTAAAAGCACATATGTACATGTAGTAGAATGTTTCAACACAATCGGATTAATTGTATTTATCCTCGCAAGTGCCCTTTTATGCATTTTCAAATTATGATGGCCCTGTCTATGCCTTGGCGAGTCCTATGGCCTTCCCCGTCGCAGCTATGGCTGAAACCGCACTGGACGACCGCATTATCGGTGGAGCAAGCCCTGTCAGTGCTCCTGTACTCGTTAGGAAATCTTTTCCCGAATCGTGGATTTGGGAGGATTATTCGAACGATAGGTTAGTTTTCGCTTCCCGCGAACTTTTCTCTGCATTTCTTTGTATATGTTCTAAATGGGCTTGGTCTGCTTCTCGTGCAACTATCAGGTGATTTTAATAAAATACGTAGTGGTGGCGATGTTTGACATAACTGAAGGAGAAACGAACGCTCAAATAACAGCGAATGCTAAATATATGTGACATTAGGCAGGACCCCCATTTCCGTCCTCATCGGTTGTAATTATTTTCCAAACCACTATTGGTTGAAATGCGACTAAGTAATAATGGCCGAGGACGGAAATAGAGGGTGCTGTTAAAGTATACACTCTCTCGATTTCATGTAATTTTGGAGTTTGAAGTAATTTCTGGAAATGTAAAATGTTATGAATTGCTCAACGCTTTTTATGGCTCAGTCGATGGAAATTTGTGAAAATATTCTTTTTTTTTACACAAAAAGGCATATTTGTCTGTATAAATTGAGTATAATTCGAGATTAAATGTTCTTGTAAGATGTGACAGTAATGGTTTCTCTTTCTGTTATTTGACGCTGAACGGGGATCTATGTACTAAATTGTAATCATGCATGTTCATTCTAAGAATAATTCAAAACACATTGAAATGTTTAATTATTGCATCGTTAGGCAACATACTGAGGGTTATCTATAATCATTGATCATGTTCTATAAAAAAAATGTCTAAAAACTATACTACAATGGAAAATATTTCTAGAAATTCAATTGTGCTGTTTGTGGATAACCCTTCAGTAACTACAAAAGAAACTACATTGGGTTATGCAGCCGAAATTTTGAAGGAATATTGATAATGAATGGTACAAAATCTAAAATGAACAGCCCGGTAACGATATAAAAATCTGTGAATTCTATCGAATTAAGTTTGAAATGGATGGAAAGAACTTTACATTTTTTTAATTTTCAAAAGTGCACACAATCGCACACACTTACTCAGGTTAATGGAAAGTTTTTGATTATTTTGACCCATGTTTCGGATTTTTTACGATTTTTTTCCAAATTTCAATTTAGTCGTTCTCTATAGCCTCAATTTTATTTATATAAAAGTGTAAAACCGAAATGGCGGCCATTATGGCCTCCGTCCAGGAACACCTTTGCAAAACTGCGTGTAGCAAGTAGCACTTTGTTCACGATGAAATACGAAACATGAAGCCTACAAAATAGAATAAATAAAAAAATCGAAAAAAAATTAAATGCCAATGGGCTGATTGACCACAAGAGGCTTTTTGGTCTGTTCCTATTTTGAGACGCTTCAAAATTCTTGAAAATTCTTATCATGTCAAAGGTTAATTCCTCGAAAAGTTTAAATTTACTTCCAGTTAGAACATAATAACAATAATAACGATTTGGTCAAATGGATAAACCAATAGAACTGATGCAGCGTCTGCAAAGTGTTTCCGAACGGCGATCGTTTTCTTTACACTTAAACTGAGATTATGGAGCCCGAACTAATTGACCTGTTCCTTCAATTTTCCTTTCAATTTATTTAAGGTTAACTTTCCCTTCTTCTTCTTCCATATCTTTTGATTCAAAAATTGAATCGTGATGGACTTATTCTTCACACCCATAGTTTTTACCCTTTATTTTGTCTACCTTTAATTTAAGTTTCAATCCAATTTTATTACGCAAAAATTGTTGGACGTTTTTAATCCAATTGCATTGTAATGTAATACAGCATACATTTTAGTTTTTCTTTCTATTTATGAGGTAGATCACAGAGTGCCGACATTTACAGAAAATTTCCATTTGAGAGTAAAAATGGTCCAATTTTCAAAGAGAATATCTTTCACCAACCGGTCTAAGATGAATGAATAAACCCGTATGGCAATAGAGGAACTACAGAGCTTTCATTTGATAGCTATTTAAGGCAGCTTAAGAACAATCGCTACTGCACACTGTTTGTTTGAATTCCAGTTCGTGAGAATCGCGGGCCCATTTGTATTGATGTTTCAGGATCTGGCTGAAACTTATAAGGTTTATTCCGGAATTAGGAATTAGGAATTAGGATCGGAAGAGAGGGGTAAAATAGACTTCCAAATATAAATATAACCAGATGAACGTAACCGGACTTCTTCGATTTAATTATTTCGATATCAGAACGTCGGCTCAGGATCGAACAATCCAAATAGAACAATGAACAAATAATGTGAACTAGCCATCCACTCATGTTTATAGAATCGGGTGTACCCCTATACCTAAGAAATAAAGTTGGCCAACCCTTGAAAATATATACACCCGATTAGAACTGGTATAGTCCATCCAGTAAACTTTTTTTTTCGAATTGTATCTCTGTAATATTGACTAATAGTTCAACGGTTAGTAATTCAAAATGTATGAAATAAACTCGAGTCGAGTCAAGTACGAGACACTGAAGACGGCCTTACTATTGAGGTCGAAATTCGTATCTGTCAAGATACAATTAGGTGGTGGAATTCAATGGGATTGTACAAACTCGTCTTATGACAAGGGAAAATATGGTCTTCAAGAGCGTTATAAAACATAAAATGTTACTTGGGATATTACAATGTAAACGGGTTTAACACAACTCTAACAATTTTTGCTTGATAAATATTGATCAACACCTGCTAAAATTAGAGGTAGACAATATCAAGAGTAAAAAATACGAGCGTGAAAAATATGGTCATCACCGGTCAATTTATGAATCAACAAATACGTCTTTCATTTTGATAATAGGGGAAGAGGCCCCAAAACGCCCCCCGTGGCAAAACGACTTTCGGGTATTCACTTATATTTTGAGATAGCCCTAATAAAACTAGACGTGAAATTATGTAGGTTGTGCGAAAAAAGTGTCAAAATAATAGATAGTAATGTAGGAAAAACTGAAATTTTCCACATTTTGATGAAACATCTAACATTTCAGCGAGGCAAAACGCCCTAGTGGAACTATCCTACAATGTACTCGCGTCTCCATGCACTGTCCATACCAGAATGCTGATGTGCCGACGCATGGTATGTTGTTCCCTAAGAGCTGCCTGATAAAAGGCGTTTTGCCTCTTGAGTTTTCCGGCAACGAAATATCACCACTTTTTTGAAATGTGAATATTATCAATATGATTGAGATTTTTGCTAGTTTTAATATGGCATCAGTCTCATAAGTTTTCAAGCGGAGAAGTATATACGTATCTATTGAAACAAAAAATATATTTGAAATAAAAAGAAGAAGAAGAAGAAATTTTGTTTTAGAACTTATTTTTTTTCTGATTGATGATGAATTGATGAATTTTTGACATTTATTTTAAAAGGGCTATTTTACCGTACTCTACATAGACAAAAAAAAATTGTTTGATAGTTTTAACTAAATCGGAAAACATCAACATAAGTAGGGTCGAAGTTTATACGAACTTTCTTTTTTAATAAACATTGCTGCAGAAAATGGTGATTTTCTTAGATGTTCTTGAGTTGGCGCTCCTTAATTATATATGAGATAAAAGCTCTTTAGTTCCGTAACTGCCTTGCGGGCTTAATTTTTTTAACCTAGAACTGTTGGTGAAAAATATTCCCTTCTGAAAAACACTTTTTTTTTATAGAAAAAATTCATTTTCTCCTAAAGTAGACATTTTTTTAATCATACCAGCAACTTGATATAAAGTACTAATTAAGTAGAAAAAGTGTGCAAAATTTAAACAAAATCGGTCAGTCAGCGCCAAAGTTATTACATGTTTTTGATTTTAGCGATTTTTAACATTAATTTTTGAAGGACCGTTTTACCCTACGTCCCCTCTATGAAAAAAATCTGAAAATGTCTTCTTTTACATATATGAACAAATCCTGAAAATTTCATCCAAATCGGAGAACATCGATACAAGAAGGGGTCGCGCTTCTCGTGAACTGGCTTTTAAATGAAATAGAAATTTTGACGGAAAATCAGATCTCAAACTCTTATCGTAAAAATATCCAAACATCGGGTCTAAATTACCGAAACCTCCCTATATGAGCTCTGTAGAGGACAAAAAGGCATATTCGTTCTTATTTTGGCCCAATAAATTTTATTAAGTAATTGACCTCTCCCGTTATAAATTCTATGACTTATTGTCTCAATCGATTCGGTAATTTATTTTAGGTCGACTTTACCAAAGAACCCATGTTTTATGAAGCCTCTAAAAATGGAAGTAAACCATGAATAAGTATTCATGTGTGAACCAGCCTGAAGAATTGGCCGAATGTGTCTCCAAAATCGTGCGAATTTTAAGCTAAAGATACAAAACACCACTTTATCGGTTCTTAAAATTAAAAAAAATTAAACAGTTGGTCAGGCTTCTGCCAAACCGCACCAAGCGGCTTTTTGAATGACTTGTAATATTTTGTTCGTTTTTTGTTGAAGTTGACCTTAAATAAATTAAAAAATATTGAGGCAAGGATCGAAAAGTTAAACCGTTCTTACAGCGGTACAAAACCATACCCACTCCTCCTCCGCCCAAAAACCAAGTTGAAAAATCGATTTTAAGTTAATAAATATTTTTTATCGGAAAGGTCAATTGAAATTCTGCAAATAGCGTAGAAAACCGCCCGCCATTTTGGGTCTGGAACAAAAACATAAACATATTTTATTCCATATTATTCTTAAAAAGTTTAGGGTAACCGTACCCTTAGTGGAGGTAGCACCAATAGTGGAGGTAGTGGGGTTTTAATGAGATTTGTCATATTCATACATTTTACGATGGTTTCAGTTGATGCGTCGTGCTTTAAATATCCTGTTAAATGCAAGTTATCTTAAGATTTCAATTGAAAAACTATTGAAAACAATGATTTTCCTTAACAAAATTGACTCCATTGCACCTATAGTGGTGTAACTGTACCAATAGTGGCGAGGCTCATAAGAAACCAATGGATAGCACCACTATGGGAACCAAAATTAATTTTTATCGCCACTAAAGGAACAGTGTACCCATAGTGGTTCAAGCTATATTTGGTAATTGTTGATGTTAAATGACATCTATCTCATTTTTGTTAACAAATTTATTAGTTTATCTAATGACTAAGATATTAAAGCTGTAGATTTCCCATTATTATCAATTTAAAAAAAAAATTTCTTTTGTGGATCTACTAATACCTCCACTATTGGTACCGCTACCCTAGTCAAAATTAAATATTTCAATGCTAGAAAGTTTCAAACTGATCAGTTTTTTAAATATTGTGTTTAAAATACAGTTCAAGTAAACTATTTTCTTTTTTAAGTATCATGCCTCAAATCAATGGTTAGCCCAATTAAATTTGTTTAGTACATGCCGTCAGAACATTCAACGATATAGAATTTGATGTGATATGGTGTAGTATATTCACCTGGGAAATTCAGAATTTCTATTCCATGTGTCAAAATGGAACTTTATTTCGTCATCAATATCGGTTAGAACACTGACATGTTAGTAATGTTAAAAACGTATCATTTTTTGTATTCTCCAAGCATATAACAATTGGCCTGACTATGAGACACTTCTTGAGAGCGGTCTTGTCGATATAAGAACAGAAGAGCTGGAAACGGAAAGTGTTCCCCTTGGTTTATCTGCTATGGGAGCGCCTCCACAGCATGTCACAGATTCTGGCGTATCCATAAGAAAAACATTTCCGGAGACATGGATTTGGGAGATGTTTGAAAATCAAAGGTTCGATAAAGATAATGAAAATCGGTTTTATTATTAACACCACGCTTCTGTAAAGGCAATAGGAACTGCATTCCGCTCTATACAATATTTTCTATTAACGTTCTGTACAGTTGATTCATAATTACTAAAGTAAGGAAGGGCAGTAGTTTTGGTTGGGCAAAAGTACGTTTTTTTATTTTACGAAGTAGAAAAACGTTTACACATCACTTTTTTCATGTGTTAATGTGGTTGATTTGAGAAAGCTGTTGCACGGATATCACAATATTATAGGGTAACCATACCCTTAGTGGCGGTAGCATCAATAGTGGAGGTAGTGGGGTTTTAATGAGATTTATTTAGTTTCAGTTAAAGCGTCGTGCTATCCTGTTAAATGCAACTTATCTTAAGATTTCGCTTGAAAAACTATTGAAAACAATGATTTTCCTTAACCAAATTGACTCCTTTGCACCTATAGTGGCGCAACTGTACCAATAGTGGCGAGTATCATAAGAAACCAATGGATAGCACCACTATGGGAACCAAAATTAATTTTTACCACTAAAGGAACAGTGTACCCATAATGGTGCAAGCAAGATTTGATAATTGTTTATGTTAAATGACATCTATCTCATTTTTATTAGCAAATTTATTAGTTTATCTATTGACTAAGATATTAAAGCTGTAAATTCCCCATAATTATCAATTTTTAAAAAATATTTTCTTTTGTGGACCTACTAATACCTCCACCATTGGTACCGTTACCCTATTTTATTCGTTTGTTTTTCTTTAAAATAGTATCATTTTTCTATTACCGTTAACATTGAAATCATTATGCATTTACTCTTTTACATATAAGTTCTGCGCTTCTCTGTAGGTACGTCGACGTAGAAGATCTCGAACGTTATATTGCTATAATCATATTAGTAGTAGTTAAAAAGCACCTGGGGTGAGCAGGACGTCTAGTGTAGTATGTTATGGACAAGTATTTTGTAACAGAAAACTGTATTGCTTTTCTTCCAGCAGCGACCATTCACCAACTGAATTTGACAGCATAGCATATCAAATTAATATGAAATTAAAACATAGAAACAAATTGTGGAACTGCATATGCGTACATTTGAGTTGGTTGTTCTTAAATCATAAGTTGATGAAAATTATGCTTATTATTTTAAATAATAATAAAATAATACCGGAATGACCTTTGCAGTAATGAAAGTCGTCTCAGTTCATGGCTGCCTAATAAAAAAGTCCAATAGAATTACAATAGAAATTATTGTAACAATACGATAAATTTAATTATAATTCCAATAAACTCTACTGTTGCTCACAATAGAATAACAATTAAGAATCATGTTTTCCAACATAAATCCTATTGTAAAAGGCAGTATTACAATAGAAAATAGGAGTTGTTATCGTAGCAATAAAAAAATCCATTTTTCCCGAACAAATTTTTGCCATTACATTAGAATTTATTGTAATTCTATTGTCAACATTTTTCTGTCAATTGATTTTGAAACAACAATAAGGTAATTTAATTGGTACAATAGAAGAACAATAGCATTGAATGTTCAATGAAATTTATTGTAATTTTATGCTATTTTAATGTAATTCTATTGTATTTTCTATTCGAGCAACCATGCAGTCTATGAAGGGTCCGCAAATCGTCTTCCAGCCAAACAATCCATCTTCTTGTGCTATCTGTTCACCCCACTGTCAGCTATAAGACATCATGCTAATATTTCGCACAAATGACAATCGTCAAATGCGCTATTAATGATCAATATTGTATTTTAATCAGGGGTGCCCACAACCGGGCAGCTTCCCCTACTATTAATCAAAATGGAAAAATAATGAACAAAAAAGCAAATTTTAATTTCCTAGAACAAAATGAGGTGGAACATTTTTAATGAAATGCGTAACATTTTATTGTATTTTCGAAGGATATATCTATTGGTCTGGCTATGATACTTTTGAGAGCGGCCTTGTCGATATAAGAACAGGGGGAGAGATGGATAGTGTCCCCTTTGGTTTATCTGCTATGGGAGCAGCTACACAGCATATCGCAGAATCTGGCGTATCCCTAAGAAAAACATTTCCGGAGACTTGGATTTGGGAGATGTTTAAAAATCAAAGGTTTGATAATAGTAATGAAAATCGGTTTTATTATTAACACCACGCTTCTGTGAAAACAGTTGGAATCGTTTTCAAATACAATATGTTGTAAGTGTTCTGTAGATTTGATTCATAGTTATTTAAATAGGGAGGGGCAATTTAAATCTGTGGGTTAAAAGTACATTTTTTATGTTAAGAAGTAGAATGTGTGAATGTTGTTTTTCTTTAAAATAATGTCAACATTGAAATCATCATGCATTTACTCCATTTCATATGGGTTTCGCGAATCTCTAAGGGTACTTCGACCACAGGTAGAATTTCGAACATTATATTGTTGTAATCGCATTAGTAGTACACGGGTTAAAAACACCTGGGTGAGTAGGACGTCTAAGTTAAAAAGTTATAACATTAGATTGTAAGGACTTTGTAATACAAACACTTATCTATTTTGCTTTCCTTTTAGCGGAGAAATTTCATCGACTGAATTTTACAGCATTTGGCGTAGTATCCATTTGAATAAAAATCGCTGTTATGTACATCTAAATCGTTAAAAAATATTTAGAAACTGCATTTCTTGCACGATAGCATTCCTAAATTGTCGGAAGTTGGTATGGGATTTGGAATTTACGAACATTATGTGTTTAATGTTAAACTACTCCACTCCGCATACACTTGCGTTAAGCGCCTGCCATCCAATCATGCATTGGCAAATACTGTACTTGATGAGACTACTGATGAAAATTACTTTTATTATTGTAACTATTCTTTTTTGAAGCCATTTTCTTATAACAAAAGCCATTTCTTAAAAAATAAAGAAATATGTATGTTTTTTCAGATTTTTTTTGCAATATATAATTGTGCAGCTCATATTATTCCATTCCTGTAGACATCTTAGACATGCCACCGGTCGATGAACTATTAGAAGATGCGTCACCCGATGTAGCATTTGGTGATTCAGGTGGTCCACTTGGTGGAAGACCTGATGACTCTCACCCCTTCACAGTAAGGATCAATTTTCTCGAATCATGGATTTGGCAGACATTTTCAAATGAAAGGTTTGTTTATCAACACCGAATAACTTGGTGCTTAATCGTGACTGACAACTTCAATATAGGTTTCGGCTTCTCAAATATTTTGCATGATTTTGTTTGATGGACCCATCTGTCTATCTGTGTATCTACCCACGTCGACGTTCGTCAGTACAAAAGATTTTAGATTTTAGATGTTTCAAAAGGTAACTTTGAATAGTATGATGGTACTTATTCAAAATGCGATAAAAGTAATTGTAATTAAAAGATCATTTAGGGTAGTTTCGTTTAAAATCACGATCATTCTAAAAATCTAGAATTATCCTTCACCCTCAAAAAAATATATTGGCTCAATTGTTCACTAATTTACATGGTTAAAAGACTATTATTCTTCCATTTACTTCCACTAATTATTTTTTTTATGTATCAATCAGATACGCATTTCGTTTTCTACTCGAAAACGTCTTCACTGAAGTTTTCGCAATTTACCGTCACGCAATTTGTGAACAGTCTCCAAGACACTTGATCTTGGACCGGATTGAGAATCAAACTCGACGTTTCTAGATAAGCCTTTGCTCACATATGTACCTTGAAATATAAGTAGTTTATTCGTAAGTCCAAATTGCAGTTCCACTCATATTAGCATACTGTGATTCAAATTTGCTAAATTCTTATTTCCGACAGTTCCTACAGTTGTTGGTTGGGGATTCAAACATCTGGAGAAAGAAAATGAAGAAATTTACTACCTGTTATCCGAAAACCTTGAGGTTGATGCGGCTCCACCAAGTAGATTGGGAGTTGTTCCAAGTGGATTGCTTCCGGAATTGTCAATAAGGAAAGAGTTCCCCGAATCGTGGATTTGGCAGACGTTTTATAATGAAAGGTTGGTTTGTGAAATTTGGAAGGCATATTAAGCTCGTTTGAATGTAATTGATCTATGTTTGTATTTACCATTTTTTAGTTTAATAGCCTTTTCATGTCATTCATTCTATAGGACTTTGTGCTTCTTTGTTACACAAATTCTAGCCTACAGAGCGGTTCCGCTAGTTCGGCATATTCGATTTGAAACATTCTTTTCGTTTTAAAACAATCATACCAGTATTTATTTAGCCACAGTGTCACGGGAGGTAATATTAGCTTAGGATACGACGTTGGCTCATCACGCAAAGTAACGAAAATACATCGTTTTGTAGAAATATATTTATAACTGCTTCTTTAAAAAGTGTATCAAGCATATTTTAGTCATATTACGCTAGATTCATCCACTTCTTCAACTGATAAACGCAAGCCTTCTACTCAGCGAACCGATATTCAATTTTCGTGCTAACCCATAATTTTTATTAAAAAAAAAATTGATGTAAAATTGGGATATGACTTAATTCTACCTCCAAACGGACGGCTCCTAAAATTGCATCCTTTCAAAAATAGTATAGTCGCGCTGCCACCAAACCGGACCGCGCGATTGGTCACTCGCGATGCGACGCGAGTCGCGACAATTCGAATTATGTCATTTGTAGTGCGCATCATGCACGCGTGGATGTACTATCATGCGCACTAATCTAAATAAGTTGCGACGTCTTATAACTGCAGATATTTTAATTTTATTGAAAACAAATTTCCGATTTTCTACCATACACGGAATATATTTACAATATAGTCCACTTCATGAATCCCCATTCGCGAAGTCGAAGGAAATTCTGCTCTTCCCTCCTATGGGAAATCCCATTGGTATCTGTCAGAGTTAGAGTGAAACATGTCCGCCATCTCCTCTTCTCTGTTGCTCTACTGTAAAAACCCATAAAGAACTGTCATTGTTTGTGTGAAGAATTTTGCTTCGACTTCGCGAATATGTTAGGCAAGAGACAGCGCATTCACACCATCTTGCGTCAAAAAAGGAAACTAACGCCTGAAAACGATAGCCGAGGGGTAAGATAATTGCAAAAATTACACTTATTTTACAATTTTTGAAAATTTTAATTACATTTTTCAAAATTTTATTTTTAAACTCAGATATCAAAATGGGATCCTGGGATGATTTCTAGCATATTATTTTGACTGGTTATGCTACATAATGAATCATACGTTAGGGACCCCTCGGAATATCTCTTCTTCACTACATTGCTTGCCTTTTGTGACACCGCGGCGCTACTGCGTTGTCTCTTCAAATCAGCCAGAGTGGACTATATTGGTAATAGAGTATATTTGATCCTTTTTTATGTGTAGGTACCAATGATTTGTATGCTTCTCATAAATATTGAATTGCTCATCTACATTTAGGAAGACATCGAGTTTTTTATTCAGCCAGAAGAAAACCCATAAAGGCGCGCATCAAGATAGCAAGACCGCAGATGGCGTTTCATCGTACAGAGATTATGCCCATCGCTATGAGATCTGCTACATCACATGCTGCGGTGGAACCAGTTATCAGGAAAACTTTTCCAGAATCTTGGCTCTGGGAGAACGATATAAGGTTCGTTCCGTATGATTGGATACCTTTATCGAAGTTATGTCTAGATTAACATTTAAAGGAAACGGAAATCATTCGCATGAAACTGTTCGGTAACATAGTGGAAGAAATTACAACAGATTTTAAGTCTGGCTTTTTGAAGTCTGACTGCATATATTGATAGATTTGGATTGCACGACCACGTAAATTTGCCTTTTTACACAAGTCATTCACTTAATTGCAATGTAACTAAAATGTTGATTGAGCCACTTTTTTAGTTATAGTTAGTCATCAGAATTAATTTTTGAATGCATTAGACCCATTTTTAATAGAAGTCAAATTGGTCAACTAAATCGCCGCATCGGTCATTATTTTGTAAAAATTTTCAAATTATTTTCCAGTTAAAAAAGTGAATAAAAGAATTGGAATGTGAAATGGAATTCAGCCAAAAATGAGACCTATTTTTCTGGTGTTAATATTTTAACCTTATGCATGCACTTTTTACTCGGAAGCCTCCTTTCAAGAGGCTCGGAAGCCTCCTTTCAAGAGGCTCGGAAGCCTCCTTTCAAGAGGCTCGGAAGCTTCCTTTCAAGAGGCTCGTAAGCCTCCTTTCAAAGCCTCTTTTCAAAAGGCTCAGGAAGCCTCTTTCAAGAGGCTCAAGCCTCCTTTCAAGAGTTCCGGAAGCCTCCTTTCAAGAGGCTCAGAAGCCTCCTTTCAAGAGGCTCAGAAGCCTCCTTTCAAGAGAGCTCAGAAGCCTCCTTTCAAGAGGCTCAGGAAGCCTCCTTTCAAGAGGCTCAGAAGCCTCCTTTCAAGAGGCTCGGAAGCCTCCTTTCAAGAGGCTCAAGCCTCCTTTCAAGAGGCCTGAAGCCTCCTTTCAAGAGGCTCAGGAAGCCTCATTTCAAGAGGCTCAAGCCTCCTTTCAAGAGGCTCAGAGCCTCCTTTCAAGAGGGCTCAGAAGCCTCCTTTCAAGAGGCTCAGAAGCCTCCTTTCAAGAGGCTCTGGAAGCCTCCTTTCAAGAGGCTCAGAAGCCTCCTTTCAAGAGGCTCAGGAAGCCTCCTTTCAAGAGGCTCAGAAGCCTCCTTTCAAGAGGCAGGCTGGAAGCCTCCTTTCAAGAGGCTCAGAAGCCTCCTTTCAAGAGGATCGGAAGCCTCAGAGGCCTCCTTTCAAGAGGCTCAGAAGCCTCCTTTCAAGAGGCTCGGAAGCCTCCTTTCAAGAGGCTCAAGCCTCCTTTCAAGAGGCTCAAGCCTCCTTTCAAGAGGCTCAGGCCTCCTTTCAAGAGGCTCAGAAGCCTCCTTTCAAGAGGCTCAGGAAGCCTCCTTTCAAGAGGCTCAGAAGCCTCCTTTCAAGAGGCCTGGAAGCCTCCTTCCAAGAGGCTCAGAAGCCTCCTTCCAAGAGGCTCTGGAAGCCTCCTTCCAAGAGGCTCAAGCCTCCTTTCAAGAGGCTCAGAAGCCTCCTTTCAAGAGGCTCAGAGCCTCTTCAAGAGGCTCTGGAAGCCTCTTTCAAGAGGCTCAGAGCCTCCTTTCAAGAGGCTCAGAAGCCTCCTTTCAAGAGGCTCAGAGCCTCCTTTCAAGAGGCTCAAGCCTCCTTCAAGAGGCTCAGCCTCCCTTCAAGAGGCCCAGAAGCCTCCTTTCAAGAGGGCTCAGAAGCCTCCTTTCAAGAGGCCTCAGAAGCCTCCTTTCAAGAGGCCCAGAAGCCTCCCTTTCAAGAGGCTCAGAAGCCTCCTTTCAAGAGGCTCAGAAGCCTCCTTTCAAGAGGCCTGGAAGCCTCCTTTCAAGAGGCTCAGAAGCCTCCTTTCAAGAGGCCTGGAAGCCTCCTTTCAAGAGCTCAGAGCCTCCTTTCAAGAGGCTCAAGCCTCCTTTCAAGAGGCCTCAGAAGCCTCCTTTCAAGAGGCTCAAGCCTCCTTTCAAGAGGCTCAGAAGCCTCCTTTCAAGAGGCTCAGGAAGCCTCCTTTCAAGAGGCTCAAGCCTCCTTTCAAGAGGCCTGGAAGCCTCCTTCAAGAGGCTCGAAGCCTCCTTTCAAGAGACTCAGGAAGCCTCCTTTCAAGAGGCCTGGAAGCCTCCTTTCAAGAGGCTCAGAAGCCTCCTTTCAAGAGGCCCGGAAGCCTCCTTTCAAGAGGCTCGGAAGCCTCCTTTCAAGAGGCCTCAAAGCCTCCTTTCAAGAGGCCTGGAAGCCTCCTTTCAAGAGGCTCAGAGCCTCCTTCAAGAGGCTCAGCCTCCTTTCAAGAGGCTCAGAAGCCTCCTTCAAGAGGCTCAAGCCTCCTTTCAAGAGGCTCAGGAAGCCTCCTTTCAAGAGGCTCGGAAGCCTCCTTTCAAGAGGCCTGGAAGCCTCCTTCAAGAGGCCTGAAGCCTCCTTTCAAGAGGCCTGGAAGTCTCCTTTCAAGAGGCTCAAGCCTCCTTTCAAGAGGCTCAAGCCTGCCTTTCAAGAGGCTCAGAAGCCTCCTTTCAAGAGGCCTGGAAGCCTCCTTTCAAGAGGCTCAGAAGCCTCCTTTCAAGAGGCTCAGAAGCCTCCTTTCAAGAGGCTCAGAAGCCTCCTTTCAAGAGAGCTCGGAAGCCTTCTTTCAAGAAGCTCGGAAGCCTCCTTTCAAGAGGCTCGAAAGCCTCTTTTCAAGAGGCTCGGAAGCCTCTTTCAAGAGGGCTCAAAGCCTCCTTTCAAGAGAGGCTCGGAAGCCTCCTTTCAAGAGGCTCGGAAGCCTCCTTTCAAGAGGCTCGGAAGGCGGCGAACGGCGAACGTTTGATCTCGGAACGTAATAAATTCCAGTACACCACACCTCTGACGAATATAGTACTGGAGTATCCTGCCATGTAGTTTGGAGGAATGATGAAGATGTGAACGACGGCTTTGAAATGGAATTAACTTCTGGAAAAGCGCTGGTGGATATTTCGTCTTTGCTAGCTATTCACAAAAAGACACATGAATGGTAGCCATATAAATTTTGTAGTGGACGTCTTATCAGGTTTGATTGAAGATGACTCAATCTGGCATAAGGATAAAGCCCGTAGACAAAACGTACGCAACTCACAACTGTTCAGTGCAACTCTCAATCGCTCCATGGAGTACGCGCTGGGATTTACATGCAGAAACTTGCCAAATAGGAAATGTGTGGAAACACTTTTAGTCTAACATTTACGGGGCAGTAGAAGTCGCAGTGTAAAGTGTACCCAGACTGGCGTAGATTTTTCCGCATTGCTGGCTGATCCCCCAGGATCCCCTAAAATCAAGCCCTGCCTCTATACCTAAACACAACAACATTCTGTGGTATGAGCTCACCCCTGGAGATCAATCAAAGTTTTTATCTGGCCTTCTTTACGGCGAATGTTCAGTTTGATAACCGTATGTGCATAGGCAGGCATAGCATGTGGCCGTTTTATTTTGAAAAATGCTCTGGAGGAGCATCTATACTATCCTTTTGTCAGACACAAATTCTCACAAATATTTAATTAATTACCCACGTTTAGGAGGCTATCCAGTATTTTATTCGTTTAGAAGAGGACCCGCTTGGAGGGACTCGATGATGGTAGAGCAGGATATGGTTGTTGCACGTACACAAATCAGGCCGATGGCTTCTGTTGGCTCTTTTATGAAACCAGCACCGGAACCGGTAGTCAGGAAGTCGTTTCCAGAATCGTGGCTCTGGGAGAAGGATATCAGGTTGGTTTCACATTAAGTCGGATTCCGTTATCAAGAAAATTATGTTTATATAGTTATATAGGGTACTATTAAGGCTGATACTGGTATTTGAATTTTATATATGCTACGTTTTTTCTTGGTCAAAATGTCAATTTGAGGGACAATAATAACATTCCATGGAAATTCAGTTTTATTTCTGATTGTTTTTAACGGCTGTCCTTACTTTGTACCGTCAAATGTGCAAAAACGATCCATAAAAAATAAAAAACGATCCGTAAATAACATCTGAATGTTCCATAAAACGCTACCATAAATCCATAAAATAGTTCAGGAGTACCCACACAGATAGAAAAATCCACTGAAATTTACGCTAAAAATCATGCACATAAATGGAACACCATTATTAGCGTAATTCCAGACGGGATATAGCCTAAATTAGAGCCCTATAAGAAGAGTAACGTCAAGTGTAATGTTTGACAGGTCTCCTACTCGTTTGGAATGCGCATTTGTATGAAACTGACAGGCGATTCTGTTCCAATTCTGACACTTGACGACACTGTTATTATAGTCACTGTAGCCTAAATGTATACAATGACATGAATCGTCTATATTGCATACAAGTTGTAAGCAATCTTGTTAGGAAGTGGATGATTTCAGCGTACAATTGCGTAAATTTTTGCATGTCAAGTTTTACGCGCTGTTTATTTTTCATTATTATTTTCTGTGCATAAATAATAATTTTACGATCCATAACTAAGCTAAAATTTAACAATTAATAGCAAATTATTCTCTTCTAGACATGGTCAAGAAAAACAATAATATTCCTTCTATACGTATGACAAATGATCCATAAATCTTTGGAAAATGCTCCATAAAAAAATTATATTTTAATCCATAATTATGGTTATATGATCCATAACTTTGGTCGTTTGTTCCATAATTCTGTTCATATGATCCATAATTTTAGTAATATCAAATGACCAACATTATGGATCATATTACCGCAGTTATGGATCATCTGCACCATAAAAATTGCGCAAATTTGAGGTTTAATGGATCAAAATATATTTATTTTTTTATGGATCATCTATGGATCATTTAGCATACGTTCATAGGAAAATAGCAGGAATGTTATGGTTTTTCTTGATCATGTCTAACGGAACATATTTTCCAATTAATTGCTAAATTTTAGCTTAGTTATGGATCTTAAAATTATTCTTTACGGGTGTTCCCGAATTATTTTATGGATTTATGGTCACGTTTTACAATACAATTTATTTACGGATCGTTTTTCTTTTTTTATTTCTTATTCTTTATTCATATGCAAAAGTATGTTTTGCCGTTTTTAGCATTTGTTATTTATTCTGTCCCATTACCGTTAGAAGTTCACATGTATCGGCCTTGAAGGAACGAAAACTATACGCATGAACTAAAGAACTAAACTGTATCCCATAATCATCTATGGTTTAATCTATCTGGGAATAATACCAATGGTTGAAACTTAGATAACTGAACTGTGAAGAAAAAAGAGAATTGCTAATTGCAGATATTGATGGTTTACCACAAAAAATCGAGGGGGTGGAGACAGAAGAAGGAACTAATATTTTGTTCCGGCCAATTGTTTTTGTTTTATGAACAGCAACATGATCGTGAAAGTTTTTCTTATACACAAAAGTTTCAATGATCAACTTCCAATCCATTTGAAAAATAAAAATCTTGTTATGTGGTCAACTAAACTATTGTGTACATAAAAGACCTGATGAATCTATCTAGCTGCGATGCGTTGCTCGCTTCAAAGTACTACCAAGAATAAGTGTTCTACCAAGAATAATTGTTTTCGCGCAACTAAAATTTGTACATTTTATAATATGTTCCATTTTTAAATTATACCGGGCACTATTCAACGCAAATTTTCCAACTGTCTGGTTTATGTTAATCTACCCAAATTCATCATTTTTTTTTTTAATTTTAAATCTGAGGTTCCATTTTTTCTCAAAGAAGGCACTAGGTGGTAAATTTGGAAGTGAAGATGAAGTTAAAACTAAAAATATGTGAATTCCAACATAATCTGTGAGAGATCAAAAAAAAAAAAAAAAAATTGGTGATCACGTTATATGTTGCTCAACTGAATGTTCGTCACAAAATATTTTCCATTCCATTCTTTTCCGTACCATGGTGACTAACCAAGCATCACAATTATAGATTTGCAGGTGGTATACAAAAAGAATACCCAACCGGTGTTCTTTTTAGATTCGGTTAGCCGCGTTGATGTTTTAGATAGCCCTACTGTTGGTAACAAAGCTGATTCGGGCCCGTCGTTGGAACCCACCGTTCGTAAAACGTTTCCCGAGAGTTGGATCTGGGATCAGTTCGATGGGTTCGTGTTGTTGGATTTCGTTACTTGTTCTTTTGCTCCCTATCTCTTTCTGTATTCATTCGTTACTAATTCGATCACCTAGAGTTTAAGTAGAATTTTGTTTAATGTTAATTATACTGTACTAAATATAAGCTCTTATTATTATTTTCAAACTCATCACTTCATATGTATGTATGCAAATTTATTGGTATGTTTTGAATGGGGATAATGTAGTGTCAGAAACATACTTATGAAAATGTTCTTAGAATGCAAACTTTTCGTCAATAGCGCATGAAACAAAGTTGCTTATTATTGCATGAATGACAAGAGTGAAAATAGGTATAATTTGAAATATCAACTAATTAATAAATGAACAATTTATAAAATGTGTTCAAAATTGCTGTGAGCCCATATTGCCCATACAAAATAGCTTGATCCTGAACGCTTGCAGAGATAAGCATATAGACACCAAAATCTTTAATAATGTGGACTCGCTCCCAATAAAGCTAATCGAGAAGCGAGTAATTATATTTATAGGCGATGATGATTTACACCGACTCTGAAAATAATTAGCCGAACGTCTACGAGTGTTCAGGCTTACGAGGACTCCTGTTTTGTATCCAATTTATTTCCCACATTTCAAAAACCAGTTGAAGATTATTTTCAAATATTCTGTGAATACGAATGCCTAAAAATTACAATAATTATGAGAAAAAAAGCCCTTATTTGGCAATTGATATTCATCTTATTTCGAAGATAAATAATAAAGCGCCCCTTTTCATATTTGTGATAGCTGCGTGCTTTAAGGGGCCCTCCTTAGCCGTGCGGTAAGACGCGCGGCTACAAAGCAAGACCATGCTGAGGGTGGCTGGGTTCGATTCCCGGTGCCGGTCTAGGCAATTTTCGGATTGGAAATTGTCTCGACTTCCCTGGGCATAAAAGTATCATCGTGTTAGCCTCATGATATACGAATGCAAAAATTGTAACTTGGCTTAGAAACCTCGCAGTTAATAACTGTGGAAGTGCTTAGTGAACACTAAGCTGCGAGGCGGTAATGTCCCAGTGGGGGATGTAATGCCAATGAAGAAGAAGATAGCCGCGTGCTTTACTTAATACTAAAAAATAACAAACATTATAAACGTATACTTTTTTCTGTATTTTCTTTTATTGTACGTGGATTTCCCTATTGGACCCGACCGTTCGGAATAGTCGCTCCATGAACGGTCGTTGAAATCGCCGTTTCACCTTCACACCCTTTTTCATAGTAAAATCTGTCAAAATTGACAAGTCTGCCACGTGCTTTTTGCTGTTTCCCTCGGACTTATCTATCTTTTACCGATGTTTTGACATCTGTTTTGATAGACAAGGAGCAAAAACCAAGGTAATCTACCAAACATTTATTGAGTTTGGCAAACCTTGCTGGAAAAGGGAATGTTTGAAATAGACAAGTGAACCGACCTTCGAATCCATTGGTCGAGTAAATCCACAATATTTACCGTGTGAATAAAGGAACGTTGAGGATATGAAATGGAATAGAAACCCTATTTTGAAAAAGAAAAAACGGTATCAACTTCTCTTAATCTAACACGTCTTGATATTTCAGTACGCACGCGATAGATATACCAACGCGCGTGCTTGAGTGGATGATATATTGTATTTTGTACTAGTTAGCAGGTGCATAGCTGTAGTTTGTCTCTTCTGATATCGGTATTTCTCCCTAAATGATTTGTATGTACTTTATCAAGGTTGAGGTTACTGTTATTTTGCATTGATGTTGAAGTTCTGTTCCCTTTTATTTCCAGCTATAATTGAAAAATTGCGATATCAAACTGTTCTTCGAAATAGTGCATCAATATGTTCTATTCAATAAAACTATATGTAATTTATTGCCCAATTATAATTTTTTTGACTAGGGTCAATGGCGATAGCTTATCCGGTATCAGTTGTCAGCATTGCTGCTCCCAGGAAACAAGGCATATCTCTCTTTACTCCGGCTGCAAATCCCCAACTCGAAAATGTTCCGACTATGCATCAGCTTCAACAAACACCTGTTGTTAGAAAAGCTTTCGCTCATGTTTGGTTCTTCGACCACGAAAACAAGTACCTATAGATTAAAATGAAATTAGTATAATATGGCAAAGCACCATGTGTTGTTTGTTGCACAGTAGGTATATGGTAGGGGAGAACAGTTCAAAATGCACCCCTCAAGCTTTTTCGATATTTTCACCAATATAAACAAGATTATCGAACCATTTCAACGTGTGATCTTCTCTTCAGAAGAACAAGGTTTTTATGACTTTCTAATTTCAAATAAGTTTCCAAAATGGGCTTGGGGTAAAACGACCGAATGGTGTTGTAGAATGACTCAATTACATGTAAAATAATGGTGAACGCATGGTTGTTTGTTTTGTCTTGATAGATTAAACGACAATGAAAGATTCGCAAATCGATGACTTTAAGTGAAAATGAAAGGATTTTGCTATTTTTTTTCTATTACAGCTCAATAATGAATAACTAATTTTGAATTGTAATGATAATATTTGTTCACAAATGTCCTACAAAAGATTATATGAGTGATTTTATGAGTTAAGCCATTTTGCCCCGTGGATACGTTATGCACTGTTCTCCCCTACATGCACGAAATTGAGAAATTGGGGATTGATCAACATCAACAACGGACCAAGGGCCATAGACATGATGTTTTTTTTTTTCAAATCATTGAACGAATGAGTATTATTGAGTGCAATTAATATTTATGCAATCTACCATCGCACTAAATGATAACAGGTCCAAAGTATCCATATGGAGCCGGTGGAGCAGGTGGATTCTACGATGAGGTACGAGTGCGCATAGATTTTCCCGAAACATGGATTTGGGAAAGTTTCCAAGCTGAAGCTGATGGGTTGGTGCCATTTTGAAACATGCGATTAATGAACGGATTCTGATCTTTGCTGTTTTTTTTTTTTAGTCTTTATTAAGGTGTTTTTTTTTTTAATCTACAGACTAAGTTCAATACCGTGATCTTTGCTGTGACAAATTGGCATATACTTCATCTTATGAGATAATAATTTAAACTCTTAATCAAGGTCAAAAATTTAGCGAAGCTTTTACCGCACATTAGTACTAATTGAATAGCAATAGAGTAAGGTTGGGCAAGATGACGTACTTGGTTTTCAAACGATGATATATATAACTAGCAGGGTTCTATCGCTATGCACTTCTTAGACATATATTATTCCTTCAATGTCATATTTATGTTTCCACCAAAAATAACTACAGTTTTTTCATTGAGGTGTTTTTTTTTTAGTTGGGAATCTCGCCATTAGTAAGTGACCTAATAAAAATCAGCCAACATATGCCCAATACTCCTGATAAAAAAATGCTGTAAATGATGTGGTCGAATGTTCAGCAAAACAAGTGAAACCGTTGCCCGAAAACAATTTCTCCGAATGGATTTTTTAAGGGAATTTCCTTCAGTTGCTATTCGGATTTTACTCACAAAACTTTTTTAAATTTCCTCGGGAAATTCTTTCGAGTTTTCTCAGTGGATTTTTTGAAATTTTATTTGGTAATTTTTCGAAATTTTCTCGGGAATCCATAGGTAGGTATTGCATCGGAAAATCCTTTTAGAATTTCTTCGGGAAACTCTTGAGAATTTCCTTTGAAAAAAACTTCGATATTTCCTTGGGAAATATTTTGATTCTGATTCCACGGGATATTTTTCGGGATTTCCAAGGGATTTCCAAATTTACATAAGTTGACCACTTTTACGGTTGTTTCATTTTTTCCGGATGATCTCCAGTGATCATACATGTTCATGAGAATAAACTAAGCATATGCGGTATTTCGAAAAATTTCGTTTCAGGTGGTTCGAAACGAAATTCCGCGAAATTTCGCGGAATTTGAGCATGGCGAAATCTGATTTCTTGATTTCGTTTCGTTTCGTAAAATTACAAAAATTTCGCTAGAAAAAACTAGCTTCTAACGAAATTTAACGGAATTCCGCGGAATTTATAAACAAATTTAAACTTAAACCATACCTTACATTATCAAAAATTTTGGCTGCGCCGCTGAACTATATCGTTAAGTTGTTTTCAAAACTTTAGGTTATACATTTTTTTCTATTAACGCTTACTACATAATCCCAATCTTAGTCGACAAATACGTATGTAGTTTTCTTCTATAAAACGTCTTCAGTGTTTCCAAGATTCAAATTTATATTTTGTGATATTTTTTACTATTTTTATGAATCGTGTTGCTGCTGGTCATGGGACGGCAGCTAGTCCGGGAGACCTAGTTGATGTTGATCACGCCAGCTTGTGTGGAACGCGAAAGGATAAAAATAATGTCTGCATCAATGAGCACAAATTTATTTAGTGCGGAATCGATCATATTGTAGAAGCTTAATAAACGAAGCACATTGATCTTGCGTTGGATTGATTTGAAACACGGTCGAGTCGTGTCGAGTCAAGTACGAGACACAGAAAACGACCTTACTGTTGAGGTCGAAATACGTATCTGTCAAGGTACAATTAAGTGGTGGAATGGATTGTACAAACTCGTCTCACGACAAGTGAAGACATTCCACTAAAAAGCTCAAAATAATTTTCTTGAGAAATCGCTTAATCGCTTATTGCATAAGCCGGTGCATTTGATTTGAAGTTTGTATGGGGATTTCATCCAAAATATATAGGAAAACCAACCTCCGTCACTCATTCGATCAAGAAATTAGTTCTGATTGCTCGATTGAGCTCAGTTTCTTGAGCCAGTCTACTTTACATGAATTACCTTCTCTACTAACAACGATTCCTTTCCCGCAGCGCTCACGGAGATGCAGAGCATTCCTTTTATAACAATAGGTGTTAAAATAATTTTCCTCGCCCAATCCGAAATTGACTGTAAGGACGTGACCAGCATCGTTATTGGCCATGAATTAAAAACTCTGAAGCTGAAGCAAGTATACAATAAGAATAACTTTTTTGTAGCCCAAGAATATTATGTAATTGGTGAGCTGTGTATAATTGGTGTTTTTCGGCCAATCAAGATTATCAACTACGATGTGTACAGTTAATCAAGATAAGCTCTTCTTTGACTATTCGCACAATATGTAAGGAACATTGAAGATTTGTGGGAATTTCAAGATCTTCGCATGGAATTTGCTCAAAAAAAAAGAACGGGTTGAAAGATCATTAAAATGGCTGAAAATTCTTTCATTTCATTTATTCAGACTAACGCCGAAGTGGCCTGTGCGGTATATAAGAGTCTTCTCCATTCGGGTCGGTCCATGGCTACACGTCGCCAGATCGCAGTCTACGAGAACCATTTTCACCGGGTTATTGTCCGACATTCTGGCTACGTGCCCGGCCCACCGCAGTCGTCCGATTTTCGCGGTGTGAACGATGGATGGTTCTACCAACAGCTGATGCAACTCGTGGTTCATTCGCCTCCTCCACGTACCGTCCGCCATCTGCACCCCACCATAGATGGTACGCAACACTTTCCTTTCGAAAACTCTGATTGCGCGTTGGTCCTCCACGAGCATCGTCCAGGTCTCGTGTCCGTAGAGGACTACCGGTCTAATGAGCGTTTTGTAGATTGTCAGTTTGGTACGGCGGCGAACTCTATTCGATCGGAGCGTCTTGCGGAGTCCAAAGTACGTACGATTTCCAGCCACTATGTGTCTCCGTATTTCTCTGCTGGTATCATTTTCGGCAGTCACCAGTGAGCCAAAGTACACAAATTCTTCTATCACCTCGATTTCGTCACCACCGATGCCAACTCGCGGTGGGTGGCTCACATTATCTTCTCTTGAACCTCTTCCTATCATGTACTTTCATGATTTCCTGGAGATCCGGAGCCGGATAATTCGCGGGGAGTGGTTTTCGTGAATAAGGGTACAGAAACATTGATTTTTATGTTAATTTTACTTATATCTGAAAATCCTACCCATTTTGAACTGCACCTTTTCAAAAAGTTTATGTAGAAAGGCGTGTGCTTTGACATGAGACATCGATTAGTTTAGAACTTGGCCGCTAGGTGGTGGTATATATGAAAAACCTTATTTTAGACCAACTCAAGATATTACGATATATGAAATTTTCTACAGCCGAAATTGGCTAAACAATAATAACGTTATAACGATTTCAATTTGGGGTCAATAAGACCCCAGAGCACAGACAACGTAAGTTTTTTGATGAAAGTACACTACCGCGCTTATCTTCCAGATTTTTCAAGCAAATCGACAGATCTCGACAAGTTTTACCAAGCTACCAAAAATTAGGAGAATCGGTTGAAAACCAAAAATATGGCAGCCTTTTAAAGTGGTCTGGTCATATTGACCTCAGAGCACAGACAAAAGGTTAAAAAGCTATAACGCTTGAATGATCGGTCATTGTTATAAGATCATTCAAATGTCTCAGGTTCATCGAAATTCCTGAATTTTTTCGTCTCTGAGTTCGAGGTCGTTTGCTAATGTGCGTCTCCATGAATGGTCATATAGTAACTGCAGTAAATAACCAATCGATAGAAAAAGTGATTAATAAAAGCAAGTGCGTTTCTATTGAAACATCAACTTTGATGATTAAAATTTAGAGGTAGAACTATAGTGTCTCCAGCAAAGTTTTTTCTTATGACTTTCTATACAATATTGCCGAATAAAGTGAACTATTAAAATCGATATTGAAAAAATCAATTTTGTTTCTCACTTCTAGATGGATTAATCATAAAATAGATAGGGTGTCTGTTCCCATGTCTATCTCAGCCCCTATGTCCATCTCATTCGATACTCATCAAATTTCAACTCAGCATACCACTCTAAATTATCACTGATCGAATTAAAAAACTAATGAAACACATTCTCACGGGTTTAAATTATATCTTTTCCAACTTATATATACGGGAAACAACTTTTTTAAAGCTTGATTTCCAATAAAACGTCTAGCATTTTCCATGTAGGATGAAAATCTTAGGAAAATATATAACGCTCTTTTAGTGGAATGTATTCAACCGTCTAAGACGAATTAAAATCTTACCTTCATACAAAGTTGTTCGTCTTACCAGCACATTCGTACTAGCTGAATAGCACTTTTTAGCACCGAACTTTTTCACCTTTTTACAATATAATCACTACATTTTCCACAGCAAATGACCGCGCACAACCTAATTTAGAGTTTGAATTCACTGTTTCACTAATTTAAAGTTAAAAAACTGCCTCAGCATTTAACAAAAACTATGGGATGAATTTTGTTCATCCAACAAAACTACTTTAATCGTATATAGGGGAACTGTTCCGATCTCCATCTCACTGTACATATATCCATCTCATCGCTAAACAAAAAAATACGGCACCAAATTCGTCGCTTTTTTTGTCAACATGCGTGCTCACTGCTGAAAAAATCACAAACATAATAAACAAACCAAATTCCTTTCCATTGATTTGTGTTTGATGGGATGGTAATAGGAGCTATGAGATGAAGTGGCGAACCGTTCCACTACATCTCATTTTATTCTTCTCCTAGCAGCACAGAGGTGCCAGTTTTTAAGTCTATGAAATTGTTTTGAAAGAATATTTCTACTATGATACATTGAGTACAACGACAATATTTTGTTAAATTTAGATTTGACAGCTGACCTGGCAGTAACGGAGTAGCAACCGTGGGCAGTCAATCATGCTCATGCTCATGCTCATGCTCAATATTTTGTTAAATTTAGATTTGAATATTTTTTTCAAACACCGTTTGAACTTTTTTGTATCTCTTAAAGAGATTTTCAGTCCTAGGCTGGCTCAGTGGCTCATCTCTAGTAATCCGTTTGAACTAAATTGTTACAAATTTAGCATTCTATCAAGTGGATTTTATTGCTTGTTTTAAATTATGAGTACAACATGTTTTACTGCATTCAAATAATGAAAACTATTCTGTTTATTAATGTTTTAATGTAAGCTATGGTCGAAATGCCATGGTTATGTAATTTTTGAAGTGCAGTATCAAAGCTTTCAAAACAGAAATTGGCATTGAATTGATAATTTATCTCAAAATTCGATATTTTGAGCTTTTTTTTTTAAGAAATTGGATCATAAAACGGACAAGTTCTGGTGTGAGTAATATGTACCATATGAAGTACCGTCAACTGGGGGGAAGATGATCATTTTTAAGACAAAACATGCAATAACAATGTGTGTTTACATTTTAAATCGAAACAAATATTTTCAAAACATGTACTGCTATACGTTGCAATAATCAACAACTTTAGTTTTCTGAAATGCATTCGCATTTATTAAAATAAATTAAATTATTACACATTTTTTGAGTAATCTGGTTTCGGGTGAAGTTGATCAAGACAGCTCTACTAAAATCATTATGACCTAGTAGAAAAAATGCACTAGGTTATTTGTATGAATGTTGAATTTACTACGTAAAGAAGTCTACGAAGTCAATATTTGAAACGAAAATAGCGTCATTTAGTCATCTCTCTCTCGTCAGATAATCATCTCTCTCTTTCTTCCACAAAATACATTTTCATGATTATAATCGAAAAACTCGGATTTCTACCTAGCGGTAACATTACTTGAACGGAGAATATTGTTGACTACCGTTTCATAAAAAAATTTGGCACTTTTGACTGACACATCAAATGATCATCTTCACCTCAATGATCATCTTCCCCCCAGTTGACGGTACATACATTTTTTTCATCGAATTTTTATTTTGAAAAGTTTGTTTTGTTTACCTCCGAAAACGCTAAGCTTTCTTTAGGAAATTCGAATTTTCGAGTTTTGTCAGACCAATGGCCTTTACGGTGTAACATGCTTTTTTTTAGTAAAATCTCAGAGAAACAGACGTCTCACTTAGACAAAATGCAGTAAAAATCATCTTCATGAAAACACTATCGCCCAATGCTAAATGCCCTGTGTGTGGTCAAGCGGTAAGCAGATGGCGGAAGTGTGTAGACATCAAACCATAGCAAAATCGATTGAAGCGCCCTAGATGGCCGATCGACCACCTACACACAATTTAATTCACCGCAAAAATGGTGAACGATGGAACATTTTGAATGAGACGCCTGTTACTCTGTGGTAAAATCATTGTGAGTTACCAATATATCAATTATTATCCAACAATTCTATTTCAAGAGGCACATTTTGTAGATGCTTAGCCTATGCATAGAATTCATCAAATAAATTCATTGTTTTAAACATAATTTCTTAACATGACATAGAGGTAATGTCCATTTCATCCGGGTACTTTGAAATCAGGATTTTTTCATCCTGATTTTCATTGTCATAAAAATCACAAAATTCGACTCAATTGCTTAAGAATCACGTAAGTAGTTTGGGTCTCCAATATTCCGAAGTTTTCTTCGTGAAAATGACGCGATTCCTTATGGTGTCCATATTACTCCGAGTCCCTCTATAGGTCTAAAATGTTTTCTTATACGCCAAAATAATTTCAATCATGTTTTTTTTTCTTGAAAGGGAACAGTGTGGCGCCCCTTCGGCTCTCGCTAATACGACGACTCGCTAGACCGGATCTCGCTAAACTCGTATTAAAAATTATCAACACTCATTTAAACAGACAGTTTTCTGTTAGTTTCAATTTGTGCTGTTAAATTGTTTTGGTTCATTCAAATGGATTTGACTGTCGGATTAACGAGAGAAATTACGATTGTCCGGCCATAAGTTTATCGGATTTGCAGTCTCTAGAGTCCTATCACCCTTCACAGAGAGCAATACCATTGAAGGCGCACCCCTTATCGATAGGAAATCAATCCTTTCTTGAGAAAACAGAACAGTAATACTGTTTTTGGCCATGCATCGGAGCCCTAGCCACATCCTTGTCTTGCTTCTAGAATATCACCAGTAAAACTCTTAAAACCCGGGATTAAGCTCTGTCTACAAGACCATTTCAAGCAAGAGAATTTGTTCAGTAATAAGAACTTCCGTGTGTTCTTCTCACTACCATTGTTCACCAGTTCATGAAGAGTTAGTACGTATTTGAACCCCTAACTCGATTTTTCCAGCAGTCAGTTCAGCCTAGGACCGGGTACCGAGGTTTTTTACCCAATTGCTTGAAAAGTTGTTTCCGCTGCATACAGTTAGCCTCAAACAAGAGGAATTCGAGTCTTTCAACTGTCTGCAAGGTAACATTAATTATGTTTTATTTCTGAGACTGCTGTTGGTAACGGGGACTAAATACTACGCCAAAGTGATCTACCGTGTTACGGGCAGTGTAGAATGCATGTGGGCTGTTGGATTTATTTGGCACGTACATTTTTTGTGAAAAACGAAATTTAATTCATAAAAGAACGTATTTTCATAGAAATTTGATTTCTGTCCTCTGCAAAGCTGAATTTCGGCTTCTCACTTTGAAAATGAAGTTTGCATTTCGTAGAATGGGCCTTGTAGTAGGCATATGGGTTGTTAGATGTCATTTGGCACGTACATTTGTTGTCAAAAACGTAATTTAATTCACAAAAAGAACGTATTTTGATAGACATTTGATTTCACTCCTCTGCAAAGCTTAATTTTGGCTCCTCACTTTGAGAATAAAGTTAGAATATCGTAGAATGGGCCTTGCAGAATGCATATGGGTTGTTGAATTTTATTTAGCTTACATTGATAAGGTTGGATTTCAAACTTCTTTTTTTGTAGTTACTTTGTACACTTATAGAAAAAATCTAATTAGATATTTAAATTTTTAAGCTATGAACAAACATACAATATGATGCACACCTCTATGTACACTTTTGGACTTTTTTTTTTCTAATTTGTTGCTCCCGATGTATCGCGAATTGAAAGTGGTATTAAAATACATGAACACATGGCTCCGGAAAAAAGGAATAATTTGGTAGTTTGCGCTTTTTCTTTATCGAAGTGACTATTTATTGTGAAACTATATCATTTGGCCGAAAGACGTTTAGTCGAATGAGGTTTCGTTGAATAACACTCGGTCCAACAGACATTAGGTCGAATGGCCATTTAGACGAAATTAGGTTTTCGGTTGATCATCAAAGCATGGTAAAAAATTGATTTTATACTCATTGTGTGAATATTTAATAAAAGTAAGAGTACCCTTGAAAAGAATAAGAAAATGTATGCTTTTACTGCAATTTAAATCCATTCGGCCAAATGTCACTTCGGCTAAACATCGTTTCGACGAAATGTTATTCAAACATGCATCATTCGTCAAAATGTCCCAAAGCCATTGGTTGTGTGTGACTCATTTTTGTGAGCGACTGTATTTTATTTTTCTCATTTTATACCACTAAACACGAGAAAGGCTAAAGGCATCATTAATCTGGTTTTATGTATGGAAATCTCTGATTTTTTCTTTATGACGAGTTAAGCTGATATATGTAATAAATCTAAAACAAAATAAGTTTCCTATTGTTGCCAACTTTCGTCTATGTACTTCGTGATTTATTTTTATTCAAAGTTTTGCAAACAAAATTTATTCCCTTCATCTACGAAACTTATTTTATAATTTGTTGGACCAGCTCCAGTTGTTTCAAGAAGAATTCGATGAAGCTGGATCATATTGTCGCTGGTTAGCATTTTTTTAGCCTAAATACACTTGATTGAACATCCTTGATGTTCTTTTCAAAAAACATTTGTATGGTGTATCGTCTTTTTTTTAATTTATTTCAGTCGCAGTAAACCTTTAAAATAATAAAAATTTCAAGCAAAATGATGATTTTTGGGATGAAAATGAGAGTTTAACTTCTATTTTTATACAGAGTTCATCATTTCCGGTTTTAATATCATCAAAACTAATTAAGAAACGCTTTTGTTCATTGGTACAACTTAGGCGAAATGCTGATGATGCGATACTCTGCCGGGGGTGATGTTCAGGTGAAAAGAAACCAAATACGCCGAAATAATGTCAAACGGCGCAAATCCCTAGATGCTCCAGCTGTTAGAAAAAACTTCGTTCCTGTTTGGTTCTTCGACTACGAATACAAGTACAATGACACTCTATTACGAAAAGTATGACATGGGAAGCACCAGTTTTCACTTGCTGCACCAATAAAGGAACCTTGGTGATGGATGTTGTGAAATTTTTCATCAGTGAAGAGGGATTTCGTACTCTTTTTCTATTTTGCGATTTTTCTGGGGACTGGAGTCTAGATGCGTATAGAAAAAAACAAATCCTACATGCGCAGGAAAACAAATCCTACATGCGTGAAGTTGCATGACATATATTAGATACACTTTGGAACCAATAAAAGGACAAAGGGACAAACACAAACACAACATGTGACGTGTGAGAGAGTTAGATTTCGAGAGTTCGATGTTAGGAATTTGATTTCATAAGTACCCGCCGAGCTGCGGAGGACGACGGAGGTCCCTCTAAGGTTAGTAGGTAAAAGACTTTTCTAGCGTACTGGGGTCGTGGGATCAAACCCACACCGAAGAAAGTGGTTACCCTCCATTACATTTTCCAAACTAAATCTCGCACATGTTGTGCAATTGAACAAATCGAGTTTCAGACATGATAATTCTCATTTGATTTTTTTTTCAATTTCTAAGAAAGATTTTTAATTGAGGAGGTATATTTTTTTAGCTCTAAAACATCAACAGTATTGCAGGTATTGCAGAGGGTATACAGTGTAAAATATTGCAATGGTCAACTTTCAATTGATCTTACAATAAAAGTAACAGATAACCATCTAAATTTCATGACCGTAAGGAGAAAATATTATATAAGAACATCCCAATACTCATTCCTCGTATTCCAAACTTCCAATCTGATTTAAAACTTCTCCCAAAACCCCGTCCCGCTAGAACTATAATCACCACCATTCCCGCAACCAATTCTATTTCAGTAAATGACTCCGCCAGCCGGCTGCCTCCGATCACATACAAGGTGCAGCGAGCTCCCGACGGAACTCCCCTGTACACCGTGATCGAGAAGAATCCGCGCTTCCTGCCGGTGCACGAGTTCAAAACCAACACGCGGCCTCCGCTGGCCGGACCGTTCGCGTTCAGTCGCTTCCCGCGACCCCACCGGGACATTCCCCGGGTGTTCCTTTCGCGCGAAATTGCCGACACCTGGTTGTTTGACAATGCCTACTCGGGGTAAATATCGGACCGAACTGGTGCACTGACCACAAGCAAACAGCATTCGCAAAAACTAATTGGCGTGTTAATCCCGAATTTGTTGTATTTTTTTTTTTCATAACCAAAACATTAATAAGGAAGAAAAGCTTCCGCTGATTGCGCTGTTTGCTGCTGTTTCTGCTAATATTGGATAAGGCGCAATATAAACGTTCGATCCTTCTCCAATTCCCACGAAGAGTTTTAGGATGATGGTTCAATAACCAACCGCTGAAATTAAATCAATCACAATTGCATAACAAAAAGCTGCTGACGAACACAGAAGGTTTTCAACAATTTCAATTATGTTTGACATGGGTGGTCTGGGTAATTTACAGATGGTTTTAGGTTCATGCTTTGCTGGTTTTGTTACTAAATATTATTATGTAGCATAGATCTTCCACCACTAATCAATTTAAGCATGTTTGGTGTTCTTTAGTTTATAGTTTTCAATAACCTGCATGTTCGAAATTTAATCTAGAAATTATTTTGAAAACCGATTAGAAGCGGATTTTAATTGACCATTTTTCAACAGCTTCTCTGGTGAAAAGACTATAACGAAAAAAGTTCCCGATACTATCACCTCCTGGATAATCACTGGCTTCTCGGTGAGCCCTGTTTACGGACTGGGACTGACTCGTCAGCCGAGAAAGTTGAACGTATTCCTGCCGTTCTTTGTATCAACCAACCTGCCCTACTCCGTCAAACGAGGAGAGATCGTATCGATTCCTATCGTGATTTTCAACTACATGGACTCTGATCAAACGGCCGAAGTAACCTTCCACAACACTGAACAAGAGTTTGAATTTGCCGACGTGGAAAATGAAGTGCATGAAAATGCTAGTAAGTATCAAAATTCTACAACATTAATCGCTTCCAGAAAGTTAACATTCAATATGGTTTGTTGCAGATCTTGAACTATTCCGCAAAAAGAGCGTTCACGTCCCATCAAACACCGGCAAAACGATTCCATTCATGATAAAGCCGTCCAAGCTGGGTCATATTACCATAAAAGTTACTGCAACCACGCCGCTGGCCGGCGATGGTGTAGAGCGCCAACTGTTAGTTGAACCAGAAGGTCTGCCACAGTACGTTAACAAGGCAGCGTTCGTTGATCTGCGTGCCACTCCGGAGGCAAATAGCAACTTCACCGTGGAGATCCCAAAGAATGCCGTCCCAGACTCGACCCGTGTAGAGATTGCTGTCATTGGTAAGAATCTATAAAATAGATTTGGTTGTTTTTTGATTGGGAAAACTGGGATATGTGGCTATTTCCTCAAGTCAGGATATAAATTATATTTTAAAATGATGTCTGTTTATAAAAAAACGTTTTTGTTGCTTTCTATCAAAACTGTTTATTGATCCACAAAACTTTCAAAAGTCGGAGTATTTTTGATAAATGAAGGCAGGGAACAAGGCTTTCGCATTTATAAGTAGGGTAATTCGCCAAATTTTGAGCGACTAATTACTTCGTCTACTGTTGAATGCACGTGCTTTTCTTATGGGAGTTCAACAATAGGCGACAAAATGAGCTGTTCAAAATTTGGCGGTTTCCCCTAATTGAAAGTTCACTCCTCGTATCTCTGGTGATTCACATGCGACTTATTTTAGGTGACGTTTTGGGCTCAACGATCCAGAACCTGGACTCGCTCATTCGCATGCCCTACGGCTGTGGAGAACAGAACATGCTGAACTTCGTGCCGAACATTGTCGTTCTGGATTATTTGAAGAATACAAATCAACTGACGGCGAGCATTGAGGGCAAGGCCAAAAAGTTCATGGAATCTGGCTATCAGCGGGAGTTGACCTACAAGCATGACGATGGATCGTTCAGTGCTTTCGGCAAGTCTGATCCCAAGGGAAGCACCTGGTTGACTGCCTTTGTGGCTCGCTCATTCAAGCAAGCTGCCGATCATATCAGCGTTGACGAGAAAATCATCGACAAGTCTTTGGAGTGGTTGAGCGATCAGCAAGCTGCCAACGGTAGCTTCCCGGAGGTTGGCAAAGTGTCGCATACGGATATGCAGGGTGGTTCTGGTCAGGGTATCGCTTTGACTGCTTACACTTTGATTGCTTTCTTGGAGAATAAGAACTTGATCCCTAAGTACACCAACGTCATCAACAAAGCCTTGGACTACATCGTCAGGAATACACAAGGACTAGACGACACCTATGCTCTGGCCATTGCAGCATATGCTCTACAGCTGGCCGATCATAGTGCCAAAGATTACACTCTCTCCACTTTGGACACGAAGGCATCTACCGATGAAGATCAGAAATGGTGGAATAAACCCATTCCAGAAGACGACAAAAAGAATCCCTGGTACGGTAAACCCAACTCAGTCAACGTGGAAATGTCTGCATACGGAATGCTCGCCTTCATGGAAGCTGGATTGGACAGTGATGCTCTGCCAATTATGAAGTGGCTTATCTCACAACGTAACGACAAAGGTGGATTCCAGTCCACTCAGGACACTGTCGTCGGCTTGCAAGCATTGGCCAAGCTAGCCGCCAAGATTTCTTCCAAGAACAATGACGTTACCATCATAGTCACTTACAACGAAAACCAACAAAAGGAAATGAAGGTCAACGCGGAAAATAACATAATCTTGCAGAAGTTCGAACTTCCTCCGTCGGCGAAGGACATTGATATCAAGGCTACTGGACGAGGATTTGCCGTCGTTTCTCTGGGATACAAATACAATATGAACGTCACTGGGGAATGGCCCCGCTTCGTCCTGGATCCGCAGGTCAATAAAAATTCTAATCAGGACTACTTACATCTAACTGTGTGTACCAACTTCGTTCCGTCAGCTGGCCAGAACAAGTCGAACATGGCCGTCATGGAGGTAGGATTCCCAAGTGGTTTCACCGCCGATTCGGATACCTTACCTTCGCTGGAGAACACTGAGTACATTAAGGTAGGTTAAATGAACGCGTCTAACCAGATTGTTTTTTATAATGCAAAATTTAATCATCTTGCAGAAAGTTGAGCTTAAGGACGGAGACACGGTCGTAGTCATGTACTTCGACAGTCTTGACCGTAACGAGCTGTGCCCCACGGTATCCGCCTTCCGAACGCATAAAGTTGCTAAGCAGAAACCTGCTCCAGTTGTTATCTATGACTATTACGATAACTGTAAGTAATCAATCGGATGTGTCTTCAGAATGTTTGATTCAATTTCGTTTATTTTGTAAATCTAGCTCGGATCGCTCGTCAGTTTTACAGTGGACCAACAGCTGGATTGTGCGACATTTGTGAAAACGAGGATTGCGGCAACTCCTGCTCGATAAAATCGCAGAAACAACGAGCAGCGACGGATGAGGCACCAGGTCGAAGTGGGGCCGCTAGTGTCACATTGGGTTTGCAGTTGATTGTTGGTGCTTTGTTGTTCAAGTTGTTCAACTAAAGGCTTTCCATGGTCGACAAAGTGCAGTTTAAAAAAAGACAAATAACTTGCAATAATCTTGCTAGAATGGAAGGAGAGAACTGCAGTGATAGCTTTACGTACCTAGTGGAAGATTATTGTGATTTGAACGAAAGGATTTAATAACTTTAACTTCGATTTTTATTACATAACATTCACATAAAGTAATTAAAAGAAGATTTTTGTAAATCTTAATTATTAAATATCCGAATTCAAGCTTTTATTTGCAGATGCGACTTTCTAAGGTATTTTACTTTATTTGCATTGCACTTAAGAATTGCAATCTCAATATCTATGCAATCTTTTTTTTATTCTTCTTATTTATTAACTTGAATAAATCATTATTCTGTGTTCATATTCGTATAACTTGGAAGCTGCTGGATAAATTTCCTTCATTCCTTCAGCAAATTTGTTCGTTATAATCTCCGACGGGTTCATAGGACATTTTCTCATTGAAAAAAAAAATACGAGAAAATTGAGAAAATCCTGAAAACTAGAATAGAGATTCGTATATCAATTTTGCAAAAATAATTCAGTTCCGGGTCAAGAAGTTAATTAAATAAACTTGATTGTATTTGCATAGGATTTTAATTTGAATCGATTGCCATTTGAATAGATTTTGATGGAATTTGGATTGGATTTGGATTGGATATGGTTTGGATTTTGATTGGATTCGGGTAGGATTTGGATTAGATTTATATTGGATTCGGATTGGATCTGGATTTGATTTGGATATGGATTGGATTTTGATAGGATTTGGATTGGGATCTGGTAGGATTTGGATTGGATTTGGATTGAATTTTGGTTGCATTCATGTTGGTCATGGATTGAATTTGGATTGGGCTTGGATTGGATTTGGAATGTATTTTGATTGGATTTGGGTCGGATTTGGATTTGGTTTGAAATAAACTTAGATTGGATTGGGATTTAATTTGGAAAGAATTTGGATTGAATATGGAATGAATTTGGATTGGATTTGGATTAGAATTGAATTAGATAAGGATAGGATTTGGATTAGATTTGTATTGGATGTGTATTTGATTTGGATTAGATTTAGGTTGAATTTGGATAGGAATTGAATTGAATTTTGGTTGGTTATGGATTCAATCTGGATTGGGTTTTAATTGGATTTGAATTTGGATTTGGTTTGGAATGGGTTTTGATTGGATTTAAATTTGGTTTGAAATGTACTTGGATTGGATAAGGATTCAGTTTAGATAGTATTTGAATAGGATTAGGATTCTATTTGGATTAAATTTGGATTTAGATTTGTGTTGGATTTGGATTGAACTTGATTTGGATTTGAGTTGGATTTGGATTGAATTTGGATTGGGTTTGAATTAGATTTGGAATGTATTTTTAATGTATTTGGATTTGTTTTGGAATGGATTTTGATTGGATTTGGTTTGAAATGGACTTGGATTAGGATTCAATTTAGATAGTATTTGAATTAGATTCGGATTTGATATGGATTAAATTTGGATTTGGATTGGATTTTAATTGAATTTGGATTGGATTTGGATTGGATTTAGATTGAATTTATATTGGATTGGGATTTGAATTGCATTGGATTTGGAATGAATTTGGATTGTATTTGGATTTGGAATGGATTTAGATTGGATTTGGATCTGAATTGGATTGGGACTGGATGTCGATTGGATTCGGATTGGATTTGGATTGGATTTGGGTTGGATTGGATTTGGATTGGATTTGGATTGGATTTGGATTGGATTTGTATTGGATTTGGATTGGATTTGGATATTATTTGGATTGGGTATGTATTGGATTTGGATTGGATTTAGATTGGATTTGGATTGGATTTGGGTTAGATTTGAATTGGATTGGATTTGGATTGGATTAGGATTAGATTTGGATTGGACTTGGATTGGATTTTGGTTGGATTTAAATTGAATTTGGATTGGATATGTAAAGGATTTGATTGGATTTGGTTTTGTTTTGGATTGGAATTGGATTTGAACTGCATTTGGATTGGACTTGCATTGGATTTGGATTGGATTGGATTTGGATTAGAATTGGATTGGATTATTAAAGATTTTTATTGAATGCTGATTGAGTTTGGATTAGATTCGAATTTAATTGGGATTTGGTTTCGGTTAGATTTGGATTAGCTTTTATCGCATTGCATTTTATTTAGATTTAGGCTGGGTTCGATTTCCGTTCCGGTCTAGGTCATTATCGGATTAGAAATTTTTTCGACTTTCTTGGGCATAAAAGCATCATCGTGTAGCCTCATGATATACAAATGAAAAAATGGTAACTTGGCTTAAAAACGTAGCAGTTAATAACTGTGGAAGAGCTTAATAAACACTAAGCTGCAACTTGAAATAAAATCTTTTTTGATCTATTGAGGTTTGCTGCTTTTTTTCATCAATTCAACCTAATTGCTTCTTTTCATTCAGATTCACTGAATTTTTAAGGGTGTTCGAAAATATTTTGATGGAAAAAATGGTCAAGAGATAACAAATCCAACAACTATTCTATAACCGGCCATGTTTCTACTAAAGCTAAAAAATAAGAGAGTAGTAATTACCTGGGAGCTGCGGATAGAGTCAAAATGATTGTCAAAAAATCTCCACCGCAAGCTGTCAAAAAAATAGAGGTAATAAACTATAGAGGAAGATTGTCGCTGTCGTCACTGGCGAAACATCTGTTGCTGGCGAAGATAGGGCACTAAATGTCAACGAAGGAAAAATCAGTACGTTTTGACAGATAGGTACCCAACATGTTTGAAAACGATAACAGAGGCAACCGCAGCGACAATCGTCCTCTATAGTTTATTACCTCTATTGTCAAAAAGTATCCATCGCATCGAGAGAGTTTGTGAGCATTTTGAGCAACGCTGGGAGAGTACACTTGTAAATCCGCTTATACTAATTATAGTTCATTTCAAACAAAACTCATTTTTCTGGTATCATTTTAAATCTATCGAGGAATTCTATAAAAGTAAACAGCATGGAATAATTTTACAATCGTCACAATAATTTATGCAATGCGGTAAATCGACGAATTCTTTGCAATTCATTCAAAAAAAGATAAACATAATAATAATTCAATGTGAGAAAAGGCAAAACATACTTTTGCATATAAACGATAAAGACGGATCCATAAAAAACTGGAAAACGATCCATAAATAACATCTGAATGTTCCTTAAAATACTACCATAAATCCATAAAATAGTTAATGAGATTCCATAAAGAATAATTTTTCGATCTATAACTAAGTTAAAATTTAGCAATTAATTGGGAAATATGTTCCATTAACATGGTCAAGAAAAACAATACAATTCCTGCTATTTTCCCGTATGACAAATGATCCATAAATCTTTGGAAAATGATCCATAAAAAAACTATATTTTGATCCATAAAACTTCAGATTTGCGCATTTTTTTATCGTGATGATGATCCATAATTTCAGTAATATGATCCATAATTTTAGTCATATGATCCATAATTCTGGCCATTTGATCCATAACTTTGTTCAAATGATCCATAGTTTTGGTGATATGATCCATAAATTTTGATAAATAATCCTTCGATTTTATAAAATGTGTGGATGTGGATCAATTAATATAGTTTCATTGGCCTTCTTTCCAAGCATTATGGATCACATTATCAAAATTATGGATCATATGACCAAAATTATGGATCATATGGCTGAAATTATGGATCATCATCAGGATATAAATTGCGCAAATTTGAAATTTTATGGATCAATATATAGTTTTTATGGATCATTTTTCAAAGTTTTACGGATCATAAAAATATTCTTTATGGAATCTCTCGAACTATTTTATGGATTTATGGTAGCGTTTTATGGAACATTCAGATGTTATTTATGGATCGTTTTTCATTCTTTTATGGATCGTTTTTCCACATTGAACGGTGCAAAGTAAGGGCTGCCGTGAGAAAACCGTAACGTGTACATAGAACACTGAGAGGAAATTCGCGGGTTTCAAGCAAAATATCTTGAAAATTAGAATCGATTGAGTCCGCAGCTCCCAGGTAATTACTACTTGAGACAACAACACGCAAAAAAAAGCGTTCCTGAATTCGTGAACCAGCAAAAATACACCGTGATTTGATTCATGGATTCGGGCACACCAGTTTTGTTTCCCAGAACGTTCCAGAAAACGTGACTATGTTCCCGAATCCATGGCTGTTGTTCACGAAAAAATACACCGTGAACTTGTTAGTTCACGAATTCATGAACGCTTTTTTTTTGCGTGAATGATGTTCAAAGCAAGGTGAATACAAACAGGTGTAGCAGTATGCCAATTTCATGATTCAGCCATCTTGGATTTTTATATGGGGCAGCCACCGAGTTTGTTTATGTTTTGCACTGAAAATGAATTTTTCACCCCCGCGCTTGTCTCTCCCATCTACTGACGAAGTGAGTGAACCCTGATAAAAACCCTGGTTCAAAGTAGAAAAATGGCGTGACTGATGTAATTAAATCCAATATGCTTTCTCCTGCAGAAAAATAATATCCATTGTTCAAATAAAGTAGGAAGGGGGAGATAGTCATCATTGTGGAAATTACATTATTCAGGGATAATTTTTATGTATCTTTATTTCTAATAGATATCTTATTATGAGCCCTATAAGATTTTGAAGTAACAAATGATAACTAGATTTATTCAATTGTTATGTTTTCGATGCAACATGTATGAAGTATGAAATATATTAAAAATGGATCTTTCTACAAATACTGTTGCACGGATCGCCCAGCGGACGCGAAGTCTCATCAATACGGCACAATTCCGTAGGTTTAAATTAAAGCTTTGCTACCAAACGAAAACCGTTTCCTGAATTGGAATGTTCTTAGAACTGAATAGAAACGATTATTCTATGCATAAAAAATAATCAAAGTACGTAATGAACAAAACACACAAGTCTTAGGTCTCTTCAATCATTATCGATCGATGCTGCGTTCCGTTGCGAAATTTTAATCCGGTAACACAGCGGCGTTGAGCATTCCCTGGCAACGGTAGATTCGCTCGCACAGGGGCAGTTCTCCAATTTCGTACATTTTGAGCGATGCAAAGGCGGCTTTGGAGTGGCCCGTTCCTGTGAAGGCGATCGTGGCGTCCCGGCCGGCGTGCTCCAGCAGCACGTCATGTCCTCCGGGGTGCTGTTGAAGAGAAATTGAATCACATTTATTTTTCGTCAAAATTGTAAGTTTAATCATGGTTATAGAATGCTTTAGAAGCTTTTTATGTGGGTTTGGTTGGATGTGTTTTATCGGTTATTAATCTTGCGGCTATTCTTATTCATATTTCAGATAATTCTTCGCTGTTATCGCACACTAAGGGGCCGTACACTAATTACGCAAGCATTTTTTTTTGGGTTTTTCAACCCCCCTCCCTCCATGTAAGATTTTTCACTTACAAATCAATTTTTATTTATATGGAGCGTAAGAGAATGGCCAAACCCCCCTCCCCCCATAAGTGCTTACGTAATTAGTGTACGACCCCTAAGTCGTGATGAGAAAGAAGTACTAGACAAGCTGAACGCACACATCTTCGTGAAGGTCCAAGAAATCTCTCAGTTGAATACGGGAAACGCGTTGACTGCCCAGTATTTATATTACAATTTAGCATTTAGGAGGATATACCAATTGTTGACAAGCTGAGCTTTTTGCCAAATTGGAAGATTAAAAAAAATCTGTCTGTCTGACCCTTATAGACTCGGAAATTATTGAACCGATCAGCGTGCAAATTTGTATGCACGGGTTTTTGTGGCCGAGGAAGGTTCTTAAGATGGTTCGAGACCCCTCCCCTCACTGATCAACTAATCAAGCAAATGGAATCAAAATTGGTACGTGGAGGTTTTTGAAGGCAAGAAATGTATTTATGACGGTTCGAGATCCCTTCCCGCTCTAAAGGAGGGGGTTCCCATACAATTGAAACACAATTTTTGAAAACAATCAATTTTAGTCGAGACTAAGTTCCTAAAACACAGGTATAGCTCAACTGGTATGCACTTGCATGATCTTCCTAGATGAATGGTGTTTACTAAATATAACAGCTATTACCGCAAACTTAGTAATTTTTATATTAAAGTAACAGGACTATCATTTTTGATAAAAATTATGGTCTGAGGATGGATAGAGGCTATTATGTTTTAACATTTGTTCCCATTCTGGCATCTTTAAAAGCCCTAAAAGTCAACACAAGAAAACAAGAAACGGAAAACCAAATTGAGCACGTTCCAATCGACTGTAACACCCGAAAAGATCGTTTGCCCGAGTGGATCATTTACCCGAATGGCCTGAACCGATCGTTTAGTCAAGTTGAGTTGTTCTTCGATTGACATCATGCAAAGCGTGACTAATTAGGGGAACTGTTCCGTTTTCCATCTCACTGAACATATATTCATCTCATCGCAAAACAAAGAAATACAGCACCAATCTCGTTGCTTCTTTTTGCTAACATGCTGAAATAAATCACAAAAATAAAAAACAAATCAAATTCCTTTTCATTGCTTTTTTTATGGGATGAAAATGGGAGCATTGGGGGATGAAGTGCTGAACCGTTCCCATACAAGCTCCAATTTATTTCGCTTTTGTCCGGAACAAAGCACATAGGAATTTGATTTCTTCTTCAAAGGTACGCACATACCTAGATAATGCAAAAAGAATGTAATGCCTTTTTTCAATTATTCTTATCGTAATAGTTTTCCGCTTAGCATAGAATCATATAGCATTATTCTTCGCATTTCTGGACTCGTTTTTTAGGAAGATAATTAATGGTATACATTGTTAGGCATAATAGACGTCCTTAATCTTAGGGTTTAAAGAACATACTAAGCTATAAAGGAGGCAGAATAATGCTCTCATGTCAATAGGCATTATGCAGATAAAGATCTACCTTGATCAAATGGCCTTGCCCTAATTGTAGTTTCTACTACTTTGGATACTTATTCTAAACATTGTAGGTCAATAGGTAGAAGTTACAAAAAAGATAGTTGGGACGAAAGTTCCAATGCTTCAAAGTTGGAGATTTCATTCTAGATTTTAATTATGGGCTGTTATTTCGAGTTGTGTAATTTAATATTGGAAGGCTTGTGTTTCACTTCATTTCATTTATTTAGTTAACATCTAAACAGATAACACTGAATCAACAATTTGACGCCACAATGCACGGTTCGAGGCCGCATCTCTCCATCCTCGGATACGCCCCACGCTCGCCAAGTCGTTCTGCACCTGGTCTGCCCATCTCGCTCGCTGCGCTCCACGCCGTCTCGTACCTGCCGGATCGGAAGCGAACACCATCTTTGCAGGGTTGCTGTCCGGCATTCTTGCAACATGTCCTGCCCATCGTACCCTTCCGGCTTTAGCTACCTTCTGGATACTGGGTTCGCCGTAGAGTTGGGCGAGCTCATGGTTCATTCTTCGCCGCCACACCGTCTTCTTGCACCGCCAAAGATGGTCCTAAGCACCCGTCTCTCGAATACTCGAGTGCTTGCAAGTCCTCCTCGAGCATTGTCCATGTTTCATGTCCGTAGAGGACAACCGGTCTTATAAGCGTCTTGTACATGACACATTTGGTGCGGTGGCGAATCTTTTTCGACCGCAGTTTCTTCTGGAGCCCGTAGTAGGCCCGACTTCCACAGATGATGCGCCTTCGTATTTCACGACTAACGTTGTTGTCAGCCGTTAGCAAGGATCCGAGGTAGACGAATTCCTTGACCACCTCGAAGGTATCCCCGTCTATCGTAACACTGCTTCCCAGGTGGGCCCTGTCGCGCTCGGTTCCGCCCACAAGCATGTACTTTGTCTTTGACGCATTCACCACCAGTCCAACTTTTGTTGCTTCACGTTTCAGGCGGGTGTACAATTCTGCTACCTTTGCAAATGTTCGGCCGACAATGTCCATATCATCCGCGAGACAAATAAATTGACTGGATCTGTTGAAAATCGTACCCCGGCTGTTACACCCGGCTCTAAGCATGACACCTTCTAGCGCAATGTTGAACAACAGGCACGATGGACTTTCGTCTTATCTTAGGCCCCGGCGCGATTCCCACGAACACACAGTTTTGCACATCATCCACCGTTGCTTTGATCAGTCTGGTAAGCTTCCCAGGGAAGCTGTTCTCGTCCATTGTGTTTCACTTGATAATAATTAATTCAAGAATATTTCCCTCTTTTAAACATACGGTGTTCTTCGCAAGTTGCATATTTTTATCATTATTGGCATTTCAGTGTTTCAATTGCATTCTGCAATTTAGCCTTCTTACTAACATAGGCTGTTCTTTAGAGTTATTTGGTCAAACCAACATTTTCACCAAGCTGAACATAAATTATATATTATTTTTTCGTATTTTTGACCTTGTGCCCCAGACATTTTTTTTGTATTTTTTGTATTTTTTTTTTGTAGTTTTGTAATTTCCCTTCGACCTTTTTCCCTTTTGTACTCTCGGCCTTTTGTCCTGTCGACATTTTGACACAGGTTCGATATCTTTTTTTATAGCATGCATTTTCCCAGATTTCGCTAAGAGAATATGATTCCTTCCTTATTAATCATTATGCTAAATTGTTTTTTTTTGTGATTTGAGAGAAGGATCCATATACTTCTGTTCCTGAATCCAAGCAAATGCAAAGTATGGAGAGAAAAGGGCGATCACATACTGTTTGATTATGCAAGGCAACTACACTGGCCGGCATAATAAAGTGCCCACTTGCCGTTTTTCATACAAAATGGTCAACTTTGGAGCTCTAGATCTTGGGTTCCCGTGAACCGATTTGGCTGAAAATTTTCCATCAGAGCTCAGATATAAACGAATTTTAACATATCTATGTTTCGAGCATATTGACTCACAGGGTTAAAAATTATTGCAGTAATACCAACGTGAATTTTTGGCAAAAATTGTTTTTCAAATACCTCGAAAACTACATCTCTAAGTGTACAGGTATATATAGCAAACTTTTTGTATTGGCAAAATACGCGTTTTTGCTGAATATGTCATCAGTCTACAACCTATAGAATTCAAGATATTTAAAAATAAATTTTTGCCAAAAAATTCACTTTAGTAATACCGCAATATTTTTTAACCTGTGAATCAATATGGTCGAAACTTAGATATGTTAAAATTCAAGTTATATCTGAGCTCTGGTAAAATTTTCAGCCAAATCGGTTCACGGGAACCCGAGATCTAGAGCTCCAAAGTTGACCATTTTGTATGAAAAACGGCAAGTGGGCACTTTATTATGCCGGCCAGTGTATATGGATCATTGAACAACAATGGGAAATTATTCTTCTAGAAAAAATCTGTTCGGATGTATTACCAATTCAGGCGAATGGTCCATTCGGGCAATTGATCTTTTCGTGCGTTTGGTCTTTTCGGGGCGAATGGAATTCGGGCATGTGTTACATTCGGGTGAATGGAATTCGGTTCTTTGTCATTCGGGCGTCAGACTGAAACGCCAAATAAATCACCGGAAAGGTAAGATTCTCTCTAAAGGTTCATTTTTTTTATCTCGACCGTGTACGACACCGGTCGAAGTCGAACGCCACAGATAAACATGGGGCGGCTACAAGAATCTTAGGGTGCTAGACGCGGTGGACACGGATCAAGCAGTTAGTGGAGGAGAGGAATGTAGCATGGGCGAGATTGCTGCAACACCGCAAGATGGCGAACAGACGCGATATTAACGGGCGCGGAACAGACTAAATTTGATCTTCCAGAGGTAAAAGCGCCAGAAGGAAGATCAAGACCGTTAGCCTTCCGGAAAAGCACGCTTGTCGTTCACAAGAGCGACAGGATCACTGTGTGAGTGATCTTGGATCATGCAAGTCCCGGAAGGGTAAAAGACGGAACAAATGTTCCGCACTAATAACACGCGAAACTTCCATGAGAACGGGAAACGGGAACGGGAAAACGGGAACCTTCTTATGAATGATCTCCATGAAATCCAGGAGGAGATTGAACTACCAGAAGAGCTACTTACACAGGGTGGTGAGGAATTGGCTAGAGAGTTCGTGGGCCAGTACCAGGTGGAACTTATGGGCGAACGCTCTACCATGGACCATGTGTATGTCATACGCATTGTAGGAATGGGGGAAGAGCCGTTTGGCCAAATACCACTAGGCCGAATAAACCATCAGGCCGAAGCCCATCTGGTCGAAAGACATTTGGTCGAACGGGTCATACGGCCGAATAGGTCATTTGGCCGAATAGGTTTTACTAGGAATCAGAACTTCCGCTCCAGGGGCACGTTCACCTCAATTTGGGAGATTACTAGGAATAGTAAAAAGTGAGAGGCCTCACATCGCACTACTCACCTGTTGCAGAGGGAGGTGAGAAATGAAAAGTGAGCAATGAGAACATCTAGACATCTCACTTCTCAATTCTCACACATCTATTTTCACTTCTCATTTTGATCTTCTCACTGTGAAAAGTGAGAAATGCAAAATTAGAAGTGAGAGGTCTCACTTTCGCTCCTCATTTGTAACTTCTCTCTTCTCACAGTGGTCCCTTCTGCCGAACGACTTTCGACTAAACGACCGTTTCGGCTAAATAGAATTTTCGGTCGAATGACCTATCCAACATAACGACTAATTCGGCCAAACGACTATTCGGACAAATGGCCTATTCAGCTGTATGACCTTTTCGGCCGAATGACTTTCTGCTTAATGATCTGTTCGCCAAATGCTATATTTGGCCAAACAACTTTCGTCCCACTGGGTTTCGGCCAAATGGCCCTTTCCCCCAAGAAAGCTACGAATACAACGTGCTTACACGTCATCTATTCATCGACATCAAAGCCGCATATGATGCAATCGATCGAGACCAGCTATGTTAGAAAATGTTCGAACACATATTTCCGGATAAAGTGATAGGTTAGTCAAGGCAAAGATGGATCGAACAGTTCAAATTTGTGGGGCACTTTCGAGCCCCTGCGAAATGCTCAGACGGTTACGGCAAAGAAAAGGGTCTTTCGTACCTGCTATTTAACATCTCTTTGGAGGGAGTAATACGAAGGTCAGGGATTGACACGAGTGGTACGATTCCTACGAAGTCCGTTCAACTATTTGGTTTCGCCGACGACATTGACATTTTGGCACGTAACTTTCAGATGATGGCGGAAGCATGGGCGTAGCCAGGATTTCGAGAAGGGAGGGACCAACTTTTTTGGTCTTCACCATCGTAGTTTTATAGTAGTTTTATAAAAACACATGAATATTAACACATGAAACCAAATCCAAATCAAATCGAAACAATAATAATTAAAACAATAATGGATTTAAAAATGCGTGATTTATTGCTCATCAGATATTTTTAAATAAAGTGAGGAAAATATTAACGAACTTAGTATCCAGAAAGAATATAAAATCGGCTATAACAATTATTATAAAAATCCTGCATTCTTCCATAAGTTTAAGAAAACTAAAACCATACATCTGAATTTCTAAACTAATCCTCTCTGAAATAATATTTATTATAAAATAGGCAGAAAAATCAATATGCAAGCTTTCTCCAGGAATTCCTTCGACAATTGCTCCTGGCATTCTATCAGTAATTCTTTAGTAATGCCTCCAGCAACTTCTCCGGTAGTGTCTTCAGTAATTCCACCATAAATTTTGCCGGGAATTGATCCGAAAATTCCACCATTATTTACTCCAAGAAAATCTTCACGAACTTCTTTATAAGTTCTGCAGAATTCCCTGCAATAATTCAAATAATTTCGTGCTGTTTCCCATAATTTTTAAGAATAAGAATATCCGCGGAAATTCCGCAGAATTGCCAGTAAACATTCCTGAGAATTTCACGAAAAATCTTCGAATTTCTTGTGTAAATTCCATAAAATTTTCCGTGAATTGTTTCGAATAATTTCTTGTGAAAATTTCAAAGAATTTCTCCAGGAATTCCACCGGAAATTTATACAGAAATTATACCGAAAATGAAATCAACAATGGAATTTTCGGAGGAATTCCTAGATTAATTCGCAATGAAATTCTGAAAGAATTCCGGTGGAAACTTCAAGATTTCCACTGGGAGATCCTCCAGGAGTTTCTCCAAAAAATCTTCCTGGAATTCTTCCAGGAGTTCCACCGGCATTTCAACCAAGAATTTCTCTAGGATTTCCTTCGAGAATTATTCCGGTAGTTCTATCGGCAGTCCCTCTGAAAATTCTTCCGGGAATTTCGGCAGAATTCTATTTTATTTAGGCTTCTTCAGGAATTTATTCAGATTTTCCACCAGAAGTTCCTCCGAGAATTTCTCTGCGAGCTCCTCAGGGAATTCTCCGGGAGGTCCTCTGATAATGATGATGGTCCAGCTACAAACCCCAACAAAGGTTTCAGCTAGACGAGATTTGTCTATAAGACGAATTTTCTTGTTTCCGGGAATGTTTCTGGTAGTTTCCCCGGGGTTTCTTTGAAAATTCTCCCGGGAGTTTCTTCAGAAATTCTTCCAGAAAATTCCTTCGAGAGTTCCTCCGGAAATTCCACCAGTAATTCACCTGGAGTTTCTCCGGAAATTCCTCCGGGAGATCCACCAGAAGCTATTCCAGGAAATTATTCAGGTTTTTTTCAGGAAATCATTTAGGCTTTCTTCAGAAATTAAGCTGGAAATTCCTCCCGAAGTTCTTCCGATAGTTTCTCTGGGAGCTCATTGGGGAGGTCTTCTAGGAATTATTCTAGGAGTTCCTCCTGAAATTCCTCCGGGAGGTCTTACGGGAGATCTTACGGGAGCTCCTCCGGCAGTTTCTTCGGGAATTCCTCCGGGAGATCCACCAGCAGTTTCTACGAGAATCCCTCCGGGAGTTTCACCGGCAGTTTCTCCGGGTGTTTCTCTGAAAAGGAACTCCCGGAGGAACTCCCAGAGTAATTTCCGGGGGAACTCCCGGGGGATTTTCTTTAGGAATTTCCGGAGAAATTATCAGAGGAATTCTCGGAGGAACTGCCGGTGGAACTTCTGGAGGAATTTATTGAAGAACTACAGGAAGAATTTCCGGAGGAAATCCTGGAGGAACTCTCGTAAGAATTCTAGGATGAACTCCCAAAGGAACTTCCGTAAGAATTCCAGGAGGAACTCCTGGAAGAATTCTTAAAAGAACCTCCCGGAAGAATTCCTGTAAGAACTCCCAGAGAAATTCTCCGAGGAACTTCTGGAGGAATTTGTAGATAAATGCCTAAAGAAATGTTAAATGAATTCCTGGAAGAAAGCCTGATTGAATTCCCGAAGGAACTACTGGTGGAACTTCAGAGGAACATCCGGTGGAATACCCTAGAGGAAAAGAAAAAAAAATCTGAAGGAACTTCCGAAATCCCATTTCCCGTGAAATTCCTGCCAAATATCGTCCAGGAATTCCCTGTGAAGTTCCTGGAGGTATTACCGGAGAATTTCTTGGAAAGACTCCTGGAAGAACTCCCGGAGGAACTCCCACAAGCACTTCCGGAGGAATTCCCACATGGAAGTCCTGAAATAATTCTTAGAGAAGTTCCTAAAGGAATTTCCGAAAAACTATCTGAAGGAATTCCCAGAAAAATATCAGGAGGAATTAATGCAGAAATTCCCAGATGAAATCCTGAAAGTATTCCCAGATGAATTGCTGAAGAAAATCCCTGCGGATTGTTCCGAAGAAATTTCTGGAAGAACTCTTGGCAGATATCCGAGTAAATTCCGAGTGAAGTCCGGAAGGAACTCTAGAACACTTCCGCGGAAAATCTCCCGGAGAAATCCCTGAATGAATTCCTGGAGCAGTACCTGAAGAAACTCCCGAAAAAATATCTGTACGAATTTCTGGGGAAATACTTGGACGAATTCCAGGAGAAATTCATGAAGATATTTCTAGAGGATTTCTTGAAGGATATTCTGAAGTAATTGCGAAAAGATTTTCAGATTGGAATGCTAGATGATTTCGCTATAAAATGTTTGGAGGTATTCCCGGAAAATTTCCTGGAAGTTATCCCGGAGGAATTAAAGGAAGAGTTCGTAAAGGAATGCCCGGAGAAGTTCCTAGAAGAATTTCCGAAGGAATTTCTTATAAATTTAAAAGTGAAGTTATGGAGCTAAATCGGAGGATTTCCGTCATAAATTTTTGAAGAAACTTCTGGTAGAATTTTGGGAAGAAATTCCGTATGTATTCTTGACGGAGCTCTCGAATGCATGCCTGAAGGAAATGCCGGATTCTTCCTGAAGAGAGAATAGCGAGAAAAGAAATATCTAGAAGTAAATCTTGGAGAGAAGAAAAGAAATCTTCAAGGAATTTCCTCGTGAATTTCCTAAAAAAAATTTAGTGGGGGGTTTCTAGATAAGGAGGAACGATTTTCAGAGGAATTTGTGGATAACTTTCCGGAGGAATTCAGAAGTTCCCAGGGGAGCTTCTAGAAGGATTTCAAGGAGAATTTTTGAGCCCGAAATGTTTCGAGTTGTTTTGAACTTTCATATATTTCGGATCCTGGATGCCCTAATAAGTTTTGGGAATGTTTTGAATTTCAACCACCTATTTCTGTATATGATTGGATCGTAAAGCGCACATGTTTGAGGGAATTCATTTCAGTATTTCAGTAAATTTCTACATAACTCGAGAGCTAACCAAGCAAATGTAACAAAATTTGGCGTGTAGAGATTTTGGAAGGCAAGAAATGTTTCTGAGATGGCTCGAGATCTCCCTCTGAGGGGGCAACCACATAAATGAAACAGAACTTTAAGCATAACTCGAGTTCTAATCAACAAACGGAACAAAACTTGGTATATGAAGGTTTTTGAAGACAAGAAATGTTGCTATGGTGGTTCGAGACCCTGGAGAATCGAATGGCTAACCATCTTCTAAATAAATTATGAATGTAAAAAAATCATTCATTTATTCAATTTTAGGCGAAACGAAATTCGTCGGGTCTGCTGAATTAAGCAATGTTAGATTTTACCCTGAGAATTAGAGCAGACATAAATCATGCGATGCCAAAACATGGGAAACGAATGTATCTGCTTCAAACATTCAACAAATAACGTTACTGAAAAATCATTGAACGAATACGTATATAATAAATATCACATAAATGTGGAGTAGCAAATATTTTGTGTCCACTCAAATCTCGTATAGATTACATTTTCTTACCCACTTGAAAAAAAATGGATGAATCTGAAGAGCTGGGAATTTGTTTTTGGATGAATCAGACGTGAAAACCTTGAGCACACTCGATGACTCAATTAAAAATTAGGTTCACGAATTTTGACCAACCGACTTACAAACGATTTGTTTTTGTCATTAGATGCATAATACTTCCAGATTTTTTTTAACGATATCACAATTTTGAAAAACCAATATTTTTATGCGCCAATGATTTTGTAGATCACATTACTGTTGCTTATTGAAACACACATGACATTTCTGAGCTAACCGATAAAAAAGAGCTGGCCGAAAATCTACCAGATCAGTCAAACCAGCTTTTTTAAGTGAAGTTATTAATTTTACATTAAATGAAATATCTTAAACATAGTGATTCTTGCTATTTTCCAAACTGATATTGATGCACAACCAACCTGTAATGCTAAGAAAAATACTACTTTGATAATAGTGAAGAAATAAACGTGATCATGTTGAAATATAATTCTAATTCACGGTCAATTTTATTTTCACTACAGACGGATGCTTTGTTTGTCATCTTCTAAACACTTTCTACAAATATTTTGAATTCTCTGGCACTAGAAAACTGCTCAACCGACAACTTACTGCTTCGAATTGAATATATTTTCGCAAACTGCTCGTCTATCTGCAGCAGTCACGCCAGAAACTCTAGCCCTACGTCACTAAACCGCAATCTTCTCTCCGTTCACATAGTTCATCACATCAGCTATCATCCCAAAATAAGCATTATCATCGCCTTTTCAAAATAAACCAGAGGCACGCGCTCCCGGACTAACCGTTTCCAAAAAATTGGTAATGTCGTACACGCGATCGTAAAGGACTATCCAGCAGTCCTGCATGGTGTCATGATAAGACACCTCGTCCAGCGAAATTTGTTTCCTCAGCCGGAGAGTATTGTTATTGAGATCGTTGCTGGGGGTTGTCGCGGTGGTCGCTGAGAGACGCAATGCAGTCATCGCCAGTTTCAGAAAGCTTGCACTTTGCGACGCCGCCACCTCGACATCGTCGGTACCGTGGACGTCCACTACTGCGTTGTTCAGCACTTGAGTATCTGCCGAGGACATTCCTCCTATCAGTAGGTTTATCCTTCTGTACTTTTCACCGATGGCAGCGTCTAACTGTTTGTTTCTGCAATCCGATTAGTCTCACTGAAGTCTAGCTTTGAGCACAGGTACTTGGTAAGCAACGAGCGCGGTATGTTGTTTGCACTTCAAACGACCGAATAACACTAGCAGGTTTTCTGCGGCTTCCGAATGCTTTATAATATGTTGTTTTTCGTTATTTGATATGGATTCGGACAGGCAATCCACGACACATTTGGCCGTGTAGTTCTTTTCGATTTTCCTCTTGTCCATCCGTCAGCGGCTGGAAGCGCGATAATCACATCACCGGAGCAACGCGCATGGTGCAAACCGTCGTGGATAGCCGCAATATGTGTGTTACTGGTTAAACCGATTGAGGAGTCGAACTGGGCCTATCAGTTGACATAATGGCTTCGAATTACCGTCTGAAAGGTGGTTGGCTACATAGTGCTACCGTAAGGTTGTAGAAATAATATATGCTTCTGTTTAAATGTAGCATATTACATATAATACGTTGTACATATTATCATCAACCAGATGTGCCCTTCAGGAATAGAGTGGATATATTGAATTTATTTGGAAGAAGCATGGAAGACCGGCTGAATAAATGTTCTAGTCTGGAAATTATCGGAATCATAAGTAAAATAACGGATTCATCAGTAAAAAATACATAGAACAAGCAATAATTGCAATGAAATAATGCAATGAATAAAATTGAATGTGATTAATGGAATATTTGTTCTATTCCTACTCATGCTATGTAATTTAGAGTTTTTTTTTTAATTAAATTTCAACATTTACAAAATTGATGAATTATAACAACGAAATTGTGTAAAACCAAGTGTTTTATAGTCATGTCTGCATGCTTTCTTATACTAAAGGTTAGGTATATGTATATATATACTTATATTTTACTACAACAAATTGTCAATTGTTTTTTCAATCTCTGTCAAATACCCATTGAAGCACTTGAAATAGTCGTTGTCACATATTACCACTTCAAGTTTATAGTTTATAGCTTCATGCTTCTTCAACTTATCAATTTTTTTGTCACTTGGGGATTAATTTATCGTCTATCAAGATAGAGAAACGGGAAATATTAACTTGTTGTCATAAACGGAAACCGTTGAATACTAAATCCAACGTAGTCAAGTTCAATAATTGCGCAATTATTGAATTTGGCTAAAAATACTTTAGGAGTTTTTCGTACGGGTTAAGCACAAATAGCGATATTATTTTCCCTCAACATCACAGGGAAAATAATATCGGTAATATCGCTACCTTCATTTATCGGGGCCTTCCTTAGCCGTGCGGTAGGATGCGTGGCTACAAAGCAAGACCATACTAGCCACCTTCAGGGTTCGATTCGAGGTCCGGTCTGGGAAATTTCGGGATGTACATTTTCTCGACTTCCCTGGGCATAAAAGTACCATCGTGTTAGCCTCATGATATACGACTGCAAAAATGGTAACTTGTCTTAGAAACCTTAACTGCGAAATAACTGTGGAAGTGCTTAATGCGAGGTGGCAATGTCCCAATGGGGGATGTAATGCCAATAAGAAGAAAATCATTGTTTTTCAAATCTTTAACGAAAATACCTACCTGTCGATGCTATATGCAATCGCAAATCAAATCGTTATTCTAATTGTAAAATGCAGTTTTATGAACTTTTATGAATTTTAGTTGTACAGATATAAATCAGCCTGCGATTTAAATTATAAACGGATTATTCGACCAGCATCGAATCCGCATTTGATGTGCGTGTTATTTAGACAGATTACAAAGTTCTTAGAATTTAAAAGTTCAAACCAATAAACAGTCTGTAATAGAAGCAAAAAAATACAGGAGCAATCTAGAAGCACTTATTGCACTTGATAAGGAATTATGCAATAAGCAACAAGCGTTTTAGAAACAAATCTCATTTCAAGCCAGAAAGAATAAACTACAGTATTGTACTAAACCATGACTCTTTGAAAAACATGAAGACCGAAACTCATATTCCGAAGAAAAATATTAAATATTAACAAAACTTCCAATAGTCTTGCAAAGCTTCAGATATTTTTTTCCGTTTGTAAGATGGTTGAATCTGAATTTATGATAAGTACAGATTCAAAAGAGTTCCAACTCACGCTGCGTCCGCAATACAAATAGCATCGAAGCTTAATTTAAGAATTTAAGTTTATTGGTTGCATTTGTGGAAGAATGGGCAACGAATATTTACGAGAATGGCTCATATGCTCATTGGATTGAAATCATTTGGACTTTTTTTAACAGTAATGCTTGGGAAATGATAATAACAGGACACAATGGTCTCTCTAATGTAAATGTTGTTGTTTATTCAGACTAAGGCCGGAGTGGCCTGTGCGGTACATATATAAGAGTCTTCTCCATTCGGCTCGGTCCATGACTACACATCGCCAACCACACAGTCTACGGAGGGTCCGCAAGTCCTGATCGATCCACCTTGCCCGCTGCGCACCTCGCCTTACCGTGCCCGCCGGATCGTTGTCGAGAATCATTTTAACCGGGTTACTGCCTGACATTCTGGCTACGTGCCCGGCCCACCGCAGTCGTCCAATTTTCGCGGTGTGAACGATGGATGGTTCTCCCAGCAGCTCATGCAACCCGTGGTTCATTCGCCTCCTCCACGTACCGTCCGCCATCTGCATCCCACCATAGATGGTACGCAGCACTTTCCTTTAGAAAACTCCACACGTGCACGTTGGTCCTCCACGAGCATCCTCTAGGTCTCGTGTCCGTAGAGGACTACCGGTCGAATGAGCGTTTTGTAGATTGCCAGTTTGGTACGGCGGCGAACTTTATTCGATTGGAGCGTCTTGCGGAGTCCAAAGTACGTACGATTTCCAGCCACTATGCGTCTTCGAATTTCTCTGCTGGTATCATTTTCGGCAGTCACCAGTGAGCCCAAGTACACAAATTCTTGTACCACCTCGATTTCGTCACCACCGATGCAAACTCGCGGTGGGTGGCTCACATTGTCTTCTCTTGAACCTCTTCCTATCATGTACTTCGTCCTCGACGTGTTGATGACTAGTCCGATCCGCTTAGCTTCCCTCTTCAGTCTGATGAAGGCTTCCTTCATCTTCTCAAAGTTACGTGCCATAATATCTATGTCGTCGGCGAATCCAAATGGCTGGACGGACTTATTAAAAATTGTACCACTCGTGTTAATCCCTGCTCTTCGTATTATCCCTTCCAAAGCGATGTTGAATAGCAGACACGAAAGACCATCACCTTGCCGTAACCCTCTGCGCGTTTCGAAGGGACTCGAGAATACCCCTGAAACTCGAACTACTCACATCACCCGATTCATCGTCGCTTTGATTAACCGTGCCAGTTTATCCGGAAATCCGTGTACGTGCATTAGCTACCATAGCTGGTCCCGATCGATTGTATCATATGCGGCTTTGAAGTCGATGAATAGATGATGTGTGGGCACGTTGTATTCGCGGCATTTCTGCAATACCTAACGTATGGCGAACACCTGGTCTGTGGTAGAGCGTTCACCCATAAATCCCGCCTGGTACTGCCCCACGAACTGTCTTGCAATTGGTGTTACTCGGTGGCATAAAATTTGGCCTAATCTTATATGCTCCTAAATCCGACCAATGAGAGAGATTATGAATTAGAGCAGGGTAGAAATATTTCACAGTCAATGCAATGAAAAACATGGATCTCAGTATAATCTGCAGTCGCCTTCTTCGCCGCCGTGGTGAGTGCGACTGGGTGCAGCCGAAAAATCATTTCCAACACCGACCTTTCAATTTCGCATTCAGCCACTCACAAGTCACTCTGACATGCTGCTCAGTTCGCTCCTTACCATATGACTGTGAGTGGCCCATTTAAACGCGTGGTGAATTTTTTCAATTTGCTGGGTGAATGTGTACATTTTGCTGTGGTAGATTTCATCTTCGCGGCGCAGTGGGTGATGTGAGTTCTGTTGTTTACTTTTCTGCCTCTCCGGGAATGTGAGGTTGATTTCAAAGCAGGAAGAAAATAAAAACATGATATAAAAAAACATCACCTTCATCCAGTGCTGCCGAAAATTTACAACCCTGAATTAGAGTCAATTGGATAAATATTTAAGTATGTTGCAAAACCGATGACACCTTCTGGATCTCAATGTTTTTTTAATTCAATAAGGCCGATACAAATATTAAATTTATTTTATATGACCCCCCCCCCTCCAACTTTCCAAAAATATTGAGGGGGCGAAAAAAAATTTTTTTTCGACTATTTTATTTATTTTTTGTTTTGAACATTGTACATAACTGTTTTTATCTTGGTACGAAATATGTCATTTATGGACCATACATTTGTCACCAAGAGTATTTCAAATGAAAATAACAGCATATATATCTATCGGCATAAATATTATATATCCTATTAGGTTACGCATATTAAGGGGACTCTTGCTTACAAAATCCATCTAACCTCCCTTGCAATATGTGGCCTACCCTTTTCCACCAATGCATCTACATATTGTTATAGGTATTTGATGGCTTTTATGTTGCTTGGCACACGCTATCCAGCTGAATGGTCGTCCGAATTGTAAATTTTAAACATCATCTGCGTTATCTTTGCCTATATACTCAACACGTATCAAGATCGAGTGGTACACTCGAAGTTTGGTGCGTAGATCAATCCGGTTGGGTTTCCAAATATTTCGATAACTCGCACAGTTATCCCCAGCTCGTGGTTCGATGTCGACCCCAATTTCGCTATCTGCTGATATCAGACTGTCAAGATATTTAAATCCTCCGATCGTCCGGCTACTGCAAAGTTTGGGGGGCTGTTCCCGTTGACACTCAACCACCTGGTCCTGCTGACTTTGATGGTTAGACGCCGTAAAAAAGCAAACGGTCAGCCCTTTGAACCCACTCAGCATAAATAAGCGTCGCATTTGTAAAACCTGTCCACGTTAAATTTAAAACACCCATCTCATCAGGCAATTTTTGAAAATATTCACGAGCTACTGAGACGATCAATTTATATGACAGCTGAATCTGTCTGCTTTTTGTGGTGCTTTCAGATGTTTTGAACACGCCCAAATTGATAAAAATGGCGACAAATCAATTGGACAGTACCTAAGTGTCCGAAATTTAACGTGGACAAGCTTTAATATAGCGTTTTGTGATCATTAGCCAATACTTCAAATTGTATGCCTCGGATGGGTGGTTTTTGTAGAACACTGAATGAGACTTGAAGACGCTATTTGAAGTTCTCGCTATTTGAAGCTGTCCAAGTCAAAGAGCAATTGAGGCAATAACCTCCGCTTGCTGCACACATCCTTTCTTCATCGGTCACGGTCAGGAAGTCCGCCCAATCCCGCCTGTCCTGTCTGCAGTAGCGCCCGACTTCCACTTACAGGAATACATACCGTTGACGGACTCTACTTTACTTCTCTGATTCTTCACTTTCCTCACCGTTTACATCTGTAATCCATTCTTTTCGCTGAGTGAGCAGCTCACCCAAGTTTTTCTCGCCGATTTCGATAAAAGCATTCTTCACTGCCCACTTATCTTCTACGCTGCCACCTTCCAGAGCATCCACTACCCGAGTTCTAAGATCTTCAACGAACGATTCACAGCTGGATCTTCTGGACGGTCTATTTCGATTCGTCGCCCGAGCTTCCCCTGACACCGCTGAATCCAAGCAATGCGTTGTCGCCAATTAGAAGATTATAGTCAAAAGCGATGTCAGCGTTGCGTTTATTACGGACTTAAGAAGGCATCGTCTCCGTTTTCAGCTGATCCATTTCCAGATGAGCTAGATACTACTAGTACTGCCAACAAAAAGTGGGTCTGGGAAGTAAGTCAAATGCTGCTGCCTGCAGACATGAGACGCGGGCGCAGGAGGACTTCCCGGCCGACGATGGTAGGAAACCCGCAACAACCAGCGATATTCATTTCCTCTTCGATATTTCACGACGCCTGAATGGAGCAAGGACAAATCCGTGGATGATAGATAAAGACGCGACTTGTCAGTCACTCATCGATCCAGCTGATCAGCTGAAACGTTGGCTCGACAACTTACAACAACTTCTTCAAGTTTTGACAACCTTCCCTAATTCAGATATAGGGAAAGGTTGAAATTCTCCGACGGCAGTAGGCAGGATTTCGCTTCGGACGACCATGTGAGAACTATTCTGTCACGCTTTGCATCATGCTGGAGTAGAGTCCCTCCCTTAATTTCAAGAGTCCTTCCATTTGGTACTGATTGACCACGGAATCGTGAGTGAGTACAAGAGCAAGACAAGGGTGCATGTATTATACCTCTTGTGCTATTTCACATCGTAGTCGACCAAATCATGGACCTTTCTAGCAGTCTACCTGCATAGATCTACTAACGCCACAGCGCTCTACCAAGTAGAGTAAACTGAATGACCTGGTCGTATGGCCACTCAACAAACTCCAACTCCACGGTAGCCGGGCAAACAGTGGAGAAGGTCGAAACCAAAGCCAGCCAACGGCGGACCAAGATCAACATAGAACATGGAGTTCCAATCTGTCTAGGCAATGCACCAAACCTCGAATACTCAACTCTAACATGAAATCTGTGATGTTATACACCAGTGAGACTTGGTGCGTATTGGCAGAGATCACATAGATTTGCAAGTAATCATCACCCGATATCTATGTTTTACAGCTCGGGCCTGGTGGGTTCGCAACTGGATCCCGAAATCGACGATCCAATATCAACGGCAACTCCACAGTGTGAATGGGCGTAGGCTGGCTACAGACAACGTTAGAGCAGAGACGAAATCTGCAAGCAAGCGCTGGAATCCGGCAGGACATCGCAGCAGAGGCAGACCCAGAATCACCTGGCGGTAAAACCCTAACAGAGAAATAAACAAAGTCGATGGGATTCAGACTTAGGGTCAAGCCAAGGATGGAGATCCTTAACGTTGTCCCCATGTACTTTAATAGGTGCTCAGAACACAAGAGTGGGTGTGTGAATTGGATTCCACTTAATGAATGCCATATGTACATGGGTGCTGATTAAGAAACCAATCCTAGTCTCGTTTAGCCTATGAATTGTGTAACTTTGATTAGCTAAGTAATAGAGATTTATTTTAGAACTTGTTTGGATTTTTTTTATTTTTCATAAAACAAGTGGAGCTGTATCTCTTAAAAAGCAAGGTTGTTTTCAGTGTATCGTACCTTGGAGTAAGATAAACCAAAATCTGAAACCAGACACCTGATAAGACATCTCAGATCGTGTAAGGATTGGGAAGCGCCCAGGCAGCAATCGCCGTGCATGAGCCGAAATTGCCTCTTTACGACTATACAGAAACCCCTGCAGCTGATCCACGCATATTTCTTGCATGAGTAAGTTCAACGTCCATTGCATTCTATATACGGGTTTATTCGAGGCCGTATCTATGCCTCTAACAAGTAGCATGGCATTTCAATAATTTTAGGAACGTTAGCATGATATGACGAGCTGATATGACGTGCTTCACCGATTCTACTTCAAACTTCACCTATCTGTTCATAAAACATCCATGTTCAGACAACACATCTCTAATTGGAAGTACAGCCGACCATTGCCCCAGTACAACCAATTTGAGCCTCATACTTAACTTAAACAAAAGCTTATAATTTTAGCCGTACTTTAAAAATGTTGGTGTTATGGATTCAACAGTTTAGAGTCCATCAGCAAAAACTTTTTCAAAAAGAAAAGCTAAAATTTCTGCGGAAATAAGTTCCAGTATTTTTTTAATTCTTTAAAGTTTCTGCTAAGTTCATTACTGCATAAATACATTACAATGATTCAAATTCTTTGCTTTCTCTAAACATTCTTTGCTATTTTCCATTAAAATTCTAATTTTTTTTGTGCGATTATTTCCATTTTGGACTTTTTTTGTTTCCTTGTTATTTTTTTTTATTCCCCCCCCTCGTGTTGTTGGAGATAAAATAAATTTAATATTTTATCGGCCTAATTGTAGAACACAATAATTTATAATTTTGGATAATTCGATGTAATTAACGATACAGTGTGAGCAATACCTCAAAAGATGACTATATTTTCTACAAAAGATAATAAAAAACACAAATGAAGGCTGATACTTAATGATGCAACTAACAAGGTTGAAATAGGCAAAATTTTGTTGAAATTTAAATCAGCATAGCTTAGCGTAGAATAATCAGGTTATAGAAAAATCCGAAAAAAAAGTCAAATTTGAACTAAGTATGCAAAGTGGCTTTTCGCGATGAAGTCTACATGTCCAGAAAATTTCATTGAAACCTAAGAGGGTATCGCTATCTCCGAATACGATTTGGCGCAAAATGGGTCTGATGGAAAATTTAACAATATTATTCATTAGGAAAATAATTAAAGTCAATTAATCAATATAGTATATAGACATTCAGAAAAAAAAGAAAATAATTCATAGAGATGAACCAGCCTAGCTATATAGGGGTGCTGTACTTACTTGATACTTGATGGACTACAGCTCTTCGATGAACCTACGCCGAATGGAGTACCCTTCTCCACTGGACTCGATCTACGAGACTTAAGCTGGTTACGAAGTCCGTAGTAAGCCTTAGTTGCAGCTGCAATACTCCTTTTCACCTCACGGGTAACATCATTATCGCACGTTACTTATGTTCCAAGATACACAAATTCTTCTACCACTTCAAATTTATCACCATCCAGCACTATTTCGCTACCACCACCACTAATGAACCCACGTTGATTGCCAGCGACCATGTACTTTGTTTTGCTGGTATTGATCGTGAGTCCAATCCTCGCTGTCTCCCTCTTAAAAGGCGCAAAAGCCTCTTCCACGGCACGGCGATCAATCTCGATAATATCGATATCGTCTGCAAATCCCAGGAGCATATGCGATCGTGTGATAATGGTACCGCTTCTTTGCACACCTAATCGCCCAATCACTCCCTCGAGTGCTATATTGAACAGTAGATTCGAGAGTGAATCACCCTGCTTGAATCCATCTAAGGTAACGAATGATGTCGATATTTCATCCGCAACCCATACACTTGATTTCGATCCGTCCAACGCTATACGAATCAGCAGTATCAGTTTCGCCGGAAAACCATGTTCAACCATAATTTGCAATAATTCATTTCGTTTCACGTTTCGTTACGCCGCCTTGAAATGAATAAACAGATGATGTGTTTGCAAGTTCTACTCCCGGAATATATCAAGGATTTGTCTTAAGGTAAACATTTGATCCGTCGTTGATCGACCCTCACGAAAACCTGCCTGGTATTTACCGACGAAGGACTCTTCAAGAGGTCTCAATCTGTTGAACAGAATACGGGACACAATTTTGTACGCCGATTTAAGGAGGGTTATTCTTCGGTCGCACTCCAATCTGTGCCGTCCAGCCAGCTAGCAGACAATTTTTTGTCTTTACATACACACAGGACTTTACAGGACACAAAAGAATTACGACTGAAGGTTAGGTGTTTTATTGTGTGGCTTTCTCAGTCTAATTTAGTCAAACAGAATTAGTTTTGTTTTGCCCGACGCCAAAACAATACAGGTCGAAACGTCGGGCAAAACAAAACTAATCGTTTTGACTAAACTAGACTGAGAAAGCAACACAATAAAACATGGTGCAGAACTTCATAAAGCTGCTCACTGCCATGTTTGCTTTTTTAACCTCATCTAGTGGAGGCGACTCCACAGCTTGTCCATCGTCGCTAATATGTATTCTGTTCACCGATGCATCGTCACTTCCACTATTCAACAACGTCTCGAAGTGATATTTTCACCTGGCAGCCATTTCGGATTTATTTGTCAGCAAATTCCTTTCTTGGTCGTTACACTTGACGGGAGATGGCGCTGTCTTTCTCCTCACGCCATTGACAGTATAGACATTGGCGTAACTACAGGGGGCTAGAGGGGGGATCTATAGCCCCAACTAGGATTAAATTAGCCCCCCTAGAATTGTTTACTACTTTGCGTAAGTATTGCACATATATGATTTTGAACCTATTTCATCTAGTTTTCTGATTTCGAACAATTGTCATATGCATCAATGCATGCTAATTGAATAAATAATAGTAGTAACAAATTAAAAGAGCAAACACAACTGAGATTTAAGAGGGAAAAGAAAATTAAAGTGAAATAATAAACTGCTAAAAAAATTATCTTAATTTGATATTCACAGAGACACAGAATGTTAAGGTTACCGAAAAATTTCTAACAAATTCTAAGTTTTCAATGGATTGTCTCCGCAAGTGATTAATCTTTAAGGACGAATAAATCTATACATATTGAAGGCATTTCTTTCTGCAGATTTGTCTGGGAAAGTGTTTTAGCCAAAGATGCATACCGACCAAAAATCAAATAGACCGTTATAGGACACCCATCATTTTTTCCTTGAAGAAGACATCGAACCCAATGTCGAAACGTTGGACAAAAATTAAAAATTCGTTCTAATAAATCAGACTGCAAAGCCGAAAAATTAAAAAAAAATAAAGATAATATATTCTTTCATAATTTCTAGGAACTTTTTTCAAATAGGCGTAACTGTGTTTGACCTTGAAATTTGAAATGGCTAATACTCTCTCAATTCAGCATATTTCGTTCAGCTAACAGTACTACCAGATAGATCGGAATCTATTCCATCTGTTAGGCACAGAAGTTCACCAAAACAGTTTAATTAATGAGCACAGTCGCCGTTCCAAAAATCAAGCTTAGAATCATGTACGCCCATTTGAAAAAAGTTCCTAGATTTCAATGTGAGGGGAAGGGGATGTCTTCATATGGGGGGAAGGGGAATTTAATATTGTTCATTTTCTTTCTCGTTTCACAGAGCGAACAATGGCGCTTAAACAAGGCAGGGCAAGTTTAATAGCTTCCCAGGAAAATCAACAATGGAGTGACATACATTTTTTAGTCACTTCCAACGTCTAATCAAACTTGTTTCATCATTTGCTTATGATGATTCTCCTAAACTATATCCCCCACCAACCATCAAACTCCTTGACATCTATGAGGGCGTCGGTGAGTTGCTGGCCTCTCACTAAGTCTCAAATGGGAATCCATAAGCAATTGAGGCTGGGCTTTTTGATATTCGAGAAAAAATCAGAAATCACTCAGATATCTAGGAGAGATAACTATCCATTAAATGAAAAAGAACTTGGAGTTCTTTCGGAAGGATTTTTAAAACACAACAGACTTTTTTGGTTCTTTCTTTTTTTGAGTCCTACGACATTTCTAGATTTTGCATATCATGAGGGCTAAGCGTCGATGAACATCATTTGTAATATTCAGGTCGCTTATGAATGTGTTGAAAGAGCAGTCTTGTAGGCAAACAAAGTGAAAATAGTAGCTTTTCTGTGTTTTGACTGTAAAGTAGAAAAAAAAGTTTAGCCCCTCCTAGAATTTTTCTTTAGTTACGCCAATGAGTATAGATACTATAGGTTCCATAGACGAGCGCAGGCACGGTTGGGTTATTTCGATTAAGTGTGTTTTTCCACTTTTTCACACCACGAGAATTTGACGTCACACGCTCATTGCTTGGGTTGCAATAGTGACATCATGCTCGTTTGGCTACACTAACTGACAGTTCGTTTGGCTACACTCGCCTTCGCCTCAGCTCGTCTATGGAACCTATAGTGTCTATAATTGACAGTCCCATTATACAAAAGATGTTTTAGTTACTAGATAAAGATTGTCGCTGTCGTCGCTGTCGGGAACATCTTTTGCTGGCGAGGATAGGGGATCTAAATGTCAAGGAAGGAAAAATATATACGATTTGACAGTTAGGTACCATACCACACATGTTTCGGACAGCAGATCAAAGGGAACCGAAGCGACAATCTTTATCTTGTAACTAAACTATCTTTTCATTATACCTCCGCATTTCATTCTGCTCCATTCTTTCCTGCGACTCACTAATAACTTGTTCTTCGTACTCTTTTTTCTTCCCGCTGTGTGTGTTCGTTTTTCGGCTGCTCTTGCTTCCTTGTACCGCTCTCTCTTCGATCGGGTACCTGAAACTAGGGATCCTATATTAAGAGATGTGCGAATACTTTTCCAGACGATTTAGCAACGCTGTTACTTTCGTAAACAAACGCTGCCAGCACTTGCCGTGGCGCAAATTGTTGGAGCTCGAACATGACTTTGCGCATAATGGCATTTTCAGATTTCGTTATCTAACGTCCAACAGTGCATTATCACTAAAATAGAAGTGCAATACAAATGAACAAAGTACCATGCATAAACTAGACTACTTCAACTTACCAATGTAAAACAAATTGTTTATTTGACAAAATCTTTTTCATTGCAATCGCAATACCTTTCAATCCGCAACAATAACAACGTTCATTTGGCTCAGATTCTGACAGCTCTCAATGCTCGATTGGCTCAAGATGGCCGCTTTCGCATATCTCTGAATGTAGGATCCCTACCTGAAACCAACATCCGACTTCTGGCAACGTTCTTCTCGTCTGTCACTCTCTGACATTTCACATCGAACTAACCCATCCTGGGTCCACTCTGTGCAGTGCTCACCACTTCTCGTGCTGTTATGCTCACCGCTCCATGGATCGACTCCCAAAGATCGTTGATGTGTTTTTTTTTATATATCTTTATTAGGGAGCCCATGGCTGGCTCGTCTCGTTCGTTTACCGACCTGAGCGTTAGCGTCTCCGATAACAATTTTCACGTCATGCTTTGGGTACTCTCCATAGGCTTTATCAAGATATTCATAACACGTGTCCTTCACGTCGTCGGATTTATCGTTTGTCGATGCGTAAACGTTGATTAGGCTGTAATTGAAAAATTTGCCCCGTATCCTCAACACACAGATGCGTTCGATAATGGGTTTCCACCGCACCACTCGCTTCATCTGCTTGCCCATCACTACGAAACCAACTACATGCTCTGCATTTCCACCGCCGCTGTGATAGATGTTATATTTGAATGCAGTGTTGGTCGTGGGGCCCACGGCTCAGAATTCACGTTCTCCGGATCTAGGCCATCGGATTTCTTGAATAGCAGCCACGTTCACTCCAACCTTCTGCAGTTCACGAGCCACCATTTTGCAGCCCAGGGGTCCTGTGTTGAACTTAATATTCTGTTAAAAACATAATAATAAAGTTAAAAAAAATCTATATAGGGGTTGGAGATCGCAGTTAGCCGTACTCATGAACGGGTCGACCAAAACAATTCCTACTGTAATAACCAGGGTTCGTAATGCTCACTCAATCTCAGGAGCACATGATTTTCCCTCACGAAAGTTTTCGGGGAGAAATCGCTTTTCGGGAAAGAAAAACAACCTGGAGAGTGATAACAATTTTTCGCTCACTTCGATTGCCGCTAAACGTTGGTTTGCTCTTTTTCTTTCATATTCGAGTCTTTTCGTGGCATCACCAATGCAAATGGTAGTAGCTTATGTGGAACAAATAACTTAACGCTTTCATACAGATAGCGTGGTGGTGTGGCAAAAGTAAGCGCATCCCCACAGCCATTATTGTTACTATTCTGGGTTCGAATCCCGGCGCGGCCATACAATTTTGTAATTGTTCTGCGATAATTCTCGCGAAAAGTGAATGAGCGGTAAAAGTGATGAAACGAAAAAGGATTTTCATCTAATAAGCAAGATTTTCGTTTATCTTCCAAGGCTGATTCTAGAGAAAAGATTGATGGGTGAAAGATGATCCTCAACATAAACAACGAAACAAGATTTTCCCTTGGCCCGAAAAACGCTTGCTTTGGTCTCATTGAAACGAAAAGTCGAAACCCTGGTAATAACCTTCCACGCTAACAATTCCAAAACCTTCCGTAGAGGTCGTAGTGTTCTCTGCATAATGTTAAGTGGATGTCCAACTATCCATTCTTCCTCTTTCTCAGCATTCGTAATAACGTGGCCAGGCATATCTTGACTATTGGAGATTTAATTGCTTTCATCTAAGAGATAGTGAAGTTCTAAATCAATGTCAGTGGTCACGGATGAAAGTGACTACTCTTATACAATAATCCAGGTTTGTATCACCTACGAATGTGTGCGATTTACTCAATGCTAATGCTACGTTAATGCTAATCAATTTGCCTCCGTTGTCTTTTGTACTCTTCCATTGTTATGCTCAGGAATAAGCATTGGCAAATTAGTAGATCCTGGCGAAGCGTGAAAAACGTGCTATAATGGTAGCGCCATTGCTTATTTTGTCATCAGCGGGTCAATGACCAGACATGACTCATTGTAGAAATTGTCAACGACACCAGCTGGGATTGATTCTAAGCTTACTGGGAAGAAAATGCTTATCAATTAACTACTTTTATAACCGATTTTGTATCATGAAATAAATTTGTTGCTAACATCTCACTCCATACGGTACATACAGTAGCAGTAGCGAAAAAAACTAATAATTTGCATCATTGTTTATGGGCTGATAAGAATTTGAAACGTAATTAGTTCCATAATGTTTGGCTGTCGGCATTTCTCATTAATTTGTGTGATGTCAATGTTCGAATGAGTAAAAAAAAACAAATTGATTAGGCATCACTCATTCAGTTCTTTTTCAACATTTTTTTTTATAAATACTCAATGTTTGTGTTCAGATAGAGCAACGTCTAAATCAAAGTCTGGTAAACTTCTAGATCTGTTCAGTTCACGAGAGAATAATTTTAATCATATAAACATAGCAAAAAGCTTTTGTTTTATTCTTATTTGTGGAGTGACTTGTAACATTGGTATGTGAACAAGTTACTTCACATATATGGATTTACAATGAGATGTTCTGACAAGCATTCGTCAGTCGTGAATTAACTTGTTTGAACTAAACGACTAGCTGAACAAACCCTGTGGGGTAACAAACAAAAACAAGTCGTGGAGCAAAATAATCTTAATAGTTAGATAGGCGAAAGGCTTACCTTGGTTTAAATATTCAGTAATACTGAATCAGTATGCTGTACGTGGCGCGGGTGGGACACACTTAGCGAATGCACAAAAATAAAATTTTGCGATTCGTCAAGTCATCCTTTTTAGTTATATATTGTTATTGTTCCAGGATTACAGCAAGAATTTTCATCTATAGAAAATACCCGTCATAGTCATAATCAATAATCAAGGCTCCCAAGTAATCAATAAGCACTACAATTTGCCAAATCGGCCATATAGTGCTACTATAATGGTTATTGGTGAATTGTAGTACTTATTGATTACTTAGGTATTACGATTTTGCAACGGAATCTAATAAATAAATTTCTCTTATTGAATAGTTTTGTTTGAATTAGACCGTTGATAGATGCAAATATTTTAATCATAGCTACATGTACTTTAAAGCCAACCTTAAATAATATAATGCATGTAAAATTCCCAGTCTATTATTCTTGAGATTTGGATTGATAGTTACATTGAGATAATTGTTCCACTACACTGTACCTATAAGGAGCATGCGACAAATGAGAAATTCGAAACAGTTACCTATAAATAGTAAGGTAAAGTGAAAATGTAAACAAATGTACACAGTTTAGTGCCAGTTTCCCAATTCAATGATCGAAGAACATTTCATAAGCAATATAAACGTAGAAGAATTTTTAATATTTGACAGTTTTACTTCAATCATAAATCCATAAGAAGGGCAAATTTCGATGCTGAACTAATTTCGACCACACACGGGATTCTAATTCGCTGATCCGTTGCCAAGCATTTCGTGTGCTCGTTAGGCTGATGTGATTAGGTCAAACGAGATCACAGGAAACATTGCAAAATTGAAACGCTACTGATAACAATTCCGGTTGTTCTTCTCAAAAGGGTGTAAAATGTTTTGAAGAAAATGTTCATAAGGTTGATACAAAACTAAAGTTTTAGTCAACTGTTCTAAGCTGGATTTTAAATCGCAATAAGAAATATGTGATATTTTGTGTGGTTTGTGCATAAAAACCAAATGGGCCCATTACACAATTGAAAAACATGTCTATAAATAATCATCTCCGGTTGCAAGTTATGCTCGTTATACATACTAGACCAAATATGAAGGATTTGTTTGATTGTCATACTGAATGGAGGTCTGTGTTCCAAGGATTAAAGCTTTCCAGCAGATTTTTATCAGCGAAGAAATTTGTTTTGAAGCAGACATTTCTCCGAGGCGTAATTTTTCTTAAACAACAAAATGCCGTTTTGTTACGTAGTAGAAACACCACATCACATGATCAGAGGAAAAATACTATTTATAAATTATCAAGTGCATTCTTTTGAATTTCTGATCAAGTTGAAAAGAATTAATATTTAATGTATTCAAATACAAACGGATAAAGAAAAATGTAAAGGATTATTAAAGATACATATATAAAATCCAATTTTTAAGCAGTTGCCATAGCAGTGCTACTCTGAATTGATATTTTGATATCTGAAGCAGTCATTGTAAACCATCCCATCATTTGATCTTCTGTGCAAAGATACTAATGAAATGATGGGATAGTGAACTCAGTTATTTATCCGCTCTGTAAACAAAGTGCAAAGTTTGTCATAGAGAAATATTTTTCACAGCTTCTGTTGTATCAACACCTCCGCAACATGAATAATCCCGAACTGCGCTGGCTATCATGGTCATCATCAAATGCTCAAATAATAACTGGTAAAAATAGTAAAAGAACCAACAGTGGAGAAACTAAGCACCTTCCAACGCTATTTGATCCCTTGCACTAAATCTATACTTCATTTTGCTTATCTTGGAGTGAGTTCGAGAGCTCTTTAGCTTTTTTTGCATTACAAATGTTGAAGACGTCACAGAGTCCAACCTTATTAGGGTTAGGCGTTATATTGCGACCCACCTGGCCAAAACGCCCCTGTTTCATTTCTAGAAAAGTATAACTAACTAAGGGTAATATTTGTAAAACCATCATACTATGTGAATATGGAAGTATTTTTGTATCACATAATGAAAATCATAGCAAAATACAAAAAGTTACAGTTTTGATGTAATTTTCAATGTTTTTGCCTTTCTCGTATACTAAGTATACGGTAAAGGCTATATGATCGCTCCAAAAACAAACTTTTTATAGAAGGCCCGGAGACCCATAGTGTTATATACCAATCGACTCAGTTCGACGAATCGAGGTGATGTCTGTGTGTGTGTGTATGTATGTGTGTATGTGTGTGTGTGTGTGTGTGCGCAAAACTACTCAAAAAATGTCACTCATTTTTCGGGCACTTATCCTCAACCGATTTGCTCGCAACAAGTTGCATTCGACGCAGAATCCTGTCCCATTATTTCCTATTTGAAATTGGCCAGATCGGACTATGGGATCGAAAGTTATGGCCAAAATACAAATTCATACGAAAAAATCGCGTAAAAAATGTCACTCATTTTTCGGGCACTTATCCTCAACCGATTTGCTCGCAACACATTGCATTCGTCGCAGAATCCTGTCCCATTGTTTCCTATTTGCAATTGGTCAGATCGGACTATGGGATCAGAAGTTATGGCCAAAATACAAATTCATACGAAAAATCGCGTGAAAAATGTCACTCATTTTTCGGGAACTTATTCTCAACCGATTTGCTCGCAACAAGTTGCATTCGAAGCAGAATCCTGTCCCATTGTTTTCTATTTGAAATTGGCTAGATCGAACTATGGGATCAGAAGTTATGGCAAAAATACAAATTCATACGAAAAATAGCGTAAAAATGTCACTCATTTTCGGGCACTTATCCTCAACCGATTTGCTCGCAACAAGTTGCATTCGACGCAGAGTCCTGTCCCATTGTTTCCTATTTGCAATTGGTCGTATCGGACTATGGGATCAGAAGTTATGGCCAAAATACAAATTCATACGAAAAAATCGCGTAAAAAATGTCACTCATTTTTCGGGCACTTATCCTCAACCGATTTGCTCGCAACAAGTTGCATTCGACGCAAAATCCTGTCCCATTATTTCCTATTTGGAATTGGTCAGATCGGACTATGGGATCAGAAGTTATGGCCAAAATACAAAATCCTACAAAAAAATCGCGTAAAAAATGTCACTCATTTTCCGGGAACTTATTCTCAACCGATTTGCTCGCAACAAGTTGCATTCGATGCAGAATCCTGTCTTATTGCTTCCTATTTGAAATTGTCCAGATCGAACTATGGGATCAGAAGTTATGGCCAAAATACAAATTCATACGAAAAAAACGCTTAAAAATGTCACTCATTTTTCGGGCACTTAGCCTCAACCGATTTGCTCGCAACAAATTGCATTCGACGCAGAATCCTGGTCCATTATTTCCTATTTGAAATTGGCCAGATCGAACTATGGGATCGAAAGTTATGGCCAAAATACAAATTCATACGAAAAAAACGCTTAAAAATGTCACTCATTTTTCGGGCACTTAGCCTCAACCGATTTGCTCGCAACAAATTGCATTCGATGCAGAATCCTGTCCCATTATTTCCTATTTGAAATTGGCCAGATCGAACTATGGGATCGAAAGTTATGGCCAAAATACAAATTCATACGAAAAAATCGCGTAAAAAATGTCACTCATTTTTCGGGCACTTATCCTCAACCGATTTGCTCGCAACACATTGCATTCGCCGCAGAATCTTTTCTCATTGTTTCCTATTGAAAATTGGCCAGGTCGGACTATGGGATCGGAAGTTATGGCCAAAATACAAATTTATACGTAAAAATCGCGTAAAAAATGTCACTTATTTTTCAGGCTTTTATCCTCAACCGATTTGCTTGCAACAAATTTCATTCGACGCAGAATCCCGTCCCATTGTTTCCTATTGAAAATTGGCTAGATCGGACTATGGACTATGGACTATGGCTAGATCGGAAGTTATGGCCGAAACATCATTTTTGCCTTTTTATACGATAAGGTTGTATGTTCGCTCCAAAACCAAACTTTTACAGAAGGCCTGGAGACCCATAGTGTTGTATACAAATCGACTCAGCTCGACGAACTGAGATGATGTTTCTGTGTGTGTGTGCGCGCACCAAAAGTGCGAAAAGTTTAGCTCACTTTTTTGGAACTCAACCGATTTAATTCCAACAAGTTTCATTCGACGCGGAATCCTATCGTTTTGTTTTCTATTGAAAATTTGGAAGATCGGACCATGGGCACAGAAATTATGGCCAAAATATACTATGTGTTATAAAAAAGCGAGTAAAAAAGTCTAGCTGACTTTTAATGGACTTACCCTCAACCGATTTACTCTCAACAAATTGCATTAGACGCGGAATCCTATTCTATTATTTTCTATTGAAAGTTGGCCAGATTGGACTATTACCTTAGAAATTATGGCCAAAATTCTTTTTGCCTTTCTTGTGCAACAAAGTTGTACCGAAAGGCTATAATTTCTTTCCGAAAACGAACTATCGGATGCTTCCACACTGATGCACTTCCCTCCCTCTTCATACGGGAGTTTGGCAGAAAGACGGTCATGAGATTTATATCATAACAAATATCAAATATCAAATATCCCTCCGCTCGCTTGATGGGAATGACATTTTCGTTTTCTTTTTGTGCAGTCGGAGCTTCAGTTCAACTAACATCCAAAAGTGATATCCTTAAAATATATGACTGGGTAAAATAAAACAGGGGTATGAACGTCAAAAACATTGGAAAAGGAAATAAAAATGTCGAAATTCTTATTAATATTAGCATATTGTAGATCAAGCTGAAAACCGAACCGAGGTCTCGCGACAATCGCATTTTCTCGCATTTCCGGAGTAGTGCGAGTAGTATAGTGCAGTAGTAGGAGTAGTAGTAGGAGTAGCGCATCGCGAGTAGTGCGCAACTGTGCCATAGTCGGGCACCACTCGCGATGCAGTTGCGACATCCGGGAATGGGACAAAATATGATTTTCGGTTTTCAACTGGATCTACAATATCTTTGCCGTAATCTAATTTTCATAGAACGGACAAAGAAATTTGTCTTTTTTACTCCTAGCTACTAGCTCATCTATTTTCAAGCACACACATTTTACGAAGGTCGAGAAAGGCACCATCACCGCTAGGTGGATTAATCTGGGTTTTTCCCGTTACGTTGGGATATGGATACTCTGAAGTAGTGCGTAACGGTGTAAATCCGGTCATATCGCCAGGCTCGGTTAAACACTGAAACTGACAATATGACGTCTCTAACCCCGAATCCCAAGGTGTCAGGCGACCGGTGCCGAGGGGATGAATGGCCTGGGGGGTGAAACAATTAGCCAGGCAGTTAACGGAGCCTGTAATGCTGGGTAGACACCTTTTTTCGTGGTGCATTACGGAGAAAAATCTACCACACTGTACTCTAGTTGACTGACAATTTGGGTTGCTACGATTATTCCGCATATTCTTTAAAAAGTATATTACCGCAACAACAACCCACCCAAAAAATGTGATTAATGAAATCTGAAAAAAATAGCAAGACAATCTAAAATGCTCATATCACCCAACAAAACTGTTACTCATAAACTGCTCAGCCTATCTATAAAAAACTTAGATACCTTCTGCTGGGTAGAGAGAAAAGATGTGCAATGTTGAAGCAGATTCGATGGATACGCGGAATTGACTGATATCCCATCGTTATTATCTGGTAATGGAATAACTTCTCGCAAGGGCAGATTGTGTTTTAATGGAAAAGTGTGGGTTCAAAGTGTGGCTGTGTATGTGCTAAGACAAGACAAGACAAGTGTGGGTTGAAATCCCACCGGCAGTCGAATCTTTTCTCAAAATATCTCATAAAAAAACACCTCAAATGGCAAACATAATTATGTGTATCAAAATTAAACATCTTTTCCAACAAGATCGTATAGGATGCCATATAATATGCCAAAGTGGAGGCGATATAGGTACTTTCCTATACAACATTTAAGTATATCGCCTCCACTTTAGCATCTTAATATCCTTGTGACCAATGAATTCGGTATATAACACTATGGGTCTCCGAGCCTTCTATAAAAGTTTGTTTTTGGAGTGAACATATAGCCTTTACGTATACTTTGTATACGAGAAAGGCAAAAAAAATCGCTGCGTCAAAATTTTGTGTTTGCCAATCACCGTCAAAATAATCAATTCGGCTGGTGCTACGGCGAATCAATTAGTGATTGTGAGAAGTTCAAGTACTGTGATGCTAAGTTTTGGGAATTAGAAACTGCAAGAAATGCACTCGACGGATTAGCACCCCACCCCCCATGGCGAACAAGGTGCATCTTGATTGAGTTGAAAATTGCAAGTTGATTGAACGGCTGACGTTCGGGTGCCTATTCGTCGGATTTTCCATCCCTGCGATTTACCATTGCGAAGTCCTCGGTCCTTTACAGCATGTCGCAAACAAAGAAGACTTAGTCTTCGAAGGGTATACAAATTGCCTTCGATTTCCTCTACTGTTTCTGTTGAATCTCAAATTCGAGATTAAAGATCACCTCTGGGACAACTGAGTATCATTTTGATTATTTTTGATAAGCTCTCAATAAATAATTGTTGAAAAGTATCTTCAATCTACATATAACACAAAGTTGAGAATCGGCTATTAGATAATTGCCATAAGAAATATGCTTACAAAAATCCTAGATAAAGAAGAAGAATATACTATCTGCAAATAAATACTTTAATTAAATTAGTTTATAAATCTCTCGATAATGAAACAAGAATTTTGCTAATTTTCTGTTCCTATTGTTTCTTATCTTCACTGTCTAATCATTTTATCGGTCCAATTTTCACACTGATGATTTGCCAATCTTTCCGCAAGGAAAACAACAATGTCACTATAAGCTCCAGTTAGCTTTGCGAGCAAAGGAATACGACTGCAAACCAAGAGGTGGCAAGATCTATTCTGAGCAAAGTGTAAAATAATCGAAAATTTTTGGTGAAATCCACCTTTCTTCACTTGTCAGCTCACTTCCAGACACATTCATAGTCGACTCTGGACTGTCAATATTCGGTTGAATATTAGTCATTGAATATTTATGCACATTTTAGAAATTGATAAATTATCTGAAATCTGAACACGTTTCAAATGAGTAAAGTAATTTGTCACATAAAACTGAATCTGACTTTCATCCGCGAGTCACTTTCAACGGTAAACATCAACACAAACAATGCTAATTATGTTTTTTTTCTGCACATAGTAAGCACACTCAGTGACAATCGAATGAATGAATTGGTGGAGTAGTCGTTTGACTATGTCATTCTATGTTTTGAATATTCATGTGATGTTTGTTAAAATTCGGACCGAAGTTGCTTCATGAAGATGAATATTTTAGGCTCTGATTCTGAGTTCGCTGCCACACATAGAATCCAATTCATCAGAGTAAGTATGCAGTAAGCATACTTATGTTGGAGACATTTAAAGCTCCTCGAGGAATGTGAAGCCATGCGAAGAAGAAGAGAAAGATCGCTGGACAGACGAGCCTTCGGACTGACTATTTATTTGAATATACAATTTCCAGACAAAGAAACCCAGTACAACCGTGCAGTTTACCATGTGGCGCGTCCTCAGTACATAATATAATTCGTTGTATCGCTGAGTATCGGTTGGGCGGCAGGTATCAGATGACTTTGACTCCGGAATCCATACAAAGAAACAAACAGTGCAATGGGAAATTGTTAGTCGACGATTCTGTCAGGGACGAATAGGGAAATATGCGCCAATACGACCAAAAGTGCCATTTTTTCATTTCCGTTTTCTAAAAAAGCGAAAAAAAAAAATTAAATTTGAAACATAAAGTTGCCATCCAACTATGAACAAGACTATCAAGTACGTAACAAAAAATTTGGCAGTTTTAGACTCCTTTAACCTTTCGATAACCTGGATAACCTCGGGAAACATCCTTATGGCGTGTCTTGAGTGTCAGTTAAAATTTGATCCGTGAGCTTCTACATTCAGATAAAAATTTTCAACTTGTAGTCTTAAAAGGCTTTTTGTTATAAGCCATCATATTGTTTTTAAAGCACAGAATTGAAACTGGAACTGGAGTACAGAAATATATTTTTTTTTTGGACGAGGCTTTTTACCCCTGCGTTTCGTTTCTGTTGAAGAAGTATTAAATTAGATTTGTTAATATACACAATCGAATGCGAAGACGAAAGTAGTTGGAATCGAAATTTGATCCGACCTCCAAAACAAAAGCACCAAGCACTTTATAGTTGTACCTACACCTACATCATTCTTGAGCACCAGCTGTTGGTGCGTTTGGAAAACCTAGGACTGTTGGATTCAACCGTATGGGCTGGTTGGGCAAAGGCTGCAAGAGTTTCAATTCGTGCACTATAGGGAGAACGGTGGCCATTGATCAAAAATATAATTTTCCATAGCTTTGCCATAATTACCATAATAATTTTTAAGAATCCAATATTTTTTCACTTCGCGTTTTCAAGGGTACCACTATCAGTACTGAAGCAACGAGCAGCTGTTATCTTTTTATTCTATGCTTGCTCGAGCCAAAATAAAAAGATGACACATATTCGTTGTTCCTTTGTTCAGATTGGTGCCTCTGAAAATGCGAGGTAATTTTTATTTGGATTCTGGACAGTTTCACCTTAAGGAAGTACCAAAAGTGTCAAAAACCTCTTGCATTTTTATCGTTCTAATTTTTCACAGTCAATTTGCTGATAGTATATATAATACCAACTGATCCCTAATTGTTTCAAACTCTTTTTCTTATCGCTGTTTTTCATGAAAATATAAAAAATGAAGAATTGCCTTGGGCTCAATAATTTATTACTAAAATAAACTTTGCCTAAAATATTGAAATTATCCACCAAAAATTTAGAAAAGGTTAATTTTAAATAATTATGGAAACGGGAAACTCGTGTTTTATAATTGCAAATTTTACGTTTAAAATTGTCAAAAAATTGCAGTTTTTGAAATATATTATATAGGGAAGTTTTTATTTATTTATTGCTACTACTTTGATTTTTTCAAATATTTTCAATTTTTAACTCTCCCTTCCTCCGTCAAATTCTATGATCACTTCTTATTATTATTATTCTCGTTAACTTTAAAAAATTTGATGATTTTCCAAAGCTAACAAACTTCATGAGAGGTTGGATAATTTGTTCAAAAATGAAAAAGTGGTGCGAAAAATACCAGAAATAATAGCTAATAAAAAAAGGAACTGTGAATCAAAATGATTTAGTAATGAGTTGAATTATGAATTACCATAATGAAGACTGGATGAGCCATATGAAGAATACTATATGAAGTATATCTATAGATACAGCCAAGCGCAAACAATAATACGATTATTATTACAAGGCACAGGAGCTGTCGTTGTGGCGATTCAATGGTGCAAAAATGGATATTTAATAATTTGTTTTCTCGCGATTACGATTACGGAAGTAGGGAATAACCTGGACCTGGTAGTGAAACACTGACGTTTTGGTATTTCGAGCCGAATTGAACCCGGATAAACCCTTGTGGTCAAAAGTTTCATCAACAAACTACCTCATATCAAGTCGTACTCAAGCCGGAGAGTGCAACGACAAAGTAATGAACTGTGTTCGATGCCTTCTGCTAGTGTAAGTCTGGTCTTTCCCTCAATGACGCTCTTCTAAATGGATCGACAGTTTGAGAAACACTTGTCAACATCCTATTCCGATTCCGGATGCATGTTCTCGTCGCTGTTGCGGATATCTTGAAGATGTATTGTCAAATTGACCTTTCCCGTCAAACATTGTATCTCGTATTATTGTCTCAGTTGATTATTTGGCTTATTTGAAGTCAACTTTCCCAAAGAACCAATATTTTTTAAAGCCTCTAACTATTTTTAAAATCTAAAACAAAAACCTAAAAAAACTTGAAAAATTCATCCGATGTTCGTTCAAAATCGGGCTAATATTCAGAATATTCAGAAGAGAATCAGAAGCTTTTGATCTGCTTGTGCGGTCGATAGATTTAATTAATCGCAATGCTGTACTTGAAAACATGCCTCAGAGACGTTTTAGCCGACGCGGAATTTATTTATTTATTTATTTATTTAATTGTATTCGTCATCTGACACCTGGTGTCTCAATGACGCTAAGAATAAGGCAAACATGGATAAAATGTACAAGAAATACAACAAAACAGTAAAATAGCATTTTACAATCTACGGTTTTTATGTCAAGTGGTATCACGGAAGTGCGCTGCGAAAGCTCGTTGAAGAGCAGCTGGCGATAGATGAAAATCAAAAAGATGGAACACTATGTTGAAGTTGGACGACATATATCGAACCGGATCATGCTGACCATAACGACTGTTTCGAGCACCGAGCTGTATGAAATTTCTCCTCCTCAGCGGGCGCATAGGAGCATAAACATTTATCTTGTTGAGCATTGCTGGAGAGTCGACAGCACCATTGAGGATTTTCGCTACGAACATGGCCTGTGCCACGACGTCTAACATCTAAAGTATCCAGCCCAAGTAGCCGACAGCGGTTTTCATAAGGAGTGAGATGTTGACCATCAAGCCAAGGAAGATTGCGCAAGGCAAAGCGCACGAACTTCTTCTGCACAGATTCAATCCTCGAGATCCAAGTGGTCTGATAAGGGCACCACACAATGACAGCAAACTCCAGTATTGACCGTACAAGGGCACAGTACAGTGATCGCAGGCAGTGTGGGTCACGAAATCCATTGGCAATTTTCATCATAAAGCCCAGTTGTCGGTTTGCCTTTGAAATTACGTTATCGTAATGGAACCGGAAAGTAAGTGTGTCATCAAGTATAACTCCCAAATCTCTGATACGCTGCACACGCTCAAGAACTATTCCAGACAGCGTGTAATTGAAGGTTTTCGTTTTCTGCTGAACGTTATTGTTTGGCATTTGTGGATACTGAGTGACAGGCAGTTTCGCATACACCACTCCTCAAAACGGGTTAGAAGCATTTGTAGTTTAATGCAGTCATCAAGGCTGTTAACAACAACGTAGATCTTTGCATCATCAGCATACAAAAGCCTTACTCCAGGCGGTAACACCTGTGTCACGTCGTTGACGAATATCGAGAACAATAGTGGTCCAAGATTACTGCCTTGTGGTACTCCAGATGAAGTAACGAAAGGATCCGAAAGAGATGATCCGACCTTCACACGCAATGTTCTATCCGTCAGGTATGATCTGAACCAATCAACGCATGCGGTGGAAACGCCCAGCTTCTCAAGTTTAGTAAGTAGAATTCGATGATCCACTCGGTCGAAAGCAGCCTTGAGATCTAAGTATACAGCATCCACTTGCCTCCCAGCGTCAAGAGCTTCAATACAAGTCGATGTGAACTCAGCCAAGTTTGTTGCGACCGATCTCTTGGGAAAGAATCCATGCTGGTCCGTAGAGATGTACTGCCTACAGCAGGCAAAGAGCCTTTCATTCACTATGATTTCGAAAACTTTCGAACAAGCAGAGAGAGTGGTTATTCCACGATAGTTGTTCACGTCGCATTTGTTCCCTTTCTTATGTACCGGGAAAAGGTATGACGATTTCCAGCATAGAGGAAACGTTCTGGTTCGAAAAGAGAGATTGAAGATTTTTGCTAACGGTTCAATTAGAGCAGTTGAACACCGGCGCAGCAAAGCAGCGGGTATACCGACCGGTCCAGCACAAAATGAAAACTTTAGTTTCAGAATCGCTCGGCACACATCCTCATCACTGATGGGAAAAATGTCTAAATCTAGAACATCACAAGGGGTGTCACGAGAAGCTTCAATGGCACGATGGAGTGGAGCTGTGAAGTCGTTGAAGGATGTCTTGAACTGTGTAGCAAATAATTTGCATTTGTCAGCTGGTGTATTAGCTGAAATACCATCCAACTGCATCGACGTAGGAAGACCATTTTCGTTCCGTTTGGACCTAACAAACGACCAGAATTGCTTGGGATTCCGTCGTAGATTTCGTTGTGTGCGACATATGTATCGGGAATACAAAAGCTGATTATAACTTCTGTAAGCACTGCTAGCAATATTGAACTGCTGCTTGTTGTACGTGGAACGATAATTGCAGTATCTACGAAGTGCAGAGGAACGATAGCGTTTAAGTGCTCGTAATCTGTTGTTGGACCATGCGGGCTTTCGTACTGGTCCAACAATCGGAACATGAATAGCAAATGCACGATGAATAATATCGGTGAAAAAATTCACGGCATCGTCAACGCAATTACATGAACTGATGCGACCCCAATCAACTGCAAGTAGCATTTCATTCAGCGCGGAATAATCTGCTTTTCGAAAATCATAACTGCTCGAATCATGTCCAGACTCAAAAGTTATTGGGGGCACATACATCAACTCCAACTTTGGACTGTCGACTGTCGGAATTGGGTAAAAAAAAGTAGATCATGTTTTTTTGTTGCTTGTAAGACAAATGTACAGCATTCATAGGTCACATACAGTCGTGATTTATTTAGTAGGCAGAACGGTCGGCCGGTCATCACATAATTTGTTCTGCTTTGACCGGTTAGCAGAACGATCGCCCGATTATCGAAATGTTGTTCTGCTTTGTGCGTATGAGTGAATTAATTAGAAAGTGAAGATTCAGTTCGCGTCAGTAAAGCAGAACGATCGGCCGGTCACCGAAAAAAATCTTCTGCTTTGTGCGGTTAGCAGAGAGATCGGCTGGTCATCGACAATTTTATTCTGCTTAGTGCGGTCGGTAATTAAAATAATTAGTGTTCGTTCGATTATGTTTTGAATTGATTAAACTACACGCTATACACGGCATACCGTTTACCAAAACGAACCCTGCCACAATACCTACCCCATATATCCAACATCCCAGTGATTTCTCGTGGAAGTGCAGATGACTCGTCGGCTTCTATCAAAGCGAGTATCATGTCAACATTTTCCTACCCATTCCTTAATTGACCTGCATTCGGACACGGCCGGCGCTGGTATTGCTTATTTTTGGGTCACCACACGGTGTAAAAAAATGGATTATTATCGAAGTTTCATGTACCTCTGATTTTTTGGCTCAGAAAGTTAGGCAAGGTCATTAGAAATGAGGTACGGGGTGTTTTAAAATATTTCATCGGCGATTTAAAAAAAAAAAGTTATTTTTATTGTTTTCTTCTCTAATATACCGTACAAAAAGTCAATTGATAACCCAACAATGGATCAATCATTTTAATTTACCCCTCAAAATTGATTATATACACATTTGAAGCATTTTTTCCTTTCTCGTATCTATATAGTTAACCTATCTTGACACGGGTATAAAATTTTAAAAAACATTTTTAAAGTTCAAGCGTTCCTAAAGTATTTTTAGTGTTATTTTTTATGTTTTGAAATCTTTGCTGAAACAATAATCTATCTCTGGCATCTATATTGTTCTCTGATGAATATTGTTTTTGCAATTCTATCTTCTGACATTTTTATTAGATGACCTGTCCACTGGAATGCGCCGTATTTTATGAGATTCAGAATGTTTTCTCCTTTGATGATGAATTTTGCTTGTAATTCATGCGTATGAGCCACATGTTTTGTGGCCTCTCGCCGAGTATTGTACGCAGCATCTTCCGCTAGAAAAATCTGAAAGTATCCTAGGCTGCCCACCCGAAGAATTGAGGAATTATAAAAAGCGAATTTCGTTTCCATCTGAATTCTTTTTCTTCACCTGTATTGTACGAGACCAAACTTAGACTTAAAACTGGTTATGTACGCGAGAGCTAACCCTATTTAAAGCAGACATTCTTCATAGGAAACGTCATTGCCAGTGTTTACAGCATTGTTAGTGTTGGTCAGCATTTCAAAGGTTAATTTTGTTTATACAGCTTTTTCATATCCCCTCTACTTTCTTAGCACAAACAACACTAAGCTTATCTCTGTCTCTGCATGTAACCAAGAAAGGACATATCCATTCACACTACCAGTAAGAAGTACATTGTTACGGATAGAAATAAAAATAAGAGGATGTACAGGAGATGATTGGAGGCAGGGCCGGATTTAGCCGGAAGGGGGCCCCAAAATGTACAAAAAATGTTTGTTTTGGTACACAATATTTGTGGGGGCCCGGGGCCTGTTGTTGTGCAGTTGTGCTTGTAGCAACAATATAACTTCCGTAACATGCAACCGGATAGGAGTTTGCTCTGTATAACTCCATTCAATAGTCTATTTCGGACATGAAGCGTGATAATTATAAGAAGCAGGCCAGTAAGGTTTTGGGGTTTTCAAGCAAAATGTGCTGCGAACAATATTAGGGTATTTTGCATGGTTTGTACCCCACAAATGATAAGACACTGTGTCTAGAGGAAAATATGAACCCCTTAAAATATGGCAGACTGACAATGGGCTGGTCTCATAGTGCGAATGTCCAATGAAAGAAATGTGAGTATAACATTCAATAGAGATCCATATTTGGGCTGGAAAAAATATTAAAAATATTAAAAATAAATAATAAAAACATAGTTTAGGAAGGCTTGAATTACAGAAATTGATATTTTTCAAATATTTTGATCTATTTCAAGATAGGTTTTCTACTGAAAAAGTCTGCAAATGTGTACATTTTCAATTTTGAATGATTGATCCTTTGTTGGGTTATCAATTGACTTTTTGTACGGTGTATTAGAGGAAAAAACAATAAAAATCACTTTTTTCAAAAAATCGCCGATGAAATATTTTAAAACACCCCGTACCTCATTTCTAATGACCTTGCCTAACTTTCTGTGAAAAAAATTAGAGGTACATGAAACTTCGATAATAATCCATTTTTTTACACCGTGCACCAGTTCTTACACATTGAAGATGATGTTAGTCCCAAACTTCATCTGTTGGTTCTCTGTGTAGTTATAGCTGACCTGGCAATAACGGAGTAGCAACCGTGGGCGGTCAATCATGATCATGCTCATAGAAGTAACCTAGTTTATGTATCGTGTTTCGCCTATTTGCTTGTTTAAACATGCTTATGCTTATTTAAACACTGTTAGTGGACAGACAAACATATTCCAATTTGTTATCAAATGCAAAGTCATATACAAGTTTCAACATTTTGCGCTGCGGGAAGTGCTGGAAGCGTTTGCTTACAAAAGTAACAGCGTTGCTAAATCGTCTGGAGAAGTATTTGCATATCTCTCGTTTTTGACGTTTTTGACACCTTGATGCAACATTTTCGTGCTTTGATGTTTTTCCAATGCCTTCAATGAAACTACATAGAAACAAGGTGCTTTTTGGAAGATGTTGCGTGTGCTACTTGGGCTATCGGTGATTTTAAATTTTACCGAAAACATTACCGACAGTTCAGTTGTTGAGATTTCGGTAATCGAATTACTGGAGTCGGTAACTTTTTCTAAGTGTGGTAAAATTTTATGATAGTTTTAAAACCTTGATAAATACTGATTTTTCATCAGCTATTATAAAAGTTGAGGCAAAAGAATAGTATTGCTTATGTCGCGTGACCCAATTTTAATATTCTTGGACACCGTACCAAAGTACCGGTACTTAAAGTGTGAAACGGATGCGCTAGGCTGGCTCGTCTCCGGTTCAAGCATATACTCTATACCAAGAGAGGCAACTCCTAATAAAATAGGTTTTTACTTTCTTTGCACATCCCTAGTCTCTATTACCAATTTTCATATTTTGATCCGCTTCTACTGGTGTGTTACCCGTTTCCAATAGGAATCTTGTGAATTCTCACCAACATCGATTTCGTCTCACTGCTCATTGCCTTCTCATTTCCAGTTGGTGTAAGTGCGCTAGCTATTGCCATCCCTCATCGGAGGGTTGTGTTGTTTTTTGTTGTCGCGACCATATTTGTAATGGCAGCAGGATTTGCTGCCTGGTGAAAATCGTGCATATTTCCATCAAAAATGGATGTCTCCTCCCGTAAAAGTGTGCTCCATTAGTAGTTTCCTGTGTGTGAAATTGATAAGCGCTAGTGGGTTTCGCGGGGCAGTGCTCGTTGTTGATAGAAAAGCTTTTTTCACTTCGTGTTGATATTGGTCGCCATTTCTGTTGGATAGACACAGATGCGACAACAGCAGCAGCAACAATAACAACAAAATCAGGTTCGGGGCTGAGCACCATTCGGTTATTGTCAAGTGCTTGTGGAGAACGGAAGTGGATTGAATGCGTTTGTAACGAGCCGTCAGGTGGAAGTCTTTGGCCTGCGGGTGGTGTATGATATCATTTATTCAGTACACGCTGAATATGATGAGCAATCTAAGCAATAGCCACAACAGTAACACTGGAAGCAGTCAAAATTCTGCTGCCGAGGGCACAATGGAACGAGGAAGGTGAGTATTTCTTTTTGGGCTTACTTCCAGGGATGCCAGGTGATGTTGACCAATGTCCTAATAAATTATTAAGACCTATTCGCTCAAATGAGTTGAATTGTGTGAAGCTTTTTGATCAGATGAATTGTTTTCATCGTTCAGACAGCATTACTGTCCTTCGAATTCAAAAGCTTTAATTCCTTTTTCTGATATCCACTTCCTCGTGAATGTATCAAACATGCCCTAGACGACAGTTATAATTATTATTATTGGTCAAGTGCTGTCGTACTTTCTAGCAATACTGCTCCTGATTAATAGAGAAAATATAGCATATTTGCCTTTATGACTTGGTTTGATTTATGACATGGCTTCAAAACTGGCATCCGTGACTGTGTCAAGCGCTTTTCTACCAGTGAGAGCAAATACTCAACTGAAGAAGGGTATTTCTTTGAAAGGTATTAGCGGATGACAAAATAGATAGAAGCGTAATAAATTATAAGGCATTCTACTGCTGTTTTAGATGCATATAACCGAAGTGACTATGTTTTCTGGTATTTCCGAGAAAAAAAGAAAATCAGATTAGCTACATTTTGTTATAACTAGTTACTTCTATTTCGAGTAGATTGTATTTTACTGTTACTCTTGTAAAAATAAAAACTATTCTTGACTATCTTCATGTGTAAACTTTGGACTCTATACAATATCATCTTCACAACCTCTACATGGATCTTATGGCATGACCATAGAATTGTAAACATTCTTGGTGAGCAGTGAAAGCAAAGCCATATCCATTCTCACCTTTTCACTTGTGATGTTTATCACTATGAGAAGTGAGATAAATTTGTTTATCTTTTTTTACATCGAACAAATAAAAACAACTGAAAAAACTCTTGTGATTCCTTAATTTAATATAATTTAATCTTTTCATTCGGAATTGAATGCAAAACTTAGAAATAATGATGAACTTACAAGCCTGCAGATGTCATCAACTTTGCTGTATATCATGGGTTTAACATTCTCATTGTTATATTTTTAGTTGTATTTTAGTGCGATACGCTAGCCAAAATTCCCTTGATGAGAGCTCCCAGAAACAACTACCGCGGTCAAATGGAAAAGACAAAACAACCGGAGGAGCATACCACAACAATGTGCACACGCAGCGATCGTTCGAGGCCATGAATAATATGCGAGAGTAATTAGCAATTACCATAAATCCCACGATGTGGACTTTATAGTCTTGGCACGGCGCATTCACTGTACTTTCTTTTCAGACAAAATCTTCTATGCGATGTGATACTGGTCGCCGATGGAATCGAGATACCGGCGCACAAGATGGTGCTGGCCTCATGCAGTCCATATTTCTATGCCATGTTTACTGGATTTGAGGAAAGCCGTCAGGATCGAATCACACTGCAGGGTGTAGACCATCGTGCCCTGCAGCTTCTGATCGAGTACGTTTACACTTCGGTGGTCGAGGTCACCGAGGACAACGTACAGGTCCTACTAACGGCGGCCAACCTTCTGCAGCTGACGGACGTTCGTGATGCGTGCTGTGATTATCTTCAGACTCAGCTGGATCCAAGCAACTGCCTGGGAATCCGAGACTTCGCTGACATTCATGGGTGCATCGACCTGTTGAACTATGCCGAGACGTACATTGAACAGCACTTCTCGTGAGTGTTACAAATTGCTTTGATTGTTTGGTGATGCTGTGGATTAATTTCGTATTATTGATTACAGGGAAGTTGTTCAGTTCGAAGAATTTTTGAATCTCACCAGCGAACAAGTAGTTAATTTGATTAAAAGTGATCGACTCTCAGTGCCCTCCGAGGAAAAGGTATGTATCCACGATTTCAATACACTGTTTGAGTATTTTTTGACGCTTAGATACATGAATTAGATAAAGGTAGAAATAAGGTCACGTCTTCACGTAGAAAATGGGTACCAGTCATTAAGAGAATACGGACCGAAATACTCGGCGATGACTACAGCAACGAAAAAATATTAGCGATTTGAAGCTCGGTTCGTGGAACTGCAAATCTCTTTTATCGGGAACACACGCATACTAATAGATGTGCTCATGGACCGTGGATCCCGCATCGTACGGGTGCAGGCGGGTTGGAAGGGATCGATGATGCGAACATTTAGAGGCAATCATATCATCTACCAGAGCTGCGGCAAAACACACACGAGCTGGGAACAGTATTCATAGTGATGGTCGATATGCAAAGGCGCATGATCGGGTGGTGGTCGATCGATGAGAGAATATATGCAGGCTAAGGATAAATGGCCGGTTCTTTAACTTTAGCATAATCAACGTTCATAGCCCACACTCCGGAAGCACTGATGATGATAGGAACGTATTCTACGCACATCTCGAACGTGATGACGACAGCTGCCCGAGCCCATATTGGCCAGGAGGAGGAGTTCAAACCGACTATTGGATACGCTCTTCTTCTTCTTCTTCTTATTGGAATTACATCCCCACACTGGGGACAGAGCCGCCTCGCAGCTTAGTGTTCATTAAGCACTTCCACAGTTATTAACTGCGAGGTTTCTAAGCCAAGTTACCATTTTTGCATTCGTATATCATGAGGCTAACACGATGATACTTTTATGCCCAGGGAAGTCGAGACCGACTAAGGAGGGCCCGGAGGATACGTCCTAGGACTAATTGATTTCGCCGCCTCCAAGAATATGGCCATTCACTGCAGGCATTGATGGATGGTATTTTTCCGACATTATCGACATCAGGGCACATCGTGGCGACCTATAGAGCAACTGAAGCAACCTGATGTCGCCACTGCATACGCGCAACATCTAGAGGCAGCGTTGCCGGAAAAAGGTGAGCTCAGTGGGGCCTCTCTTGAGAACTGCTAGAGTACAGTAGATAGAGCGTAGTAGACGACGTAGAGCAACAAAGCGTAGAGCAACGTCTAGTATGTGGGACGAAGTCGACGGAACGATTGGTTCGACGAAGAGTGCAGACAAATTCTGGAGGAGAAGAGCGCAGCGTAGACGATACCGCTGCAGCAAGGGACCGTGCAGAACGTGGAACGCTATTGACGGAAATGGAGACAGCAGACCCGATTCTTTCAGGTGAAGAAATGCCGTCTGGAATAAACGGAGTGCGAGGAGATGGAACAGCTTTGCCATTATCAAGAAACACGCAAGTTCTATCAGAAACGTTGATGCGGATGCGTTGATCCCGCAAATACTTCGTGCCACGAGCCTTGACTGTCGATTGTGTAGTGGTCGAAAGGTGTAAACTGCACTACGAGGAACACCTCAATGACGCTGAGACTACAGGCAGAGTGAAGGTCAAGGCAGCGGAGGAGATGACTTCGTAAGGTCAGCGGACGATGGAAAACAACCAGTCCCCATCTTGAGAGAAGTTGAAGAAGTCATCCAACAGCTCAAGGACAATAAAGCAGCTAGTAATGACGGTGTCGGAGCTGAACTCGTCAAGATGGGCTCGGAAAAGCTTATCACTTGTCAGCACAGACTGATAGTTCGAATATGGGAAACATAACAGCTACCGGTGGAGTGAAAAGAAAGGTGATGTGTACCAGCTACAGGATAGGCGACAAACTGGAGTGTGAGAACTTACCACCCTAAATGCCGCCTAGCAAATAATATTCCAGATTATCTTCTGCCGTCTGGAACCAATAGTGAATGAGTGCGTGGAAAATTAGAGTTGATGGCCGCTCGACAACGAACCAGATCTTTACCCAACGCACTATCTGTTTATCGATTTCAAGGCGGCATACGATAGATAGGCTCATGGGGGTGCAACTATTCAAATCAACTGAAATCTCTCCAGGCAACAGGTCTAAGCGATAGCTGGACATCGCTCAGGATGGAGATCTTTCAAGTCGGCCCTCTGCACCATTAGGAGTGTACCGGATCGATAAGTAAGTAAGTAAGCATACGATTGTAGAGACCGCGTAGAGCTAAGGAAAATCATGAACAAGAACAGCTTTCTTGGGAAGCTCACGAGAATGATAACAGCAAAGGTGGATGATGTGCAACATTGTGTGAAAATTTCGGGCGAACAACCCAATTCATTCGAAACCCACCGGGTACTACGAAAAGGTGATGGATTTTCATGCCTGTTACTCAATATTGTCCTAAATGATATTAAGCGGAGAGCCGGGGTATCATTTTCAACAGATTCAGTCAATGCACAATGGTCGGGCTCCATACAAAGGGACGGCCAAAACTACCAAAACATGATTTCGCAGATTGTATCCTTTTATGATCTCATTAAGAAGCACATTTTTATGCGCACTGATTCAAAAGTAGTTTGTAATGGTTTTCATTGTTGTTAGAGGCGTCAAAGTGGCCCTAGTGGAAAATGTGCAAAAGTTGAATTCCAAAAAGGCGTAAAGAAAACATATCTACACCGTATGATATGTTCTATTTTATTAGCTACAATCATAGTCATACTAAAACCTTCCTATAGCATATTTTACATTCATATAAAATGTGTTTGTAGTTTTTATCTTCTTGATTAAAAATTTCTGAAAATTCGACGTTTTTGACAATGTTGCCGCTACTCTACATGTACCACGTTTCAGAGTAATATTTGCACATTTCCAAGTTAGAGCTATTTAAAAAAATGTCTAGTTCGAAATAATTTCTTATAAGAAAAGTCAAAAAGAGCCCTAATAGGTGGATATGTCACACCATTCACGTTTATTTGCATTCAATGCTAAAATCCCCATCGTATAAAGCTTATTGCGAGCAAATCGGATGAGTATAAGAGCCAAAAATGTGTTTTCCAGGGTCTGGGTCATTTGGCATAAGGTCATTTGGCATAATGGTCATTTGGCATAACGGACATTTGGCATAATTTAGAACTGCAAGAAGAGAGTTGGTCATTTGGCATAACGGACATTTGGCATAATTTCGGACTGTGAAAGCGAAAGGGATATTTCATGTAATGTTTAGCGTAGATAATGTAGGTCGAGGCTGTTTTCTGATAAATTTAGACTGATGGAAGACATTTTTCGGAAGAACGAAATAACAAAACGGCTGAATTACTTCCGAGAGAGGGATTACATCCATCATTGACTTATTTCGGCCACATGCCTACTTTTAAAATAGGGATTACATCCACCATTGCTTCAATCCGGGCATGCGCCTTAAGACCGGATCGAATCCACCATTGCCTTAATTCGGGCAAGCGCCTAACTTTAAAAACTCAAGCAACACACTTGTCGTAGACGACTTACTAAAACCAATCAAGCCACATATGAATTATTGCAACCAAATCAATCTGAATTGTGCTTTTCGGGGAAAAGATCACATCTACCATTGACTTATTCCCGAGAAGCGCCTACTTTTAAAGAAGGAATCACATCCACCATTATCATAATCCGGGCAAGCGCCTACTTTTAAAGAAGGTATCGCATCCACCATGGCCCTTATCTGGGCATGCACCTACTTTTAAAGAAGGGATCACTTCCACCATTGCCTCAATCCGGGCAAGCGCCTTGTTTTAAAGAAGGAATCACATCATCCATTGCCATAATCCATGCAAGCGCCTACCTGTAAAGCAGGGATCGCATCCACCATGACCTTAATCCGGGAAAACGCCTACTTTTAAAGAAGAGATCATATTCTCCATTGCCATAATCCGGGCAAACACCTTCTTTTAAAGAAGGGATCATATCCTTCATTGCCCTACTACGACCATACGCCTAGTTTTAAAGAAGGTATCATATCCTTCACTGCCATAATCCGGCCACACGCCTACTTTTAAAGGGGGAATTACATCCACCACTGCTCTAATCCGGGCATGTGCCTACTTTTGCATTGCAAATGCATTCTTTCCACGAGAGGGTAATGTCTTTTTAATATTGTTATCGACGGGTGTTATATTTACTATTCCGGGGTATTTCCCGCACCTCTTAGTCACCATTTAGCGAACGCAAAAAAAAATTATGCCAAATGTTCGTTATGCCAAAAGACCCTCACTTTTGACGTTGGTTACAATTATGCCACATGTCCGTTATGCCAATTGGCCTTTATGCCAAATGACCTTATGTCAAATGGCGTTATGCCAAATGACTTTATGCCAAATGGCCCGCTCCCGTTTTTCCAATACACTTTAAGAAATTATAGTATTTTGAACATAATTCTTGAACGCGTTGACCTATTAGGCTCATTTTTTAGGAGAAACACTGGAACAAGATCCTTCGTTGAATACATCTTCCTTTGTGAGCGAATAGATAGAGGCAATTTTTATGCATGCACACACACGCACATGCGAACAAAACTAAGCACATCAATGCACAGTGTACAGTGCATACATACATACATAAATACATACATACAGACATACATTATCTCAATTTACCGGTTTATATTCAGCAGTCGGATTTCCAGGCCTTCTATCAAAAATTCAGTTTTGCCTGAGCCTCTCGATGTCTTTCCAAAATACCACAATTTGAATCGAAAAGTGTCCCACATTTCTTCGTTAGATCAATTCAATAAAATCTTCAGTTTTAGCAAATCTGCTGTATTTTAAAAATATCCCAAAAAAAATCGAAATAATTCTTTTTGTAAAGCAAGGAAAAAGCAAAAGCAAAAAATGTTGAAATTAGTTTTGGCCAAAATTTGTCATTTTCCGACCATTGTGCAATGTGTTTGTCTCGTGGATGACATGGGCAATGGGCATTGTCGGTCAAACATTTGCAAAGGTGACAGAGCTGTATACCAGCCGGAAACGTGAAGCAAGAAAAGTTGAACTGGAGGTGAAAAACCGAGCGCGACAGGGCCCGCCTGAGAAGGAGTGTTACGAAGACGAAGTAGACGAAGATACCTTCGAGGTGGTCGATGAATTCGTCTACCTTGGATCCTTGCTAACGGCTGATAATAATGCTAGTTGTGAAATACGAAGGTATCTGTGGAAGTCGGGCCTACTGCGGGCTCCAGAAGAAACTGCGGTCAAAAAAAAATTCACATCCCATCCCACATCACAAGACCGGTGGTTCTTTACAGACAAGTGACTTGGATCATGTTCAAGGAGGACAGGGTATTCGAAAGTGCGTGCTTGGGACCATTTTTGGCGGTGTATGGCATCGAAAGATGAATTATGAGCTCGTCCAACTCTACGGAGGGCTCGTTATCCAGAAAGAAGGTTTTACCTTAATGGGTACGATGGGCAGGACATGTTGCAAGAATGCCGGAGAGCAACCTTGCAAAGATGGTGTTTGCTTCCCACCCGGATGGTACAAGAAGTCGTGGAGCACAGCGAGCTAGATGGACGGACCAAATACGAATCGATTTGGCGAGCGTAGGACGCAACCAAGGACGGAGAGATGAGGCTTCGAACGGCATGTTATGGCGTCGAATTATTGATTCAGTGTTATCTGTTTATATGTTAGCTAGATAAATAAATCAAATGGGCACGCTAAGAGGGCCCGTTTGCTGGGAAGTTTCTTTGCGACAGATATAATAAGAGCTAGTTATATTCCAACACAGTTAACCTTCCGGGACTCGCTTAGTCTTGAATCACTTATGCAGTATCGCCTCCGTTGTGTACGACAGGTGAGCTTTTTAGGTAGTGTTGTACTTTTTTCAACGGCGCGAGTCCTCGAGGGCTAAGGACAAGCCTTCCGAAATTTAAAATTAATTTCACTGCGCTGCAGCATGCGTGAAATAATAAAAATGACAGTTGTGCGTAATTTCGGAATAAATGTTTTATTATTTCAATTTTCGGCTGATTTTTAAATTTAACTTATCGAACAGTTTGGTAGTCCAAAATTTACCGAATGGTGTGATAGGTGTGGAGAAGTTTTTGTGGAATGGTTGTACTCAGGGATGTGTAAAAAAGAGACCAGTTCTGTTAACATGGGATGGAGTTAATGAAGTGGAGAAACAAGAAGTATAATATATTTGCCGCTGTATCTTTTGTTCTACAATGTCATTCATTTTATTTGTTTGTTTTATTTCATTTATTTATCTGTTATTCAAGCTTCAACACATTCAATAATATTCCATTCCAGGTTTACGAGTGCGTGATCACATGGATCCAGTACGACATCTGCACACGGCAGTCCTATCTCGCCGACCTGATGGAGCATGTCCGGCTTCCCCTCCTTTCCCAGGAATATCTGGTGCAGCGCGTCGAGAAGGAGCAGCTTCTCAAGGGAGACCTCCAGTGCAAGGACTTCATCATCGAAGCACTGAAGTACCATCTGCTGAAGGGGGAGGTCAAATCGACCTTCAAGACACCACGTACCATTCCGAGACAGCCAGTTGGGTTGCCGAAGGTGTTGCTTGTTATAGGAGGTCAGGCGCCAAAGGCCATTCGTTCCGTGGAATGTTATGATCTACGCGAAGAACGCTGGTACCAAGTGGCGGAAATGCCTACGCGGCGATGTCGTGCTGGGTTGGCCGTTCTGGGGGATAGAGTTTATGCGATTGGTGGATTCAATGGATCCTTGAGGGTACGTACTGTTGATGTTTATGATCCCGTGCAAGATCAATGGACCACTTGCAACAGCATGGAAGCGAGGCGATCGACATTAGGAGTGGCCGTTCTGAACAGTTGTATCTATGCGGTTGGAGGTTTTGATGGTTCATCGGGCTTGAGTTCAGCAGAGATGTTCGATCCGAGAACGCAGGAATGGCGATTGATTGCTTCAATGTCGACAAGGAGGAGTTCGGTTGGAGTTGGGGTGGTCAATGGTTTGTTGTATGCGGTTGGTGGTTACGATGGTGCTTCGAGACAGTGCTTGGCTTCGGTGGAGAGATACAATCCTGCAATGGACACGTGGATTCAAGTTTCGGAGATGACGGATCGTCGCAGTGGGGCAGGTGTTGGAGTTCTAGATAATATTTTGTATGCGGTTGGAGGTCATGATGGGCCATTAGTGAGGAAATCAGTTGAAGCTTATAATGCCGAAACGAATACTTGGCACAAGGTAGCCGATATGGCATTTTGTCGTAGAAACGCCGGAGTAGTTGCTCACAAGGGCATGCTGTTCGTGGTGGGTGGAGATGATGGAACGTCAAATTTAGCTTCGGTAGAAGTTTATACTCCGGAGACCAATACTTGGCGATTGCTGCCGGCATCGATGAGCATTGGGCGCAGCTACGCTGGAGTAGCAATGATAGATAAGCCCATGTGAAGCGAACAGCAGGGCGCTATCGCCGCCACAACAGCAAGCAGCTCAAGGTATGCGAATTGTTCGATCATTGGTAGTGCAGCAAACAACGGTTATAACAACATAAGTCAGAATAATAACCAAAACAACGATGACGAGAGTAGTCAAGCAGAAGGGCTGAACTCGGAAGCTGGTGCTGTAGGTTACAATCAAGCTTTAAACAATAACAACAATGCCAATAACGCCAATAATAACAACAATGTACACTACGAAAATATTTACGAGTCAATTGAACAATACGCTGCTGCCGCGAATGCTGGTGTGGCTGCGGTTGCCCCTGCCGTTGCTCAAAATCCCCCAGGAATCATTCCACAAGGAGCTCCCCTTCTCGGTATGCAAGCAAACCCATCACCGCAACCAGGACCTGGACCTTCATCTGTCGGTATGGGACTTCGCAGTAATAATGCTCAACCGGGCATTGTCCCAGGTCCACCACCGCCGCCAAGTATGCTCCACATGCAACAGCAATACCTTTCGTTAGCATATCGCAACGAGCTGTACGACAGAACTGCCGGATACGATGTGCCACGCGGAGGAGGAGGAGTTCCGCGCAACAGCTATTATCAAAATCAACAACCGATGGCGACTGGACCACGCTACCAAAACCTTCATCTGGATTTTAATCGACCTAAACATTCCCACAACAGCATGAGAGCACCTCGCCAACGAAGCTTTGATGATACCGAGTCCTATCAGTACTATAGATATCAGAATCAGAACTTTGCTAAATATGATAACGTTTACGAGAGAGTTCGCGAGGAGCCAGCCTATCAAAATACAGGGTCTTTCGGAATTGGATCGGCTGGGCCGTCAAACCGCGGCATATTCGGAAGATTGGATGTCATTGGACATGGTGTTGGCCGCATCGAGCGTCATTTGAGTTCATCTTGTGGAAATATCGATCACTACAGTCTCGGAGGACATTATGCTGTTTTGGGACACAGCCATCTTGGAACGGTTGGGCACATTCGTCTGAATCAGACTACAAACAATCAAACGAATGCTGCTGGGAAGGATTCTTCATCGGTTAATGTGAAAAGCTTCTTCAGCTGTTTGGGAGGAGAGAACTCCCAATCGATGAATAACATTAGTAAAAATGGAGGTTCGGGTCAGGCGGGAGCGTTCGGATGTACGCCAAATGGTGAAACAGCTAGTAATGCTGGACCGTCATCAGCTGCGCCATCAACTTCTTCGTCCACAACTGCCAAAGTAACAGGTACAATCCCAAAAGTCAAAAGTAAATCCAAAAAGGAAAATCAACCCAACTCCGCCGATCAAAGCGAAGGAGAAAACCAGGTGAATCGCATATCAAAACCATCTCTGCAATGGCTGTTGGTTAACAAGTGGCTTCCCATGTGGGTCGGTCAAACTCCTCCGGACTATAAGTTCATTGATTTTAATTTCATGTTCTCTCGGAACTGCGATGGATGTGGAAATGCCACGAATCACCAAGAGGTAATGCAGTTGGATGGTCAAGCAGAAATGCGGTCTCACGAATACGGAGATTACATTCCACCAGCAAGGGAATACCCGACTATGAACGGTAGTTATCCAAGGGTCCTTCGTAATACACCTCAATTGTCGCGCCTACGAGAACACGAATACGAGAATGTCCCCGTTGATTCACCTCCAGCTCGTTTAGATTTTGCTGGGTCTCGGTCCGCTTTCAGCTATGTCAATCGAGCCAGATCGGAAAGTCCCGCGCGGTCCAGCACAACCAGACGCGAGGAACGCAGCGGTGGGGACCCATTCCGTAACTGGGCATTTAATTTCGAGGACAATAGCTTCCGGCCGGCCGGTTCAGCTCCACGTCCTCGTGAAATACGCCGCATAACCGATGGAACTTTCCGTGCCACCGACTTTCCGCAGGACAACGAAAAGCCAGGACCCAGCCGTGACAGCTCTCGAGAGTTGTCTAACACGCCACCAACTATAGTCGTCAATGAGTTAGCTACTCCTTCCAGTTCACGTTCCAATTCTGCTTCGCCACCGAAAAGTAAGGAATCGTCCGTGTCTCTAGTTCAACCGGAGGAGCGGGGTGGTACTCCAGCGTCTTCTTCATCCGATTCGGAAATGTTCGTCATGGATTCCATTGCAACCGATGCTGGCGGGCCAGCAGAGGATAGTAGCGGATGTGGCGGTGGTGGTGCTTGCAGTAGCATGCAGTGCATGGAGAACGTTGCGGAAATGGAAGAAGCTGCTGCTACACAAAACAAACAGGATGTCTCGTCACAGGAGACGTCCGAATCGTCCAACTTTGAAGATAATGCTGCGGAAACTTCTGGATCCGATGATGACATCGTTGATGATAAGAATGTTGGTACTACTTAAGCTCATGCGCTCAATTATTTTCGAATGTTGTTTTTACCATATTAGCGTGAAACGGCTATTGTTACTAGTTTACTATTGTGATTTGAGGAACATTTATGGTAATTGGAGTTCTTCAAAGCATTCTCCGCTGAATGATTTTTTGATATTATGTCGAATATGCTATGAAATAAATAGCAAAATAATGAAACATTCGAGATAGTCACAAGGAATAATTTTTAGAATGGTAAACGGAGAATGTTTGTGAAAATGAATTCCTCTGCGCTTTCACTTTTACTATAGCAAGATTTTTTTTTCAAATTTGTGGCAATTTTATATCCGGCAGTATATTCGATTCCCACTCGCTCAATATTTATTGATAGATTCTATTTATTCTTAATATATTCTGTTTCTTTTTTTATACTCCACTGTTTATTCTTCTATGATGATCAAATCTAGACGAGGCTAGAGCATTTATTGGCGCAGGAACTAAATTTCCAACCATGATTAAATTGTATGTTAGAAGGCGCATTTAGATGATGTACTGTCAAGACTTAGGATTAAGGGAAAAAAAAACATTAACAAAGACAGACGTGAAATTTTAATGGTAATATCGAAGCAAATCGAACAATATCAGTGTATTCTATCCAGCGTTGAAATGCGTAACAATAATCACAAAAAAACAGATAAACTCAAACATGTTTACCATTTAGCAGAGGCCTACCATTATGCACTTACTGATACACAATAATAAGGCATTTTCTTTGGTATATGATACTTCCGTTAACAGTAGATATCTACAATTTTCTTATACATTCACAAGTTAATCGAAACAAAACATAATTATTAGGGGAGTTAGTCAATTGTCCCGTGTGAGACGAAACCACAGCATTCAAATACCGACACTTACTAACCAACATTGAAATTGAAACATTACGATGAACACGAATACCGCAAATAAACAATGAAGTATAAGTTATCAGTACAAAACCCAGCAATGGTGAGACCTACAGATCAGAAATCTACAATTATTTTTACCAAATTTGTCGAATCTCCGAGCAAATATTTCGATTCCCTCACGTAATTATGATAGTAATCGAGAAAGGATATACTCACATACAGATTAACCATTTCAGCCGGGAATAGAGGTATTGAAAATGTAGAACTCTTTTTAGCAATCAGTCAGTCAGTCGGTGATAGATTTTAGTTTAATATTTACTGATGGTAGTAATTATAATTACTCTTACTTACATAGACAAGGAAACCACTTAACAACGTAATGGCAATTGACGTGTAGTTCTGATAATTGTGAGTCATATTCATATAATAGTCATATACACAGCACAAGAACCCGAACTGAATGATAGTGGATTTAATTACATACATAAATACATTCGAAAAAGGCGTTCAATAAATGGATTCAACAGTTGAAAAGTATTCAGTTATTTCTTTTTCTTGACATGGACCCCATGGCTATTGTAAATCATTTAGCTATTTAACCCTTTCGGGATGGATGGGTCAATGACAAAACCATTCGCGGTTTTGGGAGCCTTTTCACAATAATGTAAAGATAAGGAGCCGTAGACTTATTACGTAAGCAATATTTCTGGGTTTTGACCCTCCGTCTCCCCATGTAAGATTTTTCTCATACAAATGATTATTTATTTATATGGTGCGTAGGAAAACGACAGACCCCCCTCCTCCATAAGTGCTTACGTAATATATGTACGACTCCTAAAATAAATTGATTTTTTCCTTTGATTTTACCCAGCGATTAAGATTGGCTGTGAAAAATTACAGAAGAGAGCTAAGTTCCCATCCATTTAGCAAAAAAGTTCATCAGGACGTCGGCTTCAAAGGAAAAATATCGGAGGTCAAGTTTCATTATACACTGAAGGCCAAGGTATCTGAAACCCTGGGATGTTTTTACCTCTGAGAGCATGCAGTTGAATCTGAAATGTTTGGGTCCTATACCACACTATTTGATAATTGACCTTTCCCGTTAAAAATTGTATCTCGTTTCATTATCTCATTCGATTCTTTGGCTCATTTAGGGTCAACTTTCCCGAGGAACCCATATTTTTGAAGCCTCTAACTATTTTAAAAATCGAAAACAAAAACCGAAAAAAATAAGCAAATAATTTTTTTTGACAGGAAAGGTCAATTCTAAACGCTCAAACAAGTTTAGTCATCCTGACCGTTGACAGTGATCTATTTTTAGGAATACGAAGGATCCACAAGGTTCTCCAAAACGAGTTAAGCCCACGGCATCTACTAATTCTACCAAGGCTTATGCAATCCCGATCAGGAGCGACTACCTCGATAACAGAAATTGGTATGAACCAGCCTTGCATAAGTGGTAAAATACCAAAAACTTATATGCACAATACTTGAGGCATAACATGCTTAGTTATTGCAATACCAAACGAATAATAATTGGTTATGCATTTGGTATTAAAATTCAATGTAATAACTGAGTATGTTATGGCTCAAGTATTGTGCATTAGGGTGGCTTAAATTAGTATGGGAAAAACTTTTTTCAATTTTTCTGATGGGCCGCCCTCTTATTCGGCTTTATTTGATGCCCTGATGGTCTGGACAAAATTTCAGCCAAATCGGTCAACGTTTGGGTGGTGCTAAACTCGTTGGAAGTTTATATGGAAAAATGTATGCAGAAACATCCAAAAACAGTGATTTGCAATTGGACGGCACAATTTACGATCAAGAAGCATGATACTCATTCAGATCTTGTAAAATTTAATACAGAATGTTATGCAGAAATCCGCGAGAAGATTAGAGTTTGCCCGGCTAAGTTATTAGCATTTCTCTGAAGTGGGGTTTGAGCAAATTTCGTTTCTTTTACCTTTGAAAAGAAATAAATTCACCCCTACAACACTCCAGTAAAATACTAATATCTTTGTCTAGTAAACTCTAATCTTCTCGCGGTTTTCAGCATAACATTCTGTATTTAATTCTACAAGAACTGAATGAGTATCATGCTTCTTGATCCTAAATTGTGCCGTCCAACTGCAAATCACTGTTTTTGAATGTTTTTGCATACATTTTTCCATATAAACTTCCAACGAGTTTGGCACCGCCCAAACGTTGACCGATTTGGCTGAAATTTTGTCCAGAGCATCAGGGCATCAAATAGAACCGAATAAGAGGGCGACCCATCAAAAAATTTGAAAAAGTGTTTTTTGGGCCACCCTATTGTGCATATTAGTTTTTGGTATTATTCCTTTGATATTTTACCTCTTATGCAGGGCTACTTGATAACAGAGTATGGTATCAATAACAGAATTAGGTATTATTGAGCCAACTTCTCCTGCCCGGGATGTCCTCATCGTCGGTATATTCCCGATCTGGTCCAATAGGCATATGTTGCCGCTAACCGCAAGTCGAGCACATCTGTATATGGAGGCCAATACACAGATGTGCTCGACTTGCGGTTAGCGGCAGTATGCGCCTCATGTAAACACAATTTTCTTGAATATGAATTGTTCAACGTACTCCAAAGCGTTCTCGAGTTCAACCCAAGTTATCTACCATATCTACCAATGCTTTTACAACGTCCTCATCGTCAGTACATACCCAATCTAGTCCAAAAAGCATTTGACCCTAATTTCCATGAACATAGGATGCCCAAGGTCCTCCAAAATGATTTTGAGTTAAGATTAAAATATCAGATTCACAATAACTAAGGAGGTGTTTGTGTGAGCAATGTTTATTCGAATGTGGATGCGGACTTTTTTTTTATTGGAGCGAGAACCGCAGATTTTGATACATTAAATCAGTGGTGTTCAGCACTTTGGGCTTTGGTGCTCAGCACTTAATTTACTTCTCACACAATAAAAATGAGCTTTGACCATACAAATTAGCACTTGGTCGAAAGCTATATCTATCTGCTGAGGGTAATAAAACGGATATTGGTGTTAAATTCACTTTTTACGAAAAGATCAAAGCAAAACAAAAGTGCGGCCCGCGAGCCGCAAGGTAATTTTACTTTGATCAAGTCGTACGAAGTGTTATTGACACCAATATTCGTTTTAATACCCTCAGCTGATAGATACATTTGAAAGCTTTCGTCCAAGTACTAACTTGTAATGTGAAAGCTCATTTTTGTTGTATGACAAGCAAATCAAGGGAAAAAACGCACTAAATGGTGAGCACCACTGCATTAAACGATACGATTTCCGGGATATTTTAGCGAATCATGAAGGCCTGCAATTGGTAGTATTAATGTAAGTAAGTGTAAGTAAGTCATATAAGCTCAATAGACCTACTGGGAATTCATATCTAACATCATTCATAAGTTGGATCATTGAATAAGTCAAATGATCTGAGCTACAGGAGGTTTGGAAGATCAAAAAAAGGTCTGTAATATAGTCGACATCGAGATGTGGAATAGAAGTTTGTTGAAAAATTGTCAGAAACGACTATCAGAGTAACCGAAAGAATATGTTAGTATGGTATCATTTGTTTCTACGAGTCGATATTGAGTCTTAGATCATAGGCTCATAGAAGGTCCATTTGAAAAACCCAGATTAATCCACCTAGCGGTGATGATGCCTTTCTCGTGCGGTAAAAAATAGTATTTTGGGCATTACTTCTGAGCCCATCGTCCGATCGGGCCAATTTTCAATAGGAAATAATGAGACAAGATTCTGCATCGAATGCAACCTGTTGTGAGGAAATCGGTTTAGTGTAAGTGCATTAAAAGTGAGCTAGATTTTTTACGCGCTTTTTCATGAGAAAAAGTATTTTGGCTATAACTACCAAGCCCATTGTCCGATCCGTCCAATTTTCAATAAGAAACAATTGGGCAGGATACTGCGTTGAATGCAGCATGTTGTGAGGGAATCCGTTTAGGGTAAGTGCATTAAAAGTGAGCTAGACTTTTTCACGCACTTTTTTATGAGAAAAAGTATTTTGGCCATAACTATCAAGCCCATTGTCCGATCCGTCCAATTTTCAATAGGAAACAATTGGGCAGGATACTGCGTCGAATGCAGCATGTTGTGAGGAAATCGGTTTAGTGTAAGTGCATTAAAAGTGAGCTAGATTTTTTTACGCGCTTTTTCATGAGAAAAAGTATTTTGCCCATAACTACCAAGCCCATTGTCCGATCCGTCCAATTTTCAATAGGAAACAATGGGGCAGTATACTGCGTCGAATGCAACCTGTTGCGAGTAAATTGGTTGAGAATAAGTGCAAGAAAAGTGAGCTAAACTTTTTGCTTTTTTGGTGCGCACACACACATACACATACACGCACACACACACAGACATCACCTCAATTCGTCGAGCTGAGTTGATTGGTATATAACACTATTGGTCTCCGGGCCTCCTATAAAAAGTTCATTTTTGGAGCGAACATATAGCCTTTACGTATACTTAGTATACGAGAAAGGCAAAAAAAATGAGTTAAACCCTGGGATGTTTAGGGTGGGTGTACCAATTGTCGCCATACATAAGAACAACTATTTTTTAAAAAATGAGTAAAAGGCATGTGGGTGGACTTTATATATCAAGCGAAAGGTTTTACTTCCTGCTCCTTAGAACAGCTGTGAAAACCACAATAAAATTCGTTATTATCCTCAAAATTGATTAATCCATAATAGGAACACATGCACCAGTTGTGGCAATATTCTTAATTTTGGTTCCTTATTTGGCAAATCCCATTGTTTTCTTATGGGACTGGCCAAATAGGGACCACTAGTGCGACAACTGGTGCAAAGGACGTCAAAAATTAAGCAAAATCAATTTTTATAATTATGCTTTGCTTGTTTTGGAGGAAATCAAAGGTGTTATCGTATAATATGAATATGCTTTATCGATATGAACTTGGTTTGTGGTGATTTTATTGGCCATTTGGCATATAAAGCACTAGTGCGACAACTGGTGCTATAGCCACAACTGGTACATCTAGCCTATAGTGATGCACGGATCACTGCATCACGACATCACTTAGGACATGTTGATCGGGTAGATCGAATATTCTGAACTCCAGGATGTTTTGGAGAACCAAAAAGGTTTGTTCTAGCTTGTAGAAGTAATAATTGACATTCTATCAACTCAATGGACCTGCTGGGGTGTTTAGCGCTGAATGTATAGGGGAGACTGGGTAGACTTGATCCCCTTTTATGATTTCCGATGTATCACAATCAAAAATAAATAAACATACGCGATTTCCACACAGACTCTCTAAGAAATATAGTATTTAACTTTACTGACGTATGACAGTCCTTAAATTATTGTTGTTATTGATACACAATCAATTTTTTGGAGTGCTGTCAAAAATCGACTTTGAAAATATTTGGGGGAAATTGATCCCTCTCCAAGAACTTGCTTTGATAAAATTAGAAAAGTGCTCTCAGATTTTTTAAATATTTTCCCTTTAAAATACGCAGAATTATCGAATTGCTGTGCGTATACATGAACAATTGTTTTTATTGAATTCGACAGCACATGCAATTTAAAAATTTGGGGAGACTTGATCCCCTTTCTATTAGATCTACGCAATAAATATTTTTTCCTGCCAAACCTTCATCAAATCCGTCAAATCTACAAAAAATTAGAAGCCTAAGAACGGTTTTTAATTTTTTTGATTTTTTTCGCCAAATTTTTGTATGGGTATATTTTTTTTTTTTTTTTTTATTTAAGAGGTTTTAAATCTAGTTGTTCATTCACCTCTGCGTATGGGTATATGACGTATATGACTAACGGGGGATCAAGTGTCCCCATATTGAGGCAATAACATCAAATCTAAATATCCTAAGACTTTGATGGAATGTTAACATTTTAATCAGTACAGATCAATAAGCATATTTATGGCTTGTTGCTGTGAAAAAAACGAAAGCATTTGGTCATTGTTTTGAAAAGTTGTTCAAATTTTGGATGACCAATAAATAAATCTTTAGGGAGGTCAAAACATACAAACCGCCTTGCAGAATAAATAAGTTTGTCTATCCAAAAGATAACTCACCACACAAAGGTCATTTGTCTAGAGGATCTGTACTAAAAAATACGCTGGAACAAAACTACTTTAGTTCTCGATAAAACAGGGGGAGATCAAGTCTCCCCGGGGATCAAGTCTACCCACCTTCCCCTACATCGTTCAGTACTTGGTTAATCGAGATCAAATGTTTTGAACTTAAGGACGTTTTGGAGAACCAAAAAGACTTGTAGTAGCTTGTAAGAGTAATGAGTGAAATCCTATCAGCTCAATGGACCTGCTGGGATGTTCAACGATGCACGAAGATATCGTTCAGGACTTGGTTGATCGGTTGAATCGCATGTCCATGACGTTTCGGAGACCCTGAAATAGTTTACGTGTATTCAAAACTCGATCAATATATGTGTTATGATTACATAGATATTTTTGGACATGTATTTCAGTTTAGAACATTTTGTTTCTAGAACATATTTTCTGATACTTTCGAGGATATGTACTCCTGAACAGTTTGGACGGCGTAGGATTATAGGACGAATATCTATACTAGTTTTGACAGGATCTCCGTTAAAAAAAATCGTCCTTAAAGGATTAAATTTCTGTGTGCACGTGCTTTTATTCAGCCCACATGTTTTGGTAGTTGTCAAACTATCACACGGCAGTGAACCAGATTGTGGCACTCCTTCAGTCGTGACTAGACCACCCACTGAAAACTTCTTGGACTTCAACCTAAGTTCTCCTTGGAATGGACGCAGTGTTGCTCCGGGGGGAAAGGCTGTACATAGCGGCGGAGTCTCCCGGTGGTGGAAGCTCTGACGAAATCAATGACCCGCGTCCCTGGGAGGCTATTGCTTAACCAACATTACTCACTTGTCATAAGACGAGTTTGTACAATCCCATTTAATTCCACCACTTAATTGGAATTACGAGACACATAGTTGTCAAGTACGAGACACTGAAGACGACCTTACTGTTGAGGTCGAAATACGTATTTGTCAAGGTACAATTAAGTGGTGGAATTAAATGGGATTGTACAAACTCGTCTTATGACAAGTGAAGACATTCCACTAAAAAGCTCAAAATAATTTTCTTAACATCATTACTCTTTAACTTGGTACGCATATTTCATATTTATAGATCAATGGGGCGCTCCTCAGCCGTGCGGTAAGACGCACGGCTACAAAGCAAGAACATGCTGAGGGTGGCTGGGTTCGATTCCCGGTGCAGTCTAGGCAATTTTCGAATTGGAAATTGTCTCGACTTCCTTGGGCATGAAAGTATCATCGTGTTAGCCTCATGATATAATAATGCAAAAATGTTAACTTGGCTTAGAAAACCTTGCAGTTAATAACTGTGAAAGTGCTTAATGAACACTAAGCTGCGAGGCGGCTCTGTCCTAGTATAGGGACGTAATGCCAATAAGAAGAAGAAGATCAATGGAAGTCCAAAGCACTTTCTCATTTATAGCCAATCGCAGATGTGAAGCCTGTTCTCACATTAGTGCCGATGTGCCAAAGTCGGTCTAACTAGTACTATTACCCGTCACGATTTACTCAGTCTAGTACCCGACGGTTGTTTTAGTCTACTCCGACTATAGGCTCCCCGGCAACACGATTTGTGTTACTGTTTTGCCGACTGCGTTCCCATATTCTCGGTTTTGCACATATACTGTTCGTTGTTACTGATCGCTCAAGGGTTTGTCGACCCCGCTCCAGGCCCGACTGTAAATGACGGGCGGCACAAGACTTCGCTAGTGCAATGATCGAGAGGGACATTTGCTGACAGACAAAATTTGGAGGCAGCCCTCGAAGGATCTAAAACAGTTGCTAGGAAGGATGAGATCCCGGTCGATCTTTTCAAACTTCGGAGTGAGCAGATGAATCAATTGATCTACTACAATATTGAAATAAAATGTACGAGGATGAAGAACTACCTAGTGGCTGGATGGATGGCCTCATATACCTGAACTATTATAAAGCGCAATGACTACAATGTGATGATTACAGATGGATTACTTTTCTGAACTAAGCGTAAACAATTCTGTCGCTTATAATTTTCAACAAACTGAGGCCGCTTGAGGAGTCCTTCGCGAGTCTTTTCGCGAGGGCCGATCAACAACGGATCAGATGTTCAGCTTTTGGATGATCTTTAATAAATTTCGGAAATTCAGCCTGCAGACTCATTATCTGTTCGTTGATTTCAATGAAAAGGAATAAGCCTTACACACTTTACAGATTTTTTGTAATTTTTTCCATTGCTCAACTGTCAAAATCACCGAATATCAGTTAAATTATTTACCGAACAGTTCTGCTGTTGAGATTTCGGTAAAATTTTACCGAATTCGGCGATTTATTTTAAGTGTGTATCAGATAATGTCTGTACATGGTTTTCCGGCGAAAGTGATTTGATTGATACTAGTAACGCTTGATGGCTCGAAATCAAGTATTCGGTCTGGCGACGAGGTGTCAACCTTGTTTGTGACCTTAGATGGATTGCAGCAGGATAATGCGCTTTCGAATTCATTGTTCAACATTGCACTCCAAGGCGTGATTATGAGATCTGGTGTGGGAACGGCTTAAATTGTGAGCAAACATTCAATATATTTGAACGTTTTGGTAATAATCAAATAGTGATCACTTAGCTTAGCTTAGCTTGATTGACTGTACCCTAGTTGCTAGTCGTGATTGGCAGAGAAACAACAAATAATGCACAGCTCACCAATTGAATAGCTTTCTCGGGACTAGAAAACTGTTCTCACAGTCAATTAGGATAAGGGAAGGAAAACAGTTCGACTCTCATTGCTAGTTACAAGAGACCAAGGAATCCTCTGCATCTCCATGAGCGCACTGGAAAGGAATAATATGTTAATTGGAAAGGAAATCGCCTTAGTAAGCGACAAATTATTTCTTTCGAACGACGCCATATTCATGACGATACAAAGACGGAAAAGCAACGCGTGTCTAACGTATTTTCCCGAAGACTGATTCGATCTATTGACCACTCCACGACGACTAAAACACGCACTGCACAACGCTTGCTCGATGGCTACTCAGCCCATCGTTTTGCTTTCCGCTTACTGGAAACACGACTGGACATGAAACGAATGTTCACTTTCTTATTAATTCACTTACCCGCACAAAGCAGCGTAAAATTTCGGTGACCGGCCGATCGTTTTGCTTTCCCCACAAAGCAGAAAAAAATTACGGTGACCGGCCGATCCGCTTACTGGAGAAACACGACTGGACGAGAAACAAACTTTCACTTTTCCTGAAACGGCTTGTGCTTAATCAGTTTTAATCCAAATCAGCTCAAATTTTCGGAGGACACTCAAAACATGAGGCGGAATCAGATGAGCGTTGTAGAGCAAAATTGATTTTTGTTAAACCACCCTAATATGTATTTCAATATTTATTAACTTTATTCAAAAATGGCAGTAAAATTTATATTAGTTTTTTGTAAACTCCACCAAACTGTGATCATTTCACTTTTGGCCTTTATAGACATGCACGCGGATTTAGCCATCATATCGGTAGTCTTCATCATAGGAGGCCCATAGTGTTATATACCAATCGACTCAGCTCGACGAATTGAGGTAATGTCTGTTTGTGTGTATGTGTACAAAATTTTGTAGACACACTTTTTGAAACTTAGCATTGACCGAATTACTCGCAACAAGTTCCATTCGACTGAGAATCCTGTCCCATTGTTTGCTATTGAAAATTGGCCAAGTTGAACTATGGGATCAGAAGTGATGGCCAAAATACTATTTTCTATGCGCAAAACACTCACTCATATTTTTTAATTTTTTTTTGCATGAGAAATGCACGAACACCGCTAGGTGGATTAATCAGGATTTTTATATATTTATTACCGAGACCTTCAGCCTAGCTATGAGCCTAATTAGCAAACATTTGATCCAGTACTACCTGTTAAACTTGACTTCATTCGGTGGATTGCGATAATTCTCATTCGTCAAAGTCTCGTTGCTGCATTTATTTTGAAATAGACATGTTTTTCGTTTTCTACTTGAACAGTTCTAAGAAAACACTGAAGAGGTTTGGAAGTAAAAAAACGAACAGTGGGTAATGTCTGTGACATAACCGCTAAGTGGACGTAGGATTTGACTTGACCATGTCTTTAAGATACATAATATATCCAAATTTCTCACATCAATTATTTTGGATAAATAATCGGCGTTGCATACCATTCCTTGGCAAAATTTTCTCATCAAACCGACACAGAAATCAAATCTACCTCGAACAAGAATCATCAAAAAAAAATTCAGAAAGTATCTGTCCGGTCACGAAATATTAGCCTGAAATAAACCACAAGTTGGCTCAGCAGGGGATGTAGACTGTATCTCAGCCCTTACACTGAAGAGCCTTCTAATCCGTGCGATAGCGACTGAAGGAGAACATTATTTTTTACTCTTAGGGCCCGTTTACATATACAATGCACTAGCGGACAATGCACTAGCCGACAATACTAGCGCGATATTAGCACAATGTAAACAGGAATTGTCATTGGCTAATTGTGTTTACATTATGCTAATTTCGCGCTAGTATTGTCGGATAGTGCATTGTCTGCTAGAACTAGCGAATATGTAAACGGGCCATTAGAGCCTTGAAAAAGGCTGTTTGCTTCGGCTAAGTGCAAAAAGTAAGAAAACGATCTTTTCAAATAACCGCGAATTTCTAGTGATGGTATAAAAAAGACTGAATGCTCTGCGAGCGAATGCACTTTTCTTTTATACCTTATTTTGAATCTTCTCTTCTTCTTCTTGGTGGGCCAATCAGCTAGTGTCTTGTATCCCGCTTCTTTGTCAGCCAAAGCGTCATCATCATCAACGCGTTCGAGAAGGGCTTCTTCTTTTTTACGCTTGTTGCTCGCTGCTGGCGTCTATTTCCTAACGGGACTTTTCGCTTGATACAGGCCAATAAGCCGGGCAAGCGAGCTTAGAATTGCAGTTCAGGTGGGAAGTACGTGTTCTTTTCTGAGACAACATTGTTAGTAGTAGAAGGAAGGAAACACCCGGACATGGGATTTCGGGTGATAAGATTTAGAATTGGTAACATGGGACGATCATTCAGTCACGTTCGCTTTGTGTGCGGTCAGTATCAAACAATGTTTATCTACATATTTTTTATCAATGCCAAAAAATCCAACATTTGATGAAAATCGATTGATAGTTTATTAATGTTTGAGCTGTTATCGGTGCTTTTTTATCCAAATAAGATTATGTGAGATATTTGGACATCTTATGAATCTTTAAAGGCATGGTCAAGCGAAGTCCTTCGTCCACTTCGCGGTTAAATCAGAAAAATTATACACTGTTAGTTTTGACGCTATTTATGAAAATCACGCATAAAATGTTATCTCTAGAATATTGGATTTGGCACCCAAGTAATTTCTATCCCGAAGGGTATTGAAAGCTTTGATATTGATCTCTATTATTGGCTCTCTGAAGAACCGTTTGTTTTTGGACATACATGCTGCATCATGTGGCTTTTCTTCAGCCTGTCTCGGCTCAGCACCGATGCCGGCCGGTCTCGGCTCGACTCAGCTGCTGCTGCCGGTATCTGCTCAGCATTGCTGCTTTGTCGGGTCTGTAGGGTGGACTGCTGATGTACTGGCTAGGTTTCGGCTGATGATGGTCGCTTCGATGGTGTCGAGCCAAAAAGGGGTCGGTGCAGACTTCATTCCCTGCTAAAAGGTGTGAGTGCTGTTCAATCGATGATGCGATTGCTTCGCTTGTCCCGGTCAGAATGAAAGGAAAAAATCGCGTTGCGCTATTTTATTGCTTCTCGGCAGACCTAGCGGCTGCTCATTCGCTGGTGTCTGCACCAATCAGAACGTGGTAATGGAATGATGCAAGAATTATGCGGTACCCATATTTATAGGTTCCCTTGATCTCAATGTTTTTCATTGAAAACAGTTTCATGCCTATTGAAACAAGTTTTTCGGGTCTTATCAAGCATGGACATGGAAGGCATACTTGAAATCTGTCGATTGAGGGGCTTACCGCAGAAATTCGTCCACTGAGACGAACGCTATTAACGTTCAAAATCTTTCAACACAGCGTAACGCGGTCGATTTGAATATTTGGAATTTGGAAATAAAAGAAATTGGAAATGACACCCGGTATAGTAAAGAGAGACGTAAGTCCTACGTCAAAACGCATTAAGAAGAAACGGCATATACAGTCAAACCTCCATGAGTCGATATTGAAGGGCCCATCGACTCATGGAAATATCGAGATGAGGAATAGCAAATCTTTGGAAAGCCGTTTGAAGGGACCATCACAGTAACCCAGAAAATATTTTTCAATATGGCATAATTTGCTTCCATGAGTCGATATCGAGTCATAGAACATCTACTCATGGAGGTTTGACTGTATGTGCATTTAGCTGACGCCGTAAACTGATCCGGATTCAATCAATAGCTAGCTTTCTTCCTGATCTGAGGTAATTGATACCGCAGTTCTGAAAAGCATTCCACACTGGATGTTGTTCGATATCATCATTATTCATTCCAGAACTGCCTTGTTATGACGTATATTATTGCAAATTAACATAGCTAACATGATGTAGTTAAGTAAATAAATCTGCATATAGACATATGGAAAGGCTTATTCGACTAATATCGTTCCGATCTGAATGTTCAATCGATAACGTATTTGTTAAGTTTTATTACTCTTTGTTCAATAGGGTGATCCAAATTTATTGTTTTTCGCTCTATGCTAAACGATAAAATTAGCAATTTGAAAGATACTTCTAAACGTTGAGATAGTTTCAACCATACAAGTAATGTTGGAAATTACTTTGCAAATACACCGGGTCATATTTAACAGGGAAACGCTTATGCCCAGAAAGGCGGAAAGATATTTTTTCAACTAAATTTAATTTCAATATTTTATAATACTACCTTTGGTTTCTAGATGTCCTGTGTTTGATTTACACTATCGTCCTAATAGATTGGATATTTTCTTTTTCTATTCTAATATTTTTTTTTCTATTCTAATAATTACATTTAAATTTCCTATGGCATTAAGGAATGTCCACTGAATTGTTCCACGTTCAATGTTTGAAACTTGACTATTAAAGATTGCAACGATTTTATTTTATTTAACGTGTTTGTTCGTGTTTTCGAGAGTATGCATAAAGATCACTCGAATATCAGAAATAACTTGTTCTGCTGGAGGAACATGAAATAATTTTCAATGCGTATAATTATATCCTATCATACAGATCGCATCGCTTACCGAAGTAAATCCATGGGATAGCAAACCACAAGTTTTACAAGTTCTAATCAATCGTGGAGTAACAAATACGAACTGTACGGTCATAATGCTCATGCTTATGCTTAGTGTAACAGGTAGGCAACTTTAAAATATAAATTTGAATCACTCTAATGTGCAGCACCCGGAGTGAAAGCAATAATTCTCCAGAGAACTTTACATTACAAATGACACACACGACCTATAATCAAGCTATAAACTTAACCCTGAACATATTGCCAGGTAAGTGCGCGTCGTAAAACTGTTATATTAACGTATGAGATTTTTACAAAGCTATCAATATGACCGTTCAAGAAAAAAACGCCACCGCATTGCTTCGACCAACAATAAGCAAAAGTAGATACCTAAACGGGAGACACATATTTCTCGGCATATGCTAATGAGGGGCGATCGATATGGTCCAATTTGAACTGTATATCTCCTTTTCAATGTCTGCTGCTCTGCTATACGTTGAAGTAAAAAGTAAACTATTTAGTCATCATACCAAACACATCTTTAACCCCATTTTGGATACCTGCAATTCAGTCAGGCTATTTTTAGGAATTGAAAGTTTTGTTAGAATATTTTCGGTGCAAGAGATTTCATTTTACTATTCTGGACGTCAATAATTTGTTGATAATTAGTAGCGTCTATCTTATTGAAAGTTCAAGTTAGTTTGCATTCGTAAACAAATGAAAAAAAAAAAAAAATCTGTGGAAAGCATTTTGGATCACGAAAAACGAAAACTCCTAAATTTTTGAAATACTGATAAGTGTTATACTTTTGAGAAACAGACATGTTTAGGCTATTAAATCGCGGAAATTATAACTTGGGCCGTGGTATATGAAATTACATGCCAACGTTTTCACTTTAATATCCAAGAGCTTAATTATGTTTTTTTCTTCAAAAACATAACATGTTGACGGTTAATTCATTTTTGCGATTCCTGTTTTCTGATACACCAAGGGCTCCATTCAAGGGTTAAAACCAGAACGGACAGCCACGCGCCAATGCGATATTCCAGTGGTTGCATGCGTTTATGGCTCGTTCCAGGAAATCATTCACAGCATCCGCAATCCGCGTAGTCGGTCCTGTGGCGTTAATTTATTCGATCACTATGCACCTATCAATCACCGAAATGCCCTGGAATCCAAATACCAGAATGATTAGATCTACGAAACTGAAACTCCTACAATTCCATTTGTAGCGTAATGAAGACAAAGAATGAAACGTTCATTGGCCCCGGTAGCGATTAGCGTCCGCTGCCAATACGGTTTGACAAAGCTGACAGCAATGCGAGAGCGGCAAACAAAAAAGTTACTTGCAGATTTAGTCACATGTACCAGACTTGATCATAAGCATTACTGATCCAAATGCGACATAAAGCACGCGGACAAGTTCTCGATGCCCTACGAGACTACGTGGTGTGGTCATTTTTGTAGGAACATGATGTTCAAAACGAACAGAAATATTCATTCGTCAAGGTTCCACCTGATTTCCTCATAAAGAAGGATTTGTTATGCTTCTTATGAGTTCCCGGGCAGTCGGCTTCTGAACCGACTCCATACGCACAGTGGTCAGCCTTCAAGAAGAAACTATATAAAACTGTGGATGTTTGCTAAAAGAAAATTGTCTATTCAATTCTTCATTGTTACCCAAGAACTTTTAAGTTAGAATGAATTTGTTCAGCAAAATTGCGTGTAACCATTATCGCGGGCCAAGCCAACAAAGCTACAGGGCTGCAAAAGTGTCATAAATATTTTTAGCTGCATTATTCGAACTATCGGTCACTCGATGGTACGGCATTCGGGTGGTGCCCAGTACTGCGGGTAATAATACACAATCATCAATCTAGAATGCCACCCCGACAGACGGTTGTTGTTGATACAGATTACTTAAATAGTTGACTGTGGTGGATTCGAAGTCTATTGCCCACAGACAACAGGGTCCACATTCAGCGCAGATTGAATAGCGCAAAATGTGGCCTCCCGCTGACTGATCGAGATCGGCATCTGGAACTTGATTATACATATTCGCCAAAAGCAATCACTTGACTTCCAGGGTGTGGTGTGTATAAGTTGGATTATTATTTGAAAGGCAGACAGGATCCCGCTCAGATCAGACGTCGTCACACTAATCGAAAACCATTATGAACAAGGTGACAGAATTGGTTCGAATCATTGTAATTAGATATCGAATTCAGGCCGTATCGAAGGCCTAATGAGTGATTCAAATGGGGATTATGGGTTTTACCCTCTATTAACTAATTTCATTTTATTCTATATCACATTCACTTTTCTGGAACAAATTAGTTCTAATTTATCAACACGATGGAATTTTGAAAGAAAAAAAAACTTTTTTGCTTTTTGGCTTTCAGATACATTCATAATGTTTAAAAAATCATCCCTAGGGATAAAACAATGTTCTTTCAATAAATCCGGAACTTAATTGAAACTAAATGCGAAAAAATAGCCCGCTAATTAATGGACGAATTGTTTTTTTTTGTAGTGACAATTCAATAAACAAGATCCCTGCGATTTTCTCAATGAGAAAGGTGCTTCATAGAAACCCATGATGGTATCTTTTTTTTCCGCATGTTTACCTCAACGAAAAGATTAATGTTCGTGCGATAAATCATTATGTTCTGCACGTGTTAGAATATATTATTCTATGTCGCGGGTAACGAATGTTAAATGTTCTGAACATAGGACCAGTATTGCACAGCTGCTCCAAAAGTAATTTCATCGAGGATAATTGGAAAAAGCATTAAAATATTGTAATAGAATCGTAACTTTATTAAACACACAGCAATAAAACTAGGATTCACAGAATTTTGCTCGAAGCATTGACATTAAACCTCAATGAGGGTATATGGTTGAAATTATAAATTGGATAAATTGCATTGAATGTGCAGCCCTTTGAACCCACTGTGCAATCAGATATCGAATGATAGCTAAATGTTGCCGAACAACACTTCCTGCGTAGGAGGCGCCTCTTTTGCAAACTAACTACCGACTGGAGCCATTCCAAGAATAGAATGTATTTAACGACAAGCAAATTAACCTTTTCCATCGCTAGAAAGGGAAGGCCTCCAAGCTGTTGGGCATACTTAATCGCATTTGTACTTCTTTGCGTGAAGAGTTGAGTAAACGAATATAAGAGGTTTTAGGTTCGTGCAATTCGTCATAAACCCATGGTTGATGGTGGATGCAGTTCTGCTAGGAGAGGTTACCATCCGATTCACACAATGAACTTGCGTCGAGTAGTTGGGCAAATTTATCTGCAAAGCACGCGCATGCCCCCATTTCCGAAAAGCTGGTCCCGAGTGTTGTATGTACCTCTAGTTGAGTTATTAACACGGGTTTACACATTGGCATCGTTGAAGGGTACTACACGAGTAATGAGCATTTGCAAGGAGCTCATTCTGCTATTTCAACAGAAATAATAAATCATAACATGTCTGTTGACCCCTTGCAGCACTTGGTTAAAACTACAGTTTTTACGAGTCTGCCTTTCTAGTTTTGGAATTGGCTTCAGAGCAAAATCACTTCACGATAGGTTGTCAATCAACTTTAGAATATAATTAATAAGGAGCTCTCGTCTTCGCATCTTCGTTGGAATCGAATTAAGTTATACTTTTGTGTAAATAATCGTTAGGGTTAACATACTGGTTTTTCCAAAATTTATGGTCTATTTTTGCAATATATCTTTTATAAGCGCAAATTCATGTATGTGAATATGTTCGCAAAGTAATTGTCAACTACAACTTATCGCAATTTTGGATTATGTAATTTTGTGGACAATGGACACAAAAAATGTCACGTTCGAGGTCGAATCAGCTTGTAATTAATAAAAATCAAGCGATTTGGACAATTGATTGTTAATAGCTGGGGTTATCTTCAAATCCTCAATGCTCACGTCACGTTGACAACGTCGTTCAGTTATCAGGAAGTTAATAAAAAGTATTTGGCAGGGAAGTAAAAAAAATGATAACCCCAAGTAACAATTTCAAGGCTTTATGGATTTATTGAAGTTTTTGAACGGGTTTATCGCTACTTTGTTCAATGCTGCGGGATATGCTAATCGCTTCATAAGCTTATTAGTGATCTAATGATTATCTTAAGGAAGACCAATTTTAAAAACTGCCAGAAGGAGGGATATACTGGTCATAGACTTGTCTTACGCATAACCTTAATAAAACTTGGTAGTTTTCAATTGGTTTTCAATAGCATTGTACAAGAACATAAAGTTTCCTACGGTCATTCGAATGGCTAAAAATAAATGTTTCTATCACATTGTTTCTGTTACATGTTCACCAAATAACTTAAACAAAGAAAACATTGAACACAATATTCCCAATTGATCATTCGCATATTTTAAATATAGTTGCTTAACAATAAAATCCATCGGTCTAATTCCACTCCTGAATATGGAACAGATAATTAAAATACAATAAACCAAAGGAACGTGTCATTTTACTTCTGGTAAATTTAAATGTTATAAATACGAATACGCCGCGAATTCGGGGGCATCAAGAATTATGTCCAAGGGCTTGACGATCCCTCCCCAGGCTATCTGCGAGTTGTGGCGCCTGCCTAGGATGTGGTGGGGTTTGATAGTAGGCCCTGTTAAACTTTTATAAAAAGCTGCATGTATCTGCAAGTAGGCGAACTGAGAACCGGCTTCATAGTGCTTGGAAAGAAGCGCCAACGCAGCCAATCAACGCAAGGATGTGCAAGCTGAGGATAAAAGGCCGAGGTAGACCCGACGACAAGAAAGAAGCGTTCTATGCACAGCTGGAGCAGACATACGATGGATGCCCACTGCGGGACGTCAAAATCGTCATCGGTGACATGAACGCTCAGGTAGGAAGGGATGAAATGCATAGACCGGTCATTGGACCGGATAGTCTGCATACCGTATCGAACGACAACGGCCAACGATGCATAAACTTTGCAATCTCCCGCGGAATGGTAGTCCGAAGCACTTTCTTCCCCCGCAAGAATATCCATAAGGCCACATGGAAATCACCAAATCAAGTAACGGAAAACCAAATCGACCACGTTCTGATCGACGGCAAGTTCTTCTCTGACATCACGAACGTACGCACTTACCGCAGTGCGTATATTGAATCCGACCACTACCTCGTTGCAGTACGTCTGCGCTCAAAACTCTCGACGGTGTACAACACGCGTCGGAGTCGTCCACCGCTGCTAAACACTCAAACACACTGCACTCCCTACGGAAGAGCAGCTAGACGCAGCGTCTCTTGAAGATGGCTGGAGAGATATTCGATCCGCCATTGGAAGCACCGCAACCGCTGCACTAGGCACGGTGGCCCGGATCAGAGAAACGACGGGTATGACGGCGAATGTGAGCAGTTAGTTGAGGAGAAGAATGCGAGTTTGATGCAACACCGCACGAGGCCGACCGAGGCACGATACAAACGAGCGCGGAACAGACAAAACTTGATTTTTCGGAGGAAAAAGCGCCAGCAGGAAGAAGAGACGGATCAACTGTACCGCGCTAATAACGCACGAAAGTTATATGAGAAGTTAAACCTTTCACGTAAGGGCTACGTGCCACAGCTCGATATGTGTAAGGACATAAACGGGAACCTTCTTACAAACGAGTGTATGGTGATCCAAAGGTGGCGGCAGCACTACGGATGGCAGATGCGAATGAATCACGAGTTGCATCAGCTTTTGGGAGAACCATCCTTCATTCATACCGCGAAAATTGGAAGACTGCGGTGGGCCGGGCACGTAGCCAGAATGTTGGACAGTAATCCGGTGAAAATGGTACTCGACAAAGATCCGACGAGAACAAGAAGGCGAGGTACATAGCGGGCAAGGTGGATTGTTCAGGCGGAGGACGATTTGCGGATCTTCCGCAGACTGCGTGGTTGGCGAAGGGTTCTTTTTGTGTTTCACGTTATACCAAAACGATTCCTACTGTTATAACCTTCCACACAATCCCAAAATCTCCCGTGGCACCTATGAGAGGTCGTAGAGTTCTCTGCATCTTTCTTAAGTAGGTGTCCAACAAACCATCCTTCCCCTTCATCAGCATTCGCAAGGACGTGGCCAGGACAGATCTCGACTATTGAAGAGTACATTGCTTCCATCTAAGAGTTAGTGATTAGTCCCGAATCAATATCTGTGGTAACGGATGAAAGTGATGCTACTCTCATACAATAATCTTGACTTGTACCACCTACGCATTCGTTGCCTGACCACGGTTGAGAACAGGTGTATTTCGCGATCGACCGTTCAATAACGTTAACAATAAATTCAATCGAAGTGAAGTGTCGTGTTACAACCCGAACGATCCAGCAAAACTGCAATATCAGCAGTCGCCGCTGTGTAATTAACCGCGTGCAACCAAAGTGAGCGTCTGATAAAAAAAAAACGCAAGTAAAACTGCCAATTCACACGTAGCAAAACTACGTGATGAATGAGCACCAGTTCCCCCGCTGGGGGGAACCCTCCGGCGGATGTCTCGCTGGAAAAGTGATACTACTGGAGAGGAAGGAGGAGGGAGGAGGGTGTATCTCCAGTGCTAGTGGAGAAATTCATCCAAAGTTTCTGCGGTGAAGTCCACAGTGCAAAAAAAACCCGCGATGGAAAATTTTTTGTGACAGTGAAGAACGAGAGCCAGGCAAGAAATCTGGCTAAAATGGAAAAGATGACCGACGGAATAACGGTCAACGTTTTCGAACACAAAACCCTAAATTCGTGCAAAGTGGTCATTTTCTGTCGTGATGTTAGGGAAGATAGTGATACGGATATACTAGCGATGCTCTCGGAACAGGGAATAACTGAAGTGAAGCAAATTATGAGAGGAAGAGAAGAAAATAAAACCTCTACGGGAATCTTTGTCCTCACTGTCAAAGGCTTAAACTAGGTTACATTGTGCTTGAAACTCGTCCATGGTACCCAAATTTGCTGAGGTGCTTCAAGTGCCTCAAATTCGGACATACAAGTAAGAACTGTTCCAGTGAAAAAAAAATGCAGCAAGTGCGGTGAACTATACCACGAAGAATGTACCAACAGCGAAAAATGTATCAACTGTGGAAACAAACATGGCGCATTCTCTAAGGAATGCCCTACCCTGAAGCAAGAAAAAGCCATTACAAAAGTGAAAGTGGATAAAAACATCTCTTTCTGGGAAGCAAGGAAAATTGTGGAAAACGAGGGTAAATCAACATATTCGGATACCCTTAAATCATCACTGAAGAGGCAGACTGATGAAAAAATCGCACAACTAACCGAATAAAACAATCTGTATCGTAACCAAATCCAACAGTTAGAAGAAGAGAGAAATCACTAGCAGAATCCATCAAACTAGACTACGACACTCATTACGAAAATCTGCTGAAGCAATACCAGGACGAAAACGAAAAAAAGTTCGGAAAAATGGAAGAAAACTACGAAGCCATCCACAACAAATTTGAAAAACTTGCATCAGTATACCAAGAAGAAAAACAAAGAAGAAAAAAGGCAGAGAAAGACCTCGAAAAACTCCAAGAAAATTACGCTAAGCTAGAAAACATACTAAAACAACACGGATATAAATCCGCCCCCAAACATAGAAATCAAGATAACCCCGCGCCGTCACCGCCCAGGAAAAAGAAAGCCAACCACAAGATGGCACCAGCCAAGGAAGTGGATTACGTCGACTCAGAATCTGAAAACACCGACGATCAACCCGACGAACACATGGACCAGAAACCCTGATACAAACAAACCAGAACACCAAACACCACCAAACTCGAATCCGGATTATCTACACAACAACAAACAACAACAAAAATAATGACAGAAATACTGCAATGGAATTGTAATGGAGTAAGAAGTCAATATGAGGATCTTCAACTTTTAGTCAGCAAATTCAAACCAAAAATCATTACGCTACAGGAAACAAGAACCAACTCCTCACAAAACTTTCGCCTATATGGATACGAAACCTATTCTATCCACCGACCATCTGGCCAAGGTGGAACAGCAATAGCAGTCAAAACAGGCATCAAAGCCAAACAATTACAAACGAACTCTACCCTCGAAGCGATCGCTGTAGAAATTAACATACCACGGAAAATGACAGTCTGCAGCATCTACCTATCACCAAACCAACAAATCAACAAAAACGAATTGGAAACCATTATAGACTCTACCAAAACCCTTATACTATCTGGTGACTTCAACGCACACCACAACAGTTGGGGCTCCAAAAAGAAGACCAAAGAGGAAAAATGATCGACTCAATAATAAACGAGAATAATCTAATTATTCTAAACGATGGATCTCCACTTTCATACACTCAGCAAATACTAATAAAAACACCAACACACCATCATGCATCGACCTAACTTTGTGCTCTGCTGACCTGGCGAATAAGCTAAACTAGACTGTTGTAGACGACCAACACGGCAGCGATCATTTTCCAATCCTGATAGGATTCGAACAATTTGAACAAAGAAACCAAGCCGCTAGATGGAAAATAGACGCCGCAAACTGCAAAACTCTTTCGAAGAGGAAATTGAAAAGCTTATTCCTCCAAACTCCAATCACTCGATAGAAGAACTAACGGAAGCCATCAAATCCGCAGCCTTAAGATCAATACCAAAAACCTCAACCAAAGTACTCTCGAAAGCGGCTCCATGGTGGAACCCAATAGTGGCAGAAGCCATCAAGCAAAGAAGGAAAGCTCTAAGAAAAAAGCAAAAATCAAACCCAGGCGATCCCCTCTACCAAGCAATTCACGACGAATTTATAAGCCCCAGAAATACATGCCGGAAAATCATCAAAGAAGAAACAAAAATCATGGGAAAAGTTTGCTTCCTCCATCAACGAAAACACCCCAACTAAAGAAATATGGAACCGCATCCGTGCAATATCTAAAACAGGACAACCAGCATCAAGAACATGGGCAATTGCCACTGAAAACAAAATCATATCAAAACCCCTGGAAATTGCCAACCACTTAGCTGACCACTTCCAAAAAGAATCTTCAAATGAAGCATACTCCCACAAATTCAAAACCAAAATGCAAAAAGAGGAAAGCCAGCCTCTCAATTTCAGAAGCAGCCGTAACTCAAAATTATGCCAACCATATTCAATGAATGAGCTGCTACTCCAGCCGGACAGACTTACTGGAACCTCACCAGGCCCCGATGAAATTCACAACGCAATGCTCAAACACCTACCGTTTTACGTCAAAAAGAAACTGCTAGAAGCCTACAACGAAATCTGGCTCAATGGAACCTTTCCAGAACCATGGAGAGAATCAATACTAGTACCGATACCCAAACCAGGAAAATTTCCAAACACAGCTAACAACCTAAGACCAATCTGTCTATCTAGCTGTGTGCTCAAACTATTTGAACGCATGGTAAATAAACGCCTGATGAGCCACTTAGAAACCAACGGGGTTCTTGGGAAATCCCAATACGGTTTTCGCAAAGGACACCAAACAATTGACGTCATCTCCCAAATCGACAGCTTTGGCAGAGATGCCATAAAAACCAAAACAAGCAGAAATAATATTCCTGGACCTAACGAAGGCATATGACCGCACCTGGCGCAGACTAATATTACAAAAACTAGCAAAAGCGAAGATCTCCGGAAACATGGCCCAATTCTGCAAGCTTTTCTTAGAACGAAGAGAATTTCAAGTGCGTTACGAAGATCAACTATCCGACACAAAACCCAAGAGAATGGCGTCCCACAAGGATCCGTTCTCGCAGTCACCTTTCCTACTAGCCGTCGACAGCATCAGAGACTACCTCCCAAAGGACACCTTTTAAAAATGTACGCAGACGACATCACCATCGCTGTCATCTCTAAATCCGCTAAATGGACGCGGACAAAAATACAAAAACTCTAGATTGCATACAGAAATGGAGCGACGCAACTGGATTCCAAATCTCCGCACAAAATCAGGAATCATGCACATTGGAAAAGGAAAAAACTCCAAAACCAACCATCGCCAAAACTGGATAACGAAGAGATAGCAGTCACAAACAACCAAAAACTTTTAGGAGTGTGGCTTGATCGTAACCTCAACTACAACTACCACACAAAAACGACTAGAGACGAAGTCAAAAAACGGTTAAATATCATGAACTGCCTCAGCAAAACTAATTTCGGAGCCGACAGGAAAACCCTACTTCATATCCTACAGATGACTATTCTACCAAAACTACTATACGGAGCTCCCATAATAACCTGTGCAAACAGACAAAATATTCACCGGCTAGCACCATTGTATCACCAAGGTATACGCTTTGCCACAGGAGCCTTTCACTCCAGCCCTATAGAAAGCATACTCTCAGAAAGCGGACTCCCTCCACTACACCTCGCATCAATCAAGAAAACCATTGATTACTGCATAAAGCAACAAGCCAGGGGAATACTTGAATCGGATTTACGAATCATAAATGACACTAAAACCTAATGAACGAACTTTCCATCCCGCATATGACCATTGAAAGCGAAAACCCTGCAGAATCACTAGCATGGGAAAAACGTGTATTCCAAATTAACACCGGAATTCCTGACAAACTTCCCCCAAAAGCAAAACAAATTCAATTCAAAGAACTTTGCAACACCGATTACCCATATCATCGTCACATATATACGGACGGATCAAAAATACAGGATGATGATGATGATGATGATGATGGTCCCGCCACATTCCCCTACAAAGGTTTGAGCTGGACGAGTTATCGTTAAGATATTTAATTAAGATCAATTTAATCAGATTTAAAAAAAAAAACGATCCGATTATTTTACAGATATAAATTCCTAAAAAATTTCCATTACTATACAGCAAAAACATAATTGAAAAAATGAGCAGTTGATTTCAACTTCGAACTTTCGTAAACATCAGTAGAGATACTTACAGTTTAACAAGAATGTAAAACTTGTGATACCTCTCGCACAGATTTCAAAAGTTTCACCATGACACGCGCTTCATAAAGTCATAATACAAGCAGCAGATAATAACTCGTAAGTATCTTTCAGAGTTAAATTTAATGTACGACAACACAGAAGCCAAATCTTGTGTTACCGCTCCGTCGATATCAGTTTCGGAAATAGACGCGAATACAAAACAATCTACCAGGATGCTTACTACTTATCCAAGGAATCATTCAATCGGCTTGAAGCAAGCAATATTGATTATAAATTTGAAATCATTTATACCTGTATTCCGCGCGCGAGACTCAAACTTTTGTAGACTACACAAAAAAAGGTTCAAACTAACATTACGTCAAAAAATAAAATCCATCATCATCATCGAGGCGAAAGTTGTAGTTTATATGTGCCCCAATAAATAGAAAATAAACATTTGGTCATACTAAATCATCCGTCGTAAAAACTTCGACAAAATATACGTGTATATAAACTAAAAAAAAATGATCAGATAGCTGTTCAAAAAGCAGCTTTGACGTGTGAAATACATTGTCTCTTAAATTGCGTAAGTGTTGTTGCACGTTTTATATGTGTAGGCATCGAATTGAAAACATTTATTCCTTTGAAAAACAAAGAGTTTTGTGAAGCTCCGTTCAAAAAATAGGGTGTTCTTAATTCTTCCGCGTTTCTAGTGTTATAGCTATGAATATCACTTCCTCTTTCAATTCGATCACACAAATATCGAGGCAGCAAACTGTTAACTACTTTAAAAATGAACACCATTGTCAAATATACTATTCTCTGCTTCACAGACAGCCACTGCAGGGCACTTAATAGAAAAGTAGAAGAAGTGAATCTATTACATCTTAAAATCAAACGCATTACTTTATTTTGTAAACGCTGTAATCTCGATATTTGCGTTTCATTAGCTAGGAACAATATAGAAGAGCAAAAGTCCAAATGAGGAGAGATGATCGATTTATACAATTGTATTTTGCTAGCAATAGTTAAGTCGTTTTTCAATCGGCAGAGAATTCCATACTTCTTGGCAATTTTTTTGATAACATTGTCAATATGTGTGTCAAATTTGAGCTTGTCATCAATAATCACGCCAAGATATTTAATCTCGCGTACGCGATCAATTGTCTCATCATTGATTTTTACAGAGACATCTACATCTATACGGTTTCGCGAAATCAACATAAATTTAGTTTTACTTATATTCAATTTTAATTGTTTGTACTTTAACCATCTACTTAAAGAACGCAAATCTTCATTTAAGCGCGAAACGGCTTCATCAAGGTTCTTAGCTGCAATGAATATTACGGTATCATCAGCAAAAAGGTTAACATCACAAAATCGTAAAACTCGTCGCATATCATTTATGTACATAATAAATAGAATGGGCCCTAATACACTCCCCTGTGGCACTCCGAGTGTGTTCTCCACGGGGCTCGACACAAAATCATTAAAAACAGTCCTTTGGGTTCTATCAGACAAATAGCTTTCAAACCATTTATATGCAGAACCCGAAATTCCAAAGCGCTTGATTGTTCTCAACAACAAGGGCCTAGAAATTGTTTCGAAAGCGCGTTTTAGATCCAAAAACACAGCAACAATCGTATCTTTACGCTCCATGCTTTCTTTCCACTTCGCCAATACCAAATTCAATGCAGTTTCACAAGAATGGATGGTGTAGGCTGCAGCGTACATTCTAACAACATAAATATCGTCACTTGCCTACCCACACACCTATCAATTTTCAGTGCAGAAGCATTCGCCATCATCAAAGCCCTGGAACATTGCCCCACCGGATTAAACGTCATATTCAGCGATTCCAAAAGCGTCTTAGAAGCCGTCGCCAACAATAACTCTAGTCATCCATGGATAATCAAAATCAGGAAAATTCTACAAACAAAAAATGGCACCACAACACTGTGCTGGGTCCCAGCCCACGTTAATATAACCGGCAACGAAAAAGCAGACCAACTAGCAAAAGAGGGAGCACTCTTAGGAAACCCCACCGAGATAAAAACCCCGTATGAAGATTTCAAACGATTGGTCAACTCAAAGATATTATCCAGCTGGTGTGCCACATGGAACTGCAGCACCACCAAACTAAGAAGGATAAAAAACACCCCTTTCGAGTGGGCCTCATCTTATGCCAACGATAGATATGTTAACCGTACAATCACCAGACTAAGAATCGGGCATACCAAGCTCACACATGGCTTCCTCGCAAAGAAGGAAGATCCACCTATGTGCCCATCCTGTGGAATAAGAATCACAGTAGAACACATTCTTATTGACTGCAGAATATACGACAAAGAAAGGCAAAAGTACCTACTGGGCACATCGCTACGAGAGATACTAGGTGATGACACCAGCAGTTTGCTGTCAACTTTTTAAAAGAAACAAAACTGCAAACGCTGATTTAACAACAAAGCAAACCAACCACGAAACTGATGAACTCAACACCCGGCAAACAAAACTTAAATCAGCATATCCAGCATATATATATACAGACATCAACCTTAATCAATCATCGTCAGTGTACATCAATCAGTCGCCAGCTCGTCAACCTTTGCTGAACTCAACATGGGAAACAACGACTCCAAGGATACCACACAAAACGGAGATCACGACGTAACGATCATCCAATCCCAGGAAGTACACACCAGCGTACTAGCAGACCACGACACGAAGCTGACTCTCCTGATCATCATGGTCGGGATTCAACTCCTCATCATGATAGCGACGATCATCAAAAAACAACTTAAACAACAGGCCATCAAGGCCGCCAGGGCCGTTACCATCCTCCCAGTATGATCCAGGAAGGAAGAGCACGTTACCACTAACCAGGACGACCTAGCCCGATGTCAACAACCACACATACACACTATACATTATACAAATTAAATTCAAACTCTGTAATCTTATAATGCGACCTGAATAACCAAAATGGTTAAAAGGTCCTAAATAAAAATCAACAACAACAACAACCACCTACGAATTTGTGCGAACTACTAAATGCTAATGCTTATGCTTATAAGATAGCAAAGTAAGATATGGAGATGATTGATATAAGAGATAAAAGATCAGACGATAATATCAATATTTTGCACTAAAATATCATGAAAATATCAAGTTATGCTATTTGTAAGGAGTGATCAATATCATGTGCCATTAGTTTGCTCTTATCCATAGCATATCTTTATAATCGTTGCAAATTTTTATTATTGTTGCCTATTCTTTTACTTCTAATATCAAGTCCATATCATCTTTTGTTATTCTGTTTCTGTCCGGACAAGGAAGCAAGAGCAGCCGAAAAATTAACCAACCGCATATAGAGAAAACAGTATAAAGAACAAATGATTAATGAGGCACTAGAAAGAATGGAGCAGAACGATATGCGGAGGTTTTATGAGACTATCAATGGCGTGCAGAGAAAGACAGCGCCATCTTCATCCGCCATGTGCAATGATCAAGAAGGGAATTTGACCGAAGTGACTGCCAGGTGGAAGCTACACTTCGAGACTATGTAAAATGGTGGAAGCTACGGTGCATCAGTGAACAGAATAAACATTAGCGACGATGGACAAGTTGTTGAGCCGCCTACACTAGATGAGGTTAGAAAAGCAACTAAAGAGCTGAAAAACAATAAAGTTGGAAAGTTGGAAAGCTGCTCCCGACTGAACTTCTCAAACATGGCAGTTAGCAACTTTCTGAAATCCTGTACCATGTTATTTCGAAAATATGGGAAGACGTGGAATTCCCGCTAGCTGGTTGGACGGCCTCTATTGCTCGCTGTTTAAGAAAGGGCAAAGCCCGGAGTGCGCCAATTACCGAGGAATAACCTTAATTCGGCGTAATAAAATATGTCCCGTAATCTATTCAACAAATTGAGACCACTTGAAGAGTCCTTCGTCGGCGAATGCTAGGCAGATTTTTGTGAGGACCGTTCAAGGTCGAATGTTTACCCTGAGAAAAATCCTTGATAAACTCCGGGAGTACAACTTGAAGACACATCATCTGTTTATTGATTTAAATGCAGCGTCCGTTAAACGAAATGAATTATGGAAAATTATGCTAGAACATGGTTTTCCGGTGAATCTGATACGGTTGATTCGTGTTATGTTGAACGGATCGAAATCAAGTGTAAGGATTGCAGATAAAATTTCGAAATCATTTGTAACCTTAGATGGATTGAAGCAGGGTGTTGCACTCTCGGAGGGAGCGATTAGGAGAGCTGGTGTGCAGAGATGCGATACCACTATCTCAAGATTGCATATGCTCCTGGGCTCTGCGAACGATATCGATATTATCGGGATTGATCGCCTTGCCGTACATGGTCACTGGCAATCAACCTCTGGGTTCATTAGTGGTGGTGGTAGTGAAATTCAGTTATTTATTTATAGCTTGTACATACAATAGATACATTATGCTCAGGGAATCAAGAATGTTTCCCACCCGAAAACATCCTAGACCAGACCGAGAATCGAACTCGGCATCTCTGAATTGACAATCCTACACCTTTAATCTAAAGGCTAGTGGAAACCCCTGCCAGGTTTATGCAGGGCTGGATATTGTTAAGCTTATACAACACGGCAGACTATGGTGAGCTGGACACTTTGTTCGTATGTCGGAAGAGCGCCAAGCGAAGATAATATTCAGTAGATAACCCGAAGGAGGCTGTGGGCTTGGAAAGCCGCGCACACGATGTCTTTTTGCAGTAGAAGAGGACCTGAGGGCGACTGAAAGCGATTGGGCCAGGATCGAGTCCAGTGAAGGAAGATACTCCATTCGGCGTGTGTTCATCGAGGAGCTGTAGCCCATCAAGTAAGTAAGTAAGTTTTGAAAGTTACAATAAATATAATATGATTATCAAGCGGTCATATGAAAGTTCTGTATTTGTGCTACCCGAAACTACTGATCCCCTTAAATATTTTAATTCTTGTGTCATAAATGCCTCCGAAGAGAAAAATGTGCTCAAGTGTTCGTAATATGAATCAAAACGATATAACTGCATAATATTGACTAGGCAGAGACTCCTTATTGTACATGCTTACCCAAAAAGATTGGGAAGCTTTGCAATATCTTTGCAATTGTGCGAAACTAATGCTAATATTTTTGAGTATTTACATTTAAAATTTTGACTCTAATCCCATCATAACACATAAATCAATAAAAAAAAGTTCTGGCACTGAATTGCAGCCTCGTGAAACTTTAACGAAAAGTGTTTTCTCGAAAATCAACCGACGAATTACATTTATTCTGGCTGTCAACCTGACTGTATGATGAAAAGAGCAAAACAACAAACATCCTATTTGCAGGAAATTGAAACCATAATTGATCTGATTAACATTGACCGGAGTGCGCACAAATCACAACAGGATTTCGAAAAAATCCCAAAATTCCCAAACCCCCAATCGCATCCTGCTCGCAAGTTTGATAATTCCATAAAACTACCCAGATTCAAATTGTACTTTTTCCCAGGAACACGTCATTAAGTACACACTGATCCCCTATTCACCTCACGATGATGATGCCTCAACGACGACGACACGGGAGCGCTATTTTCCGCTTAATTTGAAACGGATACGGACGTAGTCGTCGTTGTCGTTGCCGCCGCCGTAGAATCTCCCGCTGCTGCTGCTGTTTGGCGTAACAAGCGCTTGTGTCTCGCTTGGCGTAACAGTATCCAATAATAGAAACGGCTCGATCGATTGTTCTCCGTCATCGTTTGGACGTTTCGATTGATTTGGTACGCGAAAACAGCCAGCAGCAGCAGCAGCAACGAGATCGATGGCGAGTTTGTGGAATTCCGCCGTGCGGTTCGATATCCGTGTGTCTCGGTTCTAAGCTTACTACTTGCGATGGTGATCGGTTGTTTTATCAGCGGAGGAGGTGTTTGAATCCGCATTTTTTTAGCGGCATTACGGCGGACGATCGTCTAATGAGGTGTGTGAGCCGGATGAATGCCAATGTTTGTCCAAAGCGCTGACGGATGGAGAGCTGGACTATTCTAGCGGAGAAGTTATAGGTTTACGTACGAATCGAGAGAGCGTATGAATCACTGGAACATGCGTGATAGATGCATGGATATTGATAACAAATCAAATAAAAATAATCAATAATCAATAAAATTATCAAATATTTTTTGTTTCTATTATAAATATACAATCGGTCACTGCAAAACATTATATATCGCTTTTAGGTTGATAATGTTTTATCGTTTTCTCTTTTATTTTTCAAATTTTCACCAAGCAAAGAGTGAAGCAAATTTTATGGACGTGGAACACTTCTGTATGTAATTATTGAGCTCGTTTTGCCCCAATGTTTCATATATCTAGAGTTTTCATATGTTTTGTCATTTTATCTTGAAAACATTGTTCTAAAATTGTGTTTATCTCTTCCCTGTGCATACACAGAAAGGATTTAAATATATTTTGCTAGTGAAATCTGGAAATTTGAGACATTTTGGGGTCAAATAAGCATCAAAGTGCATTGAATGTCTAATTTTCATATATTCTGTTAAAATTAATAATATAGATAATTGTTGATATTATTGTCCCAATGTGTTGAAAAGATGTTGATGAATGTTTGACGAACAAATGTTTTATTTGACCGTCTAAGACGAATTAAGTACTGTCCATTTAATTCCACCAGTTAATTTTCGTTATCTTTGCAGATACGTATTTCGACCACAACTGTGGTCGTCTTCAGTGTCTTGTACTTGACTCGACTTGAGTCGAGTCAAATACAAGACACTGAAGACGACCACACAGTTGTGGTCGAAATATGTATCTGCAAAGATAACGAAAATTAACTGGTGGAATTAAATGGACAGTACTTAATTCGTCTTAGACGGTTTAATACATTCCACTAAACGAGCTTAATATATTTTTCTGTTTTATTTGGTTGTTTATCGCGTGGAACGCGATTTTTCAAAACTGCTGAATTTCTGTTTTCAACCCATACATTTCATTGGAAAACGATGAAAGATAGTTTAATGTTAATGATCGAATGTTAATGTGTTGTAAAATGTCATTTGCATTCGTTTGTATAATTTTCCCAGAACTTTTTTCAGAAGTTAGCTATTGATTCTTGATGTATGACGAACTTATAGCTTTTAAATGTGCCTACAACTTTGTCCAACAAGGCATTGCTGCAAATATGTAATCTGGGGCGTGGGAGGCAAAATGTCATTCAAATGACATTATGTCAAATGACACGTGACATTTTGGAGAGTTTTTACTCTCCAACCTTAGATGTTATATTCAGAGCAATGTATCCTTGAATAAAAATTTAGCCCTACTCAAGCGTTATGAGTACATCTAAAATTATGATGTGAATTTTACTTCTGAAGAAAGTTATTAACAAATTAGTCAAATGACTTGCAGATGACATTTTACAAGCCTGGATCGAAGTAGGACGTGGAAGAAATCGGACGGAAAAAAAATCCTCAAGCGTCATTTTTTTTCGGTTTCTTGACTTTTTCGATTAAAAATTACAATCGTTTTTCACGAATATTTCACCTCGGCTTCAAGTACCTATCGGAGACTTTGCTAATAGAAGATGCACACACCATGGCCTCGATAAACAAATAAAGATTTCGAAGGATGCAGCAGTTTCGGTAGAAGGTTGACGACTACAGCGGTGACATCGACGACGACGACGATGAAAACGGGAAACAACCGTGGCGATGATTGTGAAGACGGAGGACTTATTGGTACAATGAAATGCTGTCCCAAAAGAACAATCTTCTCTCCTCATTGCTCAGCAAACCAACGTCAGCTCGGAGTTGCGAATATATGGAAAACACCAGTAAGTCCATAAGTCCATAAGGTGAGTGGAATTTACTTTAATTTACTTTCGCAAAATTTAATTTTAGGTTTAGATTTGCCGTTTTACTTTTCATTTTAAATAATAGAATATGACAGAAGAATAATTATGAAACGTAGGGGTGTTAAGCGACACCACCTATTGTTTATATTCAGCATTTTTATTATTTTCGGTATAAATATTAATACTATTGGTTGCTCTTCGCTCTCATGACTGTGTTTAATTTTGATCAATTGTAATCATTGCATGAATTACAATAATTATACAAAACTTTTAATATTGCTTCTAACATGTGTTCTATAAGTTGCAGTTGGTTTCAATTTTAAGAATATTTTTTTAAATTTTACTGACTAAGATGTTTTGCCAGTGATGATTCTAATCTTTCAATCGGCGGGACCCACGGTTGGCCTGCAAAGGGATCTCTTCAACTTAATCTAGAATTAAAAAACAAATAAATATAAAAAAACCTTCAAATTAAGAAGAAACAATTTCCAGATGGTAGTCTTTTTTGACAGAGTTGTGTGAGGTAATGGTGTAAATAATTGCATATACTTAATAAAACAACAAATTTTATCTCATCAATTCATCATTTCCATGAAAAATTCTTCCAATTCACAAAGGAAAAATCTTTCGAAAAAGAATTTTAACGGGATTTTTTCTCCCGAATTTCCACAGGATATTCATCCGAAATGTTTATGACATTTTGGGTTACAAATAATTGCAGAACATGATATTTATTAATTTCTAGTGGCAGTATGATTTACTCGTTTTTCACCAAAATGGCAATTACACATTTATATTTCGTTGCCTGTTTCTGCGGTATGAGGCTTTCCTATAAATGATTTATAACTTTAATTTTTATAACGTGTAAAAATGCAATTAAAATCAATTAAAATAAAAACGGAACATTTGAATGTATAGAAACAACGACAATGAACTTTAGAGCAAATGTGTTGCTGTATTTTAAATGAAATGAAAGTTGAATGAGTCTAATATAGTTTAAATTCATGTAGTTGTTGGTGATATGTGTCAAAAAGTGTATAATGTTATGAGCATCAAGCATTTGAATAGTAGATGAACAAGTGTTCGTCCGATCGTGTATTCTTTACCACCCAGAATGACTACGCGATCATCTAAATATGTGTTGTGGTTGTGCGAGCGAGTTATTGAGTTAGCGAGTAAAAGTTTACACGGAATCGCAAATTAACTAACTTTTGGAATCCTTTCATCCACCCTCGTGTGGAAAAAAATACACCCGAAAGAAAACATAAAAAACAATGAATATTTTGCATTAGAGTAGAGTGGGGCAAGAGTGCGCGTGGGGTAAGAGTACGTTTTCGATTTTTTGAAGTAATAAAAAAAGATAAACTATCAGCACTGCATCAGTTTGACAGGTATTCTGGCCAACTATTATCATGTGTAATTGTAAACGATTTGAATAAACAACAAGGGAGATATGGAGTTAGATAACTTTTTGGTAATTTTGCTAAAAATAATTGGATTTCCGCAGCTAGTATTTCATTACCATATATACGTTCAATCAGGTGAACATTATACCATTTCGATAACCTATTGTATAGAGTATTTTATGGTACAGATCACCAATCCAGTTGGTTTTCCAAGAAGTCAAAACCATTACTTGAATATTTTTTGGGACTGTGGGGTAAAAGTACGCAGAAACCGGTGGGGCAAGAGTACGCATATGAATCTTCAAGTTATGATGTCAAACCCGTATCTCCGGCTGAAATAAGACTTCTTCCAAAGCGTAAAGATCCACAACTAAGAAAAAAGGAACAGAATTTGAAAATATCACAAGTTTTTAGGATAATTTGAAGTAATTCGGTGTTAGAAAGGACTTTGCGAACAAAGCACTGAAGCGAAATAATGAAATGGTATAAGGACTTGTTGTACACCTAAACATAAATGATGGGGTGATGAAATAGCCAAATTTTACGTTACGTGATTGGTGGACTTTATTCAAGTAAAATGCCTTTGTATACGGCACACGAAACCTGATATATATTTTTACCTCTGTAGTTTTTTGTATATATAAAAAACAATGCTTTTTCGTATGAAAGTGCACATTTTTAGGACCCTCTCCCCCTGTAAGAGTTACGTAATCTTTAAACATTCCCTAATATATGCTCATTAAACATCAATTAAATGTTATTAACCCTTATTTGTGTTAATATATACTTAAAGTACATAATTGAATAAATGCGTACTCTTACCTCACCCGATGCGCACTTTTACCCCACCGGTGGGGTAAGAGTGCGTTTTTCACTTGTCTTGCAATTTGGGTTCTACTTAAACGAATCTCAATAATTTCAATATTTTTTTCGCTGGGTAACATAAAGGAAGAGTATATGAATCATCGACACTGATATGATATACAGAAGCTTGCTTCATAAGAGCCACATGATCGATTGAAAACTAAGTGCGTACTCTCGCCCTACTCTACTATAATGCCATGATAAATTTCAACCCAGTTCTCTTTATTTTTAATATCATTTATGAGAGGAGTGTTAGAAAACTATCTACTATCTAGTGTGTTACAAATTTGAACTTGATACCCAATGTGGAGTATAATAAACTCAATTACATGTACTTTTTTTCCTGTGTAGTGCGCGTCCGATCGTGTTTCCTCAAGCACATGTTCTGTTCTGTATTGTGCGGTGAGTAAATTCTTTAGCAAATATAAGTTTAATGCACGTTCTATCATTGATTGATAGAACGTGATTGCGTGATTGCGTGATCATCGATTGCGTGAGTAAAATCAAAGATTGCGTTATCATCGATATATTTTGTTCTGCGTTGTTCGGTCGTTTGGTCAATTCATAGTACACGTTCGATTGTGTTTTTGTTTAACATCGATCAAATTACACGATACACCCGGCATACCGTTTACCAAAACGAACCCTGTCACACACTCCAGATCCCATATATCCAACATCCCAGTGATTTCTTGTGGAAGTGCAGATGACTCGTCGGCTTCCATCAAAGCGAGTATCACGTCATCATTTTCCTACCTATTCCCCAATTGACCTGCATTCGGACACGGCCGGCGCTGGTATTGCTTAAATTTTAATCACCAGTTCTTACACATTGAAGATGATGTTAGTCCCAAACTTCACCTGTTGGTTCTCTGTGTAATTACAGCTGGCCTGGCAATAACGGAGTAGCAATTGTGGGCGGTCAATCATGCTCATGCTCAAACCATACATTTCATTGATATTTGCCAATGATATTGAAAAATGACGAATAATCATATATTTCATTAAAAATATTGAATTACAGAGGATTTTGGGGTCATATAAGCCCAATTTATTTATTTTTTCAAAATAGGATCACTTTTTCACGAACGACTCACAGTGGATATTTAGGGCTTATTCGATCCAAGGGATCCAAGAAATTCAGTGAGTGATGTTTTATAGACGTGGGACTCTTCTGTATGTAGTTATTGAGCTTGATTTGCCCCTATGTCCCATGTCTCAAGCTGACAATTTGGCCCATAGGATATGTTGTTTATATGTTTCTAATTTGAACTCTTTCCAGCCGGCTGTCGAAAGAGTAGGGTAACCGGCGGTAATGTTGGCCCTAGATGTAACATTGGCTAATCACGCAAATTAATCAATATTTCAGCGATAATACGTCGATTTGTAGAGAGATATTAACCACTGCTTCTTTAGAAAAGTGTATCAAACATATATCTGCTTCTTAACTCTAGATTTATACACTTCTCAAACTATTAAAAGCAATTATCTTGCGTTAAAAATCACTTTGACTCGGTTTTTTAGCAGCCATGTTTCGTTGACTTATGCAGGCTGGCTGTGTTAGAGTTTTTCTTTTGCTCCATAAAAGAGTTTTCTGAATGAACATACCTGCTTTCGCACATCAGATGAATGGATAACAACCACACTATGTCAGCTATCATTTCATTTCACATTTTCCATTAGTATAGCGACATAATTAACCAAAACTGGACAATACTGGGGGCACCCGTAGCCAAATGGTGGCATGCGCTTTCGATTTGTAGCACTACGTTAGTATAGGTGAAACTCTGAAATCACAACATTCTCACCAATAACCCATACTGGAGAAAATAACCGAAAGCTGAAGATAGAACATCCGATGCTTGGTAAAACAGGTTAAGTTTCATTCGCAAATTACATAACGCTAAACTCAACCCACACCAAGCCTCTAGTAATGCTTCATGTATGGTAGGGTTCTAAAATTTATAAAGTCCTTAACGCTCAGACAAGAACCTTCCCACAACCTAAAACGTCATGTAGTAAATGGGCCCTCATGATGCTTTTCTCGAATCACGATATAATCGCTTTCATTCGCAGAACGTACCAAAAATAATTGCCTACCTTACGGCTTCCAAACACGATTCAAGCAAGAGCGATTCAAGCATCAACCTTTCGTGGTTCGATACACCATTTTCTTCATAATTTCGCAAATAAATGATTCAATTAGTGTAAGAATATTTATTTATTATCATCTTTCGCACGAATCCTACAAACATTTTCTCATTGAATAATGGAAAGATACAATGGATCGTATGTTTCATTAGATAAACTTTCAACGTCATTTCATGGGAATAATTTCAAGTAAAATTACTTGACAAATACCTTCATCATAATTTAGATTTATTATTGCTTGCAAAAGTATTTTGATCTGTAAATGATACCGAAAAAGTATTCTTTCAACTCAGGGAAGTTGAAACACGTGAGAGTTTTGAGAGGATTCACAACAGCTGATCGATATAGAGAGGAGGAATCAAACGCACGTACCAATTATGAAATTTCAATGCAGGCAGAGTTAAAAACAAGCATCCAATAATTGTATTTATGAATAATTGTGTAATAATATCAGGTAGTTGGCACAGTTATAACTGTTTATGCACAGTACAAAGCAAGGAATTGCCTAGAATAAGTTTTACAATTGGCTTTCTTCAATAGTGCGTTATGCACCATCCCCACCTAAAGCATTGTTTACGTTTTGGAAAAAAGTTTCTTTGAGAGTATCGCGAGAGCGAGAGCAACACAACTGCCATGATTTCAACTAGCAGTAAATCTCAAAATTATGCGGCAGCCAATAATTAACGTATGCAATTTGTTTGAAGGCACAACATGAGGGCTAGAACATGTAGCCTTTTTGCAATTGCAGTTTTCAATACAGTTTTCATTTTTCTAAACTTCTTCACTTGCAAATATGGTAAATATTTGGGAAATAAATTATTCATATAATAGTATTTTCGTTAGCATGTCCTTGGTAAGCGTGCTATTGGGGGAATCTGAAACGCACTCTCGCAATCAGTGTGGTAGTATTTTACATGCAATTAGAATTCACGCTCAATAAGATGATTTGATTTTCTCTATTTGTTTGCATGCTGCCTTTATTCAACGCAATCGAAATGACTGGTACTATAAACAGCAGCCCATCTTTATCTCTCGTATGTTCGAAATCAACAATCACTCGTCCCAAGTGGGCTGAAAAATTGTCCACCTGATAGGGGCAAGGATGCCGACATTTTGTCCATTTCTCTCGAGACTTTCGCTGGTTTTAATGAGATGTTGCGGACATTCATCGTCGTTTTTTGCTATTTGGCGTCAAAACCAAATGTAAGCAAGCCCGGCTGGTGAAATAATTCTGGTTGGAAATGCAATATATAAAGATTTATAACGATAAATGTGCTCAACCGTAGCATAATGGGCCAAGGTTTGAGCCGTTACCCCTATATACTTATACCTATATACTGTATACTTATATATGGTGACGTTGAACTACGTAGTTGTATGCAATGTATATTATTTATAGATCAAAATTTGAAAAGGACGTGACAGCCAAAACTTATTCTTTCCAGTTCTTTGTTTATCTATATAGCTACGTATGTAGACAAGGAACCGGAAAGAATAAATTTTCTCCAATGTCCTTTTCAACTGTTGATCTAGATTTGTAATGTTACTTTGTTTGACTTTAGTACATTGGTGTTTGACAAAATCTCAGTATTAAACCTATCTTGATTGTTACCGACGATAACCATTTTCAACGATTATTAGCCAGAATGCACTAAACGGTACTTCATGCTAACCGAACACTAATCTAAAACCAAAATATTGTGAGGCTTTGCATGAAGCATCTAAGATAGCGAATAGACAAATAAAGAAAATAGTTATGTGGCTTTTCCGGCAAGAACATGTACCCGATTACTGCTACCGGTTCACATCTCCAATGTGGTGACGGCGAAAAAAAAAGAAATACATCCGTAGCAAATTGACAATCGAAAACAAAAACGTGAAGAAATGGAAATGGGGTAGAAAGGTTGAAAGGAAATCGAATAATGAACCAGCATAGTAGTCGACGCTGGACCAGTAAGCAGAAAAGGTCGAAAACTATTGTCTTTCCTCGTGATATTTCTCGGGATCCAAAATCACGATCTTGCCGCCGACGTATAATCGTAAAAAGTGAAGACCCGAGAGGTCACCAGGTACCGCTCCATGCGCCAAGGATCGCTGCTACCTGTCATCGTCACGGTCAACCAACCGAAGGGTGTTTGAGCAGGCTCGGCACGCCCAAGCCGGAACATCAGTCACCAGCGAAGCATCGATCTTGTCCTGTGGCTAGGCTAGCTCCCGCCGACTAGTAGAAGAAAAGACTCTCTCAAGTGAAGGCCACCCGAAGGCCCTAGTACCAACCCAGTGTCGCCATCCGGGTTACTTAGATCGCCTTTTTTCGCTCCATGACCTTCTGCTGAACGGAGCGGTCCCTCCGATCCTCCATGATCACCCCGCTCGATCCAGCACCTCAATGGTTCAAGATCTCCAACGATACCGAACGAACGATTCAGCATTGTCTCGCTAGGACTCCGGTAGTGACCACCCCCTTCCCTCACCTCGGAAAAGGTATGTCTGAACGCCCATTTAGCCTACCTGTGGCATGCCACCCATGGGCCCCACCTACACCGATCGGTCGCAACATCACGAACATTTAACTCTAATCCACGATTTAACTTTAAATAAAACCAAAATGAAATAGAATGTACCTGTCCGTCTTTTCAACTACGGAAGCTGTCCCTGTGTTATTTTTGAAGCTATTCTTCGTTGTTTCGTCGACCTGGGAAGTTGCGTGTGCCCCTCAAGCAGAAATGAACTACCCTGAGAGAACTGCAAAGTAAGCTAGTTAGGGACGCCAGGACGTCCACTCCATAGACGTGAGGACGTCAAAGGAGTAGTACTGAGGAGCAGTACTGAGGGTCGTGGGTTCGAGTCCCATCGTAGAGAAAGTGGTTACCTCCAATACAGTTTTCAAATCAAAATCTTCCACATAATGTACATATTCACATCTGAGTTTTCAGAACATTGTAAATTAATGTCCAAGTCGGGTGGTTTAATACCCGGAACAAAGGCAATTAACTTTGATTGAACACAACTTTCATGTTTCTAATCTAAACGTAATTCAAATTTCTAACCCGAAAAATAAAAAAAAATAGTAGGGTAGAGAACCATTTGGGCAGCACCCCCTATTCCCGTCAGCAGTGTTCATTACTCGAGCTCATTTCAACCGAACTACTACATTTGGTTGGAATGCGGTCGAGTTAATAACGTTGCGAACGGGAATCCCCTATTTCCAATGAGGCACGCTGCATGAAGCTTGAAATACTGGGACTGAGTGAGGTCCGTTTGCCAAACTTTGGAGAAAACAGAATCGGAATTAATTCTGCCATACTCTGGTTTACGAACGCGATGCTGTTCCAGTAAATTCGCAAGCGAGTTACCTCGTGCATGATGCCTCGATGATTAATATTTGAGCATGACTCTACCAACAATCGACAACCATGAGCGCATTATGGGACAACATGGTCTCGCAGAAATAGACGAAAACGGAGAGCTGATCACAGAATTCTGTGGTAACAGCGACATGGTGATCTCAAAGCTTTCTCCATGACATCCGCTCAACTAATGCATCGTTTATTTCATAATAAATGGGACATCGCTACTTTCCGGGTCGATTGCATGCAAGGTATCTTCAGATCGCCGGCTTCAGGGGCACGTTCATCTTGCGATAACTGTCGAGGCATCATGTTGCTGTGTACCATTCCCCCTGTGCTGTCCAAATGGTCCCACTCCCTACTTAGACGAAGGCTTTTAAATAAATCTATCAGTTGAGGGTATTAAAACGGATATTGGCATTAACATCACTCCGTACGAAAGGATCAAAGCAAAAAAAAGGACGGCCCGCAGGTCGCACTCTAATTTTACTTTGATACAGTCATACGGAGTGACATGATGCCATCAGCCAACTTGAAGTCGTTTAGGTGCTCCATGGTTATAGGCTGCCATAACAGCCCGCGGTTTGGTTCTGCACCCTTGCCTTATACCAGCTACGATCGGGATGGGGTCGGACAAGACCCCATTATACAGCAATCTACACAAGAAGGCCTTGTGCTGTGCCTAGACGAGGCCGGTGATTTTCTCAGGGATTCCATTGCGTCTCAGAGCGCCCCACATGTTCTCGTGATTGAAACGGTCGAAAGCTTCTTCGTAGTCAATGAATACCAAGTAAAGGGACTCTTGGAATTCGTTGACCTGCTCCAGAATGAAACGGAGTGTGACACCGGATAGTAGATCTTCTTCTGAATCCGGGCTAGGATAAGTTTGCATAGAACTTTGAGAATGGTACACAGCAACATGATGCCTCGACAGTTATCGCAAGATGAACGTGCCCCTGAAGCCGGCGATCTGAAGATACCTTGCATCCAATCGACCCGGAAAGTAGCGATGTCCCATTTATTATGAAATAAACGATGCATTAGTTGAGCGGATGTCATGGAGAAAGCTTTGAGATCACCATGTCGCTGTTACCACAGAATTTTGTGTTCAGCTCTCCGTTTTCGTCTATTTCTGCGAGACCATGTTGTCCCATAATGCGCTCATGGTTGTCGATTGTTGGTAGAATCATGCTCAAATATTAATCATCGAGGCATCATGCACGAGGTAACTCGCTTGCGAATCTACTGGAACAGCATCGCGTTCGCAAACCAGAGTATGGCAGAATTAATTCCGATTCTGTTTTCTCCAAAGTTTGGCAAACGGACCTCACTCAGTCCCAGTATTTCATGCAGCGTGCCTCATTGGAAAGTTGTGCCAATTTACCCTTCTGTGCTAGGCTAGAGTTAAAACGTTCCATGTTCCTATTCGTGTCCGTTGTTTCGCGCTAAGAGTCGTCGCCGTAAAATCAGTCCGTATTCTTTCATTATCGGATTCTCGAACGAATTGATGTTTCGGGAACAGTAGGTTGTTGGCCCAAGGTTCCCTATCCACTGGGATAATGCTGCTATCTTAAATATTTATAGCTTCCGAGGAATAGCATATCATATTCAGCCGCTAGATGTCATAACGGACGCTGTTTCGACCCAATACCAGGACTCGGCTACTGCGCTTTGAGCGGACGCTTTGATAGGGCCTGGTTGCGGATACATGCAGCTTTTTTTATGGAAGTTCAACAGAGCCCACTGTCAAACCCTACCACATCCTAGGTAGACCCCACAGGACGCATTCTCTCATTCTAACTGATGTCAAAAGGACAACAGTGCCCAGGCTACACTACCAGCAAAGTACGCAACCCTTACCTTGCGGTCAATTGTCATTGGAAGACTCGTGGAAGCGTGAGTATTGGAACTTGTCACGACCAGAGCTATGTTAGGCGCTCTTACTACTCACCATTTCGTAGCCCAAAATGTTATGTAATATGATGACCTTATAGTTGAACCGTACGCCAGAATACTGCGCACTATTGAGCAGTACAATGTCTTCAAGGCGAATACGTCATTGAATCCTGAAGCAAACAAAGTTAGCAGCTTCCACGTTTGAACTAGCTTGAATCTCGTCATATCTAAAATTATGAGGATTGCAAACTGATGATTTTTTTTCCTTTCAAAATCCCAGAAACGTGATGGATTTAGTTTAACCCGAATTCCGGTTATGTAGCCTTTGTATGTGTAGAAAAGAGAATCGACTTGTACTTTGTCACCATTTCACTTAGGGTTTCTATGTTTCCTGCAGTTTTTGATAAAAAGAAACAATGTCGAGATTTTCGAAGCACATTACCAAGATGTCGCAGCACCGGTGTCCATCAATGCTTGTTGGAGTTTGAGCCAATTTATTGTCTTTTTCGGGGCACGAAATCGTTGCATATTGCAACGCAAGCATATCGTTGCATATAGGGTTCCTAGTACCGCCCCCTTTTTTGTGGTACCGGTACTACGGTACTGAGAAAGTCCAGTACTGGTAGTACCGGGAAAATACCGGTACTAGAGTATTTTTATTGATGTTGGATTTTTATCTGAATAATTTGCTACTTTTACCTTAAATTTAGAATGACTCTGATGCACGTTTAGACATGTATGGCATATTGTTTTCCGCGAGCAGTAACGGCCGTTAATTTACCTTGGGATTAGTTTCAAAATTGGCATTCTGTCCAAAGTAGTAAATAAGAAGATGTTCATGAAGTAGATCTACACACGAAAGATATTTTAGTCACATGAAATATTGTCGTTTCGGTTCCCTTTGTTCAGCCTGCATAATGTTAAAAAAATATTGGGTGCAGAACTGTTAAATCTAGCGACAATCATTATCTCGTAACTAAACTATCGTTTGTCCACACCTTCCTATTTACTACATTGCTGAGAATACTTGGCACATCATGTGCATAGAACTCTACAAACGCCATATCAGAAATGATCCCACAGGCAAGTTGGTGTCATTTACAGCTCGCGGAAAAAAAGATTGGACATTTTCAGAATTTTTCAACATTATTTTTCAACACATCTGCATTTTGAGGGGATGTATTATTTTATAGTAAATAGCATAACTCAAAATCAATCAATTGCAAAAGACCGTTTGTGTGAGAAACCGCTTATGTGACATGCTTGACCAATATAATACTTAGAGATATTCTAAAACTTTGCTGACAAATGCACAACAAATGCTGAGGCACAATTACTATTCATGGGCTAAACACATAAATAAGTAAAAAAAACTAACAAGGTTTGCTCTTTGTCCTCTACGAGAAACGTCTATCAATCAAATCCCGTAAACGTATCTCATCTAAAACTTTATTCTTGATCAACTGCTGTAGCGCCAATGTATTTGTAGCACAAAGTTGGATTGCGATCCTATTTGGGCAAATTGAAACACAACTGCTCAGTTTCCCACTGAATTGCGGTAATTTAGAGCTTTTATGCATGTTTATGAAAAAGTGAGAACATACATCAAAATCGTAATGTTCTAGAAATATTTCGTTACTTTTAAGCGTTTCTCCATATTTATATTTTATTCAAAATACTGATACCTCGGTACCGTAAATACCGGTTCTCGTTGGTGTTTGGTACCGAAAATTGCCGGTATTCCCGGTATTTTCGGTACCGGTACTACCGGTACCACAACTCTATGCATACCTACTTAGAAGGAAGGAACTAAGCAAGCGAGGTGGCAGCCTGGATAGGGTACGTTGAGTCATAGTTGTTGATTTCCGGAATTTTTGAGAACCGTGGTCACCAATCTGCCAGAACATGCCACGATCGAGGGTAATGTTTATCAGTGTTGGATCGAGACCAACGATAACGATAGATAAACGAAATGAAGGTCATGTTGCTAGTATCAGCTCCTTATGTGACCAGTTTCACAACCTCCTCAACCTCAGGATCAGTTTTCGCTTGAACCATTGCGCATAAGGCCTCGTTTGAAACATCAGGTCTTATGCTAGACGAATAAAGCCAGAGCCTACTATTTTTTTGCAAACAGCAGCAGTTACTATGTGGTCGGGGCTCAGCCAAACCTCACCAAGCGGCTTTCGACTGACTTGTGATATTTTGTTATATTATCCTCAGTTAGGGGGTTGAGGGATATCCAATACGATTTGCGATCAATTAAATCTGATAAACGAAAGTTTGAGCAGAAAATCGGTAATTTTCCGTTGGCGCTTGGTGTGCTTTAGCTGAACCCCGACCATGTGATCCAGATCGGTATTTGGAAGACAATTGCATAGCAGAATCATTAGCTCGGGGTCGTTTGGCAGCTCGTGTTTCATTGATCACCAGCCAACGATTGATTTTCGGAGCCAGATCTCTTTATCGATCAAAATCTTGGGATTTTTTTTTTAATTTTCTGGTTGTAATTGCTTTAACATATCTCGCGCTTAGTTTCATAGGGGCGTATGTGTATTGATCGATTTCTCTTAATCGATTTTATATTTTGTTAATAACTCAATTGTTTCAAAAGCTACAACCGTGATTATTGATTCTGGTGCAAGATACACACCAAACCATTAAATCATCGACAAACTAGCGGAATTCGTTACAATAATAAGAAGAAAACATCGACCAAGAGAAATCGATCAATACAGTTACGCCCCTATGAAACTAAGCGCGAGATATGTTCTGTTTTTGTCATTTTGATTTAGGTTTAGGTAATTGAGTTCCATGAGCTCACGAAAATCTATCAACTCCGAAATGTTGTAATTTTGATGAGTAGCGATCAAAAAATGTTGGAAATAACGGTTCGACTATTTTAGGTTGACGCCTTGATATGATTTGGAGAAAACATGTTCGCTAGGGTTTTAAATGTTTGATTTGACCTTTACCAGTGGTTGGATCTATCATTAGAAGGATCAAGATTATCAAAATCAAAGGGAAAAAAATACGCGAATATAGTAAAAATTGTCTGTTGAAAACGAGTATTCGGAGTATGAATCATGATCAACATTTAAGTCAAAATTGAAGACTTATACACGACAAAATCGAAAAAATCTTCATAAATAAATATACTTTGGAGGTTTAACGATTTTACTCACGAACGGACGAGCCGATTTACAAGATGCTTTGTTTAATTTATATTGATAGAGAATTATAATTTTTCATATCAAATGCGATTTTCTGAAAATTGCGAGATTTTCACAATTTAGAACAAAATACATTGATCTAAAGGAAACTGCAACAGTTGTGAATAAACGCAAGAGATTCAGGATGAAATAGTATTCCATTCTGTCTGAGAAGACTTTCTTTTAGCTTCGATAAAAGTTTATTCAAGGGTTCGTCGCTTAATTTTTTGACCACAAATCGTTCGTTATATTTCCCACAGTACCGCCACTAGGAATGAACGTTCTCAACAAGAGCTTAGTAAACGCCATCACTTAGCTGTCTCCGAAATAGTCTCTCTTTCTCTCTTAGACAGAACAGTCCATGCATCTACCAAATCAAAGACATCGCGCGAAACTTGAACTCATATCTCGCCGCTATTTCGCGGTCCGCGCTCAGTTCGTTTCGTACGCTGGCAGTGTCAGCACGCGGTTCGCGCGCCGTTCCTCCCCCAATCAACGCACGACATCTGGCCGAAGACGGACGCTGATGCGTGATCTTGTTTCCTGCAGAGCTCCCCCTTCACTAAAGTGACACTGGTTAGTTAGTGGTTTGGAACTTGATGTTCAATTTGGATGCGAGAGGAGCATCGTAGTGCGGTGTCTGGACAAGAGTGTTAATTTCGCAACTCCAAGTCGACGAATCTTTCGGCTAACTCGTACTTGAAGTTCAATGTCGTTATCAGCTGCGCCGTTGTCGTCGTCGTTGCTCGCCTGCTGCTGATGATGTGCTCGTGTGAATGTGATGCTTCGAGGTGTTGTCTATTATCGACTGCGATTTCGCGGTCAGGTCGATGAGCAGCTATACCTACCTGTTTGTTTTTTTGGTGGAGAATAGAAGCAGTCTCTCGAACCGGACCGGTGTGGTGTGGCAATAACAACAGCAACAACAGGATTAGTAGTGATGGTGTTTTAGTGCTACCATTGAGATAGAAATGCAAATAGCAGCCCGTTGAGGTTAACTGCCGCGAGACAGAGCAGCGCGCAATTTGGTGCAATTAGGCATCTCGAAGTGATGCAATATCGTGGGGGGATCTCGATTCGATACTGGTGAAGATAGCACAATGAGCGTCTCGAGCGTCGTTGTAGTCGTCGTCGTCGTCGTCGTCGTGCAGAACTAGTCCGATGAAAGCACATACATGCATGAGGCACATGAGTCTACCATTTGATACTAAACAGAGATAAGGATCATTTTTTCAGTAAGATTCAACACTACGCTAAGACACATATTTTACCATAATTTCCAATTTTAATTATTTGCTTCGCTGATTTTCGAGTAAGCACATCCAGTTGCGAGTGAATTTTGGCAAAATAATATTACTCATTTTTTTTGTATTCGAGTTTGTGCCGGTAATTCAGTCAAATAAAACAAATGACTGGTCTGACAGGTTTTGTTCTACTGCTGGTAGATTTTCGTAAATAACACTTTTTGTGGTAGACAAAATCTGCACTCCATCAAAAGAATTAGTTTTGTAGTTTTATAGAACATAAGATGGTATTTGTTCTATTGAAATAACATGTTTCGATATCAATAATGGTGATACAAGGTGCGATTCCGGTGCTCCTAGAGTGCGGTTTATTTTAAGAATTTTTCTGGCTCCTGAAATTTGTGCGCTCAAATGTTTTTTTTCATTGTTGTAAAACTTTAGAAACTTTAACTTCAAAAAATACCCTGACAATAATAAGTTCAAACCTGCTAAAGACCTTGTTTTCAATACATCCCAGCAAACATATGAGACGGGTAAAGCGCTTATACAGTCTGAAATAGTCTTCTTCAGCTTAAAAACTAGCTTATTCAGCTTAAATTGTTTGCTGGGATGTACTTATGAGATAAAAAATGTGTTAGCAAAAGATAGGCGTACCAAACATTTACAAACAAACGACTTGAAAATTAGGTCAAGTTATTTTGATGAAATTCAAACTAAGAGTCGATTTCTTCACCTCCGCTTAGGCCTTAAACCAGGTTTAAACGTATGGTTAAGCACCGCTTAATAGTTAAGCGGAGGTGAAGAAATCGGCCCTAAGAAACGTTGTTTGGGCTGTAATGGTTTTCTAAGTTCTATGAGAAGTTAAACCGTTCACGTAAGGGCCTTAGCCGTGCGGTAAGACGCGCGGCTATACAGCAAGACCATGCTGAGGGTGGCTGGGTTCGATTCCCGGTGCCGGTCTAGGCAATTTTCGGATTGGAAATTGTCTCGACTTCCCTGGGCATAAAAGTATTGTCGTTTTAGCCTCATGATATACGAATGCAAAAATGGTAACTTGACTTAGAAACCTCGCAGTTAATAACTGTGGAAGTGCTTAATGAACACTAAGCTGCGAGGCGGCTCTGTCCCAGTGTGGGGATGTAATGCCAATAAGAAGAAGAAGAAGAAGAAGACGTAAGGGCCACGTGCCACAGCCTGATATGTGTAAGGACATAAACGGGAACCTTCTTACGAACGAGCGTGAGGTGATCCAAAGGTGGCGGCAGCACTACGAAGAACACCTGAATGGCGATGTGGCAGACGAAGATGGCGGTATGGTGATGGACCTGGGAGAACGCGCGCAGGACATAATTCTACCGGCTCCGGATCTCCAGGGAATCCAGGAGAAGATTGGCCGACTGAAGAACAACAAAGCCCCTGGGGTTGACCAACTACCAGGAGAGCTATTTAAACACGGTGGTGAGGCACTGGCTAGAGCGCTGCACTGGGTCATGACCAAGATTTGGGAGGAAGAAGTTTTGCCGCAGAAGTGGATGGAAGGTGTCGTGTGTCCCATCTACAAAAAGGGCGATAAGTTGGATTGTAGCAACTACCGCGCAATCACATTGCTGAACGCCGCCTACAAGGTACTCTCCCAAATTGTATGCCGTCGACTAGCACCAACTGCAAGGGAGTTCGTGGGGCAGTACCAGGCGGGTTTTATGGACGAACGCTCCACCACGGACCAGGTGTTCGCCATTCGCCAAGTACTGCAGAAATGCCGCGAATACAACGTGCCCACACATCATCTATTCATCGACTTCAAAGCCGCATATGATACAATCGATCGGGACCAGCTATGGCAGCTAATGCACGAACACGGATTTCCGGACAAACTGACACGGTTGATCAAAGCGACGATGGATCGGGTGATGTGCGTAGTTCGAGTTTCAGGGGCATTCTCGAGTCCCTTCGAAACCCGCAGAGGGTTACGGCAAGGTGATGGTCTTTCCTGTCTTCGCTTTTGAAGGAGTAATACGAAGAGCAGGGATTAACACGAGTGGTACAATTTTCAATAAGCCCGTCCAGCTATTTGGCTTCGCCGACGACATAGATATTATGGCACGTAACTTTGAGAAGATGGAGGAAACCTACATCAGACTGAAGAGGGAAGCTAAGCGGATCGGACTAGTCATCAACAAGTCGAAGACGAAGTACATGATAAGAAGGGGTTCAAGAGAAGACAATGTGAGCCACCCACCGCGAGTTTGCATCGGTGGTAACGAAATCGAGGTGGTAGAAGAATTTGTGTACTTGGGCTCACTGGTGACTGCCGAAAATGACACCAGCATAGAAATTCGGAGGCGCATAGTGGCTGGAAATCGTACGTACTTTGGACTCCACAAGACGCTCCGATCGAATAGAGTTCGCCGCCGTACCAAACTGACAATCTACAAAACGCTAATTAGACCGGTAGTCCTCCACGGACACGAGACCTGGACGATGCTCGTGGAGGACCAACGCGCACTTGGAGTTTTCGAAAGGAAAGTGCTGTGTACCATCTATGGTGGAGTGCAAACGGCGGATGGTACGTGGAGGAGGCGAATGAACCATGAGTAGCATCAGTTGTTAGGAGAACCATCCATCGTTCACACCGCGAAAATCGGACGACTACGATGGGCCGGGCACGTAGCCAGAATGTCGGACAATAACCCGGTGAAAATGGTTCTCGATAACGAACCGACGGGCACAATAAGGCGCAGCGGGCAAGGTGGATCGATCAGGTGGAAGATAACTTGCGGACCCTCCGTAGACTGCGTAGTTGGCGACGTGTAGCCATGGACCGAGCCTAATGGAGAAGACTCTTATATACCGCACAGGCCACTTCGGCCTTAGTCTGAATAAATAATAACTTAAACCAAATCCCATTATCGCCATCGCAAAAAAAATCCATCCATTATTTACGTAATAGAAAAATTGACTTTTTTCAATCTCCCTCCCCCTATGTCATATTTTTCGTATGAAGCATCTGAAATGTTTGTAGGATTGTCATAGTTCAGGCAACCCCCTTCCCCTCTAAGAGTTAGGTAATTGATGAGTGTTTGCAATTCGTTGCAAAACCCTAATGTTTATCACATGGCAAGTTAAAACAATTTTATTCAATTCTTCGCCATGCGTATTTCGTATTTTTTGTGAAAAAGATAAATTTTTGGTAACTCGTTGCACAAACAACTATTTCGCATCAGACCCACCGTGAATGTACAAGTTTTCCTCCGCGCGAAACAGTACAACCACCCGTGTGTGACATGTTCCGCATGCTCTGCCTTTCTTGTGAACTAAGTGTAAGAAGTAAGTAAGAAACGCTATTGGATCACTCCACAAACGTACTTTTGGAAGCAGGCCTGAAGATTCATAGTGTTCCGCAATAAGTGGTATTATTCGGATGTTATGATAGAGGAATTGTTTTTTTTCCAAAAGTCCCTCCTAAAAAAAATGAAGAAAAAATGTGTTCTAGAAAAAGTTGTCATGTATATGAATGAATCCAAATTGTGTAAATCATTGACAATTATGAAACTTATCTTATTAAGTTATCATTCAAGAGCCCTTGAATGTGCATTTTATCTACACATTTCATGACGAACAGGAAAGACACAATCACTGCTAGATGGATTAATCCGCTTTTTTCCCTCCTAGTTTAGTGCTTCGATGATTTTTGGCTGCTAAATGACATTGAACAGAAGTGAACACTGGAGATTGCCGTATGCCGATGTCGGGAGGGAAACCTGAAACTGAAGTAAATTTCGGATGATTTAAAGTACTTCGTGTGTGTCCCCGCATTTTTCGGTGCACGCTTGAAAGTGAAGTGGTACAGTTTTGTTAGCTCTTCAGTGCGGTGAAGGTGCTTGAACCACAACGAGTGTGACATTTGCAAATTATTGAACTCGGAATATATTCAACGGTGTCATGGAATGAATGCTGTTTGTTGTTCACTCTTATTTTATTTTTTTTATTGGAATTGTTTAGTCATGTTCGACTTGCTTGGAAATTAAAAAAAAACTATCATAAATTGATCCTCTAACAGCCTGCAAAAAATGCGGACGCATCATTTGTTACGAGGGTTATAGCTACTTTAGTAACATTTTGGTTTTATGCTGGTTTAGAACACTCTTGAAGAGTAAATTATGGTCTTCAAGAGCGTTATATAACTTAAAATGTCACTTCGGTAAAGAATGTTGCTTGTATTGTTTTTTGAGAGCCAAAGTGGAAATGCCTGGCTTTGTTTATTATATTGAATTGAACAACATATTTTGGTTATACCAGTTCTAAAAGTGATACAAACTATAATTGCCGTTGGGCAAACTAGTAGATGTACGTGAAAAATACTTGTTTAGTATGTCTTGGAGCTTCCAAACCTTTCTTAAATTTAGATCTTAATATTCTACATGACCAACAAAGCGTTTCGTGGGGTCTCGATTGTAATTTGAAGTTGAAACAGCTTCTTGGGACAAAATATCATGGTTATTTACAAATTTCAGTATTCCCAGGACTTAAACATTCAATCAATACACCAAACTATCCTTCAGTTCTGATCTTGGTCGTCGTCAGTACGATCAACAAAACGCTATACTATAGGCTATAGGACTATGAAACACTACTTGGCTATCTTCTATATAATAAAAATGAAATGGCCTGTGTTCGTATACGCATAACTCGAAAACGGCTGGATGGATTTTGTTCTTTACTTCAACAGATATGTTCGTTATCGTTTCCGACGGGTTTATATGATATTTTATCATGTGAAAATTACGAGTAAGGTTGAGTAAATCTTGAAATACTAAAATTAAGATTCGTATGAAAATTTCGCATGGGCTTTGTCTGTGAGAGCCACCCTAGTTACGCATCTAACTTCAGCAACCAACAGCAGTAGAGCAGATCGTCGCCGGACCGGTGATATTCTGTTGAAGATAGTCTTTGTTCTACCGGTCGCTCGACGGCCGGCCAAATGTGCATGACCTAGGCCAACGATCACTTTCCCTTTCGATCGTGCCTCCGGTGACGTCATCGATATGTGATAGGAGAAAGATAAGGATCGGTTTGATAGATAAGAGCGGGAGAGAATGGGCTATCGTAGTTTTAGGTAGCAAGCAAATTCACCACACACTTTTCGGGTTCGGTTTTCTAGAATAAACTCAGGAGATTAGTTTTAGTTGATATTGATCCACAGTCAAAAACGGTCCTGCGAGACCGATTGTGCGTTATAGATTATAAGCTTAATGTTAGATTTAAGTCGAAAATATATGTAGTGTGTTAGAAGTCCGCGTTGAATAAATCGTGTTTTTTGCTAAGTGTCGTGTGTGCTACTATTGTTGTCCGTAGAAGAACTGCCCATCGAGCATCCCCACCAAATCTACTGAGCTATCATCGTTGGTCCAGGTATCCTACATAATTGGTCCTTCGAACCGGATGCCTGAGGACCGTACCAGCAAGGATCCAACGCTCGATTACCGCCACAGGACAGCATACAAAGCACACAATTCACACACAATTCAATTCAGTTTTGTGTTCTACGGAAGAAAAGGAGTGTCGCCATCATTTCGCGGGATAATTAGCGAGGCATAAAAGGATTATCGCCATCGCATCTGATGTCAAGGGACATCAAAGGATTCTTTGTCATCGAGTTTGCGCGTCGCTTGGGTAAGCGCCATTGAACTCGGTACACTTTGGATTATTGGCTCCTTTTTGGATGATCTGGAACGGCTTTCGGTTTGGACTGGACACTACCCGGTTCGGATTCCTGTTTTCCAGGTAATTAATCAAAGAATAGTGTATGTCCTACCGAAGCATAGGCTACCGTGATTCTAACACCATTTTTCGACTTTTATCTGGACTAAAAACTCTTCGACCACGGCATTTGGACCATTGATGACCAACCGGTCCTGATGAGGACGATTCCATGCCCCAGTGCTACACTTGCATCGGCCAACGACAATCCTTGGAATTCGGACAGGAAGTAAAGATCGAATGCGTCGCATTTACGTGCACGTTTTGTCATCATCGTCATCATTCTCATCCTGAGTGATTAGTGCAATCACCTGCTCTGTTGGTGGCTTTCATCGTTACATCGATCCCGGCTAGGACATTGCGGTGGCGCGAAAGTAATAGTCCCGGATTGAATCGTCGCAGCTACGAATATTCATCGACTCTGGTTGCGGTCTACTGGAGAACTACAGTTATCAACCCTGCTTGCATACCGCATCCAACACACGCCAAGGGATTCCACCAGAAGAGGCAGCGACATCGATTAATCGTCCAGGTTAGTTAATTAGAGCTAGGTATATGCCTGCCGAAGCTTGGGCAGCAGAAATACACCTGTTAATTGATTTTACATCCTCTTCGATTGCGTGGGCGTGTCCCTGATTTTCCAACTGCATATTTCGATCGGTTTGCTGAATTTTGGAGATTTGGTACGGTTCTTAATTGATTGATTGGTTACTACTGACGTCAAAATTTGAGATTGTGCATCATCAAAAAGTAGTGCATTCACTCAACCGATTGGACAATTGCAGAGCTGTTGGTTCCTCCAGGTAGGCTGCCACGGTATATGTCCAGTCGAGGCTGGTGATTTGTATACTACATACTGGTTTTCCTCCTCTTTATCCCTCACGTACAACCGAGAATTATCGTACATAGTGGCTGCGTGGGCATTGCTGAAGCTGACTGATTGGCGCTGCTGATCATCCTAGTAGCGAATTGTTTTCCTGTTAAGGTCAGTTAAGCTGGAATAGTGTGTGTCCGCCGAAGCGAAGGGACCCTACGGTATATTACATCACCTCTCTTTCTACCCCACATTCACTACCGCCCTATTGAGGAACGATGGCACCCTCGAAGAAGCCCGTGAAGAAGATGTCATCCCTTAAGCTGTTGATGGTCAAATTAAAGCAGATTGAGGCTGCTTTCAACGATGTCTACCGTTTCAGTAGGGGGATTCAAGAGACTACATCCCTCACACAGATTCTTCTTCGACTGGAGAAAATTGACGATCTTTGGGAAAGGTACGGAGCTACTTTGGTGGAAATTCAATCCCACGAAGATTTCGATGAGGAGGATGTGGACGACGAGGGTGAAAGTGATGCTCTTAATAAAAATAGGCAGGAATTTAGTGATCGCTACTATGAGGTTAAGGCAGTGTTAACAGACCAGGTTAGGGAAAGACAAGAACCAGCTACATTAAACCAATCTGTACTAGGTGATCCTCCAGCACCAGCTGCACTCGAACGTGTACGCCTTCCGCAGATTCAATTGCCAGCCTTTAATGGGGAGATAGACGAATGGTTAAGTTTTAGGGATCTGTTCACTTCCTTGATCCATTGGAAGACAGATTTACCTGACGTAGAAAAGTTGCACTATTTAAAGGGCTGTCTGCAAGGAGAACCTAAAACCTTGATCGATTCTCTTCAGATCACTGCGGCCAACTATCAGGTCGCATGGGGAATGCTGACCAAACGCTATAACAACAGCAAATTGTTGAAGAAGCGGCAAATTCAGTCTCTTTTGAAGCTACCCGTTCTCGCCAAGGAATCTGCCTCGGAGCTACACCTTTTAGTTGAAGGTTTTGAAAAAATCGTGCAAACTTTGGACCAAATCGTACAACCGGGCGACTACAAAGACTTGTTGTTGGTGAATCTGCTGTCGTCGCGTCTAGATCCATGTACTCGTCGTAGTTGGGAAGAGTTCTCTTCAACTAAAGAACAGGATACACTGAAGGAGCTTACCGAATTCCTTCAACGACGCGTCCGCGTCCTAGAATCCTTGCCTTTCAAGGCTGCAGATTGCACGAAATCAATCCATCAACCCGCATCCAGGCAGAAGGTATCTGCTGTAAAGAATAGCTTCAGTACCGTGCAAGTGTCCGGGGGACGCTGTCCAGCTTGCACTGGGACTCATCCTCTGTTCCAGTGCGGCACTTTCCAACGAATGTCAGTGGCGGATAAGGATTCGTTACTACGGTCGCATTCGTTGTGCAGGAACTGTTTCAGGCAAGGACATCAAGCCAAGGAATGTCAGTCCAAGTATTCCTGCAGACATTGTAAGGGTAGACATCACACACAGGTCTGTTTTAAGTCGGAAAGGATTTTAACCTAAGGCCATCATCCAAGCAACGTGGTAACAACGTGGCAAAAGGAACCCCAGAACCTACTCCATCGACATCTGGCTCTACTTGGTAGCTAACCTGGCGGCTACGGACAGCTTGGTGGCAGACACAGTTCACCAATGCTCGTCGAAGGTTTTGTTGGCAACAGCAATTGTCGTTGTTCAGGATGACGGCTGCAAAAAGATTCCTGCTCGTGCTCTCCTCGATTCGGGATCAGAGAGTAATTTCATTACCGAGCATCTCAGCCAGCGGCTGAGTAAGGTTAATATTTCGGCTCACGGCATTGGTCTGTCAGCAATCAAAGTGAACCAACGGATTGTGGCTACGATTCGCTCTCGTCTTTCGGAGTTCTCTCGCCAGATGGGCTTTCTGGTACTTCCGAAGGTAACAAGCAATCTTCCTACTGCTAACGTCAACATCGCTGGTTGGACAATACCTAAAGGAGTCGAGCTCGCCGATCCATCCTTTTGTGTGTCATCAGGGTGGATTTCGTTCTTGGAATTGAAGGATTTTTTTTGACTATTTCGACTCTGGCAGGAAAATCGAGCTTGGAGCTAAAAATCCAGCATTGCATGACTCCGTATTTGGTTCGATTGTCAGTGGAGGATTCTCCGAAGATATTCAAGGTTCGCAAAGCAGCTGTAACATCGCAACTACAGATCGATTAGAACATCTACTTACTCGATTCTGGGCCATGGAGGAAGCAGACTCCACGAATAGCTATTCCCCCGAAGAATCTCGCTGTGAAGCCATCTTCTCGAAAACAGTTCAACGCAGATCCGATGACCGCTATTCCGTAGCACTTCCCAAGAACGAAAATGCCATTTCCAGGTTGGGAGAATCTAGGAGATCGCATTTCGGCGGTTTCTGAGCACCGAACGAAGGCTTATCAAGGATACTAATCTTCAGAAGCAGTACATAAGGTTTATGGAGGAGTACCTGCAGTTAGGTCATATGCGAAAGGTTGAAGAGGATCCAGAAGCGACTAAACGATGTTTTCTCCCTCATCATCCGGTGGTCAAAGAGGCCAGCACCACCACTAAGGTCCGCGTGGTGTTCGACGCCTCCTGTAAGACTGCTTCGGGATTGGCGTTGAATGAGGTATTGCTGGTAGGGCCAGTTATTCAACAGTCTCTCCGATCAATCATCCTTCGTAGTTGCATGAAACAGATTCTCTTGGTGGCGGACGTTGAGAAGATGTTCCGGCAGATACTTGTGCACCCTGAGGATAGGCCATTCCAATCTATTCTCTGGCGTCCGTCTCCTTTGGAGGAGGTATGTGTGTACGAGCTGAACACCGTAACCTACGGAACGAAACCGGCCCCGTTCTTGGCAACTCGTACACTGACTCAACTGGCCATGGATGAAGGAGAACGGTACCCGCTGGCGGCGCAGGCAATTACAGAGGACACGTACATGGACGACGTCATCACCGGCTGCGATAACTTGGAGGATGCCAAGAAGATACAGCAACAACTAGACGAGATGACAAGATCCGGTGGTTTTCAGCTTAGGAAATGGGCGTCAAATTGTGCTGAGGTCCTGAAGAGTATCCCGGACGACAATCGTGCAATTCGTCTGGCGGAAGGCATAAATCTCGATCCAGATCCATCGGTGAAGGCATTGGGTCTGACTTGGTTACCGGAAAGGACGTATTCCGCTTTCAATTCGACGTTCCACCGGTCGAGTCAGTTGAAACATTGACAAAACGGAAGATTTTATCGATCATCGCTACTTTGTTTGACCCGTTAGGGTTCATAGGCGCTACTACGACCGCTGCAAAGGTGTTTATGCAGCTACTCTGGACGACCCTAGATGAATAAGGTCAGAAGTTGGACTGAGACTAGCCATTACCTCCGATGGTGGGTGAGTCCTGGAGGAAATTACACGTTCAACTGCCAATACTCAACGAAATCCGGATAGAGCGATGCGTAATCATTCCCAACGTGGTGAATGTGCAGTTCAACGATTTCTCTGATGCATCGCATAAGGCTTATGGTGCATGTCTTCATATCTGCAGTCAAGCTGTGGACGGAAACGTGAAGATTAAGATGTTATCCTCGAACTCCCGAAGAGGTTTCCCCTCTTGAACCTCAAACAATCCCTCGTTCAGAACTCAGTGGAGTGTTGATCGCTGCACAGCTCTTCGAAAAAGTACGGCAAACAACTAACCTCCAACTTCGAACATTTTGGGTAGATTCTTCGTGTGCTCTACGGTGGATTCAGGCTTCACCTTCTACGTGATCCACATTTGTCGCAAATAGGGTTGCGAAAATCCAGGCACTCACGGAAGGCTGCGTTTGGAGGCACGTAGCTGGTGTTGAAAACCCAGCAGATTTAGTTTCGAGAGGTATAGGACCAAAGGACATCGTTAACAACGGTTTCTGGTGGCACGGACCGAGCTGGTTAGCTAAAGAGCGAAGCAATTGGCCAAATTCAAATCCTGATCTAAAAGAAGAAGGCGAGGAAGAAAGAAGACGTACTGCAGTTGTCGTTACAGCATCAGCAGTGGCAGATTTCAACGAAGGTTTCATTTCCACAACGAATTCCTACACTACGTTAATTCGCCGCGTAGCTATTTGGCAGCGGTTGATACGATCGCTTCAAACACCGGAGGATCGTCCAAATGGGTTCTTGCGAGCAGATGAGCTACGGCAAGCAGAATGTACTCTGATACGGAAGGTTCAAGAAGAGGTATTTCCGGACGAACTACTGGCGGTTCGGAAAAAGGAATCAGTAGGAAGAAGGTCGCCACTACGATGGTATCACCCACATGTATGCGAAAATGGTATTCTCAGGGTCGGTGGGCGTTTATGTCACTCGGACGAACATTTCGATACCAAACATCCCATGGTACTTCCGGCAAGACACCGTTTGACCAGGTTGATTTTCGAGCATTATCATCTCCGATTGCTCCACGCCGGTCCGCAACTTCTTCTGGCAACGGTTCGGCAACGTTACTGGCCTCTTGGTGGAAGGAACGTTGCAAGGCAGGTGGTCCATAAATGCGTAACGTGTTTCAGGTCAAAACCAAGACAAGTGCAGCAGTTCATGGGAGAGTTGCCGTCATCGAGAGTCACGGTTTCGCGTCCGTTTTCTAAGGCTGGAGTGGACTACTTTGGTCCGGTATATTTGCGACCAGTACCACGTAGGGCTGCTGTGAAGGCGTACGTAGCCATTTTTGTATGCATGTGCACAAAGGCAGTACACATGGAACTGGTTTCCGACTTGTCCACGGAGAGATTCTTGCAAGCACTTCGACGTTTCACCGCACGGAGAGGAAAGGCTACTGATTTATATTCGGACAACGGTACGAATTTCGTTGGAGCCCGCAACCAGCTGAAGAAACTCTTTCGACTTTGGAAACATCCCGAACATCGAAAATTTGTGACCACGTTTTGTACCAGTGAAGGGATTAGCTTGCATTTCATTTCTTCACACTTTGGAGGATTTTGGGAAGCGGCTGTACGATCAGCAAAATACCACATTTTGCGGGTATTTGACTCCAATCCAGTCTCCCACGAGTAGATGTTAATACTCCTTGATTAATTGGACGCCTGTTTGAATTCCAGGCCACTGACAGTTCGATTCGACCCACGATTTTGAGTCTCTGACCCCGGTGCATTTCTTAGTTGGCAGTTCCCTTCACTCGATTCCTGAACCAGACTCACGGCCGCTACCCACGAATAGCCTCAGGCAATACCAACTGATGCAGCAGCAACTTCAACATTTTTGGGATAGATGGAAGAGAGAGTACCTCTGTCAGCTTCATAGCAGGGCCAAACGTTGGTCACCGCTGATACACTTTGAAGTTAATCAGCTCGTTGTTATCCAGGACAAAAATCAGCCAACCATGCATGGGACGTATTATGCAAGTTCACCCGTGAGAGTCGTAACCCTTAAGACATCGTCAGGAGAATTGCGACGGGCAGTGGAAACACTTTGCCTACTGCCAACCTCTGAAACAGCTACCAGCGAAACTTAAATGCAAACCGTCCAAATCGAAGAGGATTTGTTTATTTGTAGGTACAGAAATCATCATTTCTGGATGGGTGAGGATGTCTGTGAGAGCCACCCTAGTTACGCATCTAACTTCAGCAACCAACAGCAGTAGAGCAGATCGTCGCCGGACCGGTGATATTCTGTTGAAGATAGTCTTTGTTCTACTGGTCGCTCGACGGCCGGCCGAATGTGCGTGACCTAGGCCAACGATCACTTTCCTTTTAGATCGTGTCTCCGGTGACGACATCGATATGTGATAGCAGAAGATAAGGATCGGTTTGATAGATAAGAGCGGAGAGAATGGGCTATCGTAGTTTTAGGTAGCAAGCAAATTCACCACACACTTTTCGGGTTCGGTTTTCTAGAATAAACTCAGGAGATTAGTTTTTAGTTGATATTGATCCACAGTCGAAAACGGTCCTGCGAGACCGATTGTGCGTTATAGATTATAAGCTTAATGTTAGATTTAAGTCGAAAATATATGTAGTGTGTTAGAAGTCCGCGTTGAATAAATCGTGTTTTTTGCTAAGTGTCGTGTGTGCTACTATTGTTGTCCGTAGAAGAACTGCCCATCGAGCATCCCCACCAAATCTACTGAGCTATCATCGTTGGTCCAGGTATCCTACAGGCTTTTTTGCCAACTATGCAGGACAACGTCTCCCGGGTCGACTAGTTGTAAATATATTAGAATATTCGCAAAACATCAACTGTACTTTAAACTATTCCTGAGTTCAGATCTTGAAGGTCGGTATGGCCAACAAAGTGATCTACGGCCTTGCTTTTGAGGTACCTCCATAGGACATCATTCCCTATTATGATCATGTCACATTATTTCCTCGACATATGTGTCGCTCCGAATTATTCTTGAGTGCAGATATTGAAGGTCTGTATAGCAGAGCTTGGACGAATGAAGCAATGAAGTTGAGGAACGATGCACCATAAAAACTCCCGAGGAAGGTAGCATCATGAGAGAACAGTTTCAAGGTGCTTAGTGAAGAATGCTTCCTCGCTCCATATGGCACTGTTGTACGGAACAGTTGAAGGGTGAAATCAAGCACCCGCGGATTCAGAGAATATTTAACTCTCTTGCCTCACTTATACTGAGCTGCGCATTTCTATTAGAATGAATGTGTAAAGGAGACTTAGGGAAGAACGATCCAAAATGCACCCCTTAAGCTTTTTCGGTGCTTTTGCCCATGTAAACAAAAATACCCAACAATTTCAACGTATAGGTGCAAAATTTACAAACCCAGCTACATTTCACAATGATCTCCTATTCAAAACAATAAGGTTTTTATGACTTTCTAACGCATTTAAAAAATGTTTTCCTGGGAAAAAATGCCCGAATGGTGGTCTAAAATGACTCAATTGCATGTAAAATGATGATGAACGCATGGTTGTTTGTTTTTCCTTAATGGATTGAACTACAATCTTACGGATGTGGTGGAAGAATAGCAAATCGTTAAATTTGAGTGCATATGAAGGGATTTTTTTCCAATTGAGCTCAATGATGGACAAACAATTATGAATTGTAATGGTAATATTCGTTCATAAATGTACTACAACAGATTATATGAGTAATTTTATGAGTGAGGCCATTTAGCCCCAGGGGTGCATTTTGGACCGTTCTCCTCATGCAGGCTCTCTCTTGTTCGTGCAGCAAGCAGCACGTCATCAAACGAACACCAATCGGTGCACCGAAATTAATACCTCACTGTGGGCTAAAACGAAGCATTCGTTTGTTATTAAACGAATTTTCCAAGGCCTGCTGTATAGTCACCAAAGCGCTCTACGGAGCCTTTGCCATCGTTTTGAATGAATCGCCTACATTGAGCGTGCTTACGCGGCACACTAGGAGTTATCTTTCTGAAATCAGTATGGCGAAAAGCATCTAAGGTTCTAGTAATCTAAGGTAATATCTCTAAAATAATCACCTTAACCAAAAAAATATTTGGTAGGCGTAGTAGTGGACACCTTCCTACACAACTGGTACCTAATAGATTTTCGTAAAAAGATCCTGCTGTTGAGAAAACCTGCGTCAGATGTCTTTCGCCATACAAACTTCAGGTGGTTAACTCATGCTGGCTATTTTTACATATACGTTAGCGCCTGAAAAAGGCAGCGGCGGGTAGGAAACCAACCATTGTATCCCGGGCAGTGCAATGAAATATCATTTAAATGTAAAGATATGCCATGCATAAGAACAAACTAATGGTACTTGGTATTGATCACTTCTTACGAATAGCATAACTTGATCTCCTCATGATATTTTAGTTCAAAATATTGATATTTTACCTTATGGATCATGTACACTAGGGCAGTTCAAATTTCAAAAATGTTTGAAAATTCCAACTCCCATATGTTTATTAGCATCATTTTGATAATATATAGGTCCTGGCAAAATTTCAGGCAATTCGGTGGCCATTTAGGGTGGCGCTTGAGAATCAATTTATGTTTACATGGAAATTTGTATGGAAAAAACTTTAAATTTATTCAAATCCCCCTACAACTCTTAAATCGTGATGAATTCAAATAAACATCCCCAACCTCCATTTTTGGAGTCTATTTGAGCTCAACCAACTCATTAATTTTGATTTATATTTTCACTGCTACGTTGAGGCTAATTACACCATTTTAGCCATTTATCTCATATTCACACTGTTAATAGAACCGTTCAATCGACTCATAACTAATGTGTGATCCGAAGGTCCCTTTTATATAGATTCCAAAAAGGGAGGTTGGGGATGTTTCTTTGAATTCATCACAATTTGACAATTGTAGGGAGACTTGAATAAATTTTAAGTTTTTCCCATACAAATTTCCATATAAACATAAATTGACTTCGCGCCACCTCTAAATGTCCACCGAATTGCCTGAAATTTTGCCAGGACTCCTATATTATCAAAATGATGCTAATAGACATATGGAGTTGGAACTTTCGAACATTTTTGAAATTTGAACTGCCCTAATGTACACCTCCGGTGGTGCAAAGGGCCGATTTGAAAGATCTCCATCCTGAGCGTTGCCCGGCTATCGCTTTTACCTGTTGCCAGGTTAGATTTCAGTCGACTTCTTTTATTTCTTTATTGAGGCTTCGTTTCCGCCCCTACGTAGAGTGTGGCCGACCCAGTCCCACTTCCGATCCCGAATTTCTGTTGCTATCGGCCTCTGGTGCCAACGACGATGGAGCTCGTTGTTTGAGATCCAGTTATGAGGCCACCAGGCCCGAATTATATACCGAAGGCATCTGTTAATGAACACCTGCAGTCGTTGAGTGTTCTCCACTGATACACACCATGTTTCGCTAGCGTATAACAGCACAGATTTCACGTTAGAGTTGAAAATTCGTATTTTGGTGCGTTCACTTATCTGCCTGTTTTTTCAGATATTTCTTAAACTCGCAAAGGCAGCCCTTGCTTTCTTGATCCGTGCGCCTATGTCGATCTTGGTACCGCCGTCTGACGCCATTTGGCTACCAAGATATTGGAAGCTTTCAACATTCTCCACTGGTTGCCCGGCTACTGTGAAACTGGAAGGAGTCACCGTGTTTACATCCAACGATTTGGTTTTGTTGACGTTGATGACTAAGCCTGCCGAAGAGGAGCGCTCGGCAAGGTCGTTGAGCTTACTCTGCATATCAGAGCGCCGTTGCGTGAGGAGTGCAACGTCATCAGCCAATTCGAAGTCGTTTAGATGCTCCATGGTTATAGGCTGCCATAACAGCCCGCGGTTTGGTTCACGGTCAATCGCATCTACCAGAATCTCGTCGATTACGATGAGGAACAGTAACGGTGATAGAATACATCCTTGCCTCACACTAGCTACGACCCGGATAAGGTCGGACAAGACCCCATTATGCACACGAGAAGGCCTCGTACTGTGCCTCGATGAGGCCGATGATTTTCTCAGGAACCTCCTTGCGTCTCAGGGCGCCCCACATATTCTCGTGACTGAGACGGTCGAAAGCTTTTTCGTAGTCAATGAATACCAAGTAAAGGAATTCTTGGAATTCATTGACCTGCTCCAGAATGATACGGAGCGTAACAATATGGTCCACGACAGGATCTTCCGGCACGGAACCCGGCCTGCTGCCGCCGGAGAGTCGCATCGATCTTCTACAGAATCCGGGCTAGGGTAATTTTGCATAGAACTTTGAGAACGGTACAAAGGAACATAATGCCTCGCCAGTTATCGCATACAGTCAGGTCACCCTTTTTGGGCACCTTCACTAAGATACCTTGCATCCAGTCGACCGGGAAAAATGCAATGTCCCAGATATTACGACATAAACGATGCAGTAGTTGAGCGGATGTCATGGGGTCAGCTTTGAGCATCTCGGCTGATATGCGATCGACCTCTGGGGCTTTATTCGATTTCATGCTTTGGATGGCTGTTTGAATCTCTAGCAGTGATGGAGCTTCGGTATTGACGCGTGTTATACGTCGAGGTATCGTAGAGCAGGCGAATGTCCCCGGTTGCAGCGGCTCTCTCCTTCGTCGGCCAAAGAGTCTGCCCACGCTCCTTGTCCCGTCAACATGAGCGTTTTACTTCCTTCTCAAGAGCCGAGTATCATTGACGGGCTAAGACTTTGGCTCCTCTGGTTTTTGATCGCTCTATCGCGGCTTTAGCTTCTCTTCGCTCCTCTATCTTCCTCCAGGTCTCATCGGTGATCCATTGTTTTCTCTGGGTGCGTAGTTCGCCCAGATTATTCTCGCTGGTGGCGATGAAGGCATTCTTGATGGCAGTCCATTGGTCTTCCACGCTGCCACCTTCCGGAATATCAGCAGCACGCGTCTCCAGTTCTTCAACGAAGGACCGTTTAACCGTGGCATCTTCCAGTCGGCGTGTGTTGAATCGTCGTCCAACTCTTTCCTCCTGCCGACGAATTCGCGCAATGCGCAGGCGTATTTCGCCGATGAGGAGGTGATGATCAGACGCGATATCGGCACTACGTTTATTCCGTACATCAAGAAGGCTCTTTTTATTTTTGGTTGATGCAGATGTGGTCGATTTGATTTTCTGTAAAGCCGTCACGGGAGACCCACGTTACCTTGTGAACCGGTCAATGAGGGAAGATCACCATGTCGTTATTACCACAAAATTCTGCGAACAGCTCTCCGTTTTCGCTCATTTCTCCGAGACCATGGCGTCCCATAATGCGCTCATGGTTCGAGTTGTCAGATCCGATCTTCGCATTGAAGTCGCCCAAACAGATCTTGATATCACCCTTTGGAATTCTATCTACGACGGCATTGAGTTGATTGTAGAAGTTCTCTTTGTCTTGCAGATCGGCAGCATCGGTTGGCGCATAACATTGGATTATTGTAAGGTTTCGGACCCGTGTTCTAAATCTGGCAACACTTCATAAGCGCAGAGTGTGCCTAAGCGCTTAGTAGGAAGCCAACTCCGCGATGCCGGGGAGCGTGTTCACCTCGTAAACCAGAGTATAGCAGAACTTGTCCCGACGGCGTTCTGTGTTCTCCAAAGTTTGGCCAATGAACTTCACTCAGTCCCAGGATCTCAAGCTTCATGCGGCGTGTCTCATTGGCAAGTTGTGCCAATTTGCTCTACTGGGCTAGGGTTAAAACGTTAAATCGTCCGTTGTTTCGCGCTAAGAGTCGTCGCCGTAAAATCAGTCCGTATTCTTCCATTATCGGATTCTCGAACAAATTGATGTTTCGGGAACAGTAGGTTGTTGGCCCAAGGTTCCCTATCCACCGGGATGGGGCTGCCATCTTAGGTATAGCTTCCGGGGAATAGCATTTCATACTCAGCCTGGATGCCAGAACAGACGCTGTTGGAGCCGCACCTCCTTGGTGAACAGACGCTCGATCAGTCGGGTCAAATTTGTTTAAAGTCCCACCCAACACCAGGACTAGGCTAGTGCGCTTTGAGCGGCACACGGTCGCTTTGATAGGGCCTGCTTGGGGACACATGCAGATTTTTATAGAAGTTCAACGGAGCCCACTGTCGAACCCCACCACATCCTAGGCAGACCCCACATGACGCACCCTCTAACTCTAGCTGATGTCAGAAGGACAACAGTGCCGTGGAAGCGTGAGTATTGGAACTTGTGAGGACCAGAGCTATGTTAGGTGCCTCTTCCCGGATGTCAACTCACCAATTCATTGGAACTGCTTCAGATAACATCAATCCACTATTGTAAACATGTCACCGTTTTCTCAGGATATCAACGGTTTAGTTTTGAACACTTTGAAAGGAATTTTGAGTAGAAATAGATCCACAAAACGCCAATACGCTATTCTGAACATGTTTAAGATTTCCTCAAATACCAATTGTACGTCAAACCTTTTTCGCGTTCGTATCTTTAAGGTATTTTTGTCAGTAAAGCGATCTATGGGGTATCGGTCTTTCTTTTGAGTTGAAATAGCTCCATGAGGCATCTCTGTGTTATTATAAATACGAGCACCTTTCGTACTGCAAAGTATTCTTGAGTTGAGATATTGCAGGTCTGTATGGCCACCAAAGCGTTCTTCGTTGGCTTGTTCCCACTTTAAGATGAAAATTTCTTCATAGAATGTTCTTCTTCTTCTTCTTCTTCTTCTTCTTCTTCTTTTTCTTTTTCTTCTTCTTCTTCTTCTACGGCTCTACATTCCAACTAGAACATGGCCTGCTTTTCAACTAAGCATTTTCTTATTAAATATTTCGCTATTATAAACATATCATAGTGTTCTCAAACTCAGCTGTGCTCGGAATTATTGTTGAGCTCAGATCTCTATCTGTATTGTTGGAAAAATGGTTCACCCGTGGTCATAATTTTGAGTTGAAGAAATCTATTGGACGTCATTTATCTATCATATACAGATCACAATATCCCCAGAATCCATCTTCAATTAGTTTTGAGAATAGTGTATAGTAGACCTCTTCATGTTTTCAAACAGTATCAAAAATTCAATCGGTCAGCCCAGCATCACAATTCTTATGCTAAAATAAGTCTCCTATCAAATTTTCAGCTAATTCAGATAAAATTTCGAGGTGGCTCAAGTCGATTTAGTGTTTTTGGGCTATTTTCAATTTTGGAAAAAATCTAACAAGAGATATAAACGTCGAAAACTATCGCAACAACCTCTATACGGAAGCTTTTGGTGTGCTCTACAAGTCTTGTAAACATTGCGATTCGTTCCGATCACGTTTTATCCATGTTAAAGTGATTTTCAAGCTTTTAAGTGCATAAAAATACTGTTTCCCCCAAAAGTCGTTGTTCTACAAAATTCTTGAGTTTATGACAAATGATTGTTAATTTATTATATTATTATTCTTCTTTTTTCCCTGGAAACTTGAGTAATATAATTGCCTATGTGTGATTCACCGTTAAATTCTTAAAAATCAGAAGCTGAACATTTGTAATAAATTTGCACGTTAGGATTTCTTCAAGCAAGTTGTTCGAACAAAACATAAATTAAATCATATGATATTTGATGCTTACAACAAACGACTTCCAAATTTTGTTAAATTCATTATATGTCTGCATGCTTTTAATATTGAGTGCATTGTAGTAACAAGTGAAATCGAAGCTTCTTTGTTTGAACAACTTGTTTGAAAAAATCTCAGCGTGCAAATTTATGACAAATGTTCAGCTTCTGATTTTTAAGAATTTAACGGCAAATCGCACATGGGCAATTATTTTACTCAAATTTCCAGAGAAAAAAGAGGATCTATAATATAATAAATTAACAATCATTTGTCATAAACTCAACAATTTTGTAGAACAACTACTTTTGGGGGAAACAGTATTTTTTGCACTTAAATGCTTGAAAATCACTTTAACATGGACAAAACATGAACGGAACGAATCGCAATGTTCCCAAGACTTGTAGAGCACACCAAAAGTTTCCGTATAGAGGTTGTTGCGATAGTTTTCGACGTTTATATCTCTTGTTAGATTTTTTCCAAAATTGAAAATAGCCCAAAAACACTAAATCGACTTGAGCCACCTCGAAATTTTATCCGAATTAGCTGAAAATTTGACAGGAGACTTATTTTAGCATAAGAATTGTGATTCTTGGCTGACCGTTTGTTTTTTTTATACTTTTTGAAAACATGAAGAGGTCTAGTGTATAGTCTATAGTGATGTAACGATGTCCCGAGAGCTGATCCAAGTCATAAATATGGTAGAGATAATGCATATTTTCTTGTTAAATATTAAGAATATCAATATCTGAACTTAAGGACAGTTTTAATTGTCGTAGATATTCTGATAATATTTTAAAATGTTTAAAATGGTAGTATGGTATGTCCCTCTAGTAGCTGATCCAATTCATTACAAATGAGGGGACATCGCATATCTGCATGTTGATTATTTATCCATGTATTTTATTCCATTCTGGTTATGGGCTATGGCTGCTTAAAGCTAATACTTGAAAGGAACTTGGTTTATGTCTATTGCCATAGTTGTTCAGTAATAAAGGTCAAATAATGACTAAACTCTTTGAGCAACATTGTTGCATTGCATGAAAACGAGATCGCCTTTCGTTTTCGCACGTCCATCTGTCGACCACAAATCCAACAAAGATTTCCTATCTATTCTGAAGCAACAAACAGCGGGTCGTGCATGCGTTCTCCCCGTCAAAATATTAGCCTTGAGTTTGTTTATTTTAAGGATCGACAGACAATATCTCGCTTTTCGCATACATAATTCTTTTCAAGCACATGCTGCGGTGGCTCCGGCAGCACTTCACTGGGTCTCATTTGTCCGACGACAACCGCTCTAGATCCGAGAAGTGTGTCCTACCTCGATACAAAAGATTTCTACCGTTCCTCATCGCGAACCAGTTAGTAGGTTAACCTTTTGCCATATGGCGCACTGAATGAATCTAGTTCTGGATCACGTTTTAGCACACCTAATAAAACAAGAGGTTGTGCTGAAATAACGATCTACTAGCCAGGTCCGGTTCAAGGTTAGGGAAGTCGATTCAACGAGGAAGTATTATTCGGTATGCACTTCATCACACACAGCGTGACGTAATAATAATAATAATAGGAATAAGCAAGGGAATAACTTATTTTGCAACATAACTTTTGAGTATGACTAAAACTTGGCGCGATTAGTCATTGATAAATTCACTCGCTACAATGAGCCCCTGCGATCCACTGAACGAGCGAACTATGAAAATGGAATTTCTTTAATCAATATTAATGACCAACGATTTTTTACTATAGTTCTTCGTCTGTGGAGTATGAGGAATAAACAAAACATACTGAAAAGATGACAACAAAAATAAAAAGCCTTATTGCGAAATTGAGCAATTATGGTGTAGTAAAAGCCTTCAAAGAACATCATGATTGAAGGCAACTTATACTTAACAAAATAAATGAGTGTTAAAATGTAGAGCTTTCGACTAGCCCAGGGTTGTGGCCGGCCCTGACTTTAACAGCTCCAATTAAGTCTCACACCGAGCAACTGCAGCGCGCGCAGGTCATAATTGTGCTCCCCCAATTGTGCAAACCCGCATCTGGGTTTTACTGAGAACAAAGCGCAGTGCAGAGTGTTGGTGCACCTATTTAGTGCATCCCATTGACGACGATCGGTCGCGGCTAAGACCCGCGATCGTTGAAAGGGGACCCTGTCGCAAAACAACAATGTATGTGAGCACTATGGAATGGTGATAAATCTTTTTCGGTCGGTAGTGTGGGTCACTGCCGTTGATTCGATATTGATTGCAGCTTGCTTATAATTGCATGGTACCGAGTAGAGGCAACGGTGTAAGGTGCGCCCATGAGGAAAATGGTTCAATTTTATTAAATTTTATTAAATTTTATGGGATTGTAATATCAGATTAACCAGCGTTTAAATTAAACTGAAATGCAGTTAAATTACGTTATTTAGGCTTATTAGTCTTTACGGCCGATTCAATTAGAGAAACACGCAAGCTATTTTGATAAGACCACGAATATTTTAAATGTCATTTTGTAGTGTAAACATGTTTACGACTCGCATTTTCAGTTTAAAATATAATTCAGAGGGGAACGTATACAAATTATCTAATACTTAGAGGTGTAACGACACACTTCAAACACTTCATACTTCAAACAAACAGTGTGAAAAAAGGGAGAGGGGATAGAGGACCATTTCCATGCATTATGTAAATAGATCTTCCAGAAATAGAAAAAAAATAACCGTATGAAAATAATTAAATCTTCATATTGATGTAAATCTGCATCTACGTGTTCAAATAATTCAATACTATTGTTTTTTAATGGGGAACCATCGAAAGAAACTTTGGTGCATTTTACCCTACGACCTATGGCTGCGAGAATGTGCGCCTGCCAATATCGGCAGAGAACAGACTCAGGGCAAACAAACAGAAACCCTTTCAGATAAGGAATGCACTACTGTAGATGGTAATTATGAAGATAAATCAGCGTTCGTGTTTGACAGGTTTATCAAGCTATCCAGTTGGGTGCATGAAGGTTTTAGTTTATATGCATTGCAAGGTCAGATTGGAAAGCATTTGAGTTGAGCAATGAATCGATTTTGCCCTCGTTATGTGCATTAGGAAAATTTAATATGATTTGAGTTTGTAAAAATGTTGCAAGGGAACTGTTCCGTTCATCACCTCGCTGAACATATATTCATCTCAGAGCGAAACAAAGAAATACAGCACCAATCTCGTCGCTTCTTTTTTCTAACATGTGTGCTCACTGCTGAAAAATCACAAAAATAAGAAACAAATCCAATTCCTTTTCATTGTTTTGATTTTGATGAGATGAACATGGGAGCTATGAGATGAAGTGCCAAACAGTTCCCTTATCAGAAATACGTTATTTGCCTTAGTGTCAATAATTAACTTTAAATGATTCTACCTGTACTTGAAATAGCATAACAATCTCTGATTAGAATAAACTTTATAACATGATAAAAAAAAATCAAGAGGACCATCCTTTCTGACTTTAATTACACTGATTAAATTTGATTTGAACGTGAAGACTCTTATTCATAGAAACCAAAGAACGAATTCTCACGCTAATCTAATATTAAATTAAAGACTCATTCATAGTCTATTGATATAATAAACGCAGGTCAGCTCAATGATGCCCACTGACCCAAAAAAATACAATTCATTCAAATGATTCAAGTCCATTAACACCTCGTCATTCCGGTTTCGAGGCGATTGGCTAATTGATTGATGAAATAAGCGCCTGGGAATAAATACTTTGAATTCTAATTTTAAAGATGCAAACATAAGGCACATTCGAGTTGTAATCATCCTTATGGTTGGCTGCCGCTTAAGAACGTGACGAAAACGTGGAGTTGAGTTAGTCATGATTGGATCATTGACATATCATTAGGCTAAACAAAAAATAAAGAAGATAGCTCACCGTTTTCAATAATGGATTTATTCGTAAAATTGAGGATGATGCAAAAAAAAAAGTCGAGTACAATGTAGCGAACAGTAGTTTAGTAGCGAGGTATAGAAAGCGCATAATATTACCACATAGGTACGTGCTGGTGACAACGTGCTCGATAAAACTAAAAATCGCATTTTTGCCTTTCTCGTATACAAAGTATACGTAAAGGCTATATGTTCGCTCCAAAAACGAACTTTTTATAGGAGTCTCGGAGACCCATAGTGTTATATACCGATCGACTCAGCTCGACGAATTGAAGTGATGTCTGTGTGTATGTGTGTGTGTATGTGTGTGTGTATGTGTGTGTGTATGTGTGTGTGTATGTGTGTGCGCAAAATAATCTCACTCATTTTTCAGGCACTTATCATTAACCGATTTGCTCGCAACAAGTTGCATTCGACGCGGAGTCTTGTCCCATTGTTTCGTATTGAAATTTGGCCGAATCGGACTATGGGCTTCGGAGTTATGGCCAAAATATATTTTTTTACAACAAAAATTCTCACTCACTTTTTAGACATTTACTCTTAGCTGATTTACTCGCAACAAGTTTCATTCAACGCAGAATCATGTCCCATTGCTTCGTATTGAAAATTGGACAGATCGGACTATGGGTTTCGAAGTTATGGCCAATATCCACTTTTTCACATGATGAACACGTACAAAATTCTCACTCATTTTTCAGGCACTTATCCTTAACCGATTTGCTCGCAACAAGTTTCGTTCGACGCGAAATGCTGTCCCATTGTTTCGTATTGAAAATTGGTCGAATCGAACTATGGGATTCGAAGTAATGGCCAAAATACATTTGTTGACAAGAAAAATTCTCACTCATTTTTTAGGCACTTACTTTTAGCCGATTTGCCTGCAACAAGTTGCATTCGACGCAGAATCTTGTTCCATTGTTTCGTATTGAAAATTGGTCGATTCGAACTATGGGATTTGAAGTAATGGCCAAAATACATTTTTTTCATTTTTTAGGCACTTACTCTTAGCCGATTTGCCCGATGCAGAATCTTGTCTCATTGTTTCTTATCGAATATTGGTTTAATCAGACTATGGGCTTTGGAGTTATGGCCAAAACATATTTTTTACTTACTCTTAACCGATTTGCTTGCAACAAGTTTCATTCGACGCGGAATCCTGTTCCATTGTTTCCTTCTCGGTTTCCTTTTGAGTGTCTTGAGAAAATATCAAGACAAAATTTTCAAAACGACTTATCTGCTTTTGTCAACACAGATTCAACCGACGACTTGACGAATTTGATACTTCCCCCCCGCCAACCAATACCATCAACAGGTAGAGGAAACCTTCACCTTCCTATTGGTCGTGTTGGTTTGCGTGGGAGAGCTCTCAGATTCGCCAATTCGTCGTTTGAATCTTTGTTTAAAAAGCAGAAAAGTCGTTGAAAATCTTGATACAGAATATTGCGGCTTCCTCTGGCCCTCCGGTAATCGCAACAATCACTAATCAAAACAGAGTCAATGAAAATCTTACCCACCGTATCCACTTGCCATGAGAAATACTCTCGATGTACTCAGTGACACCGGCTGTCATTTACCGAAAAGCCCACCCCCTAGTAATGTGTTTTGTATGGAAGGGTTCTAAAATTTTTATGGGCCGTAACGCTCGCAGAATCATTAAAGACCAGTTATTTATTCCAGTTATTTAGACCCGACGAACTTCGTTTCATCTAAAATTGATTTATTCTCTGATTAGTTTTCGAGTTATGCAGAAATTTATGTTTCATTTGTATGGAAGCCCCCCTTTCCTAAGGGGGGATGGGTCTCTAATCATCTTAAGAACCTTCCCCGTCCCAAAAAAACTCTGCATACAAATTTTCACGCTGATCGGCTTAGTAGTTTCGGAGTCTATAAGGGTCAGACAGACAGAAATTCATTTTTATGTATAGACCTGTACAGCTGTTTTCGAATTCACTCACCCGATGGATTTTTACCGAGCCTGTAACAAGCGCGGTTTCATCATCATCATCAATAGACATAGACCGCTGTCATCATTGAAAAGTAGTATGAAAAAAAATTATAGCCCGGGACATCCTGGCTACGATTTGGCGATAGGCTAAACAATAGCATGACAGTAGCCTGATTTTTACATTTGAGCGGCTCGTCTTCTCGAACAAAAGTTCATTATGCGACCCGCTCAAACGTCATAATTTCTTGGGGGAGTTCATTTTGCGTTAGTCTATATAGAAGATTATCAACGTTTACGAGGCGAACCGGTCCAGGGCCGAAAACCTCATTAATAAAGATATTAATAATAATAATTATCAACGTAATCCAAAAGCAGGTATTTATGGCAATTAATCTAACCAGAGGCGGCTATGTCCCAGTGTGGGGATGTAATGCCAATCAGAAGAAGAAGAATCTAGCCAGAAGTACAATAATGCAACAAAGATACTCCATTGTACCTTTGCTGACCCATCACTCCAAGCTTCCGAAACAGACTAATAACATGTTGATATCGTTTCAACTTAAGGGCAACTATGCGTCCATCGTTAGTATTACCGAGTCAATAAATCCATTCAAGTAACCCCCAATTTCCCAGTCCTTTTCTGCAGAGTAATCACTCTTTGTAAGCGCTGTCGCTCGTAGAAATGGCACAACGTCAAACCAGGCAATCCGAGATCTCTCGCTGCTTCAAATGGCCGATGGTCATGGTTCGGTGAAACACCTTTTTGATGAATTTGCTATACTTAGTCCGTAAAAGCCCTCCTTAGCCTTGCGGTAAGATGCGCTGCTACAAAGCCAGACCATGCTGAGGGTGACTGGTTTCGATTTCCGGTGCCGATCTAAGCAATTTTCGGATTGGAAATTGTCTCGACTTCCCTGGGCATAAAAGTATCATGGTGCTAGCCTCATGATATACGAATGCAAAAATGGTAACCTGGCTTAGAAACCTCGCAGTAAATAACTGTGGAAGTGCTTAATGAACACTAAGCCGCGGGGCGGCTCTGTCCTAGTGTGGGGATGTAATGCCAATAAGATAGAGAGAGTCCGTAAAAGCAAACGGAAATAAACAATAACTTTTCAATGGCGCTTGGTGCGATTTAGCATAATAGCTATCTCATACACTGGGCTGGAGTAACCTGTAGCCGAGAATAGAACCGTGCTGTCAATACAGTGGCCAAGTCCTTACCCGCTAGTGTAACCATGAGGTATAGTTGATTGGTCACGCTACCCGTTCATAGCGCACATACGTACTAAGTTTCATAAAGAGGTCCTATAGTATCCGCGGTAATCTCATGGGGGTTCCCCGAGAAAATGGTAACTGGATGTAGATGCGAAAGATTTAGAAGACATTTAGATTTTTGTAGGATTGATTGATATGTCTACGCTCATAAGTTTTTTTGCCTTTCTCGTATACAAAGTATACGTAAAGGCTATATGTTCGCTCCAAAAACGAACTTTTGATAGGAGTCCCGGAGACCCATAGTGTTATATACCGATCGACTCAGCTCGACGAATTGAAGTGATGTCTGTGTGTGCGTGTGTGTGTATGTGTGTGTGTGTGTGTGTATGTGTGTGCGCAAAATAATCTCACTCATTTTTCAGGCACTTATCTTTAACGAATTTTCTCGCAATAAGTTGCATTCGACGCGGAATATTGTCCCATTGTTTCGTATTGAAAATTGGCCCAATCGGACTATGGGCTTCGGAATTATGGCCAAAATATATTTTTGTATAAGAAAAATTCTCACTAACTTTTTAGGCACTTACTCTTAGCTGATTTACTCGCAACAAATTTCATTTGACGAAGAATCTTGCCCAATTGTTTCGTATTGAAAATTGGCCCAATCGGACTATGGGTTTCGAAGTTATGGCCAAAATTCTTTTGTTTACATAAGAAACGCGTACAAAATTCTCACTCATTTTTCAGGCACTTATCTTTAACGAGTTGCATTCGACGCGGAATCTTGTCCCATTGTTTCGTATTGAAAATTGACGGATTCGGACTATGGGATTCGGAGTTATGGCCAAAATACATTTTTCAAAATCTCACTCATTTTAGTCACATATGTACCCTCAGCCGATTTGCTCGCAAGAAGTTGCATTCGATGCAGAATCCGGTCCCATTGTTTCCTGTTGAAAATTGGCCGGATCGGACTATAGGCTCAGAAGTTAGGGACGTTCCGATACTTCCGATATATCGGAATATCGATATTTTGGTTTCGATATTCGATATTTTTGTATCGATATTTAGCTTTCAATATATCGGTCATATCGATATTTTTGCTTTCGATATCGATATATTGTATCAGAACATAGTAACACAAAAATAACAATTGTATTGTATTTTGTGAAGAAAAAATACCTCTTTCAAAATGGATCCAGAATGCGGTATTTTTACTGATTTAGAGGATTTTTCTCGGTAGAGCGGATGGAGTAAGGTGTGCGCTGTCATCACAAATAGTTTTGACAACTCGACACTTTGCATTGATGCACCATTGTGCAACATCTGTCAGGCCGCTAGTCCTTAAATCCTTTTGCGAATACAATTATCTATTTGGCGTTTTCCCATGATAAATTAGATAAATCAACTTAGAAATTAGGAAGAGATTTGTGGAAATAAGAGTTAAAAGTATTGGAAAACATATGAAAATTTTCTTCAAAATAATGCCCTGAAGGAATTAAACAGAATTTCCTGAAAACATTTCTAGGGTTTCCTGATGATAATTTTGATTTTTTTTTCTGATGGAACTTTTTGCGATAATTTTGAAGAATGCCTGTGAAAATCAAGGAGAATTTCCTGAAGAAATCCAAGAGAATTCCATGTAAACAAAGAGGATAATTTCTCGTGAAAGTTTAAGAAAAGTTCCTTTTCTGTTGAGAATATTTTAATGGATTTTCTTGTAAAAATTCTGAATTTTATTTAAGAATTAAATTCAAACTTTAAAAACTTCCTTGGAAATTCTGAAGAGAGAATTTAATATTGTCAAAAAACAGAATAACCCGAGGAGAAATACAGAAAAAAAATCAGCAAATTTCTCGAAACTTCAGTTGATTTTTTCTAGCGAACGGAAAATAGTGAGGTCAGTGAGGTGCCGTAAACGCTGTCTCTACCGGGTAAAACTACGACGTACGGCGCCGCCGATGATTGTTGGACTGGCACACTCTAGAAGCGGATTGGATTAAAAATAGTCATTTCTAATAATTATTGTAAATTGGTAATACGGTAATACGATAGTAAATGAATAAATACATAAAATATATTTTAAATATTTTCATTTTTAAAATATCATTTGATTTCCCGATATATCGATATTTTCATTCCAATGTATCGGTGATATCGATACTTTAATTCGATTATCGTATCGAATCAAATATCGATGTTTTGAAGTATCGGAAAGTCCCTATCAGAAGTTATGGTCAAAATACTTTTTTTTCACCAAAAGTGCGTAGAAATTACTCACCCGAAAGAAACGAGAAAGGCACTATCACCGCTAGGTGGATTAATCTGGGTTTTTATTGTGATGAATACAAATCATTGTGGGACCTGCTTGACTAGTGGTCATATTAAAGAGAAATAAGTAGGAATCGTTACGCAATAATAAGATTTGTCAGCTCTACAGAATCCAGTAGAAATATTGCAAAAAATAACTAAACAACAGTCTAAGACGAGTTTGGTACTTTCCATTTATTTCCACTACGTTTTGTTATCTTTGCAGATATGTATTTCGACCTCACTGTGAGGTCGTCTTCAGTGTCTCGTACTTGACTCGACTTGCGCATACAACACTCAGTAAATTTAATATTAAAGTAACAGGTCAACCTTTCTTTTATCGGCATAGCAATTTCTATCATCAACAATGAGAGACCTTCCATTGTTAGGCAGGCTTATCCAAAAATCTGCTTACCTCTACGATGTCGTATCAAGAGTTGAACATTAATCAATTGTCCGATTAATCTCTGTTTTAAAACGTGTATTCGGAATATGAGTCTGTTCGAGATTTGAATCCAAACAGTATGGCAATGCAGTATTGGTTTCGATACAGTTGTTGTTTTGTTTCTCATGAGCACCATGACAAGGTCCCGCTATTTAGACCCTTCACAGAGAGCAATCACATTGACGGCACGCCTCTTATAAATAGGAAATCAATCCTTTCTTGAGAAAACAGAACAGTAATACTGTTTTTTGCCATGCATCGGAGCCCTAGCCACATCTTTGTCTTGCTTCTAGAATATCACCAGTAAAGCTACAATCCCGGGATTTAGCTCTGTCTACAAGACCATTTCAAGCAAGAAAATTTGTTCAGTAATAAGAACTTCCGTGTGTTGCTCTCACTACCATTGTTCACCAGTTCATGAAGAGTTAGTACGTATTTAAACCCCTAATTCGATTTTTCCAGCAGTCAGTTAAGCCTAGGACCGGGTACCGAGTTTTTTTTTAACTAATTGCTTGAAAAGTTGTTTCCACTGCATAAAGTCTAGCCTCAAACAAGAGGAATTCGAGTCCTTCAACTGTCTGGAAGGTAACATTAATTATGTTTTATTTCTGAGACTGCTGTTGGTAGCGGGGACTAAATACGATGAATCCTTAATTACCACAACTTATTGCCCTAGTTAGAAAAATTGATTAAGCTATGGTTCTGTTTGGTAGATCTTACACCGTAACGCACAACGTCAAAGTGATCTACCGTGTTCCGGGAAGAACAGACCATTAGGCCGAAAGTCATTTGGCCGAAAGAGTCATTTGTAGGAATTTTATTCAAATGGGCGTAATTGATTTTGACCTTGGTCTTTGGAACGACGAATGTGCGCTTCCTTCAAACTATTTTTGCTAACTAATGTGCCTTACAGAAAGAATGGATTCCTATCTATCTGATAGTAACGTCAGTTGAATAAAATATGCACGCCTATTGAAAAAAAGTTTCTAGATTTGGCCGAAAGGGTCGTTTGACAAAAAGGTCGTTTGGCCGGAAGGATCATTTGGCCGAAGTAGTCATTTTTCCGAAAGGGTCATTAGGCCGAAAGGGTCATTAGGTCGAGAGGGTCGTTTGGCCGAAACGGTCATTAGGTCGAAAGGGTAATTTGACCGATAGGGTCATATGACCGAAAGGATCATTTAGCCGAAAGGGTCATTTGGCCGAAAGGGTCATTTGGCCAAAAGGGTCAATAGGCCGAAAGAGTCATTTGGCCGATATGGTTATTTGGCCGAAAGGGTCATTTGGCTGATAGGGTCATTTGGGCAAAAGGGTCATTTTGCCGAAAGGGTCATTTGGCCGAAAGGGTCATTTGGCCGGAAGGGTCATTTGGCAGAAAGGGTCGTTTGGCCGAAAGGTCAGAGAAGCGCGAAGTGAGTAGTGAGTCGTCTCACTTCGCGTTTCTCACTTTTTACAGTGAGCAGTGAGAAATGAGAAGTTAGTTAGACTCTCACTACTCACTTCGCGCTTCTAATTTTTTACAGTGAGAAGTGAGAAATGAGGAGTGAGAAATGAGACGTCTCAAATGACCTATTCGGTCAAATTTCCTTTTCGGCCGAATGAACTATTCGGCCAAATGTCATATTCGGCTAAATATCCTATCTGGACGAATGTCCTATTCGCCAAACGACCCTTTCGGCCAAATGACCCTTTCGGCCAAATGGCCCTTCGGCCAAATTACTCTTTCAGCAAAATTACCTTTTCGGCCAAATGACCCTTCCGGCCAAATGGCCCTTTCGGCCAAATGGCCCTTTTGGCCAAATGACACTTTCGGCTAAATGCACCTTTCGGTCAAATGACTTTCGGCCAAATGATGGGTTTCGGCCTATACAGAATACACACTAAACACTGTAAAACACACTTAAATGGTAATGTCCATTTGGCGGCGGATATACTTTTTTGCGTAATTTTTACCATTTTTCATAATTTGTCACACAAAATCTCAAGAAAAGATATAAACGCCACATTTTCAATGGCAATCTGATAAATATACATAAATTGATAGATCATGTAGGAACACTTATCAAAATTAACTGATGTTCACAAGAAAAACAAAACAATTGTTAATGGGTAGGGAGAGGAGGTTAATCTTTTTGCCTTTTTCGTATACAAAGTATATGTAAAGACTATATGTTCGCTCCAAAAACAAATTTTTGATTCGAGGACCGTAGACCCATAGTGTTATATACCAATCGATTCAGCTCGACGAATTGGAGTGATGTCTGTGTGTGTATGTGTGTGTGCGCAAAAAGTTTAGCTCAATTTTTAGGCACTTATCCTCAACCGATTTGCTCTCAACAAGTTTCATTCGACGCATTCCTGTCCCATTGTTTCCTATTGAAAATTTACCCGATCGGACTATGGGCTTAGAAGTTATGGCCAAAATACTTTTTGCCTTTTTCGTATACAAAGTATACGTAAAGGCTATATGTTCGCTTCAAAAACAAAGTTTTTATAGGATTCCCGGAGACCCATCGATCGACTCAGCTCAACGAATTGGAGTGATGTCTGTGTGTGTGTGTATGTGTGTGTATGTGTGTGTATATGTGTGTGTATGTGTGTGTGCGTAAAAAGTTTAGCTCATTTTTCAGACACTTATCCTTAACCGATGTATTCGACGCAGAATCTTGTCCCGTTGTTTCCTATTGAAAATTGACCCGATCGGACTATGGGCTTAGAAGTTATGGCCAAAATACTTTTTATCAAATAAAAGCACACTAAAAAGTCTAGCTCATTTTTAGGCACTTATCCTCAACCGATTCGCTCGCAACAAGTTGCATTCGACGCGGAATCTTGTCCCATTGTTTCGTATCGAATCGGCCCAATCGAACTATCTCACTCTCTCACTCTCTATTTAGGCACTTACTCTCGGCCGATTTGTTCGCAACATTCGACGTCGAATCATGTCCCATTGTTTTCTATTAAAAATTGGTCGGATAGGACTATGGGCTCAGAAGTTATGGCCAAAATATTTTTTTTCATACCAAAAATGCGAAGAAATTACTCACAAGTGGCCAGGGAGATATATCAGCTTCCACACTGATATTCTTCCTTTCCCCTTCATACGGGAGCTTGGCAGAAGGAAGGTCGTGCGATATGTGCCATCACAAATATTGCCCTCCGCTCGCTTTCAAATCGACTTCTATAAAAACATTCTTCATGCCTGCCGTATCCTAACGGAACTATCAATTCTATACTTACGCCTCTAATGCTATCATGAACATGTACGTCCAAGTTTGGAAGATGATATTAGCATTTCCATATCATCATAGTATTTATTGGTTCTGAATGGGATTGCGTAATACAGGTAAAAAGAAGAATTTGTATGTCCTAATCCCACTAGTGCAAAATGCTGAAGTTTAATACCCATTTCGCTATAGTTTGTGATGTTTTGAAATTGGCCGATTTTGGTATCCCCGGAGGCTTCTCCAAGGGCCTCGGAACTGACCTCAGGGTGGTCAATATTATATCTGGATTTCATAATTCAGTCTTCCAAAATGCTGAAGGCTTCCAAGGGCCTCGAAACTGGCTTCAGGGTGATCAATATCTTATCTGGATGTCATAATTCCATTCGTCTTTCAAAATGAAATTTGATACCAATATTGCCATAGTTTATGATATTTTGAAATTGGCCAATTTTTGTGCCCCGGAACTGGCCCCAAGGTGGCCAATATTATATTTGGGTGTTATAATCGTACTCGTCTTCCAAAATGCTGAAGTTTGTCAGTACGAGCAGAACAGTGATAAAACCAGGCCAATACGACAAAAATGACGAAATGGCAGTGATTTGATTTTTTTTTTCCTTCACTCAGGCCGATACGGGTTACAGTTTTCGACTTAAATTGGTTTCGAAATTCCGCGGAATTCCGTTTCATTTCGTTAAAACCTAGTTATTTCGAAATTTTTGGAATATTACGAAACGAAACAACATCAAAAATCAGATTTCGAGAGTTTGTTTGATTCACCTGAAACGAATTTGTTTGAAATACCGCATATCCTTACTATACAGCATTTGCAATAGCCGTAATAAGGACAATTATTTACAATTTTTATCGCAACAAAACGATTGAATCGAGAAAGGCATCGTTTTCGCTTGGTGGGTTAATCTGTCTTTTTCATTAGAGAAAATTATTATTTTTCTCAATTAGGGATTTTTTTAAAATTATTAAATGTATCATAAGGTAACGATTATGTTTCGATTTGATTGAATTCGCATTCCGAATAAACACCACAACACCAACATATAAACACGTCGAACATGTCGTCGGGTCAGATATCCAGGCACTGTGTGCATCGGACGATGCTTATGCAGTGTCAGTTGTATGGGATTAATAAATGTGATAAAACTGCACTCTTTGATTTACTAAGCAGCTGCCCATCATCGATTGACAACCAGTCAGTCAGTAACCCCGGGACATGTAGACGAGCGATTTGGGCTATGATACTGCAACGTCAATGACGACACGGTAGCCTTAGGTTACATAAACGCATTTGTGCGCCTCGTAGTGCCAAGCGGATGCGACTGTAAATTTCCATTCGCTAGATTCAGTGTTGGACGATGTGTCAAACATGGCTTCAATTCACGAGTGCTTAATTTGGTAGCAAGGCAGAGTAACATAAGCAAAAGAAGGTGATATACCGAAAATGGGTCCTTTGCGAAAGAGTTCAAATTTTTCTCGGCCTCCAGAGTGAATCTGCAGAGCGAATCTATGGGGCACCGAAAAGTTGTCGTATCGGCGATGGCCTTATGAATGAATTAATGGATTGTTGTTTCAGCGGAGCGAAAACTGGGGTAATACCAAGAAATATTTCAGTGCGGCACAACCTTTAAAGCTCAGTGATCGTTCAGGTTTTATGTAAAGGGATTAAATGAAGATTATTTTTGTATCTACTTTTGAGTGCAATCGCATTTATCGTGTTAGGGTGAAACCGTTGCGATTATAAAAATCCAATTTAATTCACCTAGTAGGGATACTGTCTCTCTCGCATTTAGTCGTGACACTTTTAGGTTAGGTAAACCATTTTCTTCATAATTTTTCTAACTCACATACACACTTTTGAACCCCGAGAAATTATTAAGAATTTCTTGCTGGAGGAACACTAAGCAAAAAAGTAGACCTAGTTACAACTGAAATGGAATATACAGCATATCAAGAAAGAGAAGAAGATGCGTCGTAACTATCTCATAACTAATAAAACTACTAAATTCTTCTAAGATGTAATAAAGTTTCGTCAAATGGAGCTACTTGCAACGGTTTTCATTTTCAAAGTAATCGTACTACATATTCCGAAGCAGATAAGTATGTATCTAAATAAGATCTAGTCAAAGTATTGCTAATTACCCCATTTGACGGAAATCAAAGTTGGAAATAATCATCCGATAATGTACATCAATTGCTTTATTGGTAGCAATATTAGAATAGAAAAAATTGCATCAACAATAACAAAAGAATTTTTATTCTTAGTACCACCGCAAGTAACCATTCATCCAACGCGAACACCAATTGGTCAGAATTTTATTACGACTGCCAATCAAGATCGCCATATTTGCCCACAAAGTTAAACCACATCAACCGCATCGAACGCCGCCAACGACATCGCACCAGGCTAAACGCAGCGGATGTGCCGGGGCGTTTCAAAATCAACAATACCCGGCGAGCGTGCGCGTGTTCCCGAAAGCTATCTTTCCCAGAAGCCGTAAAACTAAATCTTGAGCAACTTCCTACGCTCTAACAAGCTGCCATTGGTGACGGGGGTAGTGTTGTCGGGGCGTGATCTTGCTTGTTAGTCATGTTGAGAACTACTTACCTGCCTTGCTAAGGATTACTCAACCCAGAAATCATTGCCGAACTAAAACAAATGATCATTTACAACCATAACGCAAACAGTTTCGTGCCTGGTGACTGTGGTAACCTTCTCCATGGATTGCGATCTTCCGAATGGGGTTGATGTCTCTTTGTCGGTTTCGTTATTGCCCCCCAAATGAGAGTAAAAACCTCACGAGCATCGCAAAAAGTTGAAATGGCGTGAACTAACTAGTCGATTTCTGGAGATTTACCATGATAAGACACGTGACTATTGCGCGATCACAGTGGATCACATCGCACCAGTTGCTTTTGTACAATCCATAGGTATCGTTTGTATTCTGATAGGCAGCAACAGTAACTCTCCGTTATAAATTAGATTTACTGCGATAGTTTTCTCTTGAAAATTTGAAACATATCAATAAAGGAAATATATTGAAATCATTACTTAATATGAAACAGTGATCAATGTAATTAAATTATAAACAATTCACACTACTTCCTTTATCTGAATGTGTTAAAAATACCTTGATGTGAAAATTGCCATACCTTGTATTCATTTATATCAATTTTATATTAATTCTAATATATTTTTGATGTTTTTCTCAATAATTTTGAATTGTTATAATAATTATGTTAATATTTTATTTGATGACTAAAACGCATCGAGTGAAACTACAAGTTTTCCTAACTAAATTCAAAATTTACAATTAATCCATAATTTTCACAAAAGCTTAAACATTCTCGCATAGCGGAATAAGGTTATCATAAAAACTGTTTAGTTTTCCATGAGGCGTTTCCATTTCAGTTTGTTTTGATCATCATCACAACTCGACTCAAGCAATTATTACCGATAGATACGTCACGAGTTCATCGCCATGTACCGGTTCTTAGCATAATCTGTTTCTGAGCTGTCGGTGTTTCTTACGCTGCTGGTTGACGACGATAGGATTGAGTCAACATTGAGCTTAAAGCATAACAAACAGTCTGCTGGGGATGGGAGCCGATGGAGAGATGTGTGCTATGATTGAAGCGAAAAAAGAAGATGATGATTGGCGACAGGTTGTGATCAGACAGTGCATATAAAAGGAGGTGTGAGTCATCAAGGGGTTACAGATAAATGAAGTGAAAACATACACTTTTTTACAAAAAAAAATCAATTCAATTGATTCTATTACAGTATCATTGTGTCAACCACATGAAATATGGATGCACAATAGTAGCTTGATTATAAACTTCACCAATCAGTCAACGAATTTGTATAATTACGTAGTTCTTCCAACTACACCCCTGCTTCACGCTTACTTCTGGCTTTTCCCGAAGCATCGCGAGACTTTTGAAACCATACACTCGAATCTGCACCTGCCATCACCGGTGGATCTTTCTTTCAGATCTTGTCGCAGGCCTCCTCGTATTATTGTTGGTATCCGACCAAAGGCGACGACGACGACGACGACGTCGATGGTGATCTTTGGATAAGTTTGAATGCTTCTTTTCGTCCCCAGGTCGAGCAGGTCCCCCACATGGTATTAAAATACACTTCGAGCCTCGGCAGTACGTTCGACTAAGGTGTAGATAGATGTCTTCAACGGGGAGGATTGTTGCATAACTAAGGCCACCAGCGTGTGTATTTGATTCGATGCGGAGCAGCGATATTCAGTGACATTGATTTGAAGCTACAGTCGGAGTGAAATTGTGCCAAGATAGTGAACGAAGCGTGCCTAGTTATGGCGAAAAAATATTTTTGGCTCATATTCAAGGTTTTGTTTTGATTACAGATTCCGGATGAATCGAATGAAGAAATCTGAGTGGTGTTAAAATCAAAGTTTCTCTCCCAGCAGAATTTCATGTAGTGACAAAAAAGAAGAAATGTGTCATGTAGGTGATTTTTCGCAAGCTTCGAATGAAAGAAGAATAATAATGTGAATCATTTGATGGTGTAAAAGGATGAGTGGTAGCCTAATAACGGGAGAACACATAGCAGATTGACTCATAAGTGAATATTAGGAAAAATGGCATTAGTGAATTACACACTGCCATTCGGTAGTATACAATCCCCTGGTTGGGCCACGGTTAGCCCAATTCATAGTCAGCATGCTTCGGCGGTTAACAATTTGCTGTATGGACCCGCCGGTCATCAAGAGGCAGATCCTAACGATCACGGCTTCTACCAAAACAGTCCATACTCAGTTCCACAGCAGCAGCGAAATGCTCCTCAGCAAAGTTCCCAGTACCGGCAAACCCCCAGAAACAATTACCTTCCCCCTTCGCCGCCCTACCAGCAGCCACAGCAGCAAGTTTATCAGCAACCACAAGCTCAACCTCAGCAGCCCTCCAGAACATACGGTGAGGGTACTTACTCGCAAGTTCCTTCTCGAACTGCCGCTCCACCGCAAAATCCTAACTACTACAACCCAAGTGGTTACAACAACCAGCCGCAGCAGCCAACGAGCTACAATCAACCTTCGAACGTGTATCGTAGCTCCGGCGGATCTCCACAAGTACAACTGCCGCAGAACTCCCCCCAGCCGACACCCCCGCCTAACCGAGTCCCGCCGCCGCCGGTGAGTAGTGGCCGTGGCATCAGCAGCACCTCAGTCGGCAGCTCCATTCCGGAACGGCCACCCGGGTTCGTCAAAGTGAATGCCGGCCAGGGCTCGCGAACACAAGTGCACGCCGTGCTGGACTACGACGATGATGGCGAAGAGGAGTACTACGACGACGGCGGGGACGGTGCGACGGCTGGCGGTCCGCGAACTCCCGGTAAGTACGCCAATCAGCCACCACACTTGATGTTGTTTCCTTTGCACAGCGTGTGGCTACCATACTTGACGAATATTTGGCATTTTGAGAGCACTTTGATCTTTTGTTGGCTCTGTTTGTTGTTTCAATAACAATAATGGCTGCTTGAGATTTTGGAAAGGGACGAGTGAAGTGGATTTACTTATTGATTGATGGAAGCAATTATTGGCCCGGAGGTCTCTAGTGAGAATGAACGGCTTCAGCGTAGGATTGGTAGCCAATAATGAGTTCAGAATTGGTTGATTAATGAACTATGGCGAAATTAAATAACATTGGGAATTTTTATTTACTTTGTTCCTCATATTTTATTAAAAGAATATACAAATATTGTTTCCGCATATTTTATTTATATAATGTTTTTATGGCTAACAGTGAAATTCAAATAAATAACAAAGGTTTAAACAATGTAAATTATGATATGGAAATGCTAATATCATCTTCCAAACTTGGACGTACATGTTCATGATAGCATTAGAGGCGAAAGTATAGAATTGATAGTTCCGTTAGGATACGGCAGGCATGAAGAATGTTTTTATAGAAGTCGATTTGAAAGCGAGCGGAGGGCAATATTTGTGATGGCACATATCGCACGACTTTCCTTCTGCCAAGCTCCCGTATGAAGGGGGAGGGAAGAATATCAGTGTTGAAGCTGATATATCTCCACTGGCAAAAGGAAGTGTGGTTTGACTTGCTCATATGCCATCGCGTGCGGAAGGATTTGCTATCGACGAGTACTGTCTCCAAATTTCTAATATGACATCAGCATTTAGTCGAATAGGATTTTTATTGCACAGTTCTGTTTTCTCATTGCGTCCGTCTCGTCGCAACCAACTTGGCTGCCTCGGAGAGAACAAAGCAGAGAAAGGCACTGCTGCTGTACCGTCGACCAATAACAGCTGAATTGATGGATGCCCCCACCAAGGGTAGTACACTAAATTAATGATTTCGTGTGTGTCATATTAGAAATTTGGAGACAGTACTCGTCGATAGCAAATCCTTCCGCACGCGATGGCATATGAGCAAGTCAAACCACCTTCCTTTTGCCAGTGGAGATATATCAGCTTCCACACTGATATTCTTCCCTCCCCCTTCATACGGGAGCTTGGCAGAAGGAAGGTCGTGCGATATGTGCCATCACAAATATTGCCCTCCGCTCGCTTTCAAATCGACTTCTATAAAAACATTCTTCATGCCTGCCGTATCCTAACGGAACTATCAATTCTATACTTTCGCCTCTAATGCTATCATGAACATGTACGTCCAAGTTTGGAAGATGATATTAGCATTTCCATATCATTGTAAATCGTTTAACTTCACGTAGAAGTAACACACACGAAATCATTAATTTAATGTAAATTATTTCAAAATTACCTGTACTAATAGAGGCGAACCAGCCCAGGGGTGCAAACCTCTCTAATAAGACATAAAAGAAGTAGAAAAAACATGGACTAATTTAACAATTTTGGCTGCTGTTGTTACTTTCATGCTCTGGCGCTCAACAGATTTTCGGTGATAAAAATTGATGTGTAGATGATTTACGATTGTATGTGTAGTACCGTTTTGACTCAAATTCCGAACGTGACTCATATTCGGAACACCTGCTTTTAAATGGTCATTTTGGCTTTATTCGTGTAATTTTTTCCGTAGGAAAATCGATGAATATTTTAGTCTTAGGGCGCTAACACCAGTGATTGAAAAAAGGTCAGCGGAAGCGTGATAGATCATTTTCAGTTATTGGTGGCGCAACAATATTGATCGGTGTGGATTTATTAGAAAAAAAAAAGAAAAATCTATATTGATCTACTGTGTGTAGTAAAAGCAAAAGCCTTCAAAGGGGTCTCCAGTAGCCTTGTGAGCAAAGGCGTAGGATTTCCAATCCGGAGGTGGCAAGTTCGATTCTCGGTTCGGTCTAGGATGTTTTCGGATGAGTAACACCCTGAGCATAGTGTATCCATCGTAGGGGAGAACAGTTCAGAATGCACCCCTTAAGCTTTTTCGATGTTTTCGCCCGTATAAACAAAAATACCCAACCATTTCAACGTATAGTTGCAAAATTTACAATCCCAGCTACATTTCACAATGATCTCCTATTCAAAACAATAAGGTTTTCATGACTTTCTAACGCACTTAAAAATGTTTTGAAAATAGGCCTGGGGCAAAACGCCCGAATGGTGATCTAAAATGACTCAATTGCATGTTAAATGATGGTGAACGCATGGTTGTTTGTTTTTCTTAATGGATTAACCTTCAATCTTACGGATGTAGTGGAAGAATAGCAAATCGTTAAATTTGAGTGAATATGAAGGGATTTTGCTAAATTTTTCCAATGGAGCTCAATGATGGATAACTAATTATGAATTGTAATGGTAATATTCGTTCATAAATGTACTACAACAGATTATATGAGTGATTTTATGAGTGAGGCCATTTTGCCCCAGGGGTGCATTTTGGGCCGTTCTCCCCTACTTGCCACACAAGATACATACTCATGCAATGATAGGCACAGAAAAGCTTTCAATTAATAACTGAGGAAATGCTAATAGAATACTTACTTGATACTTGATACTTGATGGGCTACAGCTCTTCGATGAACCTACGCCGAATGGAGTATCCTTCTCCACTGGACTCGATCCTGGGCCAATCGCTTCCAGTCGCCCTGAACATTGAGCGCCCTCAGGTCCTCTTCAACTGCAAAAAGCCATCGTGTACGCGGCCTTCCACGAAGCCTGCGGCCTCTTCCGGGTTCTCTACTAAATATTATCTTCGCTTGACGTTCTTCCGGCATACGAACAACGTGACCAGCCCACCGTAGTCTGCCGTGTTGTATAAGCTTAATAATATCCAGCCATTTATACACCTGGTACAATTCGTGATTCATGCGACGCCGCCAGATACCGTTCTCCTGTTTACCGCCGAGTATTGTCCGCAGCACCTTACGCTCAAACACTCCGAGAGCTCTCCGATCAGCCTCCTTTAACGTCCATGTCTCATGGCCGTATAAAGCCACCGGAAGAATCAGAGTAGTATACAGCGCGAGTTTTGTTTTCGTTTGCAGACTACGGGACTTAAGCTGGTTACGAAGTCCGTAATAAGCCCTATTTGCAGCTGCAATACGCCTTTTTACCTCGCGGGTAACATCATTATCGCACGTCACTAATGTTCCAAGATACACAAATTCTTCTACCACTTAAAATTTTTCACCATCCAGCACTATTTCGCTACCACCACCACTAATGAACCCACGTTGATTGCCAGCGACCATGTACTTCGTTTTGCTGGTATTGATCGTGAGTCCAATCCTCGCTGTCTCCCTCTTAAAAGGCGCAAAAGCCTCTTCCACGGCACGGCGATCAATTCCGATATCGTCCGCAAATCCCAGGAGCATATGCGATTTTGTGATAATGGTACCGCTTCTTTGCACACCAGCTCTCCTAATCGCTCACTCGAGCACTATATTGATCAGTAGGTTCGAGAGTGAATCACCCTGCTTTAATCCATCTAAGATAACAAATGACGTCGATATTTCATCCGCAACCCTTACACTTGATTTCGATCCGTCCAACGTTATACGAATCAGCCGTATCAGTTTCGCCGGAAAACCATGTTCAAGCATAATTTGCCATAATTCATTCCGTTTCACTGAATCGTACGCCGCCTTGAAATCAATAAATAGATGATGTGTCTGCAAGTTGTACTCCCGGAATTTATCAATGATTTGTCTCAGGGTAAACATTTGATCCGTCGTTGATCGGCCCTCACGAAAACTTGCTTGGTATTCGCCGACGAGACTCTTCAAGTCTCAATCTGTTGAACAGAATACGGGACATAATTTTGCACGCCGAATTAAGGAGGGTTATTCCTCGGTAATTGGCGCACTCCAGACTGTGCCTTTTCTAAAGAGAGGGCAAATAGAGCCGTCCAACCAGCTAGCAGGCATTTCCTCGTCTTCCCATTTCGACATGATATGGTGCAGAACTTCATAAAGCTGCTCACTGCCATGTTTGAGAAGTTCAGCCGGGAGCTGGTCCTTCCCCGCAGCCTTATTGTTGTTCAGCTCTTTGACAGCTTTTTTAACCTCATCTAGTGTAGGTGACTCCACAGCTTGTCCATCGTCGCTAATATCTATTCTGTTCACCGATGCATCGTCACTTCCTCCATTCAACAAAGTCTCGAAGTGTTGCTTCCACCTAGCAGCCACTTCAGTTTTATCTCAGTACCGGAATTTCTCATTTTCAATAAGAGATGTCACGCGATGTTTACATATCTGCCCCTTTCAAATTCTATTTAAACGCGAAGGATGAATGGCATGCTACAAACATCTCAAAAAATATTTGTTACGTGAAGGGTCATGAAAGTGTGCAATATCTGCTTTATTTTTGTGTTTATTTTTACTTTCAACTCGGTGAATTAAAGAAGTATGATTAATTTATCGACTAGTCACTATTTTTCGCATGTATCTATTAAAATAACTTAGAAATTTAAATTTTAAAATAAAGCACAACATTCTTTCATGACTGCCTTTCATGCGAAATTGATCAAAGTACCCACGATTCTTTCATTTGGTCGCCTGAAATAGAAAAAGGTGCTTTGCTCTCTGTCTTATGACGATCACGAACTTTTCCAGTACTGGTCAGCAAATTCCCTTGTTGGTCGTTGCACATGATGGGAGATGGCGCTGTCTTTCTCCGCACGCCATTGACAGACTCATAAAACCTCCGCATATCGTTCTGCTCCATTTTTTCCTGCGCCTCACTAATCACTTGTTCTTCGTACTCTTTTTTCTTCCTGCGGTGGGTTCGTTTTTCGGCTGCTCTTGCTTCCTTGTACCGATCTCTATTCGATCGGGTACCTGACACCAACATCCGGCTTCTGGCAACGTTCTTCTCGTCTGTCACTCTCGGACACTCTACATCGAACCAGCCCGTCCTGGGTCGCCTCTGTGCAGTGCCTACCACTTCCCGTGCTGTTGTGCTCACCGCTCCATGGATCGACTCCCATAGATCGTTGATGTTGTCGTTAACGTTGATTGCACTTTATCCGTTCGTCGAGCTTCTGGCGGTACTCAGCCGATACTCCTTCCGCCGACAATCGCTGGATATTGTAACGCATCGTTCGCTGTGATCTTTCGTTCGATACAGTTGACAACCGTGATCGAATTTTATTGGCAACGAGGTAGTGATCAGAGTCAATGTTCGGACCTCTGAATGTCCGCACATCGATAACATCCGAGAAATGGCGCCCATCCACCAGAACATGGTCTATCTGGTAGCAAGTTTCACCATTTGGGTGTCTCCAGGTGTGCTTTCGGATGTTCTTTCGTGCAAAGTAGGTGCTACTGATGGCCATCCCTCTGGCAGCAGCAAAATTTACTAGCCGCAGGCCGTTGTCATTGGTAGCGGAGTGAAGACTCTCCCTACCGATTATGGGACGGAAAAAGTCGTCTCTACCGACCTGAGCGTTAGCGTCTCCGATAACAATTTTCACGTCATGCTTTGGGCACTCTCCATAGGCATTCATAAAACGTGTCCTTCACGTCGTCAGATTTATCGTTTGTCGGTGCGTAAACGTTGATTAGGCTGTAATTGAAGAATTTGCCCCGTATCCTCAACACACAGATTCGTTCGCTAATAGGTTTCCACCGCATTACTCGCTTCATCTGCTTGCCTATCACTACGAAACCAACTCCATGCTCTGCTTTTTCACCGCCGCTGTGATAGATGGTATACTTGAATGCAGTATTGGTCGTGGGGTCCACGGCTCAGAATTCACGTTCTCCGGATCTAGGCCATCGGACTTCTTGAATAGCAGCCACGTTCACTCCAACCTTCTGCAGTTCACGAGCCAGAAGGCTCACTCGTCCAGGTTCATTTAGGGTCCTGACATTCCAGGTACCGAGTTTCCAATCATAGTCCTTATTTCGTTGCCGGGTCGGTTGCCAAAAATAACGTTCTCTTTTTCTTCTATCTCCATTTTTCGAGGTATTTGAGAGGCTTCAGTAAGCTACCTTACCGGGGTCGCGTTACCTACATCGCGATGATGGGGCTGCCACCTTAGGTGTAGCTGACGCGATACAGCATTTCGTTAATCAGCCGCTGGGTACCAGGCAAACGCTGTTTGAGCCGCACCTGCTGGTGAACAGACGCTGGAGGCGTACCTTCTCACTCTAGCTGATGTCAGAAGGACAACAGTGCCCAGGCTGCACTACCAGCTAAGTACACAACCCTTAGCTGGCGGTCTTTTGTCATCGGACGCCCCGTGGAAGCGTGATATAGGGACTTGTGGGGACCAGAGCTCTGTTGGACGCTCCTTCCTTGATGTCAACCCACCATTTTGCAGCCCTAATAGCTAATAGAATACTAAGTTGAAAAGCAGGCCAAGTTCCAGTTGGAATGTAGAACATTGAAGAAGAAGATTCTTCAAGGGGTCTCCCAAAAGTTTCTGTAAGAATTCTCTCTTCAAATAAAAATTTCTCAGGAAATTTCTCCAGAATTATTATGATTTGCTCAGACTAAGGCCGGAGTGGCCTATGTAGTATACTGCACGTCACCAGCCACGCAGTCTGTGGGGGGTCCGCAAATCGTCTTCCACCTTGCTCGCTGCGCACCTCGCCTTCTGGATAGAATGTGGTCGATTTGGTTTTCCGTTTTTGGTTAGGGGACTTCCATATGGCCTTGTGGATATCCTTGCGGGGAAAGAAAGTGCTTCGGACTACCGTTCAGTGAGAAGCGGCGAAGTCCTTGCGTTGATTGGCTGCCTCCCAATCACGCGTTAGCGCATCTTACCCACCACTACAATGAAGATACTGGTCGTAAGACCGTCATACGATTCTCTTTTGGAATTTCGCTGATTTTCATACGATTCACTCTCCGTCCTGGAAAGGTTGAAACGATCTTTTCTTTTAATCGAAGAAACGGCTTATGCGCCACCTTCTTAAGAAGGACCGTTTCTCATGTAGAATTGCCCGGAACGAGACTGTCTTCTCAGGACAGGTCAGATTTTCTTTAGAATCGATGGTTCACTCTAACTCCAAGCGTCGAACGGCAATTAAACCAATTATGTATGTAATTCTCATATCAAATTAAGCTTAAGAAGCAATCAAAAACTCGGTAATCAACCAGAAGGGAACCAATTAGCAATCAATAGACTTAATTCAATCTAAATGCCAGCAAAAAGATATATTTCGTCTCGCGGAACAATTATGAAGTACTAAACTAAACTAGAAGTAATTTGCTTTTATTTCATTCCTCGATCGCGAGCTAAAAAAATAACTAAGTTTATCTTTAGGAACTAGGAAAATGAACTAGGAACTAGGAAAATTTATTCAAATTCAAGCCAGCCTAAGCCCTAATGTGACGTCACGTCTTCTACTTTCTCAAAGAGAATTTTAATTTACTTAAAAGTGAGCTAAATTCTGATCAGATCTAAATTTGGACTTTTATCGATTCCCGCGGCAAATATCCCTCGAAGATTGTCGATGGGGGTCCAATAGGATATCAACTTTCAAACGCTTCAGTATCTCCTTTCACCCTGCATTGGCTTCGGCCTCTAACCGTACTCTCTCGTACTCACGTATCTCGCGCGCCGGCGTATTATTCGGGGTAAATTTGTCCCCTTGTTGCGTGGAGTACTTACTCAGTCGATAAATGTAGCTCGGCTGATGCCGTGCGACTTAAGAGCTTGCGATGACACGGTTTGTTGCGTACGAGTTTTCAAACGACCTTTCAAACAACTGACAGCCAACGGTTAATTAGCCACCGGGAAATCCGCCGTCCATTGGGAATGAGGGACACAGGTGATTTCTTCCGATCCGTTCGGTCGAGTCTAGGCTAACTCGAAGCACAGGCCACCCAGAGTCCACTCGGGACCAACCGCCCACGTTGCTTGGGCACAGTTGACCTATTTAACGCGGAACTTATCATTTATCATTTTGCTCACTAAGCTCACGGTTTATGCTTAAAAGGCTTACCTGAATTCGCACTGAAAATAGCTCGCTGAGCTTTTAGTTCTTTTAGAAGCCTTATTCCTCAGATAAATTTGGTAATTTAATTCTTTTTTAATAAAAACTACAAAAAGATGAAAAATTATACTAAAGATAGTTAATAACGCGCGAAAACTTACTTCCAAATTAAATCTAACCGATTCGACAGATTACCACTTTTGTTATTTATTATAATCGTGATTTTTAATCAAAGATTGGATATTTGGACTAATCCGTACAAAGCACTCCACTTTAATAAAATGATGGACGCCCGATAAATTGAATACAGCCTAGAAATTTCTGCGCAGTTTCTTCCTATTGGTGGATTAGAGAGAGCGACTAGGTATAAATCATTACCTTTGTTCTATTCTAAATAATGGCTATGATTCGTTTAATTCTCTACGACGCAATTTCTAAATGTGCTCAATTTTTTTTTTTATTTTTTGAAATCTTTCTATAAAATGCATGGTTTCACAAGTAGGTGGCGCATACTTTGATTGGGATCTTGAGTGAGCTTAAGTTCATCATGCGGGTCACAGTATTTTTGTACCGAAGCTCAATTTCGACGCGTTTGCATGCCTGATGGCTACAAATGGATTCACAATTTCCTTTCAAAATTAAGCATACTATAATGATCGTTATAAGGTTTCATCCGTTATGTCAAAATTTTATTACCAGCAAAACTGGCTCGTGCTACATTGTTTGACTCCGTGCTTGCCCAGATTTTATTTTTTAATCAGTAATAACTTGCAGTATTTATTAATAAATAATGAGAAGGAGCTTCTCATGCCAGATAGAAACCCAGATGAAGTATTTTTCTCACACAAAAAATGGAGTCAAGGGCCGCATCTGGCGCGCGGGCCGTACGTTGGGCACCCCTGCTTTAAAGAATTGTTCTGCTGGATATCCAATAAAAAGATGAATTTGACCGAAATATGATCTTAAAATTGACATAGTTCAATTCTCATGAAACAATCTCATAAGTTTGGTCCTATGAAAATCTTTCGACCAGTATCCTCAGTGTAGGAAGCTGGTTCCCAGTTCGTTGGTGATGTCGGAGATTCGTACACAAATTCCTTCGGAAATTCCAACAGGAATTCCTTAGAAAATTCTCCATGAAATCCCTTCGGAAATTTCCTCTGGAATTATTCCTGGAATTCCACCGAGAACTCCTCCGCATATTTTCCGAAATTCTTCCGAAATTTCTCCCAGGAATTCTCAGGAAAAACTGAAAGCATCTAAGAAATAGTGAATAATAGTGAGTACTAGCGAAAAATACCCAGCTTTGCCCGGGTGTTTAGGTTGAAAATGTCACATGCCACACATAGTAATATTTGCAGCAACCCACTCTAGAACAATTTCCGTGCGATTGTTTTGCTTTCCTCAACAGCTGACCCATAATCGTATTTTAATAACTTTTCACCTTTCCCCGTTAAACTCCACTTTTTGTATACAAACATTGCGAACCCGAACCGAATCGATTAGGGAAGCAATCTTGCAAATCGTTCGTGAGGTTAGGAAGGAGGAAGGAAACTCATTTTTATTTGAATACTAGCAGACCCGACGAACTTTGTTTCCCCTAAAATTGATTGATTAGCTAAATAATTCTCGAGTTATGAAGAAATTGGTGTTTCATTTGTATGGGGGGGAGGGGAGGGGTCTCGAACCATCTTAAGAACCTTTTCCGGCCTCAAAAACCTCTGCATACAATTTTTCACGCCGATCGGTTAAGTAGTTTCGGAGTCCATGAGGTTCAGACAGACAGGAATTCATTTTTACTTAAGGCTTGTACGCGACAAAATCTGGACACCTTTAAACACGTATAACTTTTGAAATAGACCATCAACGAGTGAAATATTTCGTAGATTGATGAATGTATGTGTGTACTTTCTGAAAATATATTTCTTATAAGTGTTACAAGTTCGTAGTGAATAATGGCGTCGAAGAAATTGTAGGTTCGAAAATAATTGTGTGCAGTCGCCATTGAAATTCGGGTCTCTCGATCCAGAAACTGACTAAAAACATTTTGTTTTCATGCGAACACTGCTCAAAGCGTTTTAAAATATGTCGATGCTTGTTTGACAATATCTAAAACATCAGAGAGTGGATCAAAAACGGATTTTATAAGCCACCAGAAGGATACGAGCTCGAAACAGATTCTACTGAGGATGTCAAATCATTCGGCACGTATTATTTCTCAGAAAATTTAAATGTCACCAAGTTTCGTGCATAAGCGCATTTTACACCTCCCGTGAACGTGAACGTGGACAAACTGTTTTTCGATAATAACTTCTTGATACATACTCAAATCGTGAGGGAATAATGTTCAAATAAAAGGCAGATGCTGCATTTAGTAGTGAGATACATAAAAACATGAAAAACATCAATAATATCAGATTTATGAGCATTCCACGGTCATGCCTGTGAAATCATCGTGAAATCGTATCTGCGGTGAACTCATCGCAAGTGTAAACGCGACGGTGAACATGAACGTGGAGCTGTGGTGAATTCATAAATACAAGGAGAATAGATTGATTTGGATTGGGAGTTCACACCGACCGAGAGTGTTTACTGTTCTCGTTGAATCGGTTTCGGTGGGTTCCTGCTTTGAGTGTCGCTGTCGCTCATTTTAACACTCGTATCGGTTTGGTCGGAAGGAAACTAACTCAGTAGTTTCTCATAAATGAATTGTGTTTCTTTTTTATTATTTGGTAATATTATTTTTTCTCTTTAAATATGTTTTATTTTAATACTTCAATCATTCGTATATTCAATCGAAAAATTTATATTTTCAAAAAATCCCTCTGTTTTGGCTTTTCTGGTCATAGAATGTATAAAGCGGAGTGATTCTACAACATCCGGATGTTGTAGAATCACTCCGCTTTATAAATTCTATGACCAGAAAAGCCAAAACAGAGGGATTTTTCGTTATCTACCCTGGTCGTTCCTAATATTTATATTTTCATAGATAAATTACTTCATTCATAAAAAAAATAATTCATTCCTTTTCTTCTTCTTCTACCTCTTCAATGGCTCTATATTACCACTGAATCTTGGCCTGCTTCTTTACTCAATATTTCATTAACATTTCCACAGTTATTATTTGATGTTTCTATTCTGTACCCGTCCATTGCATGGATATGTGTCTTATGTTGCAAGTACAAAGATACGCTATGGCCAGTGAGTTGAGATTGCTGAAAACCCGAAAAAAAAACTTTTAGACCACAACGAAAATCGAGAATACTCCGCCTTTGCTGACAAGGCCAACTAGAAACCATTGTTGTATTAATTCATAATTTTTTTTTATTTTATGATTTATATTTGATGTAATAGTTAATTTATATACAAAAGAAATACGACTGGATGATTTGGGTTTTTTTGGTGTTTTATTTTTATAAAATTATATTAATTTATACGTGTCTCCAGTTAGCCTTGCGAGCAAAGGCGTAGGATTCCCAACACAAATGGCGAGTTCGATTCTCGGTCCGGCCTAGAATGTTTGCGGGTTGGAAACATTATCGGCTCCCTTCCAGTGTATAGTGTATCCATTTTACTTGCCCCACATACATACTTATGCGATTGATAGCTTTCAAATTATTACTCTAGAAGGTAAGCCAAGTTTCAGTGGAATGTAGAGCCAATGCACAATGGGAAAATCCGATTTCGAAGGAGGAAATTTTTTTAACTTTCTTTACGAGCGATTTACAGAAGAAATCAAGGGCTTATTCGAAAGAGAATTTTCCAAGAAAATTCAGTGAGTGCTGTTTCATTGGACGTGGAACACTTCTGTATGTAGATATTGAGCATGTTTTGCCCCAATGTTCCATATATCACGAGTTTTCATATTTTTTTCTATATTTTATCTTTAGGAAATTTCTCTAAAATTGTGTTTATCTCTTCACTGTGGATCCATTTAGGTGCACTAAATATGGTAATAGTTGGAAATTTAAGGGATTTAGGGGTCAAATAGGCATCAAAGTGCATTTTATGTGAATTTTTCATGTATTCTGTAAAAATAAAAAATATTTACAGATAATTGTCGATATTATTGTCCAAAAATGTTGTACAGACATTGATAAATGTTTGTGAAACAATAACTAATGAAGTAAATCATTTCGCAAATGTTTTGTCTTGTGATTTATTGGATAAAACACGATTTTTAAATACTTCTCGATAGAGCCGATGCCAAACATTTCCAAACCATACCCGATCGCACAACTAGACAATAGTTATCATATTATTTGAGAGTCGATGTGACAATAGATAGGATGAGATCGGAAATATTCTTTTCTCGTGCCTTTTCGCCCAAATTCCTCTATGCAATTATATAGCTCAATAATTGTGAGTTAATAGATGATGGTGTAATATTAATTTAATGATAATTTGTCAGTTATACTATGAAAATAACAAATACTCGTATATTGTATTGAAAAAATTGATTCGAGGGGTTTTTGAGGTCAACAAGCTTAGAAGATTATTTTATATTAAATTTTTTTTTTTTTTTTAATCTTTGTTATCGTGATTTTTTATGTGTACAATAAGTTCATCACGTTTTTATATTAAAAATAAATCCACAAAAATGCGCTTTGATGATTATTTTACCCCAAAAACACTTTAATTTTCAATTATTGCCAACAAAATATGTATAGTGCTTTTTGAGGATCCACAATGAAAAGGAAAACACAATTTTAGAACAATATTTTAAAGATAAAAGGACGAGAAATATGAAAAAATTGATGTATGGGACATTGGAGTAAAACGAGCTCAATAACTACATACAGTAGTATCCCGCGTCTATAAAAAATCACTCACTGAATTTTTTTGAAAATTTTCTTTTGAATAAGCTCTCATTCTCCTCTGTCGTCCGTGAAAAAAGTTATCCTATTTTGTAAAAATATATATATATATATATATACATATATTTAATGAGCTTTTAGACTTGTATGACCCCAAAGTCCCCTATAATTCAATACATTCAATGAAATATATGATTATTTGTTATTTTCATTATATTATTGGCAAATATCATTTAAATCAATAGTATTTTCAGTTTCGCTGGTAACAAATCGCGTCGATCACTTTTTATGCACCTTTAAAATCGTCGCCAATATCTTTAATTTAAATCTGTGTTAATGCAAAGCCAAATCATTAAAACATGCAAAAAAAAGTACTCAACTTCTGGAAATAATCTGATTATTGAAATCAAACAATTTTGTTCGTAGTTGATCTGACAGATCTTATGGCCATGTTTGCTGGCGACAATTTGCTTTGCGACGATTTCAAATTGACGCGGCCGGAAAATTCAAATAAAATGCATTTTGACGCTTATTAAACACCAAAATCCCTGAAATTTTCAACTTTTTCCATCAAAATATCAGTAGTGCCCTTCTGTCGATCCACAGTGAAGAGATAAACACAATTTTAGAGCAATTTCCTAAAGATAAAATGACAAAAAATATGTAAACTCGTGATATATGGGACATTGGGGCAAAACGAGCCTCATAACTACATACAGAAGTGTTCCACGTCCTTGATTCTTAAATTCTTTGGAAAATTCCTTTTTGGATAAGCCTTTAATCTCTTCTGTAAGTTGTCCGTAAAGAAAGTTATTATTTTTTCCTCTTTTGAAAGCGGATTACCTAGTGTGCAATGAAGGAAAAAATATATATATATATATTTTTTTTTATACAACACCATCATTATTTTTCATTTATTTAGTTAACATCTAAACAGATAACACTGAATCAACAATTTGACGCCACAATGCACGGTTCGAGGCCGCATCTCTCCATCCTCGGATACGCTCGCCAAGTCGTTCTGCACCTGGTCTGCCCATCTCGCTCACTGCGCTCCACGCCGTCTCGTACCTGCCGGATCGGAAGCGAACACCATCTTTGCAGGGTTGCTGTCCGGCATTCTTGCAACATGTCCTGCCCATCGTACCCTTCCGGCTTTATCTACCTTCTGGATACTGGGTTCGCCGTAGAGTTGGGCGAGCTCATGGTTCATTCTTCGCCGCCACACACCGTGTTCTTGCACACCGCCAAAGATGGTCCTAAGCACCCGTCTCTCGAATACTCCGAGTGCTTGCAAGTCCTCCTCGAGCATTGTCCATGTTTCATGTCCGTAGAGGACAACCGGTCTTATTAGCGTCTTGTACATGACACATTTGGTGCGGTGGCGAATCTTTTTCGACCGCAGTTTCTTCTGGAGCCCGTAGTAGGCCCGACTTCCACAGATGATGCGCCTTCGTATTTCACGACTAACGTTGTTGTCAGCCGTTAGCAAGGATCCGAGGTAGATGAATTCCTCGACCACCTCGAAGGTATCCCCGTCTATCGTAACACTGCTTCCCAGGCGAGCCCTGTCGCGCTCGGTTCCGCCCACATCATTATTGTTCATTAATTATAATTTGTTCATTCGTTTATTTATTGAGTCACTGATTTACTAGGTTTCAAAATAAATTTATTGATTTATCTTTTTTTTTTTGTTGATATATTAGATTTTTGAGGGATTAGTTTGTTAATTTCTTTTTAATTTATTAGTTTACTGTTAATAAAAGCATAACTTTTCCATATAGATAGCAAATCATTAAAATATTAGACAGTTATGCTTGCAGCGGCAGTTTAGTAATTTATTAATTATTAATTGATTAATTTATCATTTTTTTTATTCATCAATTTATTAATTTATTATTTCATTGATTTATAAATTTATAAATTTGTTTATTTATCAATTTGGTAATTTAATAATTTATTACCATACCTCTATAAACTTATTATGAAATATTTTTTTTATTTTACTATTTTATTTTTGATTATTTTATTATATTTATTTTTTTTTATTCAATAATTTATAAATTCATTCATTTCTGAATTTTTTAATCTAAAAAATTATCCATTTATTAGTTTTTCAAATCAATAATTTTGTAATTTAATCGATTTTTCTTTTTTTTAATTTATCAACCCATTAATTTTAAGTCATTCATTTATTTATTTATTAATTCTTTTGTTTATTCAAAGTCTTAGCTATATTAGTTATAAATGCTTGGCATACTTTTTCTGCTTTGCTACTACTGAATCATTTGATATGCTTCCGATATGCTTGTGCATCGTCTCTGTCGTTCACGGTGAACAGATTTTCAGAATGCTTTTGCCATTCGAACGTGAACGAGCTCCGTGGAAATTTTTTACCTGATTTACCAGAGAAAGCTTCTCTCCTCTCTGATATATACACCATATTCGCCATATATCCACCACAGCAATACAGGGAGAATGAAGAATCTAACAAGATGTGTAGATTGCCTCTCTGTCGTTTTCATCCTGCCTGTCTGTCTGCCCTTGTTTTTTGGTACACATGCTCGTATGCTCTTTGCGTTATGACCATCCACGAGGTACAGATATTAATAATAATTATCATTCAGAATGTTTGTGATTAGGTATACCTATATGAGTTTATTCAATAAAGTTGTTTATTTGAAACAGTTTATATTTATATTTATTTATTTGTTTGAGTCTTCGAAAATATAAAAAAAAATCGTACAGACTGGTAACTTAAATATTAATCTTAGATCTAAACACATTTTTCGACATAGTAAAATCAAACAAGTGGTACACATCATTAAAACGTTGACAACACACATCTAGCGGATTATTTTGTCCATAAAGAGTCCGATGCGCTGCACGACGAAAGAAATCAAATCGCCTGGTTATAATTGATGAGTAATTTACATAATTTGAATAATGACTACCAACAAAATCTTAGCACAGCAAAAATTATTGAATACATATTAAGACTTTCAATAGTACGATATACGATACGTGATCAATTGAATTTTATACACGAAAACTTGAGCAAAAATTGGAATTTTTTATTGGCGAACTGGTCAAATATTCAAACATTAATTACCACTATTCGAACAAATGAATAATAAATTAAAAAAAAAAATGAGATGAAGAAAAGTATTAAACAAATGTAAGCCAAAAAAAAAAGTCAAAAATTATATCTAGCAAAAGTAAAAAAAAAAAAAAACTCCTCATCAAATTAAACTTGTTACTACATGTCAAAATCAATCGTTCAAATGGGATAGAGGTCACTAGATAGAAAATTAGAAGAAATTACTTCTCTTTTCGTAAATTCGTATTTTCTTAACTATAATTGCATAATTGAACATTATTGTATTAATGTGTGGAACAGAATAAATCATGTGAATTACATGCTTCGTGGGTAGTTTTGCCAGAACTCCTTTGATGCGAACCAGTCGAAAGATAATATTTGGATTCAGGTCAATTGATCACCGGAACTTGTTAATTCAGCTTTGAACGTTGCAAAATGTATACATTTGGTAGCACAGTTGAAAATTTGCCATTCAGAAATCATTAAGTATCATAAGTAAGTATAATAAGTTAATCATAAGTATGTACCTACTGGCTTTTCATAACAAAATTCCCGAACATTTAAACGAAAAGATGTTTAAAATTAAACAACTTGATCAACATCGTTCCGTAGATCACCCACTCAAATAATTCATATACATATATGCGACAATATGTTTCATTTTTATTTTCTTCGTTTACTACTGCACACTTACTTGCTGCCTGCATTCGTGGGCAATAATTCAACACTTCCAACTAGACTCGATTGTCCACGACGATGTTCACTGTGAAATTATCGCTCTTTCTCACCTCTTGTTCATGTTCATGTTCACGGGAGGTGTACAGAGGGCTATACATCGAAGCATCGATAAGGAATGAAGCCATTTGAAGTGAAAAACGTACCGAAATAAACCAACAGCAGTTTATTTTTATTCTTAAAGTTATGTGTCCAGATTTTGTCGCGAACAAGCCTTATATAGATAGATGGGTAGGCACCTAGGTGGATGGGTGCGGACGGACTTAAAATGATCATAACATTGTCAGTTTTTCACCGATTTTGACGACTTTGGTTGCTACGGATGCAGGAACTTATCCGCTATTCGACACATGTTACAGAGAACCGATTCGGATTACCTGGTAACCGGAATTCCGGATTAATTGGGCCAAGTCCCAAAGTATGTATAAATTGAAGATATATATTCAACCAAATGAAGATTTCTTGCATCATGACTAATAAAATTCGTTTGAAATTTAAAGAATATAACTTGACTAACAGGACCATCTCATGAATTAATCCCGGAACGGTTATTCCGGAAACAGGTTCCCGTCGGGCCTAAAGTGGCCACAAACTCATTTTGAAGAAACCCTGGCAATATGGGTATCAAAATTCATGAAATTGTATCGGAAGCATGATTCGTAATTGGACCATAGGATGGTTTGCTAACGGACCGGTCATCCTGGAACAGGTTCCCGTGGGGCCTAAAGTGGCCACAAACTCATTCTGATGAAACCCTGGCAATATGGGTATCAAAATTCATGAAATTGTATCGGAAGCATGATCCGATAAGTAATTGGACCATAGGATGGTTTAACAATGGATGGGTATCAAAATTCATGAAATTGTCTCGGAAGCATGATCTTTTGGGTTATTACCCTAGCAGCACTCATGTTACACTTAGATTACTGCAACTCGTATGTGACCAGATTTAGTCACAAATAAGTTGCTGCAACCGATTCTGCCTAACTTGTGCTGCTCGGGTAGGCCATAAGATGGTTTGACAATGGACCGGTCATTCTCAAACAGGTTTCCGAGGGGACCCTCATTTAGAAGAAACACTTGCTATCTTCTTTTTCCGTTATTTCTTGTCAAAAAGACTTAAAAATTCTTGACAGGTACTCAGAAATGATTTATAATGAACCACAGGCGCTGTAAGTATCATTGGTGTTTGCTGAATAATTTACAAAAATAAATAGAACGACTAAAATTTTCAAAATTTTTTGTAGTGACAAAATGGGTAAAAAAAGTGACAAAAGCGGGACGTGATAAAATCGGGTCGAAAATGTGATAAAGTCGGAGGTAGATAAAATCGGGGAGTGACAAAATCGGGTCAACACTGTGTAACTTTTCACTTCTCTCTTCTCATTTCTCTCATTTCACTTTTCACTTTTTACTTTCCACTTCTCACTGCTCACTTCTCACTTTTCACTCCTCACTTCTCATTCGACCCAATAACCATTCGGCCTAACAGCCATTCAGCCTGATGACCCAACATCAGTCCCATCTTCTTGCAAAAATATGTTTCCGAAAATATTCCAAGAATTTTGATGCCAGGGTGTCTTCTAAATGAGTTCGTGGCCACTAAAGGCCTTTCGGGAACTTGTTCTAGGATGTCTGTTCTGGTTGATATCCATCCTATGGTTTCAACTTTATGGATAACATATTTCCGAAACAATGCCAAGAGTTTTGATACCCATATTGCCAGGGTTTATTTTAAATGAGTTTTTGGCCCCTACGAGCCCTCCGGGAACCTGTTCCATAATGACCGTTCCGGTTCATATCCATCCTAGGGTCTCAACTACATGAATAACATGTTTCCGGAACAATTCCAAGAATTTTGATACCCATATTGCCAGGGTTTATTCTAAATGAGTTTTTGGCCCCTACTGGCCTTCCGGGAAATTGTTCCAGAATGACCGTTCCGGTTGATATCCATCCTATGGTCTCAAGTACATGGAAAATATGTTTCCGGGACAATTCCAAAAATTTTGATACCCATATTGCCAGGGTTTATTCCAAATGAATGGTCGGCCCCTACGGACCCTCGAGGAACCTATTCCAGAATGACCGTTCCGGTTCATATCCATCCTATGGTCTCAACTACATGGAAAATATGTTTTCGGAACAATTCCAAGAATTTTGATGCCCATATAGCTTGGTTTTATTCTAAATGAGTTTTTGGCCACTACGGGCCCCTCGGGCCCTCCGGGAACCTGTTCCAGAATGACCATTCCGGTTCATATCCATCCTATGGTCTTCACTACATGGAAAACATGTTACCGGAACAATTCCAAGAATTTTGATACCCATATTGCTAGGGTTTATTCTAAATGAGTTTTTGGCCCCTATAGACCCTCCGGGAACCTGTTCCAAAGTGACCGTTCCGGTTTATATCCATCCTATGGTCTCAGCTACATGGAAAACATGTTACCGGAACAATTCCAATGAATTTTGATACCCATATTGCTAGGGTTTATTCTAAATGAATTTTTGGCCACTACGGCCCCCGGGAACCTGTTCCAGAATGACCGTTCCGGTTCATATCCATCCTATGGTTTCAACTATATGAATAACATGTTCCCGAAACAATTTCAAGAATTTTGATACCTATATTGCCAGGAATGAATTTGCAGCCACTATAGGGCCCACGGGAACCTATTCCGGGATGTTCGTTCCGAGTCCATATGATCACGTGATCCTAATACGTTGGGAAGTCATAATCCTCGAATTTTCTGCGAAACTGGTAACTCAGGATACAAGAAATCATCATTTGGATTCTATAAGATCAACTTCTAGCAAATCCGGAACTCCGGTAACCAGGTAATCCGGATCGGTCCAATGTGACATGGATCGGATAGAGGATGAATTTCTTAATCCATAGCAAACGGAATCGTCCAAATCGGTTGAAAACTGCCAAAGTTATGGTCATACCAAAACGTGGGTACCCGGGTACCCTGTCGGTACGTTACGGGGTAAAAATATTCAGAAGGCCCTCCCCAAGCCTCCCCTTACTAGATTTTCATTTTCGTACCACCCAAACCTTAATTTTGCCGAGTTTGAAAATGTCACGGAGTTTCAATTTCCTGCGATGTTTAGAACCCTAAAAAAATTTCACTTGAAAACGAAAAAGGTACCCGGGTACCCTGTCGGTAACAAAAGGGTTAAAGCCCCTGATGCAGTTACTTATACTGAAAGATTATAAAATTTCAATCATTTAGTTAAAGTTACTGTAACCAGCGCTTTAACTCCGTTATTAGTGGAATTCAAACAACGAACCATTTGGCAGGGTTGTACAAAAATCTTCGCACTAGACGTCTACTGTACAACACATTTTGAAAATCTTATGACAAGTAATTTGAGGAATTCAGTGGACGTGAGGAATTTCAACCAGCAGTGGAAGAAATGAATACAGAAGCTATAGCAATTGAGCAAATGGAAACTTGGAGTGGACTGTGGAAAAATAAATTGAAAAATATTAGGTACCGATGGGAAATACCCTCTATTCTATTATTTGCTTTGGCATAAGCTCAAATATCAATCACTTGTCATAAGACGAGTTTATACCATCCCATTGAATTCCACCACTTAATTGTATCTTGACAGATACGTATTTCGACCTCAACAGTAAGGCCGTCTTCAGTGTCTCGTACTTGACTCGACTTGAAGAAAATGATCGCAACTTACACTATAGGATTATTATACACGTAGGTATAATAATTTATCTAGGTACTTATCTAGTTACATTTGTAACGAAATGTAACTAGATAAGTACCTAGATAAATTATTATACCTACGCATAGTATAAATAGTGTAAGTTGCGATCATTTTCTTCAAGTCCAGTCAAGTACGAGACACTTGTTGAGGTCGAAATACGTATCTGTCAAGATACAATTAAGTGAATTCAATGGATGGTATAGTCTTATGACAAGTGAAGATATTCCACTAAAAAGCTCAAAATAATTTTCTTATCAAATATCAATGTTATTTTGCCAATACTTCATCGTAGTCCGCTTTGGGATATTTCATTGATTGACATTATTCGAATGACGTTTGATCAAATGACTTTTCGCCGAAAGAACATTTGGTCGACATTCATTCGAAAGTCAAGTGCAGCAATAGTTTTCTTATTATTTTCATTAATACTCTTTCTTCCATCTAATATTCATACAATAATTAGTTGGTTGGCAGAAAACTTAATTACGGTGTTATGTCTCTTCGACCAAGAGTCATTCTACGAAACATCATTCGACTAAATCTTTTTTGACCAGGTAAGTTAGTCAATATCCTGTCGGGAATATTAACCGTTTTCCTGTTATTTATTCTTGTTATAAACCCATCATTCTTTGGTCAATATTGCAGTATTAATTATGAGATTTTTTGAAACATCATAATAGTTAGGGAGTTTTTTTTCTTTCGAACACCCATTCGACGAAATGTACCAAAAATTTTCGTTCTAAAATCTGCTTTCGACTAAATGTCCATTCGACGTAGTGTCTTTTCGATCAAACGTCATTTGAAAGAATGTCCTACGTATCTAGTGGACTGAAACTTCATTTTCGACTCAATGTCCATTCAACCAAATGTCAATGTATTTGACCAAATTCTATTCGACTGAATGTCATTCGATAAATTGTCTTTCGAAGAAATGGTATAATAGATTCAACTATTGATAAACACGTGTACTGCCGCTAACCGCAAGTCGAGCACATCTGTATATGGACTTTTTTTTGGGAATTTTCAGAAGAATGATACACTTGAAGGCGAAATAAATGGCGAATAGTGATGAACTCTATAGATATTAAGAAAAATCACTTAAATAAAGATTAAAAAAAAAAATAATAAAAATGGTAAAACGCATGGTTGCAAATCTTATTTGATTGAACGAAAATATTACGAGTTCTATTTTCAGAGAAAATTAACGATTTTTGCGCTGCATCACGATAATGAATATCCAATATTGAGTTGTAATGTTACTAAATACTCAAAAAATTTCTTACAAAAGATTATATGAGCGATTTTATGCTTTGGGCCATTTTGCCCTATGGGTGCGTTATGCACTGTTCTCCCCTGCCTCTTTCTTCCAAATCCGTTGTGTCGATGTTAACAACATTCCGACAGTGCATAAGTCTTCTTCCTCCCCTTTTTCTTCTTGGCATTATATCACCTAGACTGACCGGAAATCAAATGCAACCACCTTTAGCATGGTATTGCTTTGTTGCCGCGCATATCAGCGCATGGCTAAGGAAGACCATTAAAAATGCACCCTTTGAAAAAGCAGAGTCGATTTCGACTTAGGAAATGGATTTCCGAATCATGAAGGATTATGGAGGGAGTGGCATAAGAGTATCTGTCATCACTGGAAAACAGTTTTCATCTATGCTCTTATGCAGCATGCACGAGACATATATTTTCAGTTGTGCTGATCACAGGCCACCAGCGGGTATTATCGGCAGGCTATTGCGCCTCGGCGCACCCCACTAAAACCGCAATTAACTCACTTTCAACTATCCGGAACATAAGGGGCTGTACACTAATTACGTAAGCAATTTTTCAACCCCCCTCCCCCCATGTAAGATTTTTCCCATATAAATCAGTTTTTATTTATATGGAGCGTAGGAAAATAACAGACCCCCCTCCCCCATAAGTACTTACGTAATTAGTGTACGACCCCTAAGTTCTTGAGGATACACGAACGCGAAGGAGTTTTAGCAAAATAATGTTTCTATCTTTGGTTTTTGAGCCCTTACCTTTACCATAACCCTACTTAGCATTTTCGCCATCAAAAATGCAAGGTGATCGCTAAGACGACCATTGTGGCCATTGTTTTGATTATTCTTGAATCCAGCCAATAATGACACTTATTTTCCATCAATGATATCTATTATTTTTCTTACTTCAGATTAATGTTAAAATACTTTGTACAGAATATTAATTATGTTTTTGTACTATAGTTAATGTAACCTCACAAAATAGCCGAGGAAAACATCGCCTTTTTCATAGTTGAAAAAATACTTTGCATCAGATGACCATAATCGAGAAATAAAATCAACAACATCCTACGCTTAGAACAACAACTTATCCGACACCATCTAATGTAATAAGCTACACAATCTTCTCCGCCGACACATTCTCACGACTTTATTGTGAGCGGTGAGAATATCCGGTCGGAAGTAAATGCAAATTAAGTGAGAAAAACTGATTACTATTTTAGCAGACATTTGCGTCACACGTGCATACGCATAATTAATACGTGACGCGCATCTCTCTCTTTCCCGGAAATTCATGTTTCCGTGTTTCATTAAAGTGCGTCATTAAATGCAAGATCCATCAACACCACATGAGCGCTGAACAACGCTAAGCCCTTTATGACAATTACCGTTTTAGGAAAAAGCTCATAAACTTGAATTCATTATGACCCATCCTAGTTGACATGGTGCATGAGCCCAACACTCAAACAAAACCAATAAAATTAATAACAGCCATAACCCCCTCAAGGAGGGGCCATCGATCTTATCCTCAACCGTATGATCCTGAGAATCGCAAACAAAAACTCAAATCCAAACATAAACAATCGTCAGCCCACTGGAAGGCCATCGTCGCTCATTGCTGTACAGCTTGCACCTGACCTTAACGTGCGCGAGTTCTCCACTCCGCGACCAATTAGCTCGTTGGATCAATTGACACAAGAAGCACTTCAAATAGCATCTCAACGGAAGCCATGCTATCTTCCAGATCAGAGCGAGTCGTGTTTAGTAAATTCATTCAAAACAAAGAAACCTTTTGCACTCCGATATGTTCTATAGCTTGGTGTGCGTCGAGAAGCAGCTCACTAGGAAAAAAATCAACTGAAAGCTCATCAATCGTGCTTAACCGTTGCGGGTCGTTTTTTCCAATTTGCAATCGCGAAGGGCTCGTTAAGTGGCTTCGATAAAAAGCAATTCATAAACAGTGCTGAATGCTTTTTCCATTATGTCAGGATGTAATAGCTCTATAGTTTAAGGTCAGTTGAAAACATAGCTGAAGGAGGTACATAAGGCTTGCTGGCGACAAAATCTGGACACCCCAAAACATGTATAACTTTTGAAATACCTCATCAACGAGTGAAATATCTCGTAGAGTAAAGAACGTATGTCTGTACTATCAGAAAAAAAATTATTGATTAGTATTACAAGTAACTAATGGATCGTGGTGTCGAAGAAGGAGCAGGTTCGAAAATCAATTGTGTGCAGCCGCCATTAAAATCTAGGTCTTTCGATTCGAAATCTTGCTAATAAGCTATTGTTTTCATGTAAGCGCTGTTCATAGAGTCTTGAAATAGTTTGATGCTTCTTTGACACCAATGAGGATGACAAGGAGTTGAACAAGAACGGATTTAGGGAACCACCAGTAGGATGGGAAGGTGAAACAAATACTACAGAGGAGAACAAATCTGTCGACACGAACTGTTTCTTGGGAAATTAAAATGTCACCAATTTTAGTGCATATATCAAAGCATAGACAGAGAATGAAGTAATTTGAAGTAAAAATTGTGCCGAATAAACTGACTACATCGTTTTTTTTTTAATTCTCAATGTTGTGTCCAGATTTTGTCGCGAACAAGCCTTATACCTATCTTATCTATATACATAAAAATAAATTTCTGTCTGTCTGAACCTTACAGACTCTACTATAACTACTGAAACTACTGAATCGATCGGCCTGAAAATTTGTATGCAGAGGTTTTTGGGGCCGGGGAAGATTCTTAAGATGGTTCGAGACCCTTCCCCCTTTAGAAGAGTTTCTGCGTCGGATGGTCCCGATTTTATCAAATTTGGATCATTTTAAGTAAAGTTATGCTAGCTTGAATTTTGACAAAATTTAGCCTACTCAACCTTTTTGTCTAACCCCAGTTTATTTCTCGCGCTAAGTATTATAGGGTGTAACTGCATTGATAGACTTCTTTTCGTCGATGTTTTCTTTCCATTAGTTCAGCGAATTGTGGTAGTTTTCCGAAAAATTAAAATTAATGCTGGGTTTGCAACTTGCATCAGAAGCAACGAACACGGTTATAATTTTTGAAACAGTTGAGCCATAACCGAAAAATAAAATCAGATTAGCACAGTTTAGAATAGCCTTCTTTTCTTCTATTTTTTCTTTGCAATACGTCCCCACTGACTGGAATAATACCGAATTTGAGCTTAGTGTTCATTCAGCACTTCCACAATTATCAAGCCCAAGTCCTGGTGTTAGGTGGGACGCTAAACAGCCCTGACACGACGGCCCTCCGACGAGACAGGAGGTTTGCGCAGGCCCAATAAGCCGCCTAGAAAACCAATCATTACGAACAATATAAGAGATAATGCGACTCGATATAATCGGCAAAGACCTAGGCGACGAATACAGGATCACGATTGGAAGCTTGGAACATGGAATTGCAAGTCGCTAGGTTTCGCAGGTTGCGACAGGATGATCTACGATGAATTACATCCCCGCAACTTCGACGTCGTGGCGCTGCAGGAGATTTGCTGGACAGGACAGAAAGTGTGGAAAAGCGGGCATCGAGCGGCTACCTTCTACCAAAGCTGTGGCACCACCAACGAGCTGGGAACCGGCTTCATAGTGCTGGGTAAGATGCGCCAACGCGTGATTGGGTGGCAGCCAATCAACGCAAGGATGTGCAAGCTGAGGATAAAAGGCCGTTTCTTCAACTATAGCATCATCAACGTGCACTGCCCACACGAAGGGAGACCCGAAGACGAGAAGGAACAGCGTTCTACGCACAGCTGGAGCAGACATACGATGGATGCCCACTGCGGGACGTTAAAATCGTCATCGGTGACATGAACGCACAGGTAGGAAGGGAGGAAATGTATAGACCGGTCATCGGACCGGATAGTCTGCACACCGTATCGAATGACAACGGCCAACAATGCATAAACTTCGCAGCCTCCCGCGGAATGGTAGTCCGAAGCACCTTCTTTCCCCGCAAAAATATCCACAAGGCCACATGGAGATCACCTAACCAAGAAACGGAAAACCAAATCGATCACGTTCTAATCGACGGTAAATTCTTCTCCGACATCACGAATGTCCGCACTTACCGCAGTGCGAATATTGAATCCGACCACTACCTCGTTGCAGTATGCCTGCGCTCAAAACTCTCGACGGTGTACAACACGCGTCGAAGTCGGACGCCGCGGCTTAACATTGGGCGGCTACAAGACGGTAGACTAGCCCAAGAATACGCGCAGCAGCTGGAAGTGGCACTCCCAACGGAAGAGCAGCTAGGCGCAGCGTCTCTTGAAGATGGCTGGAGAGATATTCGATCCGCCATTGGTAGCACCGCAACCGCTGCACTAGGCACGGTGCCCCCGGATCAGAGAAACGACTGGTATGACGGCGAATGTGAGCAGTTAGTGGAAGAGAAGAATGCAGCATGGGCGAGATTGCTGCAACACCGCACGAGGGCGAACGAGGCACGATATAAACAGGCGCGGAACAAAACTCGATTTTCCGGAGGAAAAAGCGCCAGCAGGAAGATCGAGACCGTGAAGAAACGGAGCAACTGTACCGCGCTAATAACACACGAAAGTTCTATGAGAAGTTAAACCGTTCACGTAAGGGCCACGTGCCACAGCCTGATATGTGTAAGGACATAAACGGGAACCTTCTTACGAACGAGCGTGAGGTGATCCAAAGGTGGCGGCAGCACTACGAAGAACACCTGAATGGCGATGTGGCAGACGAAGATGGCGGTATGGTGATGGACCTGGGAGAACGCGCGCAGGACATAATTCTACCGGCTCCGGATCTCCAGGAAATCCAGGAGGAGATTGACCGGCTGAAGAACAACAAAGCCCCTGGGGTTGACCAACTACCAGGAGAGCTATTTAAACACGGTGGTGAGGCACTGGCTAGAGCGCTGCACTGGGTCATTACCAAGATTTGGGAGGAGGAAGTTTTGCCGCAGGAGTGGATGGAAGGTGTCGTGTGTCCCATCTACAAAAAGGGCGATAAGCTGGATTGTAGCAACTACCGCGCAATCACATTGCTGAACGCCGCCTACAAGGTACTCTCCCAAATTTTATGCCGTCGACTAGCACCAACTGCAAGGGAGTTCGTGGGGCAGTACCAGGCGGGTTTTATGGGCGAACGCTCCACCACGGACCAGGTGTTCGCCATTCGCCAAGTACTGCAGAAATGCCGCGAATACAACGTGCCCACACATCATCTATTCATCGACTTCAAAGCCGCATATGATACAATCGATCAGGACCAGCTATGGCAGCTAATGCACGAACACGGTTTTCCGGATAAACTAACACGGTTGATCAAAGCGACGATGGATCGGGTGATGTGCGTAGTTCGAGTTTCAGGGGCATTCTCGAGTCCCTTCGAAACCCGCAGAGGGTTACGGCAAGGTGATGGTCTTTCGTGTTTGCTATTCAACATCGCTTTGGAAGGGGTAATACGAAGAGCAGGGATTAACACGAGTGGTACAATTTTCAATAAGTCCGTCCAGCTATTTGGTTTCGCCGACGACATAGATATTATGGCACGTAACTTTGAGAAGATGGAGGAAGCCTACATCAGACTGAAGAGGGAAGCTAAGCGGATCGGACTAGTCATCAACACGTCGAAGACGAAGTACATGATAGGCAGAGGTTCAAGAGAAGACAATGTGAGCCACCCACCGCGAGTTTGCATCGGTGGTGACGAAATCGAGGTGGTAGAAGAATTTGTGTACTTGGGCTCACTGGTGACTGCCGAAAATGACACCAGCAGAGAAATTCGGAGACGCATAGTGGCTGGAAATCGTACGTACTTTGGACTCCGCAAGACGCTCCGATCGAATAGAGTTCGCCGCCGTACCAAACTGACAATCTACAAAACGCTAATTAGACCGGTAGTCCTTTACGGACACGAGACCTGGACGATGCTCGTGGAGGACCAACGCGCACTTGGAGTTTTCGAAAGGAAAGTGCTGCGTACCATCTATGGTGGGGTGCAGATGGCGGACGGTACGTGGAGGAGGCGAATGAACCACGAATTGCATCAGCTGTTGGGAGAACCATCCATCGTTCACACCGCGAAAATCGGACGACTGCGATGGGCCGGGCACGTAGCCAGAATGTCGGACAGTAACCCGGTGAAAATGGTTCTCGACAACGATCCGACGGGCACAAGAAGGCGAGGTGCGCAGCGGGCAAGGTGGATCGATCAGGTGGAAGATGACTTGCGGACCCTCCGTAGACTGCGTGGTTGGCGACGTGTAGCCATGGACCGAGCCGAATGGAGAAGACTCTTATATACCGCACAGGCCACTTCGGCCTTAGTCTGAATAAATAAAAAATAATAATAACAATTATCAACTGCGAGGTTTCTAAGCCAAGTTACCATTTTTTTGCATTCGTATATTATAGTATAGGGATGACGAGAAAATTTCCAATCCAAGTAAGATCAAGGTTTTTTTTAATCGTTTTGGGACCCCAATCAGTTGTGAAAAATATGGGCTCGATTGGTTGCGTCCAATTCCAATAGGACATCGATGCAGACAGACCCTTAGCGGCTTCAATTTATCGTCAATTACGCGACTCAACACTTTACCATATACCTAGTCTGAAAGATGCTGAAAGACTTTGCTGTAAAAGGTACATAGCTAGAAGGTCTATAAAAAATGTTATTATGGTTCGAAGATTGATATGTAAGAAATCAAAGTTTCTGCCAGCACTACCGGACAACCTATGGTTGTCAAAGGCAAAAGCCATCTTCCGTCTTGTCCGAATTTTTACTTTGAGAAATGATTCCGAATCCCATCATCTCTATAAGCTCTATAAGATCAATAGTTTTCAAATAATACTCAGTTAAATTATTGGTCCACGTAGTTCGGCAGTGCTAACAGAATAAACGATTTTTTGCAAATGGTTTGAACAATCAACCTTCGAAGCGTTATAACTTTTTTCGTGGACGTTCCGGCAACGTGCCTTCTTCAGCAAAGTTTTTTAGTACTTTTGGGTTATACTTTGACGCAATGCGCCACTTAGTTTACGATGCAATGAAAATTCTGGACAGTTACTGAAGACCCAGCATGGTTTCCAAAAAGCATTGTTTTGAAAAATGACCATGACGCCACATGGTTTTAAATATAATTGCAAAATTGATTGAACATTGCGTTTATTTTCAGACTTGAAGTATGTACATTGAAACCCTCATTTGTCTTCCTCGTGTATTACAAAATGTTATGCTATCATAAAATTCGAGTGCTCCGAAAAAGTTTTAGTTTTTTTAATCTGGAAAATACAATTTGCACAATATGTGCTAAATCGTTAAAAAATACCCAACTACTACGCTTCCGTAGTGTATTATACATAAACCTAGTATTAGCACGTACGGTTATATTGATGATGTGCTTAAAGTCATAACCTCAAACAACACCTTCACAGCCAATTGTCTCTGAGGATCAATTAGCGTGGAATTCGGCACGAGCTCACATCGTTAACTTCATTACGATATTTCTCGCAATAATGTACTCTACGATTATTTAATTAAAAGATTTTGACGTTCTTTTAAACAGCGGTTCTCAAACTGGGGTATAAGTACTCCTGGGGGCATTAATACATATTATTTGATTCTCTAATTAGGATCTTAATACATAAGATTCTTTTCAGTTTACCTTCGGCTGTTGGAGTGACGGCCACTGACAAGCACTCTAATTTTAACGAACAGAATTGTTAGTTGAATTCAGGATGTGACATAACCATTAAATCACGGATTTTTTTTTAACGTGTCTTAATTGTTGTCAGGTATCGAAAACAGATCTGCATATATCTCCAAAGGGATGAAGCTTCCATTAAGGTGGAGAATATTTATATTTAAAAGCATGAGGTTTTTATATAGAAAGCGATGCTACATGTTTCTTAATTCTTTCAGCCACATTGGTGTGTGCATGATCCTAACTTTATCGATTTCAATGAAAAGAAAAACTGGCAAATCTGCATGCAGACACCTGAAATTATTACTCAGGGAGTAGGGTTGTCGCGGTAGGCAGAATGTCAGACCGCCGGACAGAAGGTTACTTGAGTTACCCTCTCTTCTTCCCTATGCCTTGTTTCCCCCGGACTACCTTACAGTATCAATTCTGTGGGGGAAAGCAGTACTGAGTACTCCTCCCAAAACGACACCTTTCACAGTGCCTCTCTTTGATGTTTTGTTCTACGTCTGAGCTCTTTGGCTCCCTTGTTGGTGCCAGCAAGGTCACAAAAGCGTTGAGCCCTTGAGCCCTTTATTTTTTCCTTGTGCCATTCAGAACCACATCTATTTTTCTTTTAATTTTTAGAGCCATTCAGCTCTCAACGTACTTGCAAGCTACTCAGATCCGGCGGATCTATCCTACTCCGACGAGGAGTCCCCCGGCGGCGGAAGCTCCCCCGATACCGACGACCCGCATCCGTGGAAAGCTGTTACATTACCAACACAACTCTTTCACCTGGTCAGCATGTTCATAGATCCGCTCAAGTGCTACGCACATTCTCACTTCAACGGGTGATCAGACGAGTGCCGAGGTCAGATCAAATATTCCGGGTGGAGATAACTTCCGGTTCAGTGGTGCCCCGACGACCTGAAGCCGGTGCATTCTCGCGTCACTATCTACCTAGGATAGGATGTGACAACTCAATTGAGACTGCCTTGTTGTTTTTTAGTCGGTTGCTCTGACGAGGTGGTCGCCAGTGCATCCAAATTAATTTGGTACAGAATCTTCCAAATATCATGTATCAAAACGTGATGTTTTTCTTTCCGTTCCATCCATTATTTATGTAAGGGAAGCGAAAGACTAACAGAGAGAAGTTTTCGCTAATGAAAATATTGAAATCTTTGAAATCGAAAATGACAGAAAGGTGAATTATAATGCTTCAAATCAACAGTTTTAAAACCTTTACAGCCCTTTAGATACATTTATATGACGTTTCCAGTTCAATAGAAATTAATTTAGTCCCAAAAAACTGAAACTCAAACACGTGTTTTGCCTAATATTGTCTGTTTCCTTGGTAACAAAACGCGCCGACCATTTTTTAGACACTATCAAAATCGTCGCCAACATCTTTATTCTAAAATTATGTTAGTTTTATTAGCAAATAATGTCAATCTGCATTAAAAATAGGGCTCAATTTTGGGAAATAATGTGATTATTGAGTATATAAAATTTTGTTCACAGTTGATTTAACAGATCTTATGGCCATTTCTGCTGGCGACGATTTTGGCGTCAATTTGTTTTGCGACGATTTCAAATCGTCGCGGCCGATAAGGTGGGAAATTGATAATATCAACTTTACAAACCAGCAACACGGCCAAACTAACAATATGCTGCCCTACGAAAATCGCGCCGCCACCAATCGAAGTAATCGATTGTCATTTTCAACTAATCAGCAACCGGTACGATTGTGACAGAAAATCGGTACGATTTTTAATGACTACTTGGCACATCCTATCCTAGCTATCTACTCAACTGGTCCCCGGCGGTAGACTTAGCCTACTCCGATTAACCGATATCCCATGCACTGCGCCTTTCAGCTTCTTGCTTAATCGTTGAGTTATATAGCTCACGCCTTGGTCGCGAACTACTCGGATAGTCCCCGGTGGTAGATCAATCCTACTCCGATGGGGAGTTCCCCGACGTCGGAAGCACCCCCGTAACCGACGACCCGTCTCAACGGGTGACCGGGCGAGTTCCAAGGTCAATCCAAGGATTCCGGGTGGAGTTAACTTCTGGTTCAATGGTGCCCCGACTACCCAGAGCCGGTGCATTCGTACGCCACGATCTACTCACCCTAGCAGCACAACCCAGAAATCGGCGGTGTGCTTTGCCTACTCCGATAACCGGGTTCCGATTGCCTTGAGACATTCAGCCCTCACTTTGTTCATTCAGCTCCCGCCTCGGATAGTCCCCGACTGCGGATCTAACCTACTCCGACGAGAAGGGAGCTCCTCCGAAACCGGTCGTTTCGTCACGTTCTGTGGCTACGCGCGGTAGCTGGCACTGGCGTTCCCATTCATTATCGACATATGAATCTGTGTCAAAAGGTCGAAGGTCAAAAGGTCGAATGACAAAAGGTGAAAAGGACAAAAGGTCGAAAGGTCAAAAGGTCGAATGGATAAAAGGTCGAATTTGTATCATAATGTCGAAGGTCAAAAGGTCGAAGGACGAAAGGTCGAAAGGACAAAAAGGCAAGGAATGAGTAGTGAAAAGAGAGACGTAAGAAAAGAGTAATGAGCATAGGTAAATGAGAAAGAAAAGTGAGAAGTGAGAATTGATAAGTGAGAAGTGAGAAGTGAGAAGTGAGTAGTGAGAAGTGGAAAGTGAATGGTGAATAGTGAGTAGTGAGAAGTGAGAAGTGAAAAGTAAAAAAGAAGAAATGAGAAGTAGAAAGTAACAAGTGAGAAATGTGATATAAGGAGTGATAAAAATGAGAAGTGAAAAGGTAGAAAGAAGGAGGGAGGAAAAATATACGGTAAGAAAGAAAAAAGAAGAATGAAAAAGAACAGAGGAAGAAAAAAGAACAAAATAGAAAGAAAGAAGAAGGAAGAAAGAAAAAAGAAGGACGAAGGAAGAAAGAAGAAGGAGAGAAGACACAAGGATGCAAAAAAAAAGAAAGAAGAAAGTAACAGGGAATAGAAAAAATAGAAAAGAAATAAGGAACAAAGAAGAAAGAAATAGGTAAGAAAGAAGGAAGAATAAAGGAAAAAAAAAGAAGAAAGGAAGAAAGAAGGAAGAAAAGAAGAAGGAAAAAAGAAGGGATGAAGAATGATGGAAAAAGATAAAAGGAAAAGAAAAGCAAAAAAGAATGAATGAATGAAGAAGGGAAAAAAATGGGCGATATCAAAAAACAAGCAGAAAGAAAGGAAACAAGAAAAAAGAAAGAAAGAAGAGAGAAAGAATGAAGAAAGAGAGAAGAAAGAAAGTAGAAAGAAGGAAGAAGATAGGAAAAAATAAGGAAAAAAGAAGTAAGAAGGAAAAACGGAGGAAGAAAGAATGAGGAAAGAAGAAAGAAAGAAATAAGTAAAAAAAGAAGATAGAAAGAAAAAAGAAACAAAAATAAAAAAAGACAGAAGAAAGAAAGAAGAAGAAAAAAGAAGGAAGAAAGAAGTTAGAAGGAAAGTAGAAGAAGGAAGGAAGACACTAGGAAACAAAAAAATAAGGTAGACAGAAGAAGCAAATAACAGGGAAGGACGAAAGAAAGATGGGGGAAATAAAAAAGAAGAAAGAAGGAAAAAAGAAAGAAGAAATAAAAAAGAAAGAAGGAATAAAGAACAAAGAAGGGAGAAAGAAGAGAGAAAAAAAGAAAAAAGAAGGAAGAAAGAAGAAAGAAGGAAGAAAGACGGAAGAAGGAAAGAAGGCAATACGAGTGAAGAAAGAAAGAAGAAATAAGGAAGAAAACTGTTTCCCGCAAAACTGAAAAAAGAAAGAAAGAAGGGAGGAAGAAGGAAGAAAGAGAGAAGAAAGATTTTTTTTTGTTGGGGCGTAGAACCACTGCGTCCATTGAGTTGAACTTTTGTGGTATACCCCTGGTTACTCTCAATTATGTACTCGCATCTTGTAGGTTGATAAGCATTTGTCAAGTAAACAACCTAAGACGCGTCTTTTCCCAGTCCGGTATAATTGAGTTAATAAAACCCACTACCTTTCGAGGATTTGCAATGCATCACAACTGCAAAGCAGATGTTCCGAGGTTTCACGTTCTATGCTACAGAAACGACAGATATTATTCTGAATCTGGCCAATATTTGTCACTGCTCGAGCAGTGTCCGGTTATTAAGCCAGTAAAGGTGCAAAGAGCTCTCTTGCTGAGCTCCAAGAGCTTTTCGGTTACTTCAACATTGGGAATTATAAATCTCTTTGATTGAGCACGCTTTTCGCAACCAACCAGTCATCAACCTTTGTGCTTCCCAGGATTTCAATTCCATTTTTATAGTACAGTATGATATTCCGCAGAAAGGTTCTGGGCCAATAAGCTGTGTGTTTGAACCTCGTTTATGGAATTTTATGGAACCGTCCCGAACAGTGGGACCTCCGACTTCTCAGTCCATACGTGATGGATCACGTATGTTATAAGGAATGTCATAGTTCTCCACAGGTTTTATCCAGTCTCCACTCTTATTCATCACTGGCCCATATTGAAAATTTTGTGAGATACTCAAGTGGCCCACTAAATCGCCTGATTTGAATAACTTCAATCATTTAAGTTTTTGCATATTCTTTTCCGCTTCTAACTGCACGAATTCATTCAATGGTAGTAGATTTAGAATTGCATCTAACGATTTTGAAGGAGTGCTACGCATCGCTCCCGTTATAGCAATGGACACTAACCTTTGAAGTTTTGTCAGCTTCTTCTGTGCAGTAGCCTTTTTTTGTTTTTGGCCACCATAAGTTAGAAATAAGGAAGATGCGCTGATGGCTCTCAGGCACAGAAGCCTATGAGTACTCTCCAGTTTTCGCAGGTTGCAGTTTACGCTCAACTCCGATTCCCAGGCTGTATTGAAACTGTATCGTAGTATTGAAACCGCTACGCTTGCCAGCAGCCTGCGCTTGCTGGAGCACACCCTAGAGCTGTTCGCCATCATCATCGATAGTGCCGCTATCGCCGTCAACGTGCGCTTGCAGGCGTAGTAGGAGCTTTAACCTCAGCACGCCATCGTACATCACGTTCCACAGCAATGGACCCAAAATTGATCCCTGTGGGATACCTGCCGTGATGAGGGAGCTAGCCAAGCCTTCGTCTGTCTCGTAGATCAATACTCGACACTGAAAGTAGCTTCCCAGAATCTTGTACAACGAGTTCGCGATCTCCATCCAGCACGCACTGTTGAATGCACTCCGCACATCAAGTGTTATTACTACGCAGTAACGTATACCACGCCGCTGGTATTCGATGGCGACCTTTGCAGTATCAACCACCGATTTAATGCCACCCAGAGTAGACCTTCCTCTCCGAAAGCCGAATTGTTAGCTCGATAATCCTCTCACCTCCTCCACGTACGGCGACAGTCTGTTTAGGATCAACTTCTCCAGTAGCTTCCCTACCGTGTTTATTAGACAGATTGGTCCGTACGCGTGTGTGCACAAGAAGTGCAAAAAGTTTAGCTCACTTTGTTGGTACTTATGCTCAACCGATTAGCTTGCAACAAGCTTCCCTGAACGCAGAATCCTTTTCTTTTGCTTCCCATTGAAAATTTGGCAGATTGGACTACGGACTCAGAAATTATGGCCAGAAAACTTTGTGTTATAAAAAAGCGCGTAAAAAAGTCTAGCTCACTTTTAATGCACTTATCGTCAACCGATTTACTCGCAATAAATTGCATTCGACGTGAAGTCTAGTCTCATTGTTTTCAATTTAAAAATTGGCAAATTGGACTATGGGCTCGGAAGTTATGATCAACATATTTTTTTTTAAGAAAAAGCTTGTAAAAAGCTCAATTTTGTGTTATTTATTCTCAACCGATTTACTCGCAACAAGTTGCATTCGACGGGGAGTCTGCTTGAGCTTGAGCTTGAGCTTGATTGACTGCTCGTAGTTGCTACTCCATTATGACCAGATCAGCTGTTCTTGCACAGGGAACCAACAGATGTTTGCTTGGGACTAGCACACATCTTCAATGTACAAGTACCGGTGATCTCATTTGTTAGGTCATACTGGCGCCTGCCACGTCAGAATGCAAGTCAATGTAGGGAAGGGGGAGGAAATGATGATGCAATCACTCGCCCACTGCAAGCCGAATATACCTCTGCATTTGCCACGAGTTCATGCGGAATTTGTTGGAATTTCTGGGTTAGGTTGGAGAGGCAGGGGTCCGTCTTGGTTAACGAGCTGCCAATGTGATAGATAGGAGAAGGTAACTGATGGAATTTCTAATTGGATGTAGGAAACGAGCTCTATAGTTCATTTCCAATTCTAGCAGATTACTGTTAGCATACTCAAGTTGAAGGTATAGGAATAGTTATGGAAACGGTATGGAAGTCCATTTCCAGTTCTAGCGATTGCTAGAACATAAGAAATAAAGAGAAAGATAAAAAGTAGGAGAATGGAACGGACCTGGGATTGAGCCCATGACCTCCTGCGTATGAGGCAGAAGCAGTAGCCATAGTAGCTTCGAAACAAGAGAGATCACACACTGAACTGATTAATTTTATTGCCGGCCGCGCAACGCAGAACACAATAATTCGGCCGACCGCGCGATCGTTCTGCTGTCCGAAACATGAGAGATCACGCACAGAACTGATTAATTTTATTACCGGCCGCGCAACGCAGAACACAATCGTTGCATTCGACGGGGAACTCTGTCCCATTTATTCCTATTGAAAATTTATTAGATCGGATTATGGGCTCAGAGATTATGGTCAAAATACTTTATGCTATAAAAAAGAGCGTAAAAAGGTCTAGCTCACCTTTAACCTTACCCTCAATCGATTTACTCACAACAAATTGCATTGGACGTAGAATCCTGTTCCATTTTTTTCTATTGAAAATTGGCCAGATTGGACTATTACCTTAGAAATTATGGCCAACATTATTTTTTTGCCTTTCTTGTTTAACAAAGTTGTACCGAAAGGCTATCATTTCACTCCGAAAACGAACTATCGGGTGCTTCCACACTGTCAAATTGACTTCTATATAAAAATTTTCATGCCAGGCGTATCCTAACGGAACTGGGGCCCTCCTTAGCCGTGTGGTAAGACGCACGGCTACAAAGCAAGACCATGCTGAGGGTGGCTGGGTTCGATTCCCGGTGCCGGTCTAAACAATTTTCGGATTGGAAATTGTCTCGACTTCTCTGGGCATAAAAGTATCATCGTGTTAGCCTCATGATATACGAATGCAAAAATGGTAACTTGGCTTAGAAACCTCGCAATTAATAACTGTGGAAGTGCTTAATGAACACTAAGCTGCGAGGCGGCTCTGTCCCAGTGTGGGGATGTAATGCCAATAAGAAGAAGAAGAAGAAGAAGATCCTAACGGAACTAGGGAAAATGTTCCGATCTCCATCTCACTGAACATATATTCATCTCATCGCGAAACAAAGAAATTCGGCTCCAAAATCGTCGCCTCGTTTTGTAAACATGCGTGCTCACTGCTGTAAAAATCACAAAAATGAGAAATAAATCAAGTTCCGTTCCATTGCTTTGCTTCTGATGAGATGAACATCGGAGCCATGAGATGAAATCCAGGAGCAGGTCCCCTATCATATCTATACTTTTGCCTCTAATTATATCATGGACATGTACGTCTTAGTTGGGAAGATGATATTAGCATTTTCATAACATCATACATTTCTAATAGGTTCGAAGAACCCAAATTTGAGTTCAACCTCTTAAACCTAATGTTAGCTTCCCCCGCATCGAACTGCTATTTATCGTTATGTAGTTTTCTTTCTTCGTGTTTGATAACAACGGCTGGAATGAAATATATGCCAGATCAAAACTAAATCAAATTTTGTATTGTTTGATCCAACCGTGAACCACAGAAAACGAAAGAAATTCGGGAAGCATGTACTGAAATTTCCAGTTGCGTTATTTTATTGTACCGAACGATGGGAATGACATTCTCTTTTTCTTTTTGTGTAGTCGAAACTTCAGTTTAACAAACATCCAAGAATGATATCCTTAAATGGGCTTGATGGGATTCATGTCCGTGCGGTTAGCGACGTCAATCGTCTAGATGCATGTGCTATGGAGTGTGGGTTCGATTCCCGCCCGGTAAGGAGGAAACTTTTCGTGATCGTGTTATGGGTGACTGGGTGTTATGTGTCCTGTCCATTGCCTCATGCTAGGTGTTAAGTGTTCAGTCTGTACGACTTCTGGTCGAAGACGGTGTTCCTGTCTTTATAATATATGACCGAACAAAAATAAAACAGGGGTACGTCAAAAAGATTGGAAAAAGAAAATATTTCGAAATTCATATTAGCATATCCTTGCTCGACATTTTTCTATTTTACTCCTAGCTTCTAGCTCATCTATTTTCGAGCGCACACATTTTACGAAGGTCGAAAAAGGCACTATCACCGCTAGGTGGATTAATCTGGGTTTTTACGTAAGCATTCAACCTCCCTACTCCAAGTAGGATTTTTTCTAAAACAAAAATTATTTTCCCTTCCCTCCATGTGTCCTTACGTAATAAGTGTACGGCCCACAAGTATAGCACATGTACCCCTAAGGATACATGTAGCCCAGGTTAAGAACAGCTGTCGTACATCACTATATTTACATCATCACTTTAATAGCTAAAAACCCAGAGAAAAATTCTACAAATAATAAATTCAGCATCAAAATTACTCTTGGGGGTGATCTATACAAAACGTAGCTATATTCTGTGGATGCTTAATTTATTATACAACATCTCTGTATCATAAGAGATCCTATTTATACGAAAAATTGAAAACTTGGTCACACCAAATCAAATCGCGTGGTTTATGGATGGCCCCATATCAATATGACTGCTGGAAAATACGCACCATGTGAAAGGAACTAGTATTGACAAAATATAGTCTCATCACACTTTCCATTGCCACAACAGATTCGCGATGATTCAAACTAAAACTAATACTAACAGATTCCGCAGATCAACATTGCACGTTGGGGTATTTTGTTAAATTTGCTGGAAAAATTGAACTGACCCAGCTGAGATCAGTTGATTAGCGTGAAAGCAGTAGGGTAAGTAAATGATGTATTTTGGACCTCGTTTTGGACTGCAGTTAAAGTATAAATGTTGATTCAATTTGCTCATCTTAGCCGTGCGGTAAGATGCGCGGCTACAAAGCAAGACCATGCTGAGCGTGACTGGGTTCGATTCCCAGTACCGCTCTAGACAATTTTCGGATTGGAAATTGTTACGACTGTGATATACGAATGCAGAAATGGTAACTTGGCTTAGAAACCTCGCGGTCAATAACTGTGGAACTGCTTAATAAACACTGAGCTGCAAGGCGGCAATGTCCCAGGGGGGGATGTAATGCCAATGAAGAAGAAAAAGGGATTAATTTGCTTTTAACTTTTTTCACAAGTTTTTTAGAATTGTGTTTTTCATATAAACATGTAGCCCTTGAAGGATCCTAAAACTTTTTCTAATAGGTCATTTCTCTAAATATTTTATTAGCGATGTGAGAGCCTAATTAGTGTCAAATGACATTAATGTCATGGCATTTCTTTTCAAATTTCGCTCTAATTGCTCAAACTTTGTATTTAGACTAATGATCTGTTTGGCAAAGAACATTGCTTGCAGCGACTCAACGATAGAACCGCGGCGACTAGTTGTCGCCGTCGCGGCGATGAAATCGCTTAGGTCTGGGGAAGCCTTTAAACGGAGACCAAGCTTGTTCTTTTATATACATGTTTATTAAGATGTCACTTCAGATGGTAAAGGTGTCTTGAGGATGATTTTTTTTCGTCTCTTCATTTTTGCTGCTCACTCACGTTTCGCGAAAATTTGTGGTAAGCAATTTCAATAAATTGTGTTTTGACGGGAGTAATTAAAAAGGAACGATTCCAAGTACGGAAAATATGGAGATTGTAAGTAAAAAATGACATAATTTTATCGTTTTATGAGTTTTCGCTTGTTGTCATCGCTTTTGTTTCTTTTTCTTTTTCTCGTTCCAGAGAGCGAGTAATGGCGCTTTAACCTAGGCCTATATTTACATTGATGTACATAAGTATTCCTCATGTTTTCATAGTAATCTATCTGAATTTTACGAATACTTTTATCCATCAGTGTATAAGCCAGGGCACTAGACTAAAAACTGTGTCCCATCCCAAGACGTCGAGGTCCCAAGGAGTGTACATTAATCTTCTTAGCAAAGTCACTCCCAACGATTCGTCAATCATCTTTCCCCCTGAATGTGAAACGGTTGGTACGGCTGTCCCCGTTTCTTCCTTTCGTAGATTCAAAACTCTTCGTTGATCATGTTATTTATTACTAAATAATCTGATTGCCGGGGAGTTATGGATTATCTTCCAAATTCAAGCCTGCACGGTGGGCCTGGCCGTTTAAATATCTGTGTCATATTTACAATATGCTGCAAATATTAATGCAGACAAGAAAATGCTCGGGAATACAACCGACATTTCCAGGATGCTTTTCAATACTGGCTGTGCATGTGCTAAGACAAGACAAGACAAGACAAGATAATGATCTGTTTGGCAAAGTTCTAGTATCATTTAAGCATTACATGTTAAACAAATAGTCCGAATTGTATAAAACCTTTGAAATTATTTTTTAGTATATCGGTAATAGCAATCCCATGACATTTTCGTAGCATTTCCCGACACTTTTTTGGGCACATAAATATAAAAATTGAAACACTATCTTTTCATGTTTATACTATTCATTATGTTCCAACTTGTTTAATCAAATGCTCCTATGTGTAACGTGAGAAAGAATGCTCTTCCTAGAAGAGCTCTCTCATGATCATCATCCTCACCGGCCACGGAGTGTTGTTTATATTGCACTCTCGAGCGGAGTTTATTCGAGGCTACTAATTAGCTGGATGCTGCAATTATCAAACACCATACATTAGCACGTTCAGTATAGAGGACTGAGATTAGCTTCGTACGGAAAACTGGGGAGAGAACAGTAACATCCCGCGATAAGCTTCAGTTCGATTCAATCTGCTATTCGGAAAGGTGTAGATACGTGTGCAGTGGTGAATTTGAAACTCAGTTTAGGTTTTTTTTCCTCTTTCGGACCTGGTAAGTAGATAAAAGTGTCTGGTTGGAGCTACTGTGCTATGATTTGAAGCAGTCGCCGTTAGGGAGCATGTAAAAAACGACTGCAACCATTTGATTTACTATCGCAGTGCTCACGTCGCCCAAATGTCAACCACAATTTACCGCTGTCGGAAGTTATAAATGCATTTGAATTTCTATTCGTTTTGTTAACTATGTGCGCATTTATTTGCATATTATACATCAAGAGTTGAGACGGTGTCGATGGAAGAAAACAAACTGGGGGTGTTGCCTGTGGTCGTGGTGGTTCTGGCCAAGTTCAACAAGACTGGTTTCGGTGAAGGCGTTTGTTGCGTCTATCTGCGAAAGGCATCGAGTTGCGTTGTGCGAAAATCGAAACAGTTCCTAAGATGTAGTAATGGGCGTTTGGTTTAATACTTCGGATTTGTTTGAGATATTTAAAATAAGTTGAAATTCAATCTCAATAGCTATAATCTGCCATTGAGTCCCTGGTAAATGGAACTGTACTTTTTTCATTGGATCATCAAATCCTATCCATGCTAGTGTGAAATTATAACAAGAGCTCATATGAAACGATGGTCTAACACCCACAGCAAAACATATATTCAGGTGGGCTTTGAAAATCACAATTATGTGGGAGTTTGCTGAGAATGATCGATCTACAGCAAATAGATTGTTACTACTTTGTTGCATTTACACCAAATAACGAGATTTTTTGTTCATAACTAGAAATCAGCGTTAGCATTAGAAGTCCAAAATCAATTTAATTTGGTTGGATTCTACTTAGTAATAAATGATGGGAACAGAAATAAGAGAACTGTCAAAAAAGGGTTTCTACCTACGAACTACCAGAGTTGACACCATTTACGCCAGCATAACACATGTTTAATCGTGACGAGCGAAATGCAAAAGCGCGTGATTGGCCAATCAAAAACAATATGTGCGAATTGACGATCAAGGACCGTTTCTTCAATGTTAGCATAATCAACGTACCCAGCTCGGTTAGGAAACAACGATGACAATAACAACGCTTTTCACACGAGAGTTCGACGATTGCTTCATGGATTACGGACAAGGTTGATAGAGTAACAGCTAACTGCCGGTTACATCTTATCTGACAAATTCAAATGTACGTCCTAATGTATGCAGTATCCAATGGAAATCAATTACGCCTTACAAATATTGAGCTGAGATCGTCAGATAGCATTAACATTAGCATTGAGCAATTAGCACAAATTCGTAGGTGGTACAATCCTGGACTAAATATTGTATGAGAGTAGCATCACTTCTGTCCGTTACCACAGATATTTATTTGGGACTAATCACTATCTCTTAGAAAGAAGCAATGCGCTCTCGAGAGTCGAGATCTGTCCTGGCCACGTCCATGCGAATGCTGAGGAAGAAGAAGGATGGGTAGTTGGACACCTACTTAAGAAGCAGAGAACTCTACGACCTCTCATTGGCACCTAGGAGATTTTTGGAATTGTTAGTGTGGAAAGTTTTAACAGTAGAAATCGTTTTGGTAGAACGTGAAACACAGAACTAAGATAGAAATTCAAAGTAGGAAAGGGATGAGCCTGGAGTTAATCCAAGAATTCCTGCTTACAAGGCGGCAGCAACTAAACCTCCGAGCTCTTCTAATATTGAGATCGTCAGATAGGTATAATAATTTAATTGGCGTCTTGAGAAATGTTCCCAAGCAGCACGCGCAACATCTTTCAAAAGCACCTTGTTTTTATTTAGTTTCATTAAATGCATTGACAAAACATAAATCACGAGAAAGTGGCATCAAGATGTCAAAAATGTTCAAATTATTTCATAACCATTGCAATGCAGCACGTGTTTGGCATTTGGAAACAAACAACCAATAAATGCTGCCTTGCATGTTGCTTTCATAGAACAAAATCGTAAGGTTCCATATTATTTACCATGTAATATCAATGCGTCTTCCGATTGTTTGTTTAAATTAAGTTACAGATGAGAGAATCGACATGTTTGATTCAGCATCGTTCAACGTTTTCACATTTTACAATTTTTTTTCTGTGATGGTGCAATCAAGTAACAGGAAACACGAGTAAAAAACTTCATAATCGTATGAATCTTATGGTGAGTAAACATGCAGCACCTTCGAAGTGTTGAATGGTGGTAGAGTGAAGGGCTATCGATCACTAGATCCATTAATCGAATCCAAATTTATTTTTTTGTTTTATTTTTTTCCTCTGTAGTATTTTGCAACATTTTTGCAATTTTATTGCAATCGAAGGATGTTTCCATACGCAGATAAAAATATGTTGTGATTTTAAATGTATTTTCATGCATATATTTGGAACATGCAAATCGAAATAAATTTAAACTACGCTTGCTTGAAAAAATCAGTCAAAATAATTGAATATCGAATGTTAATTCGTTTGATGGGATTGGCTGTAAAATTGCACGTCGTTGAGTTTTCAAAACTATTTGCTGAGTAGGTTGTGGAACAGTGGAATGTGCGGTAGTGAAACAAGTTGTGCTGCTTGGGTATCTGGGTATCTGGGTATCTGCTCCTATATCAATAATAATAAGACATGTGCACATGAAATACATTGATTTATCTCCCGATAATCATGAACCATGAGCGTAATTATGCTCAGCTAACATAATTTTTAATTGAAAACAAATTGGTAACTTTAAAAATTGAATTAATGTCACATTTTGATACACAGTCACAAACATCATACCCATTCAATAACATTCAAAGACATTTAATCGTATGCCTGTACCTATTTCAATAATACTATTTCGAACATAAAATACGCACACTATTACTCATGTATATACGTAACGAGGGGAAGGGCCGTTTGGCAGAATACCTGTGGGGAATAAAGCAAGCCTGAATAAAGCATTGGCATTTTTTGGTGTAATAATTTAGGCCGGCCTAACATCCTGAAGGATGCCAGCCGGCGGTAACGTGGTCGGTGATATATGAATAATCCGTCTGTACGCTTTAGCTCTCGATTCAAGACTGTCTTTATTTTACATTTTGTTTTATAAAGAAATCTTACATCTACCTCCCACGATACATAAGCATACTTAAAGATAAACGTTATTCTTGTTTACCTACTTTCGGGTATGCTTCTGCCTGTTTCGGTTCGCCGCGACAGGCAGACAGCATTTTTCCAGTGCATTTTATTAGTCAGGCGGCGCAACCGCTTTGGTCCCTTTCGTTGATACCATTAGTTTCAGGGTGAGAGTGGTGAATCACCACATTACTCCCCCATTAACGAAAAAAACGTTTTTCTTTAAGTGTATAATCTTAGGTTTACACTGATCATAATACAAAAAACTAAATTTTTATGTTGAATATAAAATTTTGATTTACAATTTGTGTTTTATTAACGTTTCATGAATACTCCTTGTAATATATTTTGAACTTCCTTATACTTTTACTATTATATTATTTATTGTTAACCGTTTTGATCGCCTTTTGAAATGATTCAATTTAATGTCTTCTTCTTTTTCTATTTTTTTTGTTCACAATTCTTGTTTAATATTATATTGTCGTATAATTATGGGCCTCGTAGTGCAGGTCCCTCTCCCCCAACATTTTGGTTTGAGGCATGAAGCAATAAATGCGGAAAACCAAATATGTTTTATGTATAAACGTGATCCTATCTCCCCAAAAATATGATTTAATACGAAATCTGATATGTTTTCTGATATGATACTTTTCCTTATATTGGAATAATAAAATAATCCTATGAATGTGCTATGGGCTCTAACCACTGGCACTTTTGCTCTGGGCTCCGACCTCTGGCACTGTGGCTCTGGATTCCGACCTCTGGCTTAAAATAATGAATCATAAAAAAAATGTGCTATGGGATCTAACCACTGGCACTTTTGCTTTGGGCTCGGACCTCTGGCTCTCTGGCTCTGGATTCCGACCTCTGGCTTTAAATGATGGAGCATGAATGAATCTGCTATGGGATCTAACCACTGGCACTTTTGCTCAATATAATATTCCTTCTTGAAATTAAAATACCATATCAGATCATATAAAATGGGAGACAAAATTAATAGTGTTTCCTTTTATTCAGAGGAAATGAGTTTCACGTTCACATGCTCATTTAAATGATATTTCTATGCACTCAAGGAAGAGAAAAATACGACGATATAGATGCCTAAAATTTGTCTCTTTCTAACTGCATTGTTATTAGGTAGCAAATATGTGAAATGTATTCGTGATGTATTCGTTTTCAAAAATAATTTGGTTGTGCACCTGTTTCGAATACTAAAAATATTATGTTCTATTAATTTTTTGATGCACTTCCCTTTCCGAATATGTTGATCCTTATTTAATCACTTGTTCTTCTGTTGTTTCGTAAAGGTTATCAGACGGATTGTGTATTTTGTTTTAGTATCTCGTATAACTCCAATCTCATTAAATATTAACAAATTGAAAAAAAAAATCAAAGCAAAAGTTTTCATTTTACAATTTTTTGGATAATGAATACTTTTTGATAAATAAACGTGATCCTCTCTTTCCAAAAAAAAACATGAGAAAATAAAATAATTTTAATACGCGATCTGATATGTCATATTCATTGTGTATATTTGCATAAAAAAATGATCCTCGTATACGAACGTGCTGTGGGCTCTAATCACTTGAATTTTCGCTTTGGGCTCGGACCTCTGGCTCATTGGCTCTGGATTCCGACCACTGGCATAATAAATGGATCTTTAAAAATGGCTCAGTATTCTGACCTCTGGTTCGTAGCTCTGGGTTCAGACGTCTGGCCAAAAAAATAATGGATAAAATTGACACCTTTGTAAGGTACTTCATTTCCGTCTACGGAGGCACCGCAGGGCGCTGCAGGAAAGAAGTAGGGTCACCAATAACTTTCAACTCATTGAAAAATCACCGAGCCCTGTCAACCCATTTTAATCGAATGTGAATGAACATAGCATATCAGATATATTTCGAACTCAAAACGTTAATTTTTTTTTTTGGAAGTGATTTTCACGTTTACTGTATAAAATGATATTTATACGCATTAAAAACAAAGTAAATAAAATGAAAATATCGGTTCGTGTCATTAACTTACATGCACGAGGATGTTATCGTCGTTGACCTGCCGCGATGTTGAGAGACCTCCACGTGGTGATTGATGTTGATGTGTTTTTGGATTCAGATGTTGACAAATTCCTGAGTGCTGCTGAACTGGTGTAATACTGGCGAAAGCTGCTCGTCTGGGTTTCAACACCAACATTGTCACAGGACTTGTTGCTGCAGATTTTCAAGGTGCTTCACTGTCATTTCCAAGATATTAGCCTTCTCCAAATTGAATGATGAGCTGCGTCTTCCTTCATTGCGACCAACATCAGGGGTTTTCACCTCATTGAAACTTGTGTAAATTCAGATCTCGGCGACGTTTTTTTCCAAGATCGGTTTATTACGTCCTCGGTTATCACTGGGACGTTCAATCATTTTAGAATTACACACTACACACCATAGGCAAAATACGTGGATCGTCGATTAGTCTTTTCTAAGATTTCACTGTTTTACTGACTTTTACGTGCAAACATTGTTTCAAGCACTTTTTTTTTCACATGCAAAAAAAAATTGCCTGTACCACTAGGGTACTTTTCCGCTGCCACCAATGTAATAATTTAGGCCGGCCTAACATCCTGAAGGATGCCAGCCGGCGGTAACGTGGTCGGTGATATATGAATAATCCGTCTGTACGCTTTAGCTCTCGATTCAAGACTGTCTTTATTTTACATTTTGTTTTATAAAGAAATCTTACATCTACCTCCCACGATACATAAGCATACTTAAAGATAAACGTTTTTTTTTGTTTACCTCCCTTCGGGTATGCTTCTGCCTGTTTCGGTTCGCCGCGACAGGCAGACAGCATTATTTCCAGTGCATTTTATTAGTCAGGCGGCGCAACCGCTTTGGTCCCTTTCGTTGATACCATTAGTTTCAGGGTGAGAGTGGTGAATCACCACATTGGTTTGTTGATAGAAAAAGTAGAAGGTATATCTTATTTCATCATTTTGATATTTTCAAATGACAATAAAAAATTTGAAAATCTATCGCAGTAGGTATTTAAAATGCTAGCATACTAAGAGCTAATGAGAATGAATTCGAAATTCAATCTCAGTAGGCTAACAGATTGTTCGAAGGGTGACATGGAATATAAATGAAAATTATTCAGTTTTCGTTTCTTAAGGCGGAGAAGGTGAATCGTTTGGCTACGACAGCCACTAGACCGAAAGTCATTTGGCCGAAAGGGTCATTTGGCCGAAATGGAAATATGGCCGAAAGGGTAATTTAGCCGAAAGGGTCATTTGGCTGAATAGGACATTTGGTCCTAAATTTGATGTTAAGAATTCATTTTGAATGTTTTTGAAAATTTGACTGAAAGGCAGATTGACAGCTCGGTCCACAGTAAAATAAAGTTAGAGATGTTCTATACGCGAAATTATTAGGTTTTTAGAAATTGATTTAAAATGATTCCCGTGCACCAAAATTCATGAAATTTTGGATTTAGGCTCAGTTTTTATAATAGATTCAAGATATGTAATAATCTCAATATCCCTAAAAAGCCCAATTTGATTGTTTTGATTTTGTCTTTTTGTCTTTTTTCGGTTCCCCAAAACTAAAACTATGTATAAGAATCAAGAAATGCATTGTTAAACTTGATTTCGGCTCCGTAACGCTTCACGGCAAATGAGCCTTCCAAATAAACAAAAGATTTAAATTTTTTTTTGTCTTTATTAAAAAGACTTTCATCCCGTGGCTGGCTCGTCTCTCGATCTGTTTTTTTTCATACACTTTGAAACTCAACACATCCTGCAAAGGCTTCGTGCCGCAAGGATGGGAGCATCTTGACGGACGAACGTGTGGTGATCGAACCGTGGAAGCAGCACTACGAGGAACATTCAAAGGGTGCTGAGGGTACAGGTAGTGAAAGTCAAGGCAGCAGAGGAGATGACTACGTCAGTTCAGCGTACGATGGTAGCCAACTAGCCCCCACCTTGAGGGAAGTTAAGAATGCCATCCAACAGCTAAAGACCATTGAAGCAGCTGGTATGGATGGTATCGGAGCTGAGCTCATTAGGATGGGCCCGAAAAAGCTGGCCACTTGCCTGCACAAACTGATTGTCAAAATCTGGGAAACTGAACAGCTACCGTTGGAGTGGAAAGAAGGGGTCATATGTCCCATCTATAAGAAAGGCGACAATCTAGAGTGTGAGATTTTTCGAGCGTTCACCATCCTTAATGCCGCCTACAAAGTGATATCCTAGATCGCTTTCCGTCGTCTGTCGCCAATAGTGAATGAGTTCGTCGGAAGTTATCAAGCCGGCTTCGTTGACAGCCGCTTGACAACGGACTAGATCTTTATTGTACGGCAAATCCTCCAAAAATTCCGTGAATACCAGGTGGCTCCGCATTATATGTTCATTGATTTCTAGGCTGTATACGATAGTACGGACCGCGTAGGGCTATGGAAAATTATGGACGAGAACAGCTTCCCTGGAAAGCTTACCAGACTGATCAAAGCAACGCCGGTGGATGGTGTGCAAAACTGTGTGAAGATTCCGGAGAAAACTCCAGTTCGTTCGAATCGCGCCGGGAACTAAGACAAGGTGATGGACTATCGTGCCTGTTGTTCAATATTGCGCAGAAGGGTTATGCGGAGAAGTGTTATGGTCGATGAATTCGTCTACCTTGGATCCTTGCTAACGGCTGATAAAAGTGTTAGTCGTGAAATACGAAGGAGCAACATCTGTGGAAGTCGGGCCTACTACGGGCTCCAGAAAAGATTCGCCCCACACCAAATGGGTCATGTTCAAGGCGCTGATAAGACCGGTAGTCCTCTACGAATATGAAACTTGGATCATGCTCAAGGAGGACTTGCAAGCACTCGGAGTATTCGAGAGACGGGTGCTTAGGACCATCTTTGGCGGTGTGCAAGAAGACGGTGTGTGGCGGCGAAGGATAATCCGAGTGAACGAGCTTGCCCATCTCTACGGGAAACCCAGTATTCAGAAGGTAGCTAAAGCCAGAAGAATGTCGGGCAAGAACCCAGAAACCCCATTGGTGTTCGCTTCCGATCCTGCAGGTGCAAGAAGACGTGGAGCGCAGTGAGCGAGGTGGACTGACCAGGTACAGAACGACTTGGCGAGCGTATGGAACGCTTATGCAAATATTTTATAGGAGCTCACCATTTTACAAGCTTTTTTTTTAACAATATTTGTTTGTGATCTTACATTTTTGGTATAATTATCTAACAATATCGCATATGTCTAGTTCTTCTGCAGGTGTTGGTAGGCTTTTTTACAGAATTGTTAGAAAATCTTAAAGTGGCTGGTTATCGTGTGGCCCTAAATGGCTGGAACGATATAATATGGCAGCGGCTTTCCGCGGATGCGATGAAACCATCATGGCTTGCTGCTCGCTGGTTGACACGTTGAGTTGTGAATTTTTGAACATATACCTTCAGCATATGAACTCCTTCGCTGACTTGGCTTTCACTGCCTGTACTCTCCGCACCCTTGAATGTTCCTCGTAGTGCTGCTTCCACGTTCGTCTGTCAAGATGTTCCCATCCTTGTGGCACGAAGCCTTTGCTTCAAACTTTTAAAAATTCTAAACATCAAATTTAGGACCAATTGTCCTATTCGGCCAAATGACCCTTTCGGCTAAATAACCCTTTCGACCAAATGACTTTCATCGCATCCGCGGAAAGCCGCTGCCATATTATTTCGTTCCAGCCATTTTACTCAGACCTCACATTTCCGCCACATTTTCTTCTCTCTTCTCTCTTAAAGAAGCAAACAAAAAAATCTTTTGACATAGGATGCAATGCTTGGGTTATTTGAACGAGACAAAGGTGAGCATATGTTATATGCATTTGAGAAACCGATTAACTCTTTTAAAAATTGAACACTGAAACAGTCTTTAAATATCTTGTTTAAATCCCAGAACAAAGAAATAGATTATAAAGTGAGCAGAACTTTCTAGGGCCAATCCGGGACACCTTAACTATACGCACTATAAGTGCGTAAAAAAGTTTCAGAACGTTTCCGCGTAACAAATCGTTTCAGAACGGATTACTCTCCTCTCAACCAAAACATCCAGTGTGAAGCTAATTACTCGATTTCATAGAAACATTTGGATATTCCAAAAACATGAAATATAAATGTATGTGTACATTGTACACTAGGCAAACTGGTCATGTGGGCATCATAAGATTTTCTTTTGGAATTTCGACATTAGAAAACGTATTGATTTTCATAAGTCATTTTTTGAAAATGCATTCAATAAGACAAACTTATAAAATGCTTAGAGTATTATACTTAAAACAAAATGTAATTTGGACTCGAACCATGGACATCAAGATTATAAGGCACGTGGATAATCTACACACCCATCGACGTTGCAAAAAATCATCTTGTTGGATAGCCCGGGAAGAGTTTTCTTTCCATTTTCACCGCACAGATCAATTGGTCGAAAATGCCGTTTGAAAAAAGAGCCATTTGAAGGAAATTTGCAGTTGATAAAACATGATATTTGGCCGAAAAGTCATTTCATATATTCTCTTTGGCCAAAGAACATTTTCGGCCAAACCGTTTTGGCCTAATCTTCGTTCTGGCCAAATGTAATTCGGATAGATGATTTTCAGCCAAACGCGATTTTCAACCAAGTGGCATTTGGACAAATGGCTTTTGTTTTGACTTTCGGCCAAACTACCCTTTCCTCTCATTTGATATGCCCTATGAAAATCATATCAGCCATTTCTCTCAGTGTATAGTATAATGTGTAATATGAGGAAAGGATACAATGCCCACTCCAGTCGTGAAATAAGCGGCAAGCGAAATATTCTTCACTGGTCTACTGGGTACTGCCCGTTTATTTAAACCGTTTTCCTGCTTTTTCTGAGATCTTCGCAGAATTAACGATGCTCCAAATGTTACACATTTCCTGGTATTCAATTTTCTAGTTTTTGGAGCTAGCTTCTTCGCACTTTGTAGTTTGCTTCGTCTGTGGCTCTACATTCCAACTGGCCTGCTTTTCTACTTGGTATTTTTTTAGTATTTCCTCAGTTATTAATTAAAAGCTCTTTTATGCCCGCTATTGCATGAGTGTGTATCTTATGTGGCAAGTACATTGGATACACTATGCCCAGGGAGTCGAGAACATCCTAGTTCGGACCGAGAATCGAACTCGTCATCTTCAAATTGGCAATTCTACCACAAACCATAAACCTTTTTTGAAATCAGCGACAGGGACCAAATAATAGGATCGCAGGACCGCCAAAATGAGTGGCCCTAAATGGCCGGAACAAAATAATATAGCAGCGGCTCTCCGTGGATTCGTGTGCACGCCACGGAGATTTGACAAGATAAGACCGAGTCATGGCTGCTCGCCGGTTGACACGTTGAGGTGTGAATCTATGAAGGTATTTTATTCAAACCCCTCAATAATGATGCGAACAAAATAAAATTTTCTAGTTTCAGTTTTTACCGAAGGGTGCACCGATCGCCTATTGCTAGTGCATTGTCGTTGCCAGTCAGTGCACCACCATGAATCACTCGAGGGTGCGGTGGGTGCCTTGAAAACCAGATTAGAATCCTAATGGTCGACCTTGACGTTCGATATTGAATCCACGGCATTTTGAGCCCAGGTAGCTAATTGACGCAATATAGCATCAAACTCATAATATCATCAATCACACAACATTCCACGCCTATTTCTGTCAGTTTTGGAACGACTGATGCTGCACACATCTACGGTAGCGACCGGTGAATTACAGCCTATCATCGCCATTCACCAGATCACGGTTACCGCTGCGCACTGTGCGCCGCGCCGGTGGAATCAAGTTGACTGGAAGATGAATAAAAGCGGCATCTTGCCGTAGTTCAGTGCAAGAGGCGTGTGCCATACCGGTGTCGATTCGACGTCGGATCGGCACCACCGGTGGGGCGCACTTGTCTAAACCGGTAATGGGAGTATCGCAATCGCGTCGGCGTTGATCGATAACAACGAGGCGATGCGTCTCAATGGAACTGGTATTTGAAATGCATGTCGTACGACGATGAACGGTACACGTACCTGCATGCCTCCGTCCATGCACTCGATGGGGTTGTTTATTGGGAGATGGCATCCGAATGGGGTAGAGTCGCGTAAGGAAGTGTTTGTACTATTATTCAACGATTTCTCTCAGCTACTTTGTTGCGACGTAGTATATAATTTGTAGGGTAGGAAAATAATGAATATTACATTACAGTGTGAAATCGGATGACGCTGATTTCACTCATAGGTAGAGTTTATAAATAATAGAATAAATGTGAAATATAAAAAGAGAATAATTCATTTAGTTGTTTTGAGCTTCTTCCTCTACATGTGTCAAATTTGAATCCAAATGACACTACACTTTACTAGCGATCGGTACACAATAAAAAGAAACTGTACTGATGATGTTTAGGTTGTAATAAAATTTACGCAAAAAATGTTATTGGAGTTCGTTTCATTGGATCCTTTTTCTTCTTCTTTCTTCTATGGCTCTACATTACAAGTGGAAGGAACTTGGTCTTCTTTTCAACTTAGTATTCTATTAGCATTTCTTCAGCTATTGATTGAAAGCTTTGTTGTGTGGCAAGTATAATGGACACTATGCCCAGGGCGTCGAGATTGTTTCCCACCCGAAAACATCCTAGACCGTAACGATAATCAAACTCGCCATCTCCGGATTGCCAGTCCTACACCTTAGATCATAAGGCTAACTGCAGAATCATTGGATGCATTGGTTTTTATTGGAATGCCAATTCTTCTAAGGGCTATGAAGATCATATATTAACCTTTTTTATCAGTTTATAATGTGCCCATTTCAAAACATAAAGCTTGAACTTGTCATCAAAGGAGATCCTGATAACTATTTTCAATGAAATTGTGGTGGTTTGTGGTGGGGTAATTATTGTCATAAACAGGCAAATTAAACAAAAAAAACTTTTGAATCCAAAGCTTTTGATTCCTTGGGTGTATCTGTTGAAATATTGGAAAAAGTTGCCTACTTGCTGGCAGACTGGACAACAAAAAAGTTTTATGAAAGGTTATCTTTAAGTTTAATCTCGTACAAGATCTTAATTTTTTACAATTGGTGACTTCAATGACAAACACCGTTCATAGAATAATGCTCAAAGAACTTCCAACGGTAAAAATTAAATTAAAGACAACCTGTGACTTTTGAAGAAGACGTTCCAAATCCGTTCCAGTTCAACTTTTAAATATTATTAATTATCAATATTCTAAATAGAACAGAATTGCATCCCCAGGACAAATACTCAAGGTTCGTTCAAAAACATTTTACATGTACTAACTTATTGACTAAACATATTTGGACATAAAACAGCTATACGGATTTTCACGTGAACATTCTCGTTGATAATTCACGTGATTATTTCAGATACAAATTTTGAAACTGCACTTAGAATAAAATCAAAAGAAGTTAATACAAATGAATTTCACCAAATAAACATACATTTCCCTAGAAGCCCGTTCCAGATTTGTTTGTTTAGCAGTTCGTTGGCGCCATTAATTGCTTAAATTTGTGTGCAATTCCACACTTATTTTCCTTCCCTAAGGGAGGCACAAGACAGGGCATTTTTTGATCGATAGCGCTATTTACTGATACAACTGTTCGATAAGACGTCGTTGGAATTCATTATCACACTGTAACTGAACGGATCTCGTAACGCGGCGCGTTGCTGCTATTGCTTTGTGGGGATCATGACTACTTTTATTTTCGTTGCGCAGACAGGACGTCAGTCAGATGGTAACCCATTGACTGGTTTTCAATGAGGAATGTTTTGTACGGACAGTCGATTAAAAAAAGGAGTACACTTTTGGTTTTCAGTATTCGCTACGGTCCCGGTGTGATAATTTATTGGACGTTAATGGTCATTTGGTATGCGATCATAAATGCCCGTGCTACGTGCCAAATTCACCCGGCTGGGCACGAAAATGGCTATTGTATTCAAATTCTGCGGCTGCACATTTGCTTGTTCCCACATGACGACTGCTGGACTGATGGTGTGGCATTTCAATTCGTGGAAAGTATGGATGAATCAGATTCAATATAGCAACAATATCTTGGTTTATGTGGGTTGTTGTGACAAAGGGCGCCGGAACATTCAGCTCACTTTAATAACCTTAACAAAAGTAGTTACTTTTATTTCAAGTGCGAGTGCTTTTCCTTCTGAATGGCTGACATATGAGCTGTATTATGTTTTAAAATGTGAAATACACTGGATTCTGTTTTTACACGATTTACATTTTCGCATATTAATTACCATGTGATTTTTCTTTGAATTATTTAGGAATTTTTTAAACATATTGTAGACATTTTGGTGGCAAAACGAAGTCAAACGGTCAATATTACGAGCTACGAGCGAATTAGGAATATTAAAGTATCAATACTACTACTACTACTACTACTACTACTACTACTACTACTACTACCACCACCACCACCACCACCACCACCACCACCACCACCACCACCACTACTACCACCACTACTACCACCACCACCACCACCACCACCACCACCACCACCACCATCCCACCACCACCACCACCACCACCACCACCACCACCACCACCACCACCACCACCACCACCACCACCACCACCACCACCACCACCACCACCACCACCACCACCACCACCACCACCACCACCACCACCACCACCACCACCACCACCACCACCACCACCACCACCACCACCTCACCACCACCACCACCACCACCACCACCACCACCACCACCATCACCACCATCACCACCACCACCACCACTCACCACCTCCACCACCACCACCACCACCACCACCACTACCACCACTACCACCACTACTACTACTACCACCACCACTACTACTACTCCTACTACCACCACCACTACTACTACTACTAATACTACCATATCACTACTATCACCACTACCACCACCACTACTACCACTACTACTACTACTACTACTACTACTACTACTACTACTACTACTACTACTACTACTACTACTACTACTACTACTACTACTACTACTACTACTACTACTACTACTACTACTACTACTACTACTACTACTACTACTACTACTACTACTACTACTACTACTACTACTACTACTACTACTACTACTACTACTACTACTACCTTTACCAGTTTGCTCGTTTTCTGTCAAAAATTAGACTGATCGGATTATAGGCTCAGAAATTAATGGGGAAAATACAATTTTTGTATGTGAATACACTTTAAAAACTTACTTATTTTGTGGTCATTTATCCTTAGCTGATTTATTGCAACAAGTTGCATTCGATGGTACTGTTCTTTTGTTTCGCATATACAATGATCTAGAGCGAACCACATTCTCAAAATTATACAGTCAAATCTCCATGAGTCGATGTTCTATGACTCGGTATCGACTCATGGAAGCAGTTTTTTATATCTTTACTAACGAGACTTTCAGCCCAAGGCTGGCTTGTCTCGTACACTCAGGAAAATCGACACATACTTTATGGCAAAAATCCAATTATTTTCAAACATGCATATCATGCGTCGGCACATACTTAATTGCATACACATTCACACATAGATACTATGACCCACATGGATATTATGTGTGAACACTCATGTAATGCATTCGGGCGCATGGAATATATGTGTCGAAAATATGAAATCTATTTCGCTACCTCCATTGCAAAAATCCATGTGTAAACTCATGAATATAATGCGGAGTTTTTTGTGAGTGTAAGAAGCAAATTATGCCATATTGAAAATATATTTCCTGGGTTAATGTGGGGGTCCCTTCAAACAGCTTTCCAATGATTTGATATTCCACATCTCGATATTTTCATGACTGATGGTCCCTTTAATATCGACTCATGGAGGTTTGACTGTAGCTAAAATATTATTTTTCAAACTCAAACTGCATTTTAAATACTCACTAATTTTTCGATCACGATCAAATAGAGATCTTAATAGGACACATTGGCAGGAAATTTTGATGGCAGCAGTTCTTTTCTACTCTCACGTATTAATATTTCTATGAATATTTAAAAAGTATGAATTCGCAACTAGTAACATCGACAAATGAATCATTTGTTTGAAAAACTGCATATATTCATTTTACACAATTTCGAGAAAACAACATAAAAATGGCTCAGGACCAATAAAGTCTTGTGATGCTCCATTGCGAGCTAACTCATCAGCCAATCCGTTTCCAGTTATGGAAGAATGGTCAGGTACCCATATAAGGTGTAACGTATTAACTGAATTCAGTTCCTCAATTTGAGTTCGATATGGGATTACTAACTTCGACCTTGAGTTGGCCGAAGTTTTAGCCAAACTTTAATAGCTGCTTGGCTATCTGAACAGAAGTATATAGCTTTGCCCATAATGTGTTCCTGCAGTGCGGATTGCACTCCACATATAATGGCAAATATTTCCGCTTGAAAGACATTGCAGTGTCTACCCAGTGAGTGAGACTGTTCAAATCTCAGCTCACGCCAGTAGATACCTGCACCCGCTCTACCTTCGAAGAGAGAGCCGTCAGTGTAACAAACAATGCTGTCCGACATACCTCTCTCCAAATAGCCAGATGTCCATTTATCCCGCGAGGGGAATTATGTTGAAAATGTCCTATAAGGGAAACTACTAGCGAGTGTGAGGTCACTTGGAGCGAGTAACAACGAAGTGTGTGTAGAACTGAAGTTCACAGGATTCTCTTCCATGAAACAGTGAACCAATAATCGGTAAGTTTTGTTTAGGATGTATGTGTAGTGGGGCCACGTCGAAGAGAACCTCGAAAGCAGTCGTGGGAGTCGAAGAGAACGCACCAGTCATTGTCATTAGGCACATCCTTTGAAGATGGCCTAATTTAGACTAAATTGTCCTCACTTCACCCTTTTGCCATCACACAAGCCAGAATTGGTGGTACAACTGTTATGTATATCCATTTGATATATTTAAGACTTCAAGTTTTACCAAAGGTTCGTCGGCATTGGCCGAAAGCCATACACGCCATTTTTGACTGTGAACTCAATGTTAGGTGTCCAGAAAAGCTTGGATTCAAAAATTAGACCCACATAGTTTACCTGATCCGTTACATTGATTTCAGTAAAAAGATGTAATGGGCGAATACCATTACGGTTACGTTTTTCCGTGAAAAGAACAATAGATGTTTTATTCGGATTAACCGAAACGCCATATTGGTGAAACCAACTTTCAACTGCCTGAAGAGCGTTTTGCATCAAGGCGAATAAGGTAGTAATACAAATACCGACTATCAATATTAGATTGTCGTTAGCAAATCTATAGATAGCAAAACCGCCATTATTTAGTAATCTCAATAGCGTATCTGCAACGAGGTTCCACAAACGTGGAGATAATACTTCCCCTTGAAAGTATCTGCCGACACTTAATTTCCTAATCGCTGCTTGACGTAACGTCGAGTAGATATTTCGGTTTTTAAGCATCTGGTGAATCCATCATGTTATTATATTAGGTAGCCCTTGACAACTACATACTAAAAGTTTTTTCAAAACATGTTTGGTATGTTCAAAACCCCTCTGAAGAAGAACGGGATAGATCCCATCTTCTTTTTTAAGAGCCCATTGAATCGTAATAGACAATAGACGTACTTTATGACGGGGGTTCGACCAGTTACATCGATTGTGATAGCACACACACCTCTGGTTGTTAGGTCAGAGATAAGTGTAACAGCGATAGCGTTGTTAACAATTGATTACATGTATGCGACATTAATCGAGAGTTTGCCATTTCATTACTGGAAGCAGCAAACACCGGATTCACTAGATTGCCTTGGTAGAAGCTACCAATACGAAAATAGGGTTCCTGCACCAAAGCTACTTGTGATTTGCCATTTTGCAAAAGTCTTCAAAGATTAATCGTTGCTGTTCTTTTATGCTGAAGATTGATTTGAGCTATCTTTATCTATTTACTTTACCCATTGCGAATTAAGATAATGCACTCCACAACTTCAACATTTATGTGAACAGCAACGATGAAACCAAATGGTATCGTATCAAAAACGTCGAAGACGAAACACAGAGTACGCAAACGCATAAAGTGAGTCTATATAGGTGACAATTTGATGAAAAACTAAATAAAAACATACTCATAATCCAACTCTTATTTAACCTCAAGTTGAGATTCAATAAGCGTAGCCAATTATTTCGGAGAAGCAAAAAGTCAACTACGCCATAGCTCCGGTTAGCGCATTAAGGACTCAATACTTTGAATGGTGCCCTGGTACTTCACAGGCTCCGCTAGCGGTTGGGTTTTTATTAGACCCCCTTCACCATTAATTCAGTAGACACGGTAAGAATAAAGCCGCAATACACCAAGAATTGGGAGTCACCTGTATGGTGGACTTCTACCACTGAAACAGGCAATCCGTAGCGTTATTCTTAGCCAGGAAACCTGGAATTCGTCGTGCATAAACGCTTTTTTATGGCAAAAAAAGAGTAGCCTCAGAATTTGAGGCCAAAATATTGAAGTTTAGAGGTCGCGCAAAGGCCTTCAAGGTGATTTTTTGACCATCAAGTTTAGACTTTCATAAAAATAATCATAACATTGGCAATTTTCATCCGATTTACAATCTTTTGTAATTTATCTCTACAGTATTAAATTTATGAAAATTTTATGGAACAACATATTACTCGAAATCAGCTCCAAATGATGGTAATATGCAAATTTTGATAAAAATTTCATCTTTTTTAAGGAAAATCTGTTTTACAAACGCTCTAACTTTGTCAAATATCAGCCGAATCCAGATATTTTTATTCTTATTTTTCTTAGAACAAACTGAGTTTCTAAATCCATTATGCGACAATGTTTTAGACCAAATACTGCAAAATTATTTCTCAATTGAACAAGGACGCCACATAGTAGGCCATAAAGTTATTATTTTTATAATACATTTTGAATATAATAGTTCCTATTCATATAGGAATAGCACAGTAAATTAGCAAAAAAAATGAATTATCTGTAATAATGTCATTATGCTTCACTGTTTTGAAGTTTTAACAATGTTATATGACATACTAATTATACCACGAGTAAAATTTTGAAATCAGTTGATTTTAGTTATAAATAATCTTATTAAATTGGCGACGAACTATTTTTCTGACAAATCTTTTGAAGTAAATCTATAACATCATTTGAATTCAAATCAACAAATAGCCTTTATTGGAAGTCTTTATTTCATAAAGGTCGTAAACTCGCAAGCCGGACTTTGATAGTAACGGTTTACATTCCACATTGTACCATAATCATAATGGTATTGAATTATAATCACGCTTTAGTCTCATAACGTTTTTTAACTACGGTTTCCGTAGACCGGACTGTACAAGCAACGGGTTGTTAAGAATGTTTATTGTATGAAAAAGGGATTTTCTTTATACATTTTTGGAGGAGGAATTTTATTAATATTATATTGGTTATGTTGCGAAGACCATAAACCTCATTGGATTAGATTAATGCAAGTTTTACTATAATTTTGTATTGTTCGAAGAACTTAGTGTTAATAGGTAACGATATCAATCATATCCACGTTCTATATGTAGCTGTACGAAGAACGGTAAATAATTATGCGGAAAGGCTCGATTCACTCAAGGTAAACCCGGGACAGAAGATTCATAATAGTTGTACCTTAATCCATAGATGGTTACTGTGCTACACTGTAGTTCGGTAATGTTTTGAACATAGTGACTACGGTTTTAATAGACCGGACTGTATGAGCAAGGTTTGTTAAGAATGTTCTACGTTTAAAAAGGTAATGTTGACATATATTTTTATCGGAAGAATTCTATCAATATAAGATTGATTATGGTACGTAGTCCGGTAATAATGAGTTATCCTCATTTAATAATGTAATAGCTGAAACATGTAGGTGTTGCAATTCATGCATTCAGACGACATGTCTAAGTAAAAGTTTAAAAAATCACAAATCTTAATTAATGCATCTCTAAATCTTCATGGAATTGGCTAAAAATTGTCCGGGAGATTTCTTTCAAGCTGCCCATTGATATGGGGGAGGGGGGGGGTGACATTTTGAATCTGGAATACTTAAATGCAGTTGAATACTAGAATGCAGTTTTCTAGTAAATCTACTATGCTAAAACAGTTTTATACGACTACGATATAATTCCATATGAAAAGGAAATATTATATTCAAAATGTACTATAAAAATAATAAAACTATGGCCTACTATCTTTGGAGTTCAATAGAAAAAATGTTTTTCGGTATTTGGTTTAAAACATTGCCGCATAATGGATTTAGAAACTCAGTTTGTTCAAAGAAAAATTAGAATACAAATTTCTCTTTGATTTCATATAAAAATATCCGGATTCGGCTGATTTTTGACAAAGTTAGAGCGTTTGTAAAACAGGTTTTCCTTAAAAAATTAGACATTTTTATCAAAATCTGCATATTACCATCATTTGGAGTCGATTTCAAGAAATATGATGTTTCACAAAGTTTTCATAAATTTAATACTGAAGATATTAATTACAATAGATTGTAAAACGGATGAAAATGGCCAAGTTATGATTATTTTTATGAAAGTCTAAGCTTGATGGTTAAAAAATCACCTTGAAGGCCTGTGCGCGACCTCTAAACTTCAATATTTTGGCCTCAAATTCTGAGGCTACTCTTTTTTGTGCCATAAAAAAGCGTTTAAGCACACGAATTCCAGGTTTTGAAAACATTCGAAAAATAAGCCGCACCCTACGGACGAGGTATTTGATTACATACACCTCATCTCGTTTTCGTTCATTTTTCATAAGGGCGCATGTATTTTCACAGCGGGTTAAATCAGTTTGTTATAAAAGGTTTTCATGTTATGCTACTTAAGTATTATAGGTATCCATGGCAAGTTTTAATTTTTCTGTGGATTTAACCCGTAGTCCCGTAGTGAACCATACCAGGAATCGATCTCGGCATCAATTCCCCGGAATCTATCCATACAATATTCATAAGCAGCAGTTCCAAATACAAGCGCGGTTCATACATTATGTATGTGGATTAATTCTTATTTCAATAGCATGTCTATAAAATGCATTCTCATCCATTGAATCCACATTGCAGTGTGTGTGCGTGTGTGTGCGTCATCCTCTACCCCTCACCCAGCTGGGGGTGTTGGTCAAGTAGTACTACGAATAATTTGATCAGATCTCATGCTCCGTTATGGTGCCCTTTTTGTTACGAAGGCTAGTACTACAAAAAGGATTCATTTCTGAAGCAAGAAAGGTTTCTTCAGAAAGTGTAGGGAATAGGATGTACTAGTTGTTCATAACAGGAACAGCAAAACTTCACAAGGACGCCCTTATTCGCACTAACTACTCAGGGAATAGAAGGTCGAGAAGAGCCACCGTTGCTAACTAAAGCGTGAACCGGATACCTGGGACTCCCACAATATCCGCGGCAATAGCAGCAAACGATGCCCTGTACGTATTTAGTGTTCAGTTTTATGAATTTATATATTGGTGAAGCAATTAGAGAAGGAAAGTAGATAACTGGAACGTGCTCACCAATTTAGTTCGTCCAGAGTTGTCTTGCATTTATGATCCTCCTATCATTTAAAACGAGGTCGCAAAGCCCAACAGTCTTTGTCCCAACTGTGGCTGATTGGGCGGTTGTGACCCGTGGAAGTTCCGGTTGCTGTTACTGTCATGGCTTCTGCTGCATTAATAGTGCTTCTAGTGCGTTTGCACGATTGAGTCGAACATTTGAAAATAGGAAGCGTTCAAAAATTGAAAATTAGAATTCTTGAATTCTGAAACGATTGAACGAAAAGAAGACGGCAGTATCAAACATTACAATATTAGAGCTTTTGTTTGAATATCAATATACTTATTCTATGGGCCCTTCTTAGCCGTGCGGTAAGACACGCGGCTACAAAGCAAGACCATGATGATGGTGGCTGGTTTCGATTCCCAGTGCCGGCCTAGGCAAATTTCGGATTGGAAATTGTCTCGACTTCCCTGGGCATAAAAGTATCATCGTGCTAGCCTCATGATATACGAATGCAAAAATGGTAACCTGGCTTACAAACCTCGCGGTGAATAACTGTGGAAGTGCTCAATGAACACGAATCTGCGAGGCGGCTCTATCCCAGTGTGGGGATGTAATGCCAATAAGAAGAAGAAGAAGAATGATCATGATTATTTCATCTAAACTTTAAATCTAATCATTTTTGGAAAAATGCAATGGCGGTAGAAAAAAGGGTAGAACATTTAAATTATTGTTATTGAAGTCTTTATAAAGTAAATAGAAAACTAATGATGGTTCAAATTCTTAACTTTTATTTATAGAATAGGAGCCAAAAAATTAGACATTTTCAATAAAATTTCACAAAAAAAAATTCCAAGATATAATTGAAGAAGTACCGTTTGTGGCAATGGTGTGAATAAGGAATGGAAAGTGCGTCACTGTTTCAATAACATAAAATGTCTGTAGAGCAGGAATAATATTTCAAAGGACAGGAAAACTAAAGACCTTTTTAACGACTCAGTTATCTGAACTTTATATTGTTTATGAGAGCTATAGTCTACTATCACCCCAGGGTAATAATCACCCCGTTGACTGTATTAACTATTTATCGAAAATATGCGATAAATGAGCAAAGAAGTTTCAGGAAAAGCTCTTATTCAAAAACATCTAGTTGGAGAAAGAAATTTCTGCAAAATAAAGACGTAACGATAAATTTATTAAAAACAAAAACGCTCTGAGAACGCATAAAGTTACAGCTCTTGGCCCTTATCTCATAGCTCCAATGTATATAAAATATCAGATTAATCGGGTGATCGCCAATTCGTCATACAGTCATAAATCACCAGACGTGTAATGAGGAATGAACAAACCTGCTGCTGCTATAACATATATCTCGCTACAATACAAACCGCAATAACTTGCAATAATGCGGTAGCAATAATGTATGCCATCGATACCTTTGCGTAGCTCTTTCGTGTCTACTTGCATGATGCGTTTATTGTGGCAGTCCCCTGAGGCCCGAGTTATTTTTCACATTATGCTATACCCTATCATCAACATGTTGGTATCGCACTATTGACAACATCAATAATAATAATAAATATAATTGGAAGATGAAACCACCTACCTTGTGAGACAATATCTCGAGCCTTAGAAGTAGAAACTCCTACAACTTACCGACACATCCAGAGCACTCTCGTCAATGCATCGATACAAGTGGAGAATCATAGGGAATGGGTTGAACGCTACTCTGCGGATTCGACCTCTCCATCCGACCAAAATCCATGGATGATAGCTGACTCAATTTGACGGTGGTGTAGACTAAAACAACAGTCGTCAGCTTGACATGCCGTAATCCACAAAATTGTCGTTTTTTGTCTCTAAATGGTCCAAAATCCATTCACAATACTATAATCCACAGGGATCCATCCTTCTCTGGACCCTGACAGAGCCACATTGTGGAAATGGGGAAGGGGTTGTTAGGATAAAAATCTGCATACGAAATAATCAAGCGCTCCCTAAAATTAAATTATGGGTTTGTAAGTCAGATTCAAGGAGATACTGTCTTGTTTTCCTAAACTAGATACAATTCTGGTCATTTCGGGAGTAGTTTGAAACAAGTTATTGAATGAGATACCTTAGTTTACAGAGGGACATGTTTGAAATTTAAATGTGCCGAAATAATTTTTGGAATATAAGATTCCAAAATTGGAAGCTACTATCAGTCACTACCATGAATTAGGATAAGTAAAAATTCTACAAAATAATACTAGAATTGAATAGAATAGCAGAGCATTAACTAAATCAAATTTAAATTATACTTAATGATTCCGATGATTCCAGACCAGACTAAATCTGGATGAATTAGGCACCGTAGGTTTTCTTCGTTCACCAAAGATATCTTCTTCTTTCTTCGTTCTGGATATTGATCTGTCCACTTAAGTTTATGTTTTTCTGCACCACAATTCATTTCAATTCACAATTTCATTCAATTTTAATTCTCTAAGCCAGATTCCAAGACTTCCGAAAAGGACTGGATCATCGGAATATCATCCGAATTTGCAAAAGGAGCAGCTTAACATTTTTTTCAGCATCGAAAAAACACGTCTACCACGCGCCGCTTACTCCGATCACTCCATTGAATCCACATTGCAGTGTATACGCAAAATGCATGTAAGCAACTTCTTGGAATCGTTGGAAGAAAACTTATTCAGGTGATCATCTTATCCATTCGCGTAAGTTTCCTCTACCGGGGCAGCAGAGATGACACCAACAACGTGAATACCTTTTTCGACCCGTATCATGGGAAATTAATCGCATCAAATGGATGCATTGATTACCGTAATTAGAAATGCCGGGTGTGGACAAGCGTACGCGATCGAGAGGATGCATCTCTCATGGGGAATTACCTTTGAGCGAGATTAAAAACACTTGCCTCCACTTGAACAGTAGCTATATAGTAGTATTATACCAGCTGTGATCAATGACGAATCGCTGTCGCATAGACATCGGACTATCAATTACGACAAAACTTTTAGTTAATAGAGTAGTGTGTTACCGCCCATTTTTCATGTTTTTCTTTGCGTGTTTTCTTACAGATCGGAAAAACTCTCGCATGCCAACGGTAACACCCATCCAGGGTCCAATTTTTCTCAAGAATGGAACAGTTCCTGTCGTGCCATTATTTGCGTATCCTCAAGTTAGCAATGGAACGTTCGTCCAGATACCGGTAAGTGATGCAGATTGATATAATAATAATGCATATTCATATAAATTGGTATAAGGTTTCAGCGTGGAGCCTTCCTTGGCCAAGCGGTAAGATGCGCAGCAACGAAGCAAGACCATGCTGAAGGTGACTGGGTTCGATTCCCGGTCCGGTCTAGGAAATTTTCTAACTGTAGATTTCCTCTACTTCCCTGGGCATAGAGTGTCATCGTATTCATCTTATGATATAGGACGGCAAAATAAGTCACCTGGCTTAGGAAACTCGCAGTAAATAACTGTGGAAGTACTCAATGAACACTAAGCTGTGATGCGAAAATGTTTCAGAGATATGCAATGCCAACAAAGAAGAGAGTTTCAGCGTATAAGTAAACAACAAAAATATATCAAACCGTAGACAAATTCAATTTTATTGGTTTGCCTGATAAATAAACAATAAAAATAATGCAAAAATTAGATCAATCCAATTTTAGCTTCAATATTATCTCTTTTCTACTTCTTTTTTCTACTTCTTCTTTTTACTTCTTCTTCTTCTTCTTATACATAAATAATAAATTGGTCTGTGTATAACTTGACTTAGGGTTAAGGCAGGCATTTTCGTCTTATCGTCATAGTCTCAAATATCAATCAAATAGAAGCTTTTTTGCCAAATTCATCCGTACCCAATCGTAAGCTTAGGCGAAACGTTCTGGTATAGTGGAGCTCTAGCAAAATGACGTTGCTTTCATTGATTTTAGCCCCTATGACGATGGACGGTCCCGGTCCCTGCCGTGTCCCTATAAGTTATAGAAAGCGAGCTTTTTTCGAAAGTGTTGTACTTTTTACAACGGTGCGAGTTCCGGAGGGTTAACCTAACCACAAATCATACACGCTAAAATATTTCTTTAGCTTCTCACCCGGGAAATACAAAAATAACCCTAGAATTTAAGGATTTAGAATAATTTTCAATCCTGAATTATTTGAAATCCTTAAATTTTAGGGTTATTTTTGTAAGAGATGTTGAAAAAATCAAAAAAAGATTAATAGATTCAAGAAATTGTTAAGCTCTCCGAATTGCGTGTGTTGTGCACAGTAGTTTAATGAATTTATTTCAAGTTTTGGCCTTGAATTTTTGAACATCGTTTTCTCGCTGTAGCCATTTCGATTTTCCGAAATATTCAGCGTATCACCGATGGGCGAGTCATATCAGTTTAATGAAATGGCGATAAATCAAAATAAAGCATTAGCGAGTGATACCGAAAGCCTAACTTCTTTCTTCCTTCCAAATACGTCAGAAATACGTCAAGGGTTGACGTGCGAGTACATCACCTCTTCTGGGGGCGGTGTTGTTCACTGGTTCATCGAACTATTGATTCTTAAGCTTCTATCCCGAATTCAAAAGACATTTTCCAAATTCAGAATCAACCATTCGGGCACCGGACAAACCTGTTTAGTTCTTAAAACTACCCGGTTCAACCTACAAATAAGAAATGCGACACCGAGAAATGTTTTTATTTTTTTCTGTCTTGAAACCTTCGGGTCTGACAACTAAAAGAGCTGTGCCACCAATATCTGCTTGTTGCTGTGATTAAAGATCCATTTGTTTTTTTGTCCAGAGGTGGGGGAGTTGTTAACTCGTCGGAAGCGCAAATATCACGTAGCAGTGGTTGCGATTAAAATGTCAATGAACGGCGTCTGATCTTTGGTGCCTGGCGTGGTAGGGAAGTGTCTTGCTGTGCCAAAAGTTTGATTAATGAGCTTTTGATATGGAAATGTAGTTGGGAGTTGAGACCCACAACACGAGGAATCGATTAGCATATTTCGTAGTGCTTCACCTGGGGTCTCATTCTATTTGAAAAGGTTAGCTGGCGGCTGCGAAGCCATGAGAAATCCATAGCGCTGGAATGATGCAAGCAAAATATCAATTATAATCAATCAACCGTGCTGTGGCCGGTTGGGCTCGAACTGGAACATCCCCACCCTTGCATAAGAGAACTTTCGGCGTGAATACTAAGCGAGGAAAATATTAATCACTCCGCGAATCACAGCGCATTCGAATGTGGTCAAGTTTACCCGCCATTGTGACAGATTTGAATATGCCTATTTTTTATGCAAATCGCTAGCGGCGCGTCAAGAATGATTATCGCGATTCCAGCTGAACTTAAACTGACGTTGAAATTAATCAGCTGGAATTTCACCCGCACGTCGCGGAGCTGCGATCAGATTCGTTTGTGTGTGTCGAAAAAACCGGTTGCATGAGTGCGGATTCGATTCTAACTTAGGGGTATACGAATTGAGTTAGATTTAAATAGTTTTGTAAATTTTTGTGCTATTTTGTAGTAGAGAAATAGTTATTAGTGAATCCTTAAAAATTAAAATTAAATAAATCTTCTTTATCACGATTGATCGAATAGTGTTTATACCTACATAAAAAAGACATATTTTTTTACGTGAATTTAGTTCGAAAGTCACGAGTAAGTAAACAATTATGAAAAAGAGAAGCAAAGATAATGCATAGAATTTAGATTAAAATATCGAATCGTAATTTTGTCTATTATTTTATTAGCCGTTTAGATAAAAAGATAACTTTAATAACATAGGCGGTTTAGTACTTTCATCTTTTTCTTCTTCTTCTTCAATGTCTCTACAACATTTCAATTGGAACTTGGCTTTTCCTCAGTTCTTAATTGAAAGCTTTTCTATGTCCGCCATTGCATGAGTATGTATCTTGTCTGGCAAGCACAATAATGGATACACTATATCCGGTTTAGGATGTTTTAGGGTGTCGAGAATGTTTTCCACTCGAAAACATCCTAAACCGGACAGAGAATCGAACTCACCATCTCCGTAGCTATAATACTCTAATAATTCATGAATTCTAGAAATATTTTATTTGAAGCAAATTATCTCAATTAAATGATTTTGATTGACGTGCACTGATAAGTACCAAAACATTCATTCTCTTCAAAACAAATCATGCATAGGAATATCGTATTCCCTTACAGCTTATTCCTGGCGCACAATTCTGTTTGACAGCTATTGAACAAAAAGCTACTTATACTTCGTAAAAAAACACACATCTGAAGTTATAAGAGCAAACGCTCATGAATGAAAAATGATGACGACTGTCATCGGAAGATGATCACGAAAATGATGAAATCACCTGCGAGGAATTCCAAGAGGTTCTTAACTCGTCCGAAAACACTCATCGTTTTTGGAATCCGGATTCGTCAAAAGGAATCCGCACTATCATCGCCACGGTATAGGATCATCTAGCGTTTAAAACTGGGTGCTGATGTTTGTCACGGGATAAAAAGGTCCGTGTTACGGTTCTTTTCGGTTCTTTTTGCCGTCACCGCAAAGCAGAAAAAGGAAGTACATAATGCTCAACATGACGAAACGACCTGACGACGCTGAGAAAGGGGCGCGCGATCGTGAACAAGGAGTGGAATGATGCCTCCTACGAAGAATGCTGACGACAACAATCGACAAATTCCGCCCGTTACCGTAGTTGCTAATGTTTGCACGGGGAGAAGAGCGTGAAGTCGCGTGCCAATTAAACAGGTGCTACTCAGACTGAGTTTCCTTACTCGGATTTCCATTGCAAGGGTCATAGGCATAGACAGAAGATGCCTATTATTATTGCGCGAATAGTAAAACGTTTTATTGTATCTTTATTAAGGAGACATTCAGCCCTAGGCTGGCCTGTAAGTAAAACGTATTTAATGTAATTTTTTTTAATTATGATAATTCAAGATATTATCTACCGGAAATTTGGGAATTTTATTAACTAAAATTTTAGAAGAATTTCCCGAGGAAATTAGGAAAAAATTTCCGAGGAAATTCAGAAAAAAATTCCGCGGAAATTCAGAAGAATCTCCCGAGGAAATTCCCAAGAATTCCCCTAGGAAATTCCGAAGTATTTCCCGAGGAAATTCCGAAGTATTTCCCGGGGAAATTCCGAAGAATTTCCCGAGGAAATTCCGAAGAATTTCCCGACGAAATTCCGAAGAATTTCCCGAGGAAATTCCGAAGTATTTCCCGAGGATATTCCGAAGAATTTCCCGACGAAATTCCGAAGAATTTCCCGAGGAAATTCCGAAGAATTTCCCGAGGAAATTCCGAAAGATTTCCCGAGGAAATTCCGAAGAATTTTCCTAGGAAATTCCGATGAATTTCCCGAGGAAATTCCGAAGAATTTCCTGAGGAAATTCCGAAGAATTTCCCGAGGAAGTTCCGAAGAATTTCCCGAGGAAATTCCGAAAAATTTCCCTAGGAAGTTCCGAAGAATTTCTCGAGGAAATTCCGAAGAATTTCCCGAGGAAATTCCGAAGAATTTCCCGACGAAATTCCGAAGAATTTCCCGACGAAATTCCGAAGAATTTCCCGACGAAATTCCGAAGAATTTCCCGAGGAAATTCCGAAGAATTTCCCGACGAAATTCGAAAAGAATTTCCGAGGAAATTCGAAGAATTTCCTGAGGAAATTCGAAGCATTTGCCGAGGAAATTCCGAAGCGTTTCCTGAAGAAATTTCGAAGAATTTCCCGAGAAAATTCCGAAGAATTCCGCCAGGAAATTCCGATGAATTTCCGAGGAATTCCGAAGAATTTCGAGGAAATTCTCGAAAGAATTTCGAGGAAATTCCGAAGAATTTCCTGAGGAAATTCGAAGAATTTCCTGAGGAAATTCGAAGAATTTCCGAGGAAATTCCGAAGAATTTCGAGGAATTCCGAAGAATTTCCCGAAGAACGAGGAAATTCCGAAGAATTTCGAGGAAATTCGAAGAATTTCTCGAGGAAATTCAAGAATTTCCCCAGGAAATTAAGAATTTCCAGGAAATTTGAAGAATTTCGAGGAAATTCCGAAGAATTTCGAGGAATTTCGAAGAATTAATTTCGAGGAAATTCCGAAGAACTTCTCGAGGAATTCCGAAGAATTTCCCGAGGAAATTCCGTTGAAAGATTTTCCTGAGGAAATTCCAAGAATTTCCTGAGGAAATTCCAAAGAATTTCGAGAGGAATTCCAAAGAATTTCGAGGAAATTCCAAAGAATTTCGAGGAAATTCCAAAGAATTTCGAGGAAATTCCAAAGAATTTGAGGAAATTCCAAAGAATTTCCTGAGGAAATTCCAAAGAATTTCCTGAGGAAATTCCAAAGAATTTCCCGAGGAAATTCTAAAGATTTTCGCGAGGAAATTCCAAAGAATTTCCCGAGGAATTCCAAAGAATTTCCCGAGGAAATTCCGAAGAATTTCCCGAGGAAATTCCAAAGAATTTCCCGAGGAAATTCCAAAGAATTTCCCGAGGAAATTCCAAAGAATTTCAAGAGGAAATTCCAAAGAATTTCAAGAGGAAATTCCAAAGAATTTCCCGAGGAAATTTCGAAGAATTTCCCGAGGAAATTCCAAAGAATTTCCCGAGGAAATTCCAAAGAATTTCCCGATGAAAATCCCAAAGAATTTCCCGAGGAAATTCAGAACAATTTCCCGAGGAAATTCAGAAGAATTTCCCGAGGAAATGCAAAAGAATTTCCAGAGGAAATTCCGAAGAATTTCTCGAGGAAATTCCGAAGAATTTCCCGAATAAATTCCGAAGAATTTCCCGAAGAAATTCCGAAGAATTTCCCGAGGAAATTTCGAAAAATTTCCCGAGGAAATTCCGAAAAATTTCTCGAGGAAATTCCGAAGAATTTCCCGAGGAAATTCCGAAGAATTTCCCGAGGAAATTCCGAAGAATTTCCCGAGGAAATTCCGAAGAATTTCCCGAGGAAATTCCGAAGAATTTCTCGAGGAAATTCCGAAGAACATCCCGAGGAAATTCCGAAGAACTTCCCGAGGAAATTCCGAAGAATTTCAAGAGGAAATTCCGAAGAATTTCCCGAGGAAATTCCGAAGAATTTCCCGAGGAAATTCCGAAGAATTTCCCGAGGAAATTCTGAAGAATTTCCCGAGGAAATTCCGAAGAATTTCCCGAGGAAATTCCGAAGAATTTCCCGAGGAAATTCCGAAGAATTTCTCGAAGAAATTCCGAGGAAAATCCGAAGAATTTCCCGTGGAAATTCGAAGAATTTCCTGAGGAAATTCGAAGAATTTCCTGAGGAAATTCCGAAGAATTTCCCGAGGAAATTCCGAAGAATTTCGAGGAATTCCGAAGAATTTCCTGAGGAAATTCCGAAGAATTTCGAGGAAATTCCGAAGAATTTCCTGAGGAAATTCGAAGAATTTCCTGAGGAAATTCGAAGAATTTCGAGGAAATTCCGAAGAATTTTCTGAGGAAATTCCGGAAGAATTTCCTGAGGAAATTCGAAGAATTTCCGAGGAAATTCCGGAAGAATTTCGAGGAAATTCCGAAGAATTTCCCGAGGAAATTCGAAGAATTTCCTGAGGAAATTCGAAGAATTTCCCGAGGAAATTCCAAGAATTTCCTCGAGGAATCTCAAGAATTTCCCGAGGAAATTCCAAGAATTTCCCGAGGAAATTCCGAAGAATTTCCCGAGGAAATTACGAAGAATTTTCCGAGGAAATTCCGAAGAATTTCCCGAGGAAATTCCGAAGAATTTCCCGAGGAAATTCCAAAGAATTTCCCGAGGAAATTCCGAAGAATTTCCCGAGGAAATTCCGAAGAATTTCTCGAGGAAATTCCGAAGAATTTCTCGAGGAAATTCCGAAGAATTTCTCGAGGAAATTCCGAAGAATTTCCCGAGGAAATTCCGAAGAATTTCCCGAGGAAATTCCGAAGAATTTCCCGAGGAAATTCCGAAGAATTTCCCGAGGAAATTTCCCGAGAAAATTCCGAAGAATTTCCCGAGGAAATTCCGAAGAATTTCCCGAGGAAATTCCGAAGAATTTCCCGAGGAAATTCCGAAGAATTTCCCGAGGAAATTCCGAAGAATTTCCCGAGGAAATTCCAAAGAATTTCCCGAGGAAATTCCGAAGAATTTCCCGAGGAAATTCCGAAGAATTTCCCGAGGAAATTCCGAAGAATTTCCCGAGGAAATTCCGAAGAATTTCCCGAGGAAATTCCGAAGAATTTCCTGAGGAATTCCAAGAATTTCCCCTGAGGAAATTCAAGAATTTCCCGAGGAAATTTCAAGAATTTCCATGAGAATTCCGAAGAATTTCCGAGGAAATTCGAAAGATTTCCTGAGGAAATTCCGGAAGAATTTCAGTGAAATTCCGAAGAATTTCCGAGGAAATTCCGAAGAATTTCCTGAGGAAATTCCGAAGAATTTCCTGAGGAAATTCCGAAGAATTTCGAGGAAATTCGAAGAATTTCCTGAGGAAATTCGAAGAATTTCCTGAGGAAATTCCGAAGAATTTCGAGGAATTCCGAAGAATTTCGAGGAATTCCGAAGAATTTCCCGAGGAAAGTCCGAAGAAGGTCCCGTGGAAATTCCGAAGAATTGCCCGAGGAGATGCGGAAGAATTTCCCGAGGAAATTCCGAAGAATTTCCCGAAGAAATTTCGAAGAATTTTACGAGGAAATTCCTAAGAATTTTCCGAGGAAATTCCGAAGACTTTTCCGAGGAAATTCCGAAGAATTTTTCGAGGAAATTCCGAAGAATTTCTCGAGGAAATTCCGAAGAATTTCCCGAGGAAATTCCGAAGAATTTCCCGAGGAAATTCCGAAGAATTTCCTGAGGAAATTCCGAAGAATTTCCCGAGGAAATTCCGAAGAATTTCCCAAGGAAATTCCGAAGAATTTCCCAAGGAAATTCCGAAGAATTTTCCGAGGAAATTCCGAAGAATTTTCCGAGGAAAATCCGAAGAATTTTCCGAGGATATTCCGAAGAATTTTCCAAGGAAATTCCGAAGAATTTTCCGAGGAAATTCCGAAGAATTTTCCGAGGAAATTCCGAAGAATTTCTCGAGAAAATTCCGAAGAAATTCCCGAGGAAATTCAAAAGCATTTCCCGAGGAAATTCAAAAGAATTTCCCGAGGAAATTCAAAAGAATTTCTCGAGGAAATTCCGAAGAATTTCCCGAGGAAATTCAGAAGAATTTCTCGAAGAAATTCCAAAGAATTTCCAGAGGAAATTCCGAAGAATTTCCCAAGGAAACTAAGAAGAATTTCTCGAGGAAATTTAAAAGAATTTCCCGAGGAAATTCCGAAGAATTTCCCGAGGAAATTCCGAAGAATTTCGCGAGGAAATTCCGAAGAATTTCCCGAGGAAATTCAGAAGAATTTCCCGAAAATTTCCCGAGGAAATTCCAAAGAATTTCCCGAGGAAATTCCGAAGAATTTCCCGAGGAAATTTCGAAGAATTTCCCGAGGAAATTCCGAAGAATTTCCCGAGGAAATTCAGTAGAATTTCCCGAGGAAATTCAAAAGAATTTTTCGAGGAAATTCCGAAGAATTTCCCGAGGAAATTCAGAAGAATTTATCGAAGAAATTCCAAAGAATTTCCAGAGGAAATTCCGAAGAATTTCCCAAGGAAACTAAGAAGAATTTCCCGAGGAAATTTAGAAGAATTTCCCGAGGAAACTTAGAAGAATTTCCCGAGGAAATTTAGAAGAATTTCCGAGGAAATTCAGAAGAATTTCCCGAGGAAATTCAGAAGAAATTCCCCCAGGAAATTCAAAAGAATCCAGAAGAATTTTCCGAGGAAATTCAGAAGAATTTCCCGAGGAAATTCAGAAGAATTTCCCGAGGAAATTCCGAAGAATTTCCCGAGGAAATTCCGAAGATTTTCCCGAGGAAATTCCGAAGAACTTCCCGAGGAAATTCCAAAGAATTTCCCGAGGAAATTCCAAAGAATTTCCAGAGGAAATTCCAAAGAATTTCCCGAGGAAATTCCAAAGAATTTTGAGGAAATTCCAAAGAATATTTTGAGGAAATTCCAAAGAATTTCCTCGAGGAAATTCCAAAGAATTTCCTGAGGAAATTCAAAGAATTTCGAGGAAATTCCAAAGAATTTCCTGAGGAAATTCCAAAGAATTTCGAGGAAATTCCAAAGAATTTCCTCGAGGAAATTCCAAAGAATTTCGAGGAAATTCAAAGAATTTCGAGGAAATTCAAAATAATTTCCCGAGGAAATCCAAAAAAATTTCCCGAGGAATTTCAAATAATTTCCCGAGGAAATTCAAAAGAATTTCCCGAGGAAATTCAAAAGAATTTCCCAAGGAAATTCAAAAGAATTTCTCAAGGAAATTCATAAGAATTTCCCAAGGAAATTCAAAAGAAATTCCCAAGGAAATTCGAAAGAATTTCCCAAGGAAATTCAAAAGAATTTCGAGGAAATTCAAAGAATTTCCTGAGGAAATTCCAAAAGAATTTCCTGAGGAAATTCCAAAGAATTTCGAGAAATTCCAAAGAATTTCGAGAAATTCCAAAGAATTTCGAGAAATTCAAAAGAATTTCCTGAGGAAATTCAAAGAATTTCGAGGAAATTCCAAAAGAATTTTCCGAGGAAGTTCCCAAGAATTTTCCGAGGAAATTCCAAATATTTTTCAAAGTAAATTCCATACATTTTCCCGAGGAAATTCCAAACAATTTTCCAAGGAAATTCCAAAGAATTTCCTGAAGAAATTCCAAAGAATTTTCCTGAGGAAATTCAAAGAATTTTGAGGAAATTCAGAACAATTTCCCGAGGAAATTCAGAAGAATTTCCAGAGGAAATGCAAAAGAATTTCCCGAGGAAATTCCGAAGAATTTCTCGAGGAAATTCCGAAGAATTTCCCGAGGAAATTCCGAAGAATTTCCCGAATAAATTCCGAAGAATTTCCCGAAGAAATTCCGAAGAATTTCCCGAGGAAATTTCGAAAATTTCCTGAGGAAATTCCGAAAATTTCGAGGAAATTCCGAAGAATTTCCTGAGGAAATTCCGAAGAATTTCGAGGAAATTCCGAAGAATTTCCCGAGGAAATTCGAAGAATTTCGAGGAAATTCGAAGAATTTGAGGAAATTCGAAGAATTTCCTGAGGAAATTCCGAAGAATTTCCTGAGGAAATTCCGAAGAATTTCGAGGAAATTCCGAAGAATTTCGAGGAAATTCCGAAGAATTTCCTGAGGAAATTCCGAAGAATTTCCTGAGGAAATTCCGAAGAATTTCGAGGAAATTCGAAGAATTTCGAGAAATTCGAAGAATTTCGAGGAAATTCGAAGAATTTCCCGAGGAAATTCCGAAGAATTTCCCGAGGAAATTCCGAAGAATTTCCCGAGGAAATTCGAAGAATTTCGAGGAAATTCGAAGAATTTCCCGAGGAAATTCCGAAGATTTTCCCGAGGAAATTCGAAGAACTTCCCGAGGAAATTCCAAAGAATTTCCCGAGGAAATTCCAAAGAATTTCGAGAGGAAATTCCAAAGAATTTCCCGAGGAAATTCCAAAGAATTTCCCGAGGAATTCCAAAAGAATTTCCTGAGGAAATTCCAAAGAATTTCCCGAGGAAATTCGCAAAGAATTTCGAGGAATTCCAAAGAATTTCCCGAGGAAATTCCAAAGAATTTCCCGAGGAAATTCCAAAGAATTTCGAGGAAATTCCAAAGAATTTCGAGGAAATTCCAAAGAATTTCGAGGAATTCCAAAGAATTTCCCTGAGGAAATTCCAAATAATTCCGAAGAATTTCCTGAGGAAATTCCGAAGAATTTCCCGAGGAAATTCCGAAGAATTTCGAGGAAATTCGAAGAATTTCCTGAGGAAATTCGAAGAATTTCCTGAGGAAATTCGAAGAATTTCCTGAGGAAATTCCGAAGAATTTCCTGAGGAAATTCCGAAGAATTTCGAGGAAATTCCGAAGAATTTCCTCGAGGAAATTCGGAAGAATTTCGAGGAAATTCCGAAGAATTTTCCCGAGGAAATTTCGAAGAATTTCCTGAGGAAATTCCGAAGAATTTTCCGAGGAAATTTCGAAGAATTTCCCGAGGAAATTCCGAAGAATTTCCCGAGGAAATTCCGAAGAATTTCCCGAGGAAATTCCGAAGAATTTCCCGAGGAAATTCCGAAGAATTTCCCAAGGAAATTCCGAAGAATTTTCCGAGGAAATTCCGAAGAATTTTCCGAGGATATTCCGAAGAATTTTCCAAGGAAATTCCGAAGAATTTTCCGAGGAAATTCCGAAGAATTTTCCGAGGAAATTCCGAAGAATTTCTCGAGAAAATTCCGAAGAAATTCCCGAGGAAATTCCGAAGAATTTCCCGAGGAAATTCAAAAGCATTTCCCGAGGAAATTCAGTAGAATTTCCCGAGGAAATTCAAAAGAATTTTTCGAGGAAATTCCGAAGAATTTCCCGAGGAAATTCAGAAGAATTTCTCGAAGAAATTCCAAAGAATTTCCAGAGGAAATTCCGAAGAATTTCCCAAGGAAACTAAGAAGAATTTCCCGAGGAAATTTAGAAGAATTTCCCGAGGAAACTTAGAAGAATTTCCCGAGGAAATTTAGAAGAATTTCCGAGGAAATTTAGAAGAATTTCCCGAGGAAATTCAGAAGAAATTCCCCCAGGAAATTCAGAAGAATCCAGAAGAATTTTCCGAAGAAATTCAGAAGAATTTCCCGAAGAAATTCAAAAGATTTTCCCGAGGAAATTCAGAAGAATTTCCCGAGGAAATTCAGAAGAATTTCCCGAGGAAATTCAGAAGAATTTCCTGAGGAAATTCAGAAGAATTTCCTGAGGAAATTCAGAAGAAGTTTCCGAGGTGATTCAGAAGAATTTCTCGAGGATGTTCAGAAGAATTTCCCAAGGAAATTTAGAGGAATTTCTCGAAGAAATTCAGAAGAATTTCCAGAGGAAATGCCGAAGAATATTTAAAGCAAGAATTTTTAGAGAAATTACGGAGGAAGTTGCTGAGGAAATGCCTAAGAATTTCCCGAAAATGCAGAACAATTTTTTGAGGAAATTCAGAAGACTTTCCCAAGTATATTTGGGAGAATTTACAGAGGAAATTCGGAAAAAAATTTCCAGGAAAATCGTGTTAATTTTCCGAAGAAATTCGGGAGAAACTCGTAGGAAATTTGTGATACGTGATACGTCTATCTTCTGATTCTCACTTTTCAAATGATCTATTCGGCCAAATGACCCTTTCGCGGAGTGTAAAATAATCGAAAGTTTTTGGTGAAGCCACCTTTCTTTACTTATCAACTCACTTCCAGACACATTCATAGTCGGCCCTGTACTGTCAATATTCAGTTGATTATTAGTCATTGAATATTTAGGCACGTTCTACAAATTGATACATTATCTGAAACCTGAACCCGTTTTAAATGAGTAAAGTAATGTATCACATAGAACTGAATCCGATTTTCGCCGCGAGGCACTTTCAATGGTAGATGAATATTTTAAGCTCTGCCCTTTCGGCCAAACGACCCTTTCGGCCAATCTACCCTTTCGGCCAAATGACTTTCGGCCTAGTGGTATTCGGCCAAATGGCTTTCGGCCGAATGGGTTTCGGCCAAACGACCGTTCCCCCTTTTTCGGATTCCGATCCTAATTACACTCCGAGGCACTCGAAGGCACCATATTTTTTTCCTTCCTTTCTCGTTTTATTTGTCATACGTCCGATTGCTTTCGAGGTCTGCTTTCAACTCCTCGTTCGGTCGGCTTTTTCCTTGTTTCACCAGGTCCGGGGGTGAATCGAAGATTGTTAATGGATTCAAACACACTTAAGGTGGAATAAATGCTTAATGAGCTTGTCAGAGCTGACAATAGTCATTCTCGTAGTATGAGGAATACGAAAAAAATAAAGTCTCCGTCATAACATTGCACGACGCAACACCTATTATTGCTGTTCCAGAGAAAGCTTTCCCTTTTCCGGTTCAATTTATAAACTACCGCAGCTGTCACTTCATACATTTCCTATGTCGTTTCGCATGGCATACTACGATGACAGCACCAAACATGTGGTTTTTGTTTCAGTGTGTCAAAGATTTTCAAACCTGCGGAAGAACTTTGACAGCTACGGAAGAACTTTGCGGAATCCGCAAAATTGAAAAATTTCAAAAGATCCGCAATATAATTCTTTTCGCCGCATGCCTAGTTAATTTGGTAACATAAATATATCGATAATATTTATAACGGCTTCATACGTTACTTCAAACTCATTATTACAAAATCCTCACATGGCAGCTGCCGCTTGGAAATTAATGGTATGTGTAGTATCGGATGCGAAAGTAAATCACGTGTCATCGATACAAACGTCAATTACACAAGCTCCCGTTTATTTCATGCCTATTATGACCGTCAGTATGCACGTAAAGAAAAAACCTTATAAGTTATGGCAAAAACCTATTCGAAAATATCAATTCATTATGCCACCTAATGAATGATCCCATACCAAAAAGCTAATAAAATTCATAAGCTAATAAAAAGTATCAGTTTTAGAATGTATGTGCCTAATGCAATGTATAAGTTTTTTCTTATACATATCATTTAGCGCCTGCTTTGGCAAAAACGTATTAGAAATCTGAATAATAAAAAAAAAAATGTTTTACGTTTGTTTCGATCGTACAGTATGAAGTCTTTGTTCTTCGATTTCGTCATGACGATTTGGTTGCACGACGAAAGCTAAAGTCGTGCGCGTCATTGACGATGCGTGGATTAGCAATGAAAACTCAACAACTCGTCGCTACTGTGGCATTTCGTGCTGCAACGATGACTATTGTCCGCCCTGTAGATTGTTATTCCATTCCATTCCATCCATTCTTACATTATAAGTCCTTTTAAAAGCTACAGTAAGTCAGTTGACTTATGGTTATCGTATTCGGTAACATAACTCGCCTTATAAATTTAAAATATTCTTCTTCGTTGGCATTACACTCCCCACTAGGACATTGCCACCTCCCAGCTTAGTGTTCATTAAGCACTTCCACAGTTATTAACTGCGAAGTTTCTAAGCCAAGTTACCATTTCTGCATTCGTATATCATGAGGCTAACATGATTTTATGCTCAAAGAAGTCGAGACAATTTCCAAACCGAAAATGGCCTAGACTGGCACCGGGAATAGAACCCAGCCACCCTCAGCATGATCGTGCTTTGTAGCCGCGCATCTTACCGCACGGCTAAGAAGGGCCTAAAAATATTGTATCGTGAAATTTTAAGGAAATTATCTTGGAAAATACAGATGAATTTTCCAGTGAAATTCTTAAGATGGGTGCACATTAATTTGAAAAATACCCGGTTTTGGAAAAAAAAATTGAAGAATTTCAAAAAGTTTTTTTAGAAGGAAATTCTAAAAAATAGAACCGATAAATTGACAGGATATGATAATGAATATATGATAATGTTTTCAACAAATGATTGAAAAAAATCTGAGCCACGCCGATTACAGCCGCGAAAATTGCCCTCAGGGTGACGCAAAAAACATTGACACCGCTGGTTCAAGGTACGACAAACGCCGCGCCCTCGATTTTCGGAACGACAAACACCGTTCACATTGACTGCATTGCGCTTATCATGGAACGATCCAGCCTACTTCATACCAAAATCGTTGTGCTTTGAATGACTTGCAGATATTAGCAGACCGTCAAGCAATGCTTCAAAGGATGTTTATTTCTGACGTCATTATTACGTACAATATCGACTATAGTACTGGAGAATGTTCGATTTCATGCACCGTCTCGTCAACTTAAAAATCGCCAACTGCTATGGATCCGTGGCCACCGCACACATTACGGCCAAAATGATCCATTAGGTTTACATATGCTGCAGGCTATTGAATGAAGTAGGTATGTCGTTTTTTTGACTTCAATGTTAGAAAATTAGTTTTTATAAATAGGATTAAGTTAAACAATCAATCGGCACAACTTATGAATTAAGTATGGTGTTCAATAAATAAATATGCGACGAATTCCTACCAGGAGGCAAAGAAAGACAAAACAAATGTTTGCGAGTATTTTGCACTGCCTATTTCACGTTTTGTGAGCAAGGTTCACAGATCTCCACCACTGGTAGGCAGAGGATTTTTCATATTTTTTTTATAAATATTTATCTTATCAAAACACATATCTGTAGTCTTTAGTATACATAGTTTAAGAAAAATGTATGCCGATTTTTAGACCAGTGAGATTTAAGATCTTCACAGTCTACACAGCAAATAATTTTGAAAATTCAGTGATGTGTAAAATTGCAAACAAACGAATGAAGACTCGATATTCAATTAAATTTGATTGATTGTTACCAGCAAGTACGGTTAAAATTTATTATGATTTAAAGGAACAGTAAGTTACGCTTATTTGCATGCTCTAAATATGTGCATGAAAATACATTTACAATCACAACATATGTTTATCTGTGTATACTTTAAAGAAAGATCTCAACATTTTTCGTTAATTATCTCCAGGTGGGCATATTAGCTAAATCTCTACTCCATATTTGTTGGTTGAAATGTTAATGGGCATTGTTATAAGACGGTATATATTATGCTAACATTCTATGTATGTTTTGTGGCATCAAAATATTGATTCATTGTTACATGCGAGCTAAATAAAAAAACGTTTTGAAATTTATTGAGATTCAGCGGTGCCCAAAGATCATGCAAGTTCCAGTAGTTTCTTCACACACTTCCTTCTGGAAGACATAAACTGAATGCTTCAATCACGGTTATCGTTAGCGGGGTTTTCCCATTTCAACCCACTATCTGTTGTTCACTGAATGGCAATCATTGTAGTATAAATCATTTTGTCAACCATTCTCGGTGCTGCCGCAAATGTGTAGAACTGGGCGTGAATTTCAATAAGGGAGTGGTCGAGCCTACCTCATTTGGCACCTGATCCAGTCACATCTGGATGATTTTTTTTCGCTGCCATGAAATATGTGAGATCCAGCGAATAAAAATCGATTTTCAACGCATGATTCCAATCTTCTGGACTGCAAATTTGTGCTCAGACTTCTCCAGCGGCAATAAGGCACCCATTAGGGATCGTGAAGATCACCTGACGTGACTTGAATTTGTCGCTCATGCTGCTGACAAAAGTAAAATCCCGACACGACAATGACCACGACGTCTGTCTGTTTGGACTGTTATTTATATTCTCGTAAACTGTCACGCCATGCGATAAAACGTGATATGACTTTCTCACACAATAGGTCCATATTTGCACTTCCAAGGAGTTGGATCAATCATGCCGCCTTGAGTCGGTGTTACATATTCGAAACGGTAGCCCGGTATTAATCCCAAGTCTGGGCATTAGGGTGGACTAACATTTATTTCTATACGCTATGAATAGGAATTTATTTGAAAATTATCGAATCGGTTTCGTTAGACACCAGGCCACATTTTTTACATCTTCTTCTATGACTCTACATTTCATCTGGAACTCGATCTGCCTTTTAACTTATTATTCTGAGTTATCAATTGAAAGCATTTCTATGCCCGCCATTGCATCTGTTGTGGCAAGTACAGTTTAGATTAGTTTAGACCGCCATTGCATGAGTATGTATCTTGTTGTGGCAAGTACAATGGATAAACTATGCCCAGGGAACCGTGAATGTTCCTAACCCGAAAACATCGAGAATCGAACCTACCATCTTCAGGCCACATGTGTTACATCAAAAATAATACCAAGTAAATGGGACTGTAACTTTTTATAACTGAATTTAAAATTTCCTAACGAACTTTGATTTTCTGATACACAGTCATTTTCTGCATCACACTATTGCAAACAATTGATTTTTTATTCGATTTGAAATTTATTACTGATCGTGATCGAATTATTACGATTCTGAATACAGAACTATAGTATCGTCTAAGTTTCGCTTCCATATTCCTTTACAGATCTGGTGGACGGCCCTATCAGTAGCGCTCGGTCTCAACGTGCGGGGAGATGTGATCAAAGGTGTTCCTTGTGTTAAGAAGAATCATCAGCTGTTTTGTCCTACGGCTGGAAATAGTTATCCAATGTAAGTATATTATTTTTAATATTTTTTTCTTGGAGAACATTATAGAAAAAAAACTTGAGTAAGAATGAACTTTGTCCAAAAATATCATAATTTATATAATTCAATTTAAAGGTAATTTGTTTAAAAACATAGAAAACAAATCCTAAACAAATTATAAAAAAAACTAAATTATATTGTAGGTTCACTAAAGATATTATCTGCAAAGACAATTAAATCGAGCTCCTTCCGTAAAATCTCACTTAGAATGTTATGAGTTTTAAATTTAATGTTCATCTAAAGCATCAACAACAGTTATAATTGGGGATGGCGCCGACGCGCCACACTTCCGTTGTCGACGGGTTTTACCATTCCAGAAGAAATTCCTAACAATTTCCTGAGGAAATTTCGAAGCGCTTCCCGGAAAATTCTGAAAGGTTCCGGGAGGAAATTCCAAAGCATTTCCCGAGGGCATATCAAAGCGTTTTCCATGGAAATTTTCTTTAAAAAAAATCCTCAGAGTTTTCTGAGGAAATTCCGAAGCGTTTCTCGAAGAGCTAACGAGAAAATTTCATATTATTTACCGAGGGATCTTCGAAGTGTTTCTCGAGGAAATTTCGAAGCATTTCTTTAAAAAATTCCGAAGCGTTTCCTGACGAAAGACCCACGTGTTTCTCGGAGAAATTCCATATAGTTTCCAGAGAAGAGTTCGTAGAGTTTCTCGAGGAAGTATCAAAGCTTTTTCCAAAGAAATTTTTAAGAGTTTCCCAAGGAAATTTCGAACGATATCTCGAGGGGACTCTGAAGAGTTTCCCAAGAAGGCTCCCAAGCTCCCAAGGAAATTCTTTGGCGTTTTCTTAGAAAATTTCGTAACATTTCCCGCGCAATTTTTGAAGAGTTTTCCAAGGAAATTTGGAATTATTTTCCGCAATTTCATAAAATATCGCGAAGAATTTTCGTATCGTTACTTGAAGAAATTTCGAAGCGTTCCTAAAAAAAAAAAATGGTTGCATTTCTCCGAAGAATTCTTAAGCGTTTCCCGAAGAAATTTCGAAGAGTTCCATAGGAAATTACACAGCGTTTCTCAAAGTAATGCCGAAAAGTTTTCGAGGGAAGCTTCGAAGCGTTTCCTGGGGAATTTCCGAAGACATTTCTAAGCGTTTCCTGATGAAATATCAATTTGTTGATAAGAAAATTATTTTGAGCTTTTTAGTGGAATGTCTTCACTTGTCATAAGACGAGTTAATACAATCCCATTGAATTCCACCACTTAATTGTATCTTGACAGATACGTATTTCGACCTCAAATGTAAGGCCGTCTTCAGTGTCTCGTACTTGACTCGACTTCTGTCAAGATACAATTAAGTGGTGGAATTCAATGGGATTGTATTAACTCGTCTTATGACAAATCAATTTGTTTCCCGGGTAACTTTAGAAGCGTAACCCAAAAAAATCAGTAGAGTTTTCTTAGGAAATTTCGAAAAGCCTATCGAAAAATTTCCGTAGCGTTACTTGTGGAAATTTTGAAAAGTTTCTCGAAAAATTTTGAAGCTTCAATGAAATTCCGAAGATTTTCCTGATGAAATTTGGAAGCGTTTCCTAAGCAATTCCGAAGTGTTTCCTGGGAAAATATCGAAGCGTTTCCCAATGAAATTCGGAACAGTTCCCGAAGGAAATTTCAAAGCATTTCAAGAGAAAATTCCGCAGCGTGCCCAATGGAAGTCCTGGATTATTTTTTCCTGAGGATATTTCCAAGCATTTCCCGAAGAATTTTGAATCGTTTCTTGAAGAAATTGAAATTGAAGCGTTTCCTGAGGAAAGTCCAAAGAGTGTCCCGAGGAAAGTTTGTAGCATTTCTCGAGGAAATTTCAAAGCGTTTCTCGAGGAAATCCCAAAGCGTTTTTAGAGGAAATTTGGAAGCGTTGTTCGAGGAACTTCCGCAGCATGTCCCAAGGAAGTCCAAGCAATTCCTGAGGAAATTTCGAAGCATTTCCCGAAGAAGCTACGAAGAGCTTCCCTGGGAAGCGTTTTCCGAAGAAGTTTCAAAGCGTTTATCGTGGAAATTCCTAAGCGTTTCCCGAGCAAATTACGATGCGTTTTCTAATAAAATTTCAAAACACTACCCTAGAAATTTAAAAGAAATTCCGAGAAAATTTCGTAGTGTTTCATGAAGAAATTCCGAATAGTTTTCCAAGGAAATTTCAAAGTGTTACTCGAAGAGCTTTTGAAGCGTTTCCCGAAAAAAATTCCAAAGCATTTCCCGAAGCGTTTCTCGCGGCATATCCGAAGCATTTTCCAAGGAAATTTCGAATAGTTCCAAGACGATATCACGATGAATTTGGGAGCGTTCCCTGGAGAACTTCTGAAGAACTTCCTGAGAAAAGTTTCCCAATGAAGTTCCAAAGTGTTTCATGAGGAAATTTCGAAGCGTTTCACGAAGACATTACAAAGCGTTTCCTGAGGACATTCCGAAGCATTTTTCGAGGAAATTCCCAAGCGTTTCTCAAAGATATTTTGTAGCGCTTTCCGAGAAAATTTCTTGGCGTATCACGAAGAAATTCTGAAGAGTTTTCCAAGAAAATTTCGAAGTGTTTCTTGAGGAAACTTCATAGCGTTCCCCGAAAAAAAAAATCGAAGCGTTTTCCAAAGAGTTTCCCGAGGAAATTTAGTAGCGTTTTCCTATGAATAAATTGCGAAAAGTTTACCGTGGAAATTTTGAAGCGTTCTTCGAAACGTGTCCCGATGAAAAGTCGCAAAATTTTCGAAAGAAATAACGAAGATTTTCCCGAGAATATTTCCAAGAGTCGTCCGAGAAAAATTCGAAGAGTTTCTCAAGGATTTTTGGAAAATTTCCCGTAGAATTCGGAAGAGTTTCCCGAGGAAATTATGAAGAAATTTCTGAGAAACGAAACGTTGTCTGAGAAAAATTTGAAGCGATTCTTGAGGATATTCCGAAGTATTTCCCTGGGAAATTCCAGACAGTGTCTGAAGTGTTTTCCGAGGAAATAGCAAAGTGTTTTTGCGAGAAAATTATGCAAGGAAGCTTCAGAAAATTACCTGAGGAAAATCTAAAAAAAATTCATGAGCACTCCGAATTTGTTTTGTGTGAAAGTTTGAAATGTATTATTAGAATTAAAAAAAAAGATCTCAAATAAATTCTAGACAAAATTTGAATAAAATCTGATTGATATATGATAGGAGAAATTCTGATAGATACATTTTTTGGAGAATATGCAGAAAAAATTAGATAAGCTTCCAAATATGTACTTCAGAACTTTTTCCGTATCGAACGTCAATCAGATATAAATTACATTTTGTCTAGAACATATTATAAGCATTTCCCTATGCTGTACTGTCAAAGTTAACAAACACCGTTGTGTGCCTTCTTATTTTTTTACTTGAATTCGTCTATTTTAAAAGAATCTAGAGGAAATTGAAAAAAATAGGTATAATAAAAGTTATATTGAGCTTGATCGTGATGACTGTACAATTCGTAGTTGCTATTCCGTGATTGATCAGAGCAATCAAAATTGTACAGGGAACTAATAGTTGGGGCTTGGGATCAATAACCGTGCCGGCCACGTCCTTACGGTCGTCTGGGAAAGGAAGAAATGTGACATCTGTTATTTCTAGAGATCGAGAACACCTCTGCATCACCACAGTTGTCACAGGAGGGATTCTCATAATTGGGACGGGGTAAGTCATTGCATGGCTCTGGATTCACCTTGGTAATACAACTTTGATGAACTAAAAACAGAAACAAAACCGATATAAGGATACAAAATATACACTGTCGCCATAAATGTCGAACTGTTCAATGGTTTCTAAGTGCGGAATGTATCAAAAATGGATATGATTTTATTTATTGTGTTTTGGTATCTATTATGATGGTTTTGATACTTACTTTGACATGTTTTTGATTAAAAAATATTTTAAAAATATACGTTGATACAATTTGTGACGAGCTATCATTTTTGCCTTTCTCGTATACTAAGTATACGGTAAAGGCTATATGATCGCTCCAAAAACAAACTTTTTATAGAAGGCCCGGAGACCCATAGTGTTATATACCAATCGACTCAGTTCGACGAATCGAGGTGATGTCTGTGTGTGTGTGTGTGTGTGTGTGTGTGTGTGTGTGTGTGTGTGTATGTGTGTGTGTGTGTGTGTGTGTGTGCGCAAAACTACTCAACAAAATGTCACTCATTTTTCGGACACTTATCCTCAACCGATTTGCTCGCAACAAGTTGCATTCGACGCAAAATCCTGTCCTATTGATTCCTGTTTCAAATTGGCCAGATCGGACTATGGGATCGAAAGTTATGGTCAAAATACAAAATCATACGAAAAAATCGCGCAAAAAATGTCACTCATTTTTCGGGCACTTATCCTCAACCGATTTGCTCGCAACAAGTTGCATTCGACGCAGAATCCTGTTCCATTGTTTCCTATTTGAAATTGGCCAGATCGGACTATGGGGTCAAAAGTTATGGCCAAAATACAAAATCCTACGAAAAAATCACGTAAAAAATGTCACTCATTTTTCGGGCACTTATCCTTAACCGATTTGCTCGCAACAAGTTGCATTCGACGCAGAATCCTGTCCCATTGTTTCCTATTTGAAATTGGCCAGATCGGACTATGGGATCGAAAGTTATGGCCAAAATACAAATTCATACGAAAAAATCGCGTAAAAAATGTCACTCATTTTTCGGGCACTTATCCTCAACCGATTTACTTGCAACAAGTTGCATTCGACGCAAAATCCTGTCCCATTGTTTCCTATTTAAAATTGGCCAGATCGGACTATAGGATCGAAAGTTATGGCCAAAATACAAATTCATACGAAAAAATCGCGTGAGAAATGTCACTCATTTTTCGGGCACTTATCCTTAACCGATTTGCTCGCAACAAGTTGCATTCGACGCAGAATTCTGTCCCATTATTTCCAATTTGAAATTTGCCAAATCGGACTATGGGATCGAAAGTTATGGCCAAAATACAAATTCAATTCGAGAATCATTCATTGACACCGTGTGGCCGTTAGGTGAGCATCTGGAAGCTTCGGAACTTTCGAAGATGTGTCAATTTTCAGGTCGTCCTAGAAAGTTGTGAGTTTTTAAAAATCGCTTGTTGAGAAATGTGAGAGCATAATTGATGCAATCCAAACGGATAGCCACAATACATCCAATAATGCTGCGACTTTCAATAAATCGTTCGTCACTTCAAATGGTGGAATAAAATAGGATAGTACGAAATCGTCTTATGACAAGCGAAGACACTCCACTAGAAGCTCTAAACAACCTTTAACTGACGTATTGTAGAGGTCTACAATTGTCAATCTTGGGTGATGTTCCTCCAGTTTTCATAAACGTTTAGGGTTCCCAGGTCCGATTCCACCGCGTGCAGCAGCTAGCGTGTTCGTGGCCTTCCACGAAGTCACTGGCCTCTATCCGGATCTTTGGTGAATTTTGTTTTTGCCATTCTTTCTTCCGACATTCGCACTAAGTGACCGGCCCACTGGAGTTTGCCGTATTTTATACGATTCACAATATTTTCTTCTTTATACACTTGATACAGCTCGTGATTCATGCGTCTGCGCCACACATCTTTTTATAGTTTGCCATTGAAATTGGCCAGATCGGACTATGGGATCGAAAGTTATGGCCAAAATACAAATTCATACGAAAAAATCGCGCAAGAAATGTCACTCATTTTTCGGGCACTTATCCTTAACCGATTTGCTCGCAACAAGTTGCATTCGACGCAGAATCCTGTCCCATTGTTTCCTATTTGAAATTGGCCAGATCGGACTATGGGATCGAAAGTTACGGCCGAAATACAAATTCATACAAAACCCTCGCGTAAGAAATGTCACTCATTTTTTGGGCACTTATCCTCAACCGATTTGCTTACAACAAGTTGCATTCGACGCAGAATCCTGTCCCATTGTTTCCTATTTGAAATTGGCCAGATCGGACTATGGGATCGAAAGTTATGGCCAAAATACAAATTCATACGAAAAAATCGCGTAAGAAATGTCACTCATTTTTTGGGCACTTATCCTTAACCGATTTGCTTACAACAAGTTGCATTCGACGTAGAATCCTGTCCCGTTGTTTCCTATTGAAAATTGGCCATATCGGACTATGGGATCGAAAATTCTACCATTTTTGCCTTTCTCGTATACTAAGTATACGGTAAAGGCTATATGATCGCTCCAAAAACAAACTTTTTATAGAAGGCCCGGAGACCCATAGTGTTATATACCAATCGACTCAGTTCGACGAATCGAGGTGATGTCTGTGTGTGTGTGTGTGTGTGTATGTGTGTGTGTATGTGTGTGTGTGTGTGTGTGTGCGCAAAACTACTCAACAAAATGTCACTCATTTTTCGGACACTTATCCTCCACCGATTTGCTCGCAACAAGTTGCATTCGACGCAGAATCCTGTCCCATTGATTCCTATTTCAAATTGGCCAGATCGGACTATGGGATCGAAAGTTGTGGTCAAAATACAAAATCATACGAAAAAATCGCGCAAAAAATGTCACTCATTTTTCGGGCACTTATCCTCAACCGATTTGCTCGCAACAAGTTGCATTCGACGCAGAATCCTGTCCCATTGTTTCCTATTTGAAATTGGCCAGATCGGACTATGGGGTCAAAAGTTATGGCCAAAATACAAAATCCTACGAAAAAATCACGTAAAAAATGTCACTCATTTTTCGGGCACTTATCCTCAACCGATTTGCTCGCAACAAGTTGCATTCGACGCAGAATCCTGTCCCATTGTTTCCTATCTGAAATTGGCCAGATCGGACTATGGAGTCGAAAGTTATGGCCAAAATACAAAATCATACGAAAAAATCGCGTAAAAAATGTCACTCATTTTTCGGGCACTTATCCTCAACCGATTTGATCGCAACAAGTTGCATTCGACGCAGAATCCTGTCCCATTGTTTCCTATTTGAAATTGGCCAGATCGGACTATGGGATCGAAAGTTATGGCCAAAATACAAAATCATACGAAAAAATCGCGTAAAAAATGTCACTCATTTTCGGACACTTATCCTCAACTGATTTGCTCGCAACAAGTTGCATTCGACGCAGAATCCTGTCCCATTATTTCCTATTTGAAATTGGCCAGATCAGACTATGGGATCGAGAGTTATGGCCAAAATACAAATTCATACGAAAATATTGCGTAAGAAATGTCACTCATTTTTCAGGCACTTATTCTCAACCGATTTGCTCGCAACAAATTGCATTCGACGCAAAATCCTTTCCCATTGTTTCCTATTGAAAATTGGACAGGTCGGACTATGGGATCTGAAGTTATGACCAAAATACCTTTTTTCATGAAAATCATAAAAAATGTCACCTATTTTTCGGCCACCTAACCTTAATCGATTCACACGCAACAAGTTGCATTCGACGCAGAATCCTGTCCCATTGTTTCCTATTGAAAATTGGCTAGATCGGACTATGGCAGTGGTGCTCAGCACTTTGGGCGTTTTTTCCCTTAATTTACTTCTCACACCATAAAAATGAGCTTAACTAATACAAATTAGCACTTGGTCGAAAGCTTTCAAATATATCTATCTGCTGAGGGTAATAAAACGGATGTTGGTGTTAAATTCACTCCGTACGAAACGATCAAAGCAAAACAAAAGTGCGGCCCGCGGGCCGCAGGGTAATTTTACTTTGATCAAGTCGTACGGAATGATTTTACCACCAATATTCGTTTTAATATCCTCTGCTGATAGATATATTTGAAAGCTTTCTTCCAAGTACTAACTTTAAGATGAAAGCTCATTTTATTGTGTGATAAGCAAATTTAGGCAAAAACACACAAAATGCTGAACACCACTGGACTATGGGATCGGAAGTTATGGCCGAAACACCATTTTAGCCTTTTTATACTAAAAGGCTGTATGTTCGCTCCAAAAACCAAACTTTTACAGAAGGCCTGGAGACCCATAGTGTTATATACCAATCGATTCAGCTCGACGAACTGAGATGATGTCTCTGTCTCTGTCTCTTCACTTCATACGGGAGTTTGGCAGAAAGACGGTCATGAGATTTATATCATAACAAATATTGCCCTCCGCTCGCGTGATGGGAATGACATTTTCGTTTTCTTTTTGTGTAGTCGGAGCTTCAGTTCAACTAACATCCAAAAGTGATATCCTTAAAATATATGACTGGGTGAAATAAAACAGGGTTATGTACGTCAAAAAGATTGGAAAAGGAAACAAAAATGTCGAAATTCTTATTAGCATATTGTAGATCAAGCTGAAAACCGAACCGAGGTCCCGCGAAATCGCATTTTCTCGCATTTCCGGATGTTGCAACTGCATCGCGAGTAGTGCGCAACTGTGCCATAGTCGGGCACCACTCGCGATGCAGTTGCGACATCCGGAAATGGGACAAAATATGATTTTCGGTTTTCAACTGGATCTACAATATCTTTGCCATAAATAATCTGATTTTCATAGAACGGACAAAGAAATTTGTCTTTTTTACTCCTAGCCACTAGCTCATCTTTTTTCAAGCACACACATTTTACGAAGGTCGAGAAAGGCACCATCACCGCTAGGTGGATTAATCTGGGTTTTTATTATATCCCTTGTGTGGCCGGCTGGGTACCCGGGTACCTTTTTGGAATTCAATTCGCGATATCTAAATAAATTTTCATAGTAGGAGGTTGAAACTCTGTCATATCCACAATAATGACGGCCAAAATCGATTGTACGGGTTAACTGAAATTTTGATTAAGGAAGGATGGAGGGAGGGGTTCCGACATTTTTTTACCTTTTAAATGGCCGGCTAAAATGCTTATATCTTTTGCAATTTTTAACAGTTTTCAACCGATTCAGAATTTTGTCCTTTATCATGCTGTTTTAGGATTGGACCGATCTGGTTCTCGGATCACCGGGAAATCCGGATCTACAGGGACATGTCCTGCATAGATTATACTGATCGTGGATTTCGATAGGTAATCAACAATATGGGTATCAAACTTCTTGAAATTATTTCCAGCGTGTGTTCTTGACGAGTTGACTCCGGAGTGGCCATTTTGGAGCAAGTTTCTCGGGTGGGGAAGGGGGGGGGGGTGTTTGGTCAAGGTTCGCCAAACACATTTCTCATTGGATCCCCAACAATATGGATGTCAAAATTCTTGAAACTTCCACCGCAGACAGTTGTTTATTATCTTGGTTCCAACAGATGTGTGAAAATTTAAGTGGCCATTTCGGAACAGGTTCCCAGTGGGGCCAAGAATGGTCATAAACAATTTCCAATGGAACCTCAACAATATGGGCATCATATTTCTTGAAATTGCCTCAGCAGTTTGTTTCTGATTGTTTTAGAGCCACCAGACTTTATAGTTTCCATTCTAGCACAGGTTCCCCGTAGGGTCTTAAGTGGCCATGAATACTTGTCAATATAAATAAATATAAATAAAAAAAATAGAAAGCTGCAGTTTTTTGCAATCCGTGTGTTGAGAGCAAAATCATTGCAAGGCCCACCCTTTGACACCAGAAGGCAACTAAGTGGACCACCGAAAGCTCCAAAACAACCGGAGAAGTTGCTGATTCTGAAAGTTGGTTTTTAGAAAGTGCTGGAACATCAGGAGATATGACCAGGTGTAGGAGATTATATTTTGAATTTACGATTTTTTTTTAAATCTATTGTTGGCGTAATGCCAATTCTGGAAATCCGTCTTAGAAACTATTACTTGCTGTAACATTGTGAGAGTAAAATCATTGCATGAACAACGCATTGACCACCATTGGTCATCTGGCACTGAAGGTCTGGAACACCCATAGTAAAGACAAATTCTTGAAAATCGTCCTAGAATACAGTGGTTTGTTATGAATGTGAGAGCAAAACTCCGCTAAATTGTCTTCCGGGAACTCCGGAACATTCTGAGAAAAGGGCCAATTTTTAAATTCATCCTCGTAAACCGTACTGTTTCACAAAACGATTTATGCATCAAAATGAGACCAATATCATTTCAAGAACCGAACGTTGACCCCGGGAGGCCACTAAGTGGTGCTCCAGAAGCTCCGGAATAGCCGAAAAGGTAATCTATTTTAGAAACTCGCCCTAGAAAGCTGCGACTTTTTTTGTAGCTGTGTGCGATCAAAATCAATTCGAGAATCATTCATTGACACCGTGTGGCCGTTAGGTGAGCATCTGGAAGCTTCGGAACTTTCGAAGATGTGTCAATTTGTGAGTTTTTAAAAATCGCTTGTTGAGAAATGTGAGAGCATAATTGATGCAATCCAAACGGATAGCCACAATACATCCAATAATGCTGCGACTTTCAATAAATCGTTCGTCACTTCAAATGGTGGAATAAAATAGGATAGTACGAAATCGTCTTATGACAAGTGAAGACACTCCACTAGAAGCTCTAAACAACCTTTAACTGACGTATTGTAGAGGTCCACAATTGTCAATCTTGGGTGATGTTCCTCCAGTTTTCATAAACGTTTAGGGTTCCCAGGTCCGATTCCACCGCGTGCAGCAGCTAGCGTGTTCGTGGCCTTCCACGACGTCACTGGCCTCTATCTGGATCTTTGGTGAATTTTGTTTTACTATTATTTCTTCCGACATTCGCACTAAGTGACCGGCCCACTGGAGTTTGCCGTATTCTATACGATTCACAATATTTTCTTCTTTATACACTTGATACAGCTCGTGATTCATGCGTCTGCGCCACACATCTTTTTCTAGTTTCCCATCGAGAATTGTACGTAGCACGTTTCGCTCGAAAACGTCAAAAGCTTTCCTGTCCGCCTCTTTTTACATTCTTACGAATCAGAATTTCGTTTCCAATATTCGAGGAAGCCCCTGTTCGCAGCAGCAATACGTCTTTTCACTTCACAGGAAACGTCATTTTCACATGCCATGTGTTCAAAGATAAACAAATTCTTCAACAACTTCCCCATCACTACCTCAGCACTAAACCATGTACTCCGTCTTGGTAGAGCCGGCTCCCTCTTCAATAGGGTAAAAGCCTCCTCCATGATAGTGTCATTCTTCTGCACACCAGATCTCCTAATCACCCCCTCGAGTGCAATATTTACAATAAAATTTGAAAGCGCATCACTCTGCTTCAATCTCTCCACGGTCACAAACGCGGTTGATACGTCGTCTGCAACCCGAATACTTTATTTCGAGTCATCAAGCGTTGCACGTATCATCGTAATCAGCTTCGCCGGAGAACCATGTTTAGACATTATCTGCCACAGCTAATTTCTTTTCACTGAATCGTACGCTGCTTTGAAATTAATGGACAGATGGTGAGTCTGCAAGTTGTACTCCCGAAATTCATAAAGGATCATCTTCAGGCTAAACATTTCATCCGTCGTTGATCGGCCTTCAAGGCCAGACAGCTAGATTTTGAAACTGGAACGACGAAACTGATAAGACTAGCCAATTTCTTCGTCTACTGAGAGAGCGCATCTAGTTACAGATTTTTTTTCACACAGATTATCAGTGGATTCAGAATGCAAGTCAATGTAGGGAAGGGGGAGGAAATGATGATGCAATCACTCGCCCACTGCAAGCCGAATATACCTCTGCACTTGCCACGAGTTCATATGGAATTTATTGGAATTTTAGGGTTAAGGTTCGAGAGGCAGAGGTCCGTCTTGGTTAACGAACTGCCAATGTTATAGATATAGGATTAAACCCACGACCTTCCGCGTATGAGGCAGAAGCAGTAGCCTTATGAATACCAAGCCCGCTCTCTTCTCCTTCTCTTTTCACTTTGTTACAAAAAAAAAGTTCACGATTACGCAACTGATGAAAACAAAATGTAAGAAATGACGATTGCTTCGGGAATTCCGGTATTTCAGGAGGACTTCTTGGTGGCCACTCGGGATCAATGAATGATATTCGCAATTACGCGCTTAGAATCATAAGGGCGTAACTGTTTTGATCGATTTATCTTCGACGAATTCATGGTTGTAATGAAGGATGATTGCATCTTCTACCTGAAGTAAATATAAATTCGATTAAGAGAAATCGATCAATACAGTTACGCCCCTATGATTCTAAGCGCGAGCAAAGACTCTGCTTCTATACTGCTACAGTACTGACCCGATTTTGTCACTCCCCGATTTTGTCTACCCCCGATTTTGTCTACCCCCGATTTTATCACGTTTTCGACCCGATTTTATCACGTCCCGATTTTGTCACGTTTTCGACCCGATTTTGTCACCCCAAAAAAATTTGTCATTTTTTTTATTTTCGTAAATAATACCAAAAACAACATTGATTTTCATGAAATAACTTTCACCGCCTGTAGTTTATTACGAACGACTTCTGAGTACCTGGGAAATATTCTGTAAGCAATTTCGACAAGAAATAACGGGTACCGTTCACGCATTTTGCCTTTCCAAGGCATAAAATGATTCATATTTGTGGAATGAATTAAAAAAAATTAAAATATTTTTTTTCCAATTTTGTCACATACCCTGTTTTATCACCCCAAAATTCACCAGGGGGGTGACAAAATCGGGATATTACTGTATTACAAACGATTTTCGAAAGTTTCTAGAACGAACTCCAATAATTGACCACTGCTCAGGATGTCCCTGCACTTATGGAGCACCATTTGGGGACCACCATTAGTGCCCTTGCATTAGTTTTGCTCAAATCACAAATGACGAATTTCAAGATTTAACCACTCCTCCGGATGATTCGGAGCTTCCCAAGGATAACTTAGTGTCCACTTGGATTCAATTGATGGCCCTGGACATTACTTTACACCGGATTGTTTCTAAAAAAGCCGCAAATTTCTAGAACAAACATTCGTAGTATCAGATAGAGGCCACCTAGGATCGAAGAATAGTGCATGTATTGGTTTTGATGTGACAATGTTAAAATAAACGGTTTATGAAAAGTCACATCTGTCTAGAAGAATTTCTGGAATCTATCATATCTCCGAATGTCCAGAATCTTATGGTGGGTCTCCTGCTGGTCACCCGGCGTCAATGAGTAGTCCTTGCATTGATTTTGCACTCACATTGCTAGATAAATTGATTTAAAACAAAATGCGGCTCTGAAAATGTTTATGAACACTCTTGACTCCTCAGGGAACCTATCCCGTAATTGGCAACCCGGGGTGAACTTGTTTGATGAACCCAAATAGATCAGAAATAAACGCTTGAGACAATTTCAAGAAGTTTGACACTCATATTGTTGGGGTTCCAATAAGAAATGTTTTTGGCCAACCCCGGGCTCCCGGGGAACCTGTTCCAGAATGGCCACTCCGGAGTCAACTTGTCTGATGAGCCTAGGATCATTAAGGATATACGCAAGAGTTTATTTCATGAAGTTTGATACCCATATTGTTGATGTTCCATTGAACAATGTTCATGGTCATCTATGACCCCTCGAAGAACCTGTTCTGGGATGGCCAATCGAAAGTCTGCACTTCTGATGGACCCAAATCGATAAAAATCAATCTGGTGATGAAATTTCAAGAAGTTTGATACCAATATAGCTGATTAGCTACTGAAATCCACGATCAGTATTATTTATGCAGGGACATGTTCGTGGACTTCCAGATTTTCCAGGAATCGAATTAACCGGGTCAGTTCATCTTGATAACATCTTTATAGAAGAGAAAATTCTGAATCGAAAAAGCCCAAAATTGTTGAAATCGGTTGAAAATTTCTAGAGATATAAGCATTTTAGTTTCGTGGGTACCCGGGTACCCTGCCGGCCTGTTGAGGGTGTTTTTTGCCGGCCACACAACGGATATACATAAATTATTAGCACAAACAAACAGAAGCAACAACTAGAACATTTTTGCCTTTCTCGTATACTAAGTATACGGTAAAGGCTATATGATCGCTTCAAAAACAAACTTTTTATAGAAGGCCCGGAGACCCATAGTGTTATATACCAATCGACTCAGTTCGACGAATTGAGGTGATGTCTGTGTGTGTGTGTGTGTGTGTGTGTGTGTGTGTGTGTGTGTGTGTGTGTGTGTGTGTGTGTGTGTGTGTGTGTGTGTGTGTGTGTGTGTGTGTGTGTGTGTGTGTGTGTGTGTGTGTGTGTGTGCGCAAAACTACTCAAAAAATGTCACTCATTTTTCGGGCACTTATCCTCAACCGATTTGCTCGCAACAAGTTGCATTCAACGCAGAATCCTGTCCCATTGTTTCCTATTTGAAATTGGCTAGATCGGACTATGGGATCAGAAGTTATGGCCAAAATACAAATTCATACAAAAAAATCGCGTAAAAAATGTCACTCATTTTTCGAGCACTTATCCTTAACCGATTTGCTCGCAACAAGTTGCATTCGACGCAGAATCCTGTCCCATTGTTTCCTGTTTGAAATCGGTCAGATCGGACTATGGGATCAGGAGTTATGGTCAAAATACAAATTCATATAAAAAAATCGCGTAAAAAATGTCACTCATTTTTCGGGCACTTATCCTTAACCGATTTCCTCGCAACAAGTTGCATTCGACGCAGAATCCTGTCCCATTATTTCCTATTTTAAATCGGCCAGATCGGACTATGGGATCAGGAGTTATGGTCAAAATACAAATTTATACAAAAAAATCGCGTAAAAAATGTCACTCATTTTTCGGGCACTTATCCTTAACCGATTTGCTCGCAACAAGTTGCATTCGACGCAGAATCCTGTCCCATTGTTTCCTATTTGAAATTGGCTAGATCGGACTATGGGATCAGGAGTTATGGCCAAAATACAAATTCACACAAAAAAATCGCGTAAAAAATGTCACTCATTTTTCGGGCACTTATCCTCAACCGATTTGCTCGCAACAAGTTGCATTCGACGCAGAATCCTGTCCCATTGTTTCCTATTTGAAATTGGCTAGATCGGACTATGGGATCAGGAGTTATGGCCAAAATACAAATTCACACAAAAAAATCGCGTAAAAAATGTCACTCATTTTTCGGGCACTTATCCTCAACCGATTTGCTCGCAACAAGTTGCATTCGACGCAGAATCCTGTCCCATTGTTTCCTATTGAAAATTGGCCATATCGGACTATGGGATCGAAAATTATACCATTTTTTATGGAAAAATCGCTAAAAAAACTCACTCATTTTTCAGGCACTTTTCCTCAACCGATTTACTCGCATTAAATTACAATCGACGCGGAGTGTCTCATATTTTCTTATTAAAAATTGGCCAGATCGGACTATGGGCTTAGATGTTATAGTCAAATTACTATTTATTGCGAAAAAGAGTTCAAAAAAGTCTAGCTCACTTTTTTAGCACTTAGACTTCATATATTCCCCAAGCAACACAAGTTTAACAAATCTGGTTGCAGTAACCATATTGTGATTGAATCCGGTCATATATAAGTTACTGTGATTGATGTGCAATATGTGTGCTTCTCAGGTCGCTCGCAACAGATTGCATTCGACGCAGAATCTTGTCCCATTGTTTCCTATAGAAACTTGGCCGGATCGTACAATTGGGTCAAAAGTTATGGCGAAAATACTAATTTTAAAACTACAAAATAAAATGCCATTTTTGCCTTTCTCGTATACTAAGTATACGTAAAGGCTATATGATCGCTCCAAAAACAAACTTTTTATAGAAGGCCCGGAGACCCATAGTGTTATATACCAATCGACTCAGTTCGACGAATCGAGGTGATGTCTGTGTGTGTGTGTATGTGTATGTGTGTGTGTGTGTGTGCAAAACTACTCAAAAATGTCACTCATTTTTCGGGCACTTATCCTCAACCGATTTGCTCGCAACAAGTTGCATTCAACGCAGAATACTGTCCCATTGTTTCCTATTTGAAATTGGCCAGATCGAACTATGGGATCAGAAGTTATGGCCAAAATACAAATTCATACGAAAAAATCGCTTAAAAAATGTCACTCATTTTTCGGGCACTTATCCTCAACCGATTTGCTCGCAACAAGTTGCATTCGACGCAGAATCCTGTCCCATTGTTTCCTATTTGAAATTGGTCGGATCGGACTATGGGATCAGAAGTTATGGCCAAAATACAAATTCATACGAAAAAATCGCGTGAAAAATGTCACTCATTTTTCGGGCACTTATCTTCAACCGATTTGCTCGCAACAAGTTACATTCGACGTAGAATCCTGTCCCGTTGTTTCCTATTTGAAATTGGCCAGATCTGACCATGGGATCGAGAGTTATAGCCAAAATACAAATTCATACGAAAAAATCGCGTAAAAAATGTCACTCATTTTTCGGGCACTTATCCTCAACCGATTTGCTCACAACAAGTTACATCCGACGTAGAATCCTGTCCCGTTGTTTCCTATTGAAAATTGGCCATATCGGACTATGGGATCGAAAATTAAACCATTTTTTGTATGGAAAAATCGCTAAAAAAAACTCACTCATTTTTCAGGCACTTTTCCTCAACCGATTTGCTCGCATTAAATTGCATTCGACGCAGAATGTCTCATATTTTCTTATTGAAAATTGGCCAGATCGGACTATGGGCTTAGAAGTTATGGTCAAATTACTATTTATTGTGAAAGAGTTCATAAAAGTCTAGCTCACTTTTTAGCACTTAGACTTCATCTATTCCCCACAACACCATCAACACAAGTTCAACAAATCTGGTTGCAGTAACCATCTAGTGACTGAATCCGGTCATATATATGTTACTGTGATTGATGTGCAATATGTGTGCTTCTCAGGTCGCTCGCAACAGATTGCATTCGACGCAGAATCTTGTCCCATTGTTTCCTATAGAAACTTGGCCGGATCGTACAATTGGGTCAAAAGCTATGGCGAAAATACTAATTTTAAAACTACAAAATAAAATGCCATTTTTTGCTCTTATGCTCATCCGATTTGTTTGCAACAAATTGCGTTTGGCGAGATTTTTTTTATGCCTATAAACAAATATGAAAAATAAGACCAATCCACATATTGGTGTTATTTGAGATTTTTCCAAACCTATTGAACGAACGAGAAAGGCACCATCACCGCTAGGTGGATTAATCTGGGTTTTTGCTCTTATGCTCATCCGATTTGTTTGCAACAAATTGCATTTGGCGAGAATTTTTTTTATGCATATAAACAAATATGAAAAAAAAACACTCGGCATCGTTTAAAACGGAAGCATTTTTTCTCGCGTGTGACATTTTGTCTTGTTCAAATTTTGAAAATTGTTGGTGTACAAATATTAACTTCGGCGGGTAAGAATGGTCGACTTAACCCAACTTAACCTACACCCCCGAGGGAGACCATACGGCCCTGAAGGCGTCCGTTAGCCGATCGTGTTTTCTTCGGATCAATGAGATAGATCGTAATAGCTGACAATAGTGCTCAAGTGAAAATGGTAGCAGCTCACTGGTCGGTGGGAAACTGGTAACCAGTGCCGCCGGCATTGCTGGAGATCTTTCAGGATTACCACCTCTCGGAAGCGAAGAGCTGCCAAGTCTTTAAATTGTGGGTAAAGTAGTCAGCATGAGAAAATTATTTTGAGCTTTTTAGTGGAATATTTTCACTTGTCATAAGACGATTTTGTACGGTCCCATTTGGTTCCAACACTTGATTGTGCCTTGACAGATGCGTGTTTCGACCTCAGCGGTGGGGTCGTCTTCGGCGTCTCGAAGTCGAGTCAAGTACGAGATACTGAAGACGCCTTTACTGTTATGGTCGAGGTACGTATCTGTCGGGGTACAGTTGAGTGGTGGAATTGAGTGGAATTGTGCAGACTCGTCTTATGACAAGTGAAGTTTTTATTGTTAATTCATTACCTTATTATAATTAATATTTTCAGAATGTTTATTGATTTTATTATTCTTATCATATTCTTTACATTAGTTTCATTCCTATTTTTTTAACACATAATGTCCATCACCTCTAATATAGTCATTTCAATTTTATTAAATTTTTTTCAAGTGTATATGAATTAAACTCTTTGAGCTCAAATAGTAAATTATATGGAATATTTTCATCATATGGCAGTGTATTCAACAGTATTTTCATAAAATAAACTGTATATTGTGTACAACAGCTAAAGGGTTATTTTTTACCAACAGAAATATCCAAACTCATTGTCTCCGTATTGGTTATCATATATTACATACATCGTAACGTTTTATTCAATTATTTTACTTTTTATAATCGTTTTACTCCTTCTAAACATGTTTATAATATTCGTAATACTTATTACGAGACTCCCTATGAATAAATATTCTGTTGTTATAGGAATACATTTAATTTGTGATTATTAAATTACATTTATGAAATCGAATTCTACCATACAGGGTTCTTATATCAGGGTTCACTCACTTTGACAGTAGATGGGAGAGACTAGCGCGGGGGTGAAAAATTCATTTTCAGTGCAAAACATAAACAAACTCGGTGGCTGCCCCATATAAAAATCCAAGATGGCTGAATCATGTAATTGGCATACTGCTACACCTGTTTGTATTCACCTTGCTACCATACAAAATAACTTGTTTTCGGGTTTCCGTTTTGACTAATGGAGGTTCGACTACTTTGTCGGGCCGGTTGACACCAATAAAAATATTCAATGATTACGATACCAGAGCCACCATTTTTCAGAACCTACTTTTTTTCTAGTGATCCCATAGTAGAATTACCTTTTTCAGAACCAGGTGAACAAAATGTTCGATCAGATGACAGCAAGCTTCGGTATCAATCGGTTTTGCTTCATTCATTGGTTTCAATAATTTACTACGTTCATCAAATTTCTTGCAATTATACTCAATAAATGTTTATATTTCATCATATAATATTATATCATGTTATATTATATATCATGATGTTAATTTCATTAATCTAAACAACCTGGATCGAACCAAAATCAAATTCATCTTCTTCGGATTGGTATTTCTGAACCATTTCTCTCAAGGTCGACTAATGCTTAACAAAGCAAACCCTGCCGTACAAAACATGTAAAGTAAATAATATATGGTATGGGTTCTTTGACACTGTAGCAAAGGGTTTGTAGTATGTAGTAAACGTAGTATGATTCACCTGTGATTTTAGCTCGTAATTTATTGATATTTTTAATGTATTAATCTATTACAGATTAAATGTCTTCTGTTATAGCCTATTCAGAGCACGATTTTACTCACATGATGAAGAGTAGCTTGATATCAAGGATTGCTCGTCGTATTTTCATTTCATATGAAATTTATCACTCTAAATGCCTCGTAAATGCTTGTAATATGAATATGCCATTATTGAGTTGAAAAACATTTGTGATCAATAAGAATCACTACATGAAAACTTTCGTTGCATTTCATCAGTGCTTAATAAAACTTAGCAAAACTCCGACCATATTACCTCGATTCAATTGATCATTTCTAACTTTCAAATACATTTCTGACATAAAAAAGACAGGAAGAAAACAAACAAATAAAAACAAATAATGTAATAATGTTTCATCATATACATATTTATTTTGCTTCATCAAATGATTTGTAACATTCATATTTTTTTTCATGACATATATTTTATTGTTAAATCAAATATATGGCCAACAATCAAACTCATTCGAATGGCTATATGATATTTTGCTCGCAAATCTATTGAGAACATTATATTTCATTTTAGTTATAATACATATGCTATATTATTTTATGCCATCAGGGATATTTTTTTCAGATCAGGCCCAAGGTCCAGGGATAACGGTATTCATCAGCCGAAACACCACTTTATTTCCTCTACAATATTACTGATTTGACTGTAAATATATGAAATGGGACTGGGAGGGTGCATCAGGGCATCAATGAAGTTACAATTGGACAATGAAGTGGTAGCCAATCGGAGTCAAGGAAGGAAAGTATCAGTCGTTCGCGTCTATTACTTTTATCTCCAACAGTTGTTAACCAGTTGACGCGCCCTTCTTCAAACAAACCATCCCGTGGAAAGCTTAACAAGAATTGCAAATTTCATTATTATTTTTGTTGGATCATTTTGCTGGAAGGAGATTCTTATTTTCCCGTGGGTTTAGTGTAAGTGTCTCTGCTTACAGGTCCACCACCCCCATATTTGGCCTTTCATACAGCAATATGTTGAATTCAAAATTATATTGAAATTTGACCTTACTGTTAAGTGGAACCGCATGCAGAGCAAGACTCCAGCCAGGATGGTGGCTAACTACATACATACATACATACATACATAAACAAATATGAAAAATAAGACCAATCCACATATTTCTTCCAAATTTTTCCAAACCTTTTGAACGAACGAGAAAGGCACCATCACCGCTAGGTGGATTAATCTGGGTTTTTCTATTCATTCCACGATATATTACTCATTACCAAGGGGCATCCAACTCTAAACTTTGCGAAAATATTATTCATTGTCCCGCAATAGTATTTCGTGGTATTTCTAGTATCCATGATTTTAGTCAAACAACGATACGGTTGCTAGTTCGGTTGTTATGGCGTTTGCTGGTTAGTTAATGAAACACAGTGTTCTTCCGTTTTGAAAACATCTGTTTTCTACCTCTTACAGATTCTAGAAAATACTATAACCACATTTTATATTTTTAATGTCATGAAACCAAAACAGGAGCCCAAGAGATTGTTCCAAAAGTATTGGTAATAGAAACAGTTGTTCAGGGATTTTTTTTAGAAATTCAAAAGAGACTGAATTTATGTGTTGCATAAAACGGGATGTACTGTATTCACTGGGTGGCGTCGTTTTCATGCTTTCCCAACCAGGGCTCTTCGATCAATTTACCGTTGATATGACGTAGTTTTTCGCTAGTATTTGTTAGTATTTTTGGATACTGTCGAATGTTTAGAGTTAGTTGCCCCTTGCTCATTACTGTTCATGCTGCGCATAAAAAAGTTTAGCACGAATATGTTAACAGAAAACACTAGTGTGAGATGTCTCCAAATGTGAAACTCATTTAATTAATAAAAAAATGCCATTAAAATTCTAGTCGATAATAATTTCGTCAGAGTTACGTCTGTTTGTCCTTGTACTTAGCGCAATCACAATATGCCTCGCGGATTGGATACTAGTGCCACTTAAGGTTCATGTAATGTTTGATTGCAATTCAAGACTAAAAAATTGAGACTTAACTCCCACCACACATATACTCCCGGGTATGTCCATTCTCACCGTAACCATAATGTGAGAAGGAATTGTCGATGCAGTAGTTCGACTCAAAGACACTTTCGTAAGTATCACGGACTCAGAAATTAGGGGATTAATTTCAGGAAGTATATTAATTAAACAGTCTCCTGGTGGGCTTTAGAAAAATCAACACGATTTGCGAATACATGTTGACCCGATTGTCTCACTCCCCGATCTTATCACGTTTCGACCTGATTTTATTACATTTTTGACCCGATTGACAAGCGGGGTGACAACCGTAAAATTTCAGTCGTTTCTTCTATTCTTGTGAATAGTACCGCTAACAACAAGGATTTTCGTGAAATAAACATCATCGTATGTGGTTTATCATAATCAGAATTCAAATATTTGTTTTAGATTGTACATGACATCAACCTTTGCTGTCCTTTAAGGTCACTCCTGACAGAATCCAAGATTCAAAGTGCTCGCGTTTTCGGGGGCACACCACTCGATACGGAAGCAACGCACAACTGTCATTTTTATTTTTTCAGCAAAGCTGAATCAACAAAAATGACAGTTGTCCGTTGCCTCTGTATCGAGTGGTGTGCCCCCGAAAACGCGAGCACTTTGAAACTTGGATTCTGTCAGGAGTGACCTTAAAGCATTCCCTCTATAACCCGCTAATGAAAAAGTCAAAAGTAATAAAGTTCAATCGTGGTCAGCCGATTACTGTTTCACGTAATGCAACTTGTCGTTGATGAAAAGTTGTCTGATGTTTCAATTGAACGTATCTACCTGGCATGGGTAGCCAACTCTATTCCCATCCCCGCTTTCTAACTAAAAATATTTTCATACACTAGGTTTTTACTAGTGTAGTGATACATATCCCAAAAACTGTCGAGTTCTTAACCTCGGGACCAATAATACGAGCGCAGACCAAACGGATCTCCTCTTATTAAGTGTGCAATCAGACCTGCTCAGTTTCTTGGGACGGGTCGAGAACAAAAAGCGTTTTTAGTATAGGTATGTTCACGTGAGAGGCACTCAAAATGTATAGCAAGCAATTGAGAGAATACGCTCAATTACGCCACGAAAGTACAGATTAGAAATTGGTGGTTAAATACCATTCACCTTTTCTTCAAAACATTATATTCAACACTAATAAAGAGAAAAACAAACTAAAAGTAAACTATATTATATCAGCCAAAACTATGCAAACGTCTTATATAGTTCAATGAGAAAAAATTGGAATATGAAAAAAACGTTTGTCTTCGCGCACAGCACACTACGATCTCCAATAGGTAAAACAAAAGTTATATTTAGCAAAAACTACTGGGAAAGAATTCCCCGAAAAAAGTACCTGATATTTGTACGGAGAACTTAATAAAATTTTCATTCAAAAGTCCAAAAAAAACTTGGGAATCGAATGGAAAATAATCCACGCCGCCGCTGCCGATACCAGCTAGAATTACTGTCGGCATGACGTCGAAAACGCCGCAGGACCGGCGCACACTTTTAGTTATAATCTGGGGTTATAATATTGTTTTGTTTTTCTCACACATTTAGTGAACCGGATTGAAAAGTCAGTTATTTTTTCAGCATTACCAGTGCTAACCAATCAATGTTTCGAGTTAATAAATTAGTTAAGAGATCATTTTTTCCAACTTCATTTATGGTGGCATTATTTGTCAGTCACCACTGTCATCAATGCTTATGCTCGGCGGTTTGACATCAATACAGTCATCACCTATCTTGAAAGGTTAGCGGCAAACCTATAGTTTACTGCCGCCGATTAGAATGACAAGGCCATTGAAATCTTTCACTCCGCTCACCAACCCGGTTTCTAAATCAATCTGTTTGTATTGTTCTTTGATTTGCATGGAGCTGGGGTTTTGTGTTATGTTTCGGCTAAAGCTGTGGATTCCTCTATCTGTAGTAATAATCGAAACGGGCTGGGTGGTCTTTAGAGCTGAATTGTAGAAGTTCGAGACTTCATAAACATATTTTCTATAAAACCGGGTCAGGTAGATGTTCTCGGAAGGGGACAAACAAGTAAATTAATTTGAGCTTCAAAGAAAGCTGATCTGCCGTATACGCAATTTCACCAGCAATAATATTAAATAATAGTTTTAATCAAACTATTGGAAGGAAACATGAAAAACTGATATGCTGCATTTTAGCGCATGAGTCTTTTTGTAAAATAAGGGCATTGTTATTGATAAAACAGGTACAAATGAAAGTTACAATTTGCATTGAGATAAGTTCAAAACTCATTAATCACCACCGGAACCAACATAGGGCAGACAGGCCTTGTGATCAAGGCTTCTCAAACTCTTCCAGATACCAGCTTCTCGCTCCATTTTGTTCGGATTGCGGTCACTACCTACTGTTGAGAGTGATAGCAGCAAACGTGGAGGCATCTCAGTAAGACTCGATGCCCAAGTAGCGTCTTTTCAACGCAACTTGCATGCGGCGTGGAAAGAACGCAGGTATGCACCGGGAAAAGGCGATAACGTAGCGTCGTCTTACCGATGCGTACACGTGGCGCTTCAACAAAAGGGGAGTCAACTGGTGTGGAAGGAAGGAAATTAGAGGCGACGCGCATAGAACTAATAAATTTGATATCAAAACATCGATCAAATTTATCAACCAGCACGCTGATGCGCACTGTTGTTGGCCCTGTAGGTCTGGGAAAGGGTCTGAATGATGTCAGTTTTGTCCGGCAGTTAATCTATACGAATCAAAAGGGGCAGAACGTTATGGCCTGACGATACTCCTGTTCGGTATAGACAACTTGATTGTGGTTTGGGCTTTTCCAAAGGCGAGCCAGCCTAGGGCTGAAAACCTCTTGAATAAAGATATTAATAATAATGGTTTTGGGCTCTTACTCGCGTACGTCCAAGACTGTCACTAGAAACGTTGTGTATACAAAAAATCCGACACACAATACCTGTTCTATTTTCTCACTACAAATTGCGTTTGCCGATAATTCTTGTAATAGGTATGCCTGAATGCGAATAATGGGACATATTCACCTATAAGCGCTATTTTAGACTTTTATTATGAACATTTTACATTTTCAACGCATGAGAAAGACACCAACACCTCTAGTAGGATCATACAGGATTGTGTATTATGCAGTCACATTAAGCATTTATTGTTTCTATTTCATCAATATTTACTCGTTGATGCTAACGTTTCATCAATGTGTTCTTATTCTCCTTTCAGAGACAAAATCGAGACGTTTATCGATGAAAATAAGGCGCTAATGAAACGAATGTACGGAGACTTCGAAATGACTTCGAGGTTTCCGCCGGGGCAGAACAACCGAAAAAGGAAACGGCACGTTCAGGGAATGGACGATGAGTTTACGATACTGCCAGAGCTGATGGATCTGTATGGAGTACCAGGCTCACTAGACGCTCCGGCGTTTTCTGGAGGCAACGGGGATTCCTACTTTGGCCGGTTACGGGATAAAAGGCAGAGTTCCAACAATCGAGGTAATGGTAATGCTGGATCGAACGGGAACAACAACGGCAATGGCAATGGAAACGGTAATAGACCTAATGCAAGGCAGGGTTCGTCGACTGACAGTAGTGGGGAGAGTACGGGAAGGTAGGATATTTTATGCATTTTGAGAAAAAACGTTTATGATCGAATACATTTAAATTTCAGGGTGGACGCATGCGAATCTAAAATCGAAATCGTCACCCCTTATTGGGCATCCAACTCGGCAGGAAAAGTACGTGCCATCGTAAATACGCAGCATTTTGAGCAGGCTATCCACCAGGAGGTTTGTTCGTAAGTACCGCATAAGTTAGTTATCAAATCGATACTTAATTAATATTTCAAACCCTTGTAGGAAAACGCAAACTTCTCGCTGCTCTGGAGATTGCGGCTGCGAGCAGAAGTACAAATGGCATCGATTACTGGCCTACGATCCGGACAACGATTGCAAGGGTATCTTCATGGATTGGTTCCTGTTTCCTTCCTGTTGCGTCTGTCGGTGTGCTCCGTGAAGACCATTTAGTCGTGCGTAGTGAGAATCGATCATCTTCCAAATCCAAAATAACAAATAGATACTTCAACTGACCAGAGACTAGTTTGATGCGATCGGTTTCGCCAATAAGAGTCAAACGCGTGTGGAGTGAAAGAATGCGGGATGTGTAAGGACGCCAATACGTTTAAGATAGATAATACTGTAATGTTCTAGTGATAGACTTGTAGGAACAATCCGCGGAAACTATACGAAAGAGATTCAATGTTTAATCTAGAATTGTTTTAGCTGCTAACGCGATAGTCGGTAACTTAAGAAGCGCACTGAACGAAACAAACATTATTTCACCATTCGAGGAGGACCGCGATAAAAAATCTAAACCAATTTAAACTCACGTGCTAGTTAGTAACGCCGTACTCGTTACCCAACTGGAAACTGTTTTAAAACCAAACGTTGTCAGATTCGACTTGAAAAGTTAAGTTATTTCTCTTCTGTAAATACTGTAGATTAAATTATTTCTACGAACAAGTTTCGGGTGCTGGTTTTTTCGTACGGTTTATCACACAATCCCGTTGAATGGTGTTATTTACACAAAATGGCATATAGTTGATTTTTGTAATCATATATTTGCTCTGGTATGACGAAGTCTGATCAAAGAATACGAACTTCAAGAAGAGTTCGATGCTACGATAGGCGACGATTCAACTAGTGGATGAAAGCATCTGGCGGCAAAAAGGTGAACAACCAATTGAAGTTAAAGCACTGTCGGCAACGGCAAAGCTTTTGGATATAGGTTGCTATAAAAGCTTGATTCAATTTGAAAGCTACGAAAGATGGCTTGCTTTATGCAACGTATGAGAGGCTCAAACATTAAGCGCAAGAAGTTTTCGTGCTCAGATGAACTTTTTTAATGATTTGAGTGCTATTTAATTTCTATGATTGGCATTTAGCTTGAATCGAAGGGGTGATTAGGCGTTATCAAAAAGTTAAGCGCTACGGGTGGAGTGCTCACTGGAACTAATTTTATTTCACTGATCCATAAAAGCATTCGACTGATTACCTTAGCCCTCCTTAGCCGTGCGGTAAGACGCGTGGCTACAAAGCAAGACCATGCTGAGGGTGGCTGGGTTCGATTCCCGGTGCCGGTCTAGGCAATTTTCGGATTGGAAATTGTCTCGACTTCCCTGGGTATAAAGTATCATCGTGCTAGCCTCATGATATACGAATGCAAAAATGGTAACCTGGCTTAGAAACCTCGAAGTTTATAACTGTGGAAGTGCTTAATGGACACTAAGCTGCGAGGCGGCTCTGTCCCAATGTGGGAATGTAATGCCAATAAGAAGAAGAAGATTACCCTAGCTAGTGTCTAGTGCCAATTTTTTTACAGACATCTATGGGTTCAGTGTGATGAGTTGAACGGTATTTTGTTTCTACTTTTAACTCACTACCCATCAACCTTCAACTTATTCTTTTACTTAATGCACTTCCACAGTTATTAATTGACAGTTTCACTGCCAAACAAATGCATGAATTTGTGTATTATGTGAAGTGTTATAAAATGTCATTGGCATTTAGTTGCATAAGGTATGATGAACAATGAGACGTGACAATGACACATGACATATGGAAAAGAGTATAGTCCGAAACTTAGATTTTATATTTGGAGCATTGTACCTTTGAACAAAAACATAAATCCACTCAAGCGTTACGGGTTCATTAAAAATTATGATCAGAATTCGGTTCCTAAGAAAAGTTTTGGACCAATTAGTTGAGTGACATGCAGATAATTACCTGTCATAAGAGAAGCTAGAGCTATTCCAATTAATTTCACCATGTTGTAATCCTTAAACATACGTATTTCAACTTCATCAATAAGGCCGTCTTCAATGTCTCGTATTTGACTCGACTTGGCAATTGTCATTGAAAGTATTGAAATAGTTGAAAACACAGAAATGGAATGTGGAAACACATGGGAAGAAAACAGCGGTTCTGTATAAAATAAGGGTGAATAAAAGCAACTAGATGGTAGTTTTTGCCTTACACACAGAATGTCTGTCCCGAACACGGAGTGGGTACCTCATGCCTCAGTCGACGATCTTTTTGATTGCTTCTTTCTTCACTTCAGGGCATGTTGCAAGAATGCCGGACAGCAACCCTGCAAAGATGGTGTCCGCTTCCGATCCGGAAGGTACAAGACGGCGTGGAGCGCAGCGAGCGATGAAGGCTAAACAGGTACAGAACGACTTGGCGAGAGTGGGACGCATTCGAGGATGGAACCGTGTATTGTGGCGTCAAATAGTTGATTCAGTGTTATCTGTTTATATGTTAGCTAAATAAATAAATAATTTCGATTAGAAATTTGATGTAGAATCAAATTCTGGCATCGAAAAGTATTTTTGATGAACATAAATTGGTATTATGAAAATCATCCAAAAGTTTATAGAAGGAAAACTTTTTTGACAAGTTTTAGTTCATGTTGCCCCTACCTCTAAAACAATGGCTTTTCGTCCGAAATTTGCCATCAAAACTTTAAAAAATATGTAATTTGGATTTTAAGTTTTACCACTGTTGAAACACTTATATTGTTATTGTTATCGGAAATAGCGAGCTCCAAAGTCTAATTTTAATTAACCTGGGTAGGTTCGGCTCGACAGACTTCCTGATTTCAAGATGGATTATGAAGCGTTCCTTTCTATATACATCGCGTTCGAGCTTCTATCATTTATTTCATTTATTCAGACTAAGGCCGAAGTGGCCTGTCTTCTCCATTCGGCTTGGTCCATGGCTACACGTCGCCAACCACGCAGTCTACGGAGGGTCCGCAAGTCATCTTTCACCTGATCGATCCACCTTGCCCGCTGCGCACCTGCGACATTCTGGCTACGTGCCCGGCCCACCGCAGTCGTCCGATTTTCGCGGTGTGAACGATGGATGGTTCTCCCAACAGCTGATGCAACTCGTGGTTCATTCACCTCCTCCACGTACCGTCCGCCATCTGCACCCCACCATAGATGGTACGCAGCACTTTCCTTTCGAAAACTCCAAGTGCGCGTTGGTCCTCCACGAGCATCGTCCAGGTCTCGTGTTCGTAGAGGACTACCGGTCTAATGAGCGTTTTGTAGATTGTCAGTTTGGTACGGCAGTGAACTCTATTCGATCGGAGCGTCTTGCGGAGTCCAAAGTATGTACGATTTCCAGCCACTATGCGTCTCCGAATTTCTCTGCTGGTATCATTTTCGGCAGTCACCAGTGAGCTCAAGTACACAAATTCTTCTATCACCTCGATTTCGTCACCACCGATGCAAACTCGCGGTGGGTGGCTCACATTGTCTTCTCCTGAACCTCTTCCTATCATGTACTTCGTCTTCGATGTGTTGATGACTAGTCCGATCCGCTTGGCTTCCCTCTTCAGTCTAATGTAGGCTTCCTCCATCTTCTCAAAGTTACGTGACATAATATCTATGTCATCGGCGAAGCCAAATAGCTGGACGGACTTATTGAAAATTGTACCACTCGTGTTAATCCCTGCTCTTCGTATTACCCCTTCCAAAGCGATGTTGAATGGCAGACACGAAAGACCATCACCTTGCCGTAACCCTCTGCGGGTTTCGAAGGGACTCGAGAATGCCCCTGAAACTCGAACTACGCGCATCACCCGATCCATCGTCGCTTTGATCAGCCGTGTCAGTTTATCCGGAAATCCGTGTTCGTGCATTAGCATCGAGCTTCTATCAAGTGGAATCATTACCGTTTCTGGAACGTTTCTTCAAAATGAGAAAGAATGACAACGACTGTTTGGTGAAGTATAATGGGGTTCCTTCACAAACAAGAAATCAAGCAGCAGATCTTTTCGCAACGTACTTTGAAAAGAAAAATCAGCAGGGCATCTCCTGTCAGGCGTCTGAACTGTTTCGGACGAATACCATTTTACAACATCAGCTTTCTATGCCTTCAGTTTACTCCAGATGGGATTTGAACAGTTCTTAAAGATCTTGGCTTGGCACATATAAAAATACCGAAATAAATGATCTCCATCATGCATCCCTTTCTTATATACATGAAAATAAATTTTTGTTTGTCTGACCCTTATAGACTCGGAAACTACTTAATCGATCGGCGTATGCAGGGGTTTTTGAGACCGGAAAAGGTTCCTTAAATGGCTTGAGACCCTTCCACTATACAAATGGAACACAAATTTCTGCATAGCTCGAGAACTTATCAAGCAAATGGAACAAAATTTGGCATAAGCAGGTTTTTGAAGGACAAAAATGTATCTATAATCGTTTGAGACCACTCCCTGCTCTAAAGGAGAGGGTTCCCATACAAATGAAAAACCAGGGTTTGCAGAAAACGCTCTCAATTGATAACGAACAACGATAAAATAGAGGCAATAACTGTTTCGAATCATAACAAGCCATGATAACAAATTTATCAAACTTGTATACAAGTGCGAAAAAACAGAATCGGATAGACACAGCCCCCACAGAAAAACTGGTGATTCTCGTTTTGTTTTCGCTTCTTTCGTGTTGGTTACTGCACAGCTGTGTAGAACAAGTTGAAATGCATCATCGGAGCCAGTGCTCCCCGCATTTGGAGCTTTCTAAAAGAAATTTATCATGGGGTATAACATCCCGAATCAGTTCTCTATCATGACAGCTTGCGAAAAAAGTCTCTCGCGGTATGTTATGGAACGTACACACGGTCAAGCAGTTTGACCAACAATGACTCCACCTCTCGTTTATTCAAACATCCATCAAGTTTAACAACAGCGGCACGAACAATCAATTTATTCGACCAACAATATCACACACGAAAGACCGAAGCGCCAAATTGACCACCAACCATCGAAAAATATATGGGGGTTTGTGCAACTTCACTACAAATGCTCATACATGTTCGGCGAACCTTGACTCCACCCCCGACAACTCAAACCAAAATCAAACCGTTTTAATTTTTTCCAACCAAGCCGCCAACTGTCAAATGGTTGTTCGAGCAACTTCACACACGTTCAAACAAAGCAGCAACCGAAGCGTTTTCCTGGGGGCGGAGTCAATGTTCGTCAAACTGCTTGACTGGTGTGTACGTAGCATTACATCTCGTATATGTATACAGAGATGATAAGTGAGAGGCTTGTTCTTTCTCTTTAGGATTCAATCCCTGTGAAAAACAAATTTAGAAAAACGATCTATTTTCGACTAGAGGAAGTTAAACGGGGCTGCTAGTCTTCTTCTTCTTTTTCTTCTTCTATATACATAAAAAATGAATTCCTGTCTGACTGACTCTTATAGACTCGGAAGCTACTGAACCGATCGGTGTGCAAATTGGTATGCAGTGGTTTTTGGGGCCGGGGAATGTTTTCAAAATGGTTCGAGACCCATCCCCCATTTGGAAAGAGGGGCTCCCATACAAATGAAACAGAAATTTCGACATAACTCGAGAACTAATCAGATAATAAATCAATTTTAGGAGAAACGAAGCTCGTCGGGTCTGATAGTTGTAACATAAATGTGCTGCTACGTTAGCGACCCCCATTATTGCGGCAGTGAACAACTGCTCGCTCTAAAAAAGAGTGTTACTCTTGCTTATAAAACCGCATCCATAATACCCATCCATATAAATGGAAATCGAAATTGCATTAGCAACTATCGTGGTAAGGATTTTGAGAAGCTAATCTGCACAGAACCGCTGAATTGATTATCTCTGGCAGTCAGGAGGGTTACTGAAAAATCGCTCCACTACAGCAAATATAATGTCCCAAGTAACATTCTTAATTTTATGATTTACTATAAGAGTATTTGAATCCTACAACAATAAAACCATAGCCAAGGCTTTTTCTTCTTCATCGCTTACATCAAAACCTTTTGAAGTGTAGTATCTGCCTAGTTGGCCCACTCTTGCAATGGTTTTGAAGGGCAAATGTAAGACGGACTCCAAGATCGAAATATAACAAACCATGAACATTAACTCGGCACCTAAAACCTATCGAAACACATTTGCAAACCACTATAAAAGAAAGTTGGCATCAATTAAAACCTCTTCTAATCCACTTGATCTCGATGCCTGCGGGGTTCTCTAGATCTAACTTTATTCAAGCAATCACATGAATTAATAAAATACGTACAGTCTCAACAAAATAAATTAAATTTTATTGCATACGGAAACTTGAAATGCCATAAACAAATATTCAAATGAAATATTTTTAATCATCGAATTAAATAATTTAAGCATAGTTGATATATGGTGCATCATTTTATGTTGCCGAATGAGATTTATTGTGTCATATGGTGCAAAACTCCGATATAACTCATGCGCTCTCAGAAATCCACTTTTAAAAAATATATTTCAATTTTTTTTTAGATTTCCATTATATTTTACTAAATTATTATCATAATTTTTTTTTAATTATTCATTTTTGATTATTATATATCGTATATAACCATAAATGTTATGCAGTATAAATACATATTTCGATATAAAACTTCGTCGGTGATAAAACCTCTGAAAATGTGAAGTGAAAATAATATGGCGATGGCATCCGAGATGATTTTACGAAATTCTTTTGCTCCAATTGTTTTGCTTCATTGAAATCCACTATAAAACTATTATTATGCTGAATTATCTCTTTACTAGATCGACTGGCTGTTACAAATGCCGTTTGACCATTTTTCAACATATATGATAACTATAATAAGAGAATATTTGACAGTTCTAGTTTATCAAAAAAAAAAAAAAAAAAACATGGATGGAAGTAATAATTAATACTCTGAGTTTATCATTTAAAACACGTAAGTAAAAAATAAAGTACTCCATTAGTGATTGATTGTGACGGTACTAAGACAAATTAACGAAAATGCATATTTCCATGCCACCGTCAATGGAAAAGTGAAAAGTTTAAAGTGATTGGGACTACGCCCCGTGTTATTTCTTCTATCTTTTCTCTATCGCTTTTATCACCTCGCGATTTCGGAAAGGTATATTTCGTCTTCAAGATGATTGATGTAGCTGAAAATGTGTAAGCATGCATATTGTGAGTAAGCAAGCAGCATGACAATATTTCAAAGCTATGTATTTTGGTGAAACAAAGTGTTTAGCTCTTACTACTCGTGTACACTTTCCAAATATTTGTTGTTTTTTTTTCATTCAATGCAGAAACACAAATGCAGAGTTTGTGTTTTATAAGATTCTTTATGTAGCAATCACAAATGCCAATTGATCTCATGTGAAGCCGAAGTAACTTTTATAGGTACAAAACGATTTTAACAAGTATTTTATCATGTCAAATAAAACAAGCATCGAAGAGCTTCAATATTATCTTACATATGGGTTTAATCAAGGCATGAACTGCCATAATAAATTTATATTTAAAAATTTGTAGTATTTGGAACTATCACCTTCTTCAAAAGGTTTTGACAACAGCCAGAAGATGGATCATAATTGAGTGTGATAAATGCTTTTCCTAAGCTGAAGAGCATGACTATTGCCGCAATAAAACCACAATAAATAACATCGAATGCCAAAGAGCTGTTTGAATGTTACTTGGGACGTATTACGTGTCAAGCCTATCTCGAGATCAGAAAGCCAGGCGGCAAGTGGATTCCATTAGTATTGATTTGGCAAAAGCATCCGACACTGTTTCGCATGATATCATTATCGACGAACTGAATTACAAGGATTCTCTGCGTAGATCACAAAATGATTAAGGAGGCTTTTCAGATCTCACTCGAGCTTCTCAAACTTTAAAGTGAGCAGCTGCATCAATCGATCTACTCCATTGTTTAGAAAATATGGAAGGATGAAGAGCTGTCCTCATATGGCCACCCTATAAAAAAAGATTACCTTTCTGATCTCGGCGTACTACACACTGTCACGTATTCTGTTTAATAGACTCAGACCGTTTGAGAAGTCCTTTCTAGGCGAATACCAGGCAGGTTTTCGTAAGCACCAATCAACGATCAGATGTTTGGCCTGCGGATGATCCATAATAAATTTCGGGAGAACAATTTGTAGAGTCACAATCTGTTCATAGATTTCAAAGCAGCATATGACTCAATTAAAAGAAATGAATTGTGGCAGATGATGCAGATGGTGTTTTAGCGAAACTGATTAGGCTAATACGTACGGGCTTGATGGCTCGAACTTAAGTATTCGAATTGCAGACAAAGTGTCAACATCGCTTGAGCCCTTAGATGGACACTATTTACGGACGACATCGACCTCATTAGAATCGATCGCAGGGCAGCAGTAGAGATATTTGTCTCACTAATACATTTTTTTTGGCTTTCAGTCTTTACTGGCTATTAAAACGACATATTTCTTCTACGCCCGACGTTTCAATGGTTTATTCCATCTTATTCAAGGGTTCTATTAAAAAATTGGCAGATTACAAACAATTATGAGATGACATACAAATAGCACAAAAACTTATCGCTTTTTGTCCGGTGGTTGACTAAGACCATATCCAAGTCCGCCTCTCAGATCAATCCATCCGAACTGAATGGTATTACAAACCAATGGCATCTAGTCGTTTCCTGGGTTTTCTTTCATATCATCCTCTCCACATGAAAATGAATATGGTGATCAACTTCATCAGACGTGTCAGAAATTTGAGCACTAATAATTCTTAATCTACAATAAACTCTATAATCGAACAACAATTAAAAACGAATCATTATCCCAGATTGCTACGACACTGTTTAATAAACCAACAGGCTCAAACGAACAGGAACGATTGTGCAAACAACGGGGAAGTCATGTACAAGCCTATGATCTACGTGAACAACTTGACGGATCGTATAGCAAAAACTTTTAAAAATGATTTTCCCAACACTGAGGTAGTAGGCAATGAGGAACGAGTCCACCATCAGAAGTTTGTTTACGCATACCAAAGATCGCATACCGGAACAGTCTCGTAGTAATGTGATCTACAGGATTCCTTGTGGAGACTGTGATGCGAGTTATGTTGGGCTAACAACCAATAGCCTAAAAACAAGGTTGAGTCATCACAAGAGCGATACAAGAAAACTAGACAAACTCATTGACAACAACGAATCACACAACAACGTCGACAATTACAACAGCTATGAACTCGGCCGACTAAAAGAGAAAACTGCTCTTTTACTGCATTCGGTCGATAACAACCATCGTTTCGATTTCGATAAAGCGGAGATAAAGGACCACCATCGAAGATTCTCCGCTCTTCCCGTTCTGGAAATGTGTCATATTATAAACACTTACAAAACGGTAAACAAACGAAGCGATTGCGACAGTTTAAGTACAACGTATGCAGGAATTTTACACACACTTAAAACAAGAAATTGAACAGATAACCGTAGAACACAAAACCAGACAAACACCAACAATAATGATAATGACACTCAATAGATAGAGAAATCAAATTACACACATCATCTAGACACTAATGACTTTTTTTTTAAATTGGTAATTACAAAATGACAGTTGAAAACGAATATTACTATCAGCAGAGTAGTGAATAAGCGCCCAGGTTTTTCATAAATTTAAATTCCAATATTCTATTTATTTATTTATTTATTTCGTCAAGCATTGTAGACTACAAACACATTGTTTCACTTAAACACTATCTGTTTTAATCACTAGACTATACTATTATGCTATACTATTCATTGTTTTCCTCACTAGCGTGTTAGACATTGATATGTCGATGACCTCACAATATTTATTATATATATGTTCATCATAGAGTTGAGCGGTCCATTTTTAGCATAGGATGTGCGTTGCAGATTTAGTTGAAATAAGTCACGATTTCTCAAGGTACGCGTAGGTGCATAAAAGTTCAAGCCTGACAGAAGGCTTTCTGCTTTTATCTGATGTGAGATTAAACCATTAACGAATGTTACACAACCAACTTCTCTTCTTTTCTTAAGTGTTTCGATATTAATTAGTTGGCACCGAGATTCATATGGCGGAAGCGGTAGGGTTGACCAACCTAACTTTCTAAGAGCAAAAAGCAAAAACTGTTTTTGTACTGATTCGATTCGATTTGAGTGGACTTCTTGATAGGGTGACCAGACAATGCTACAGTATTCTACTATTGATCTGACGTAGGACACATAGAGTGTTTTTATCGTGTAAGGGTCATTGAAATGATAACTGAAACGTTTAATGAATCCAAGCATGTTATGTGCTTTATGAATAATGACGTTAAAGGTCAACTTGGAGTCTAATAATAACCCTAAGTCTCTCACTTTTGTGCATCGTATAATTCGTTCCTGGCCTAGCTTACAGGTAATGTTTTGTAATATCTGCTTTCTAGTAAATGAAATTATGCTACATTTTTTCACGTTTATATCGAGAAGGTTTTTTGAGCACCAGTTATAAAAATCGTCAATTTCTTGTTGAAATACGGCTAAGTCAGCATCATCACAAATTTCCATGTACAATTTCATGTCATCGGCATAAATAAGGACCTTAAGGCGTTTTAATATGAGTGTTATATCATTAACAAAAGAATGAACAATAATGGACCAAAGTGTGATCCTTGTGGTACACCAGAAGTAACTTTAATTGGCGAAGACAATTTATTATGGAAGCGCACTAACTGTGTTCTATCTCTAAGATATGATTCAATCCATCTAACCAAATATTCCGAAAAAACCTAATCGCTGAAGCTTAAAGAGTAATAAAGAGATGTCAACTCTATCGAAAGCCTTACTGAAATCCGTGTACAAAGTTTCAACAGAGTTACCTCTATCCATTGCAGCAAGTGAAAATGTCACGAAGTCTAAGAGATTAGTGGCAGTGGATCTGCCTTTAAAGAAACCATGTTGGCGATTTGTGATCAAGTGCTTAACCTGTTCAAAGAGTTTCATGTTCACAATAGATTCAAACAATTTCGGTATACATGATATAATTGCAATGCACAGATAATTTTGTCCGTATGAGCGTTTGCCTGATTTGAAAATTGGAAGAAGATAAGATTTTTCCATAAATGTGGGAATACTCCATGAGCGAATGATTTATTAAAAAGCCAAAATAATGGTTTTACAAATGAAGTAGCTAATTGTTTTAGTAATAAAGGGGGAATTCCATCGGGTCCAGGACCCTTGGACGCATCCAATGCTTCTAATGCTGTTACAATTTCATGTACAGTAATTCCGGATATTGAAATATCATTTGTCTGATCAGGTAAATAATGAAAATAATCACGATCATAAACAGCACCAAGAGGTTTGTAAGTGCTTTGGAAAAAATTCGCGAAATAATTGCAAAATTTCTGGCTATCATGGCTAACCAATTCTTTAAATTTCATGCATGATGGAAAAGTATCCGATTTCTTTTCTCTTTGACAAAGTCAAAGAAGGTTTTAGGATCCTTTTTTATATTATTTTCTAAAATCCTATTATAATTTTCGTATGCTTCTGATATTTGATCGTCAAGCTCCCTGCATATTTCAATATATTGTTTCAGATTATCAGAGGTTCGATTTTTCCTATATGTTTTATGCATTTTTTGTTTACGTTCAATGTTAGTTATTGTCATTATTATGTTGCATTGTATACTGATGAATGTTTAACTGTTAATTGTTTTAGGAAATTGACGATATTTGTTAATGTTTTATGACAATCAGTGAGCTCAACAAACCACCGGACAAAAAGCGATATTTTCTGTAAGTTTTTGTGCTATTTGTATGCCATCTCATAATTGTTTGTAATCTGCCATTTTTTTAACAGAACCCTTGAAAAAGATGGAATAAACCATTGAAACGTCGGGCGTAGAAGAAATATGTCGTTTTAATACCCAGTAAAGACTGAAAGCCAAAAAAAATGTATTAGTAAGATTCAAACATTTGAGAGCCTATTAAGTGATATTTGTCTCACTGAAGAGGAAGACGACGAGGAGAGGTTAATCATTAACTCTACCAAGTCAAAGTACATGGTTGTAGTGTGGGTGCTAAGGGAGTGCTTGATGGGGATGTGTTTGAAGTTGTTGAAGATTTTGTTCACCTTGGAGTGCATGTGACATGTGACAATGACGTTTCCGGTGAAGGGAAAAGATGCATTGCTGCTGTAAATTGGGCTTTTTACGGCTTACATAACCAATTTCGCTCTGTATAAAACTCTGCTGCTACCAGTGACCCTTTACGGCCGGACGAAAAGTGCTACTCGGTGGGAAACTGGAAAATAGTGTGTGACACAGACGCATAAATCACAAGTTGTATCACGTGTACAAAGAAGAAAATATTGTAAATCGTATAATATACGGCAGCCTTTAGTGGGCTGGTCACTTAGTGCGAATGTTAGAAGAAAGAATAACGAAAACAGTATCCAACAAAGAACCACCAAGAAAGATTGGCCACGAACGCGTTGGCTGCACGCGGAGGAATCGGAAATTGAGACCCCATACGTTGGAGAAACGTACGAGTCAATTGTACGAGTTCGCAATTGAGGGGGTTAGAAGCAGAGGGGTGTAAGTGACATTTTTGTCAAAATTGAATTTACTACTGTGAAAAATGCTGTGTGGCAATATGTTGATATGGTTTGTACGATGTTTACAGAAAATTATCAATTTTTTGAACTTTCATACAATTTGTTTGAAGCGAAAAATTTTGATGAGCTTTGCACCTTTTTTTCTCAAAACTAACTTTTTGTCACTTGCACCCCTTTACGTTTGACCCCCTCAATTGCTTTTAACATGTTGAGCTTCAAAATTGAAATAGAAAAAAATTCGAATAAATATTTGAGTGCTTTATTTCTTATCTGATACATGGACGGATAGTGGACATTTGTAAATGTGTTGCAAAGAAACGCCTGGTTGCCTCCAATAATCGGAGGTTGCTCCTTCCACTCAAAAAAGAAGCCAGGTTCTAAGCACTTATTTATTAACTTAACTAACAACTTAACTATTAGCTGGTGTGCAAAGAAGCGGTAACATTATCACAAGATCGCATATCCTCCTGGGATTTGCGGATTTATCGGGATTGATCACCATGCCATGGGAGAGGCTTTTGTGCCTTTTAAGATGATGACACTCGGAGACGAGCCAGCCTAGGGCTGAAAGTCTCCTTAATAAAGACAAAAAAAAATGATGACACCGAAGATCGTGAGTCCGATCAATACCAGTAAACAAAGTACATGGTCGTTGGCAATCAACGTGGGTTCATTAGTGGTTGTGGTAGCGAAATTGTGCTGGGTGGTGAAAAAATTTAAGTGGTTAAAGAATTAGTGTATTTTGGAACATTAGTGACGTGCGATAATGATGATACCCGCGAGGTGAAAAGGCGTATTGCAGCTGCAAATAGGGGTTCTTTATTACGGACTTCGTAATCAGCTTAAGTCCCGTAGTCTGCAAACGAAAACAAAATTCGCTCTGTATACTACTCTGATTCTTCCGGTGGCTTTATACGGCCATGAATCATTGACGTTGAAGGAGGCTGATCGGAGAGCAGAGCTTTCGGAGTGTTTCAGCGTGTGCTGCGGACAATACTCGGCGGTAAACAGGAGAACGGTATCTGGCGGCGTCGCATGAATCACGAGTTGTACCAGGTGTATACTGCCGCTAACCGCATGTCGAGCACATCTGTATATGGAGGCCCATATACAGATGTGCTCGACTTGCGGTTAGCGGCAGTATAAAGGGCTGGATATTATTAAGCTTATACAACACGGGAATTGCGTCGTACCAATTAGAGCAATAGTCGTATGCATATACAAGTCCTGTTCATTGTTCATGGAAGACGTATGTGTAATTGGGATCTCTGTTGAAAGAATGTCGGACAACAACCCGGTGCAAACAGTTCGCGATAGTGATTCGAGTGGGCGAGATGCACAGCGATAAGGTGTATCGATCAGGTGGAAGATGATTGTCAGACCCTTTTGCAGACTGTATGAGTAGAAGATTCTGAATGAAACAGATCATTCGTTGAAGAACTCGACAATGGATATTACAGGCGATGGCAGCCCAGAAGAGTAGTTAATACTGGATAGCCGTGAAGAATGCCTGTATCGAAATCTGCAGAAACAATTTGGTAAAAGGAAGTTAAACGTTGTAACAGGTGGAACGAGCGAGCGTGAGTGGACTTCTTGGCTAATGAAAGGGATAAAACCGCAGCAATTGGCGATGTTGGGATGGAATCCCAGGATACCTGTAACCCTTATGTGAGTTGCGATTTTTACCACCGTAGATGGGTGACGGGGTACCCGGGTACCCAACCGCCTTACAATGGGCATTTATGTGTCTGTGGGTGTTTGTATGTATGTATGTTGGTATGTTTCAGAGAAGTGTGTGTATTCAGAGGTCCCCTGGAAGATACGGAACATCCGTAAAAATGGTCAATTCGTAAATTCCATCGTAAAGAGACGGGATTTTCTAAGAACCATTTTTGCCGAATCCTGAGTATAGAATTGACGTTTTGACCCACATACGGACCATTGTTTCCACTGGGTGGTCCCATGGAAGATCCTAAACATCCGCAAAAATGGTCAATTCGTAAATTCCATCGTAAAGAGACGGGATTTTTTTTAAAATTATTTCCTCCCAAACCCTGAGCATAGAATCGATGCTTTGACCCACATACGGACCATTCTGTCCACTAGGTGGTTTCCTGGAAGATCCGGAACATCCGTAAAAATGTTCAATTCATAAATTCCATTGTAAAGAGACGGGATTTTTTAGAACCATTTCCTCCCAAACCCTGAGCATGGAATCGATGCTTTGAATTGAAGTTTTGACCCACATACGGACCATTGTGTCCACTGGGTGGTTCCCTGGAAGATCCGGAACATCCGTTAAAATGGTCATTTCGATTATTCCCTTCTGAAGCGGTGGGATTTTTTTAGAATCATTTTCTGCCGAACCCTAAGTATGGAATTGATGCTTTGACCCATGGTTCAGCAAGAATTGGTTTTATAAAAGTGACGTAACTTCAGTATGCAAATTGACCATTTTTACGGGAATTCCGGATTTTCCAGGGGACCTTCCGAAGGGCACAATGGTCCATTTGTGGGTCAAAGCAAACACACACACACACACATCCAAAAATACAGACATGCACTTGAGCACCCTTTGTCCCAGTGACATACGCAAAGATTCATATAATAAAACACTCATATAAATATACAGGCCCACTGTTATATGGTTGGGTACCCGGGTACCCCGTCATCCGTTTAAGAGGTATAAATAGTTTTTGACCCCTAATAAGCGCTCTAATCGCAATCTAGACCTCAAACTTTGCCCGTCGCTTCGTCTCAACATTCTACGAGATGTCAGAAAGTTTCATAGTATTTGAACTTACCTACAAAAATTTATTTAAGTTTCAATATCTGAATGGTTAAGTACCCGGGTACCTCGTCACTCATATAAGGGGTAACAGAGGTCAAAGCTACGAAAGTTACTCACCGACCCGACTGGTTAGAAAAACGTAGGTTCGAGACGCATGAGCCTCCAAGGGATGCATTCCCCGCGTCAATTCCGAGGCCCGATAACTGCAAGAGGTTGATCACTGATCAGCCTTCAAAAGTATGAAACTCATCAAGGCTCTAGGGGTCGATCGCATATGAGCAGAGTTGCTCAAAGCTGACCCCATGCTGCCCGCGTAAATGTTGCATCAACTATTTCACAATATCTGGGACAACGCGGCTTTTCGGCCAACTGGATGCAAGGCGTTCTAGTAGAGGTTCCACAAAGCAGATCTGACTGAATGCGGCAACTAATGAGTTATAGTTTTTGTTTTTGAAGTTATCTGCACAGTTAGCTATTCTTAGTCTGATACAACATAAGATAAAGACGAATTTTCGACGGTAGTAGGCGGAATCCTACGCCGGAAGATCATTTGTAGACTTTATTATGACTAGTTGAATAGATTCCCGAGTAGACGGAACCTATTTCCACTGGGAAACTTTGGATCGCCCACAGCTTCTAACGACGGGGAAATCTCCGTCAGAGTAGGATTGATCCTGAAAGGGGGGAGCTGAAAGGATTAAAGGTTAAGCAGGAATCCGAATGGCTTGAGGGTATCAGTAGTTAATCAGACCGTCGAAAAGAGACACCGTAAAGCGCGTCGTTCTCGGAGGAGTACGCTAAGTACTGCCTATCCCCCAGGAGTAGTACTGAAAGGTAGTCCCAGTAAACAGATTAAGAAGGCTAGCCAGATATGGAGATCCTATAAGATTAATCAACGCATTAAAATTCGAATATTCAACTCTAGTAGGAACTCCGTGTCGTTATTCGCCTGTGAGACCAGAAGAGATCACGCAGAAGTTGTAAACCGATAGCTCACAAATGGATCTCGAATGCGAGACGATGCCAGTTTCAAATACCCGATATTTCCTTTTCTGGAACAACAATGTTCATATCTTACATAAACATTTTGATTATAAAAAGAATCATATACCCATTTATTCCAAGAATCTAGAAAAAAATTCCACATGACTCTGTCGCACATGCATGGACGATACACACTGCAAACATAAATCCAATCCTGCTTCACGCCAAGTCACCCGAGTTTACTTTATTAAAGCGTGTAACTTTTCCAGAGCCGAAGATCCTAATGCTCCGAGGCGCAAAGGTAAGAGTGAAGCAAAACCAGTACCAGTCAAGTTACCAGCGCAATGTATTCCATTGGTAGTGACTGCATTGCACGCGAAAAGACCAAGAAGCCACCAAGCGTTACTTATAATGATAAAAGGTTAATATCGTGTATTATTTATTGTCAACGCTGCATCCTGTGTCTTGTTCCGAACACTATCCTGGTGGGTGCTGAAAAACAATGAGATTGCAGGCACCCATCGACTGCGAGCGGGCGGAATTACAGAGAGGGCAAAATGTTCTATCACACAGCCAGACACAAAGGGCAAAACTCACCCGACCGCATAAATAAGATGTGTAATACGGCTTGGGCGGGTAGTTTATATTGTTATTAAATAAAAATAGATTTCTTCGCAGTGTCGAGAGAAGGAGAAAAGGGATATATCTCCTCCACGGTTAGCTACGTACACAGCATTTCCGGAAGTGGCCATTATGCTATGGCTTTCTTTGCTCATTATGACAAGGAATGGAGCAATAATAACAATAGGAAACGCTGCTTCGAAATCATTACCGTCTATGGCTGCCGTAGCATGATTTGAGACAATGACTCTTTTACGACTCTTAGTAGAGCCATCAGGACAAAGGTTATGACTGCAGCGTTTCTACTAAACCAAAATAAATTGAAAGAAAAGAGCGTTTCTCATATATTTCCATGACGGAATTTAACATGGTTAGTGTTCCAAGATGCACTTCGATAAATTTGTGCCCCGAACGCTTTCGGAATAAATTTTCTCCCAAATCCGGCCCGTGATCCATCCGAGAGATCTTCGAAAGCATTAGCATTAAATGAAGGTAATGAAGTGATGAAACGTTGGCCTAGCGATGTGCCGAAAGACTATCAACGTCCGGAATTTTTACTGCCATTCCGGCACATTTTCCGGAGATGTTGGAGATTTACTTTTGCAACAGGGATTTGACACACATTTAGAGGAGATTTCCCCGCATTTACCACCCTTGAGAGTGCTGCGAGTTACTTTTCCACCCTCTATCGTCGGGACCATCAACAGCCAACAACGGTTGACAAAGCAAGGATTTCCGTGGTAGGAAAGTAGGGAGGATGGAAATATAGGGAAAAAGCGGCGCTACTTCCAACGATTTAGTGAGCCTGTGCCACACAGATGGAAGCAGGATTCATTTTTGTCTGAGAAAGAAAAAAAGCATTTAAATGACTGCAATTGATTCAATCGTCTTTGCTTTGGTTTTATCGCTTCATTCCCCACAAAGGAATGTGATTTTCGTTCATGATGTTGATGTAATAGGGGTACAGTTGACATTTTTGTCTAAGATTTCACTCTCGGCAATGATAGGAATGAGACCTCGCTAGAAATATATGCCGAATCCTTATTCGCAACGGAAGAATATTGTTAAATAATTCTGAATCAAAAAAGTTTGTTTGGAGAGTTTATTAAACAAATACCACAACAAATCGATTTTCAAGATTGCAGTTCATCTATTAGTATTGACAAATGTGAGAGTTGTTGGTTTCATTCACCACACGTGATGAATTCAGGATGTTCTGGTGACGATTTAGCGTACATATCCCTATTGAACAGGGTTTTTGCCAAATTCAAATTTACTATAGGTGTATGGTCCTGCTTGCTTGGTATAGGAAGTAGATAATAGGAAAGTATTGCCCTCTTGGGTCGACTTTCATTCGTAGCACAGACTAAAGCCATGCTGTTGATTGGCACTGTACGAACGAGATCACTATGCTTGGTTCCCACGAAGGATTGAGAGTCACATATTCTTATCCGAGCCAAGCACACGGAACTGCTACTAGTGTAGGAAGGTGAAACATTGGGAAAAACAACCATTTGGGTTTTCCCAACACGTGAAATCAGTGAGTGCGAACTGCCAGATTTGTTCAAGTTTGAGTTTATGACACTTTTGGTTCGACTCAGAAGTGGAATAAAATCGATGTGTGTCTTGGGTAGCAAATGCGGTCACACTGCAGTTATTGTGCGTTTATGAATAATTGATATATGTCAAAGTCGATGGTTTTGGGTATTGATATAAAAATACATTAAAAAAAATTGGGACATTGTCGGATATGTCGTCGCTGCATACCCACAGCATCTCGAGGCTGCGTTACCGGAAGAGTAAGCTCGATGGGCCCCTCTTGGGGATTGCTGGAGTAAAGATCTTCTTATTTTTCTTATTGTCATTAAATACCCCACTGGGACATTGCCACCTCGTAGCTTAGTGTTCTTTAACCACTTCAAGAGTTATTTACTCCGAGGTTTCTAAGCCAGATTACCATTTTGCATTTGTATATCATGAGGATAACACCCAAAGAAATCGAGAAAATTTCCAACCCGAAAATTTCCTAGACCGGATTCCCGGTCCGGTCACCTTCCCAGTATGGTCTTGCTTCGTAGCTGCGCATCTTCCGCACAGCAAAGGAAGGTCTCACTACTTTAAAGTTTTGAGAATTCTTAGGGATTACCAAGGAAACACTTTGGAATTTCCAAGGAAAATTGTTTGGTACTTCCGTGGGAAGCTCTTTGGAGTTTACATGAAATTTTTTCATTATTTTCACGAAAAATTGTGACAAGTTTCTACAGGAAAATGTTCAGAAAATCCACGGAAAGTTTTTGTTGAGTATTCTTCAAAATTTACACAGAGAATTCTTCAGATTTTTCGCGGGAGTTCAAAATGTGGACATCAACAAAAAAACTGGATTTCAACGGTAAATTGTTTGAAATTTTCATAGGAAATTTATTGTAGTTTTCACGGGATTTTCTAAAATTTCTATGGAAAATCCATTCTTTGCATTTCTTCTTCGCTCTCTTATTGGCATTACATCCCCCACTGGAACATTGCCGCCTCGCAGCTTAGTGTTCATTCAGCACTTCCACAGTTATTAACCGCGAGATTTATAAGCCAAGTTATCATTTTTGCATTCGTATATCATGGGGCTAACAAGATGATACTTTTATGCTCAGGGAAGACGAGACAATTTCCAAACCGAAAATTGCCTAGACCGGACCGGGAATCCAACCCAGCCACCCTCAGCATGGTCTTGCTTTAAAGCCGCGCATCTTGCCACTAGGCTAAGGAGGGCCCCTGTATTCACCCCAATATATAATCGGAGGGCTAGATATGTGGAATACTGATGTAAAGTAGCAAATTGTCTAGGAGGGAATACTTTGATCCTAGGTGGGGCTAAAGGACCTCCCTAGCCCCCCTGTAGTTACTCCAATGGTATTCTGGGATATCAATTGGTAGATGAATTTCAGAATGGTAATCGCTCGAAAGTTTTCAAACTTCAGCTTGTCGTTTTTCTTGTGAATGGGGCATATGACCTGTCCTGTTCCCCAGGTTCTGACTACCAGGTTGTTTACTTCTCATTTACTTCTCTTAAGGTGGGAGCTGGTTGGTCGTCGTTCGCTGAACTCACGTTGTCTTCTCCTCCGCTGCCTTGACCTTCACTGCCTGTACTCTCGGCGCCTTTCAGGTGTTTCTCCCACCTTTCGATCAGCACACGTTCGTCAGTCAGCAGCCAGATGTTCCCATCTTTACATATCTTGGCTCGCGGTACGTAGCATTTGCGGAATGCGTTGAGCTTTTGCTTGAGCTTGTGTGTTTCTTATTAACGGCATAGCTGTGCATCTGATGACACTCCGCTTCTACCAGGCGGCGTTTCTTCTCCTGAAAGAAGCAACTCGCACAACCGCCCGCACTGCATCTTTCTCCTTCAGAATCTGTCACTCTATTTGTCAAATCATTCGTTTCGTCGACTTCGTACCACATATAGAGGTGTACGACGCCGCCGACGTTTTTAGCACACCGCCGCCGACGTTTTCGCATCAGTGTTTAAAATTTGTCACACCGGTGGTCTATAATTCTCAACGCTGATTAAAATTTGAAGAAGTCCACAGAATGGAACTCGGAAGTCCACACCGTGGAAATTCCGAAGAGTCAGTGATTTCACCAATATTTTTCACCGAATTTCTCCGAAATGGTTGTTCTACAGAAAGGACATTTTCAGATCAAATTACTCTTTCTGCCAAACGACGATTTCTCCCAAACGACATTATCGGCCAAATGACTTTTTCGGCCAAACGACCATTTCAGCCAAATTACATTTTCAGCCAACTTCTCGGTCAAATTATCAGTTCGGCCGAATGAGCCTTTCGGCTACTTGTCGATTTCGGCCAAATGTCATTTTTGGCTAAGCCATTTTCGACCTAATACCGTTTCCGACAAACGTTTATTTCGGCCTTATGGAATTTGGCTAGATGACTTTCAACCAAGTGGCATTCGAAAAAATGGGTTTTCGCCGAATGACTTTCGGCCAGTCGACAGATAGGACCATTTGTCCGAAAGGTGTTTAGTCAAATATGTCATTTGGCCGAACAAACCTTTAGGCAAAAACTCATCTAGCCGAAAATTTTATTTAGCCGAAATGGACATACGGCTGAAAATGTCGTTCGTCCGACTGGTCATGAGCATGAGCATGAGCATGATTGACCGCCCACGGTTGCTACTCCGTTATTGTCAGGCCAGCTGTAATTACACAGAGAAGCAACAGATGATGTTTGGGACTAACATCATCCTCAATGTGTAAAAACTGGTGACCCAATATAAAGCAATACCAGCGCCGGTCGTGTCCGAATGCAGGTCAATTAAAGAATGGGCAGGAAAATGTTGACGTGATACTCGCATTGATGGAAGCCGACGAGTCATCTGCACTTCCACGAGAAATCACTGGGATGTTGGAAAATATGGGGTAGGGCATGTAGCGGGGTTCGTCTTGGTAAACGGCATGCTGTGTATAACGTATGTAGTTTGACTATCGCGCACTAATTAGTTCAATTATTGACCGCACTAAGTAGAACAAAAATTCCGTGATCTCGAGACCGTTCTGTTTTAAACAAACACGTTCGATCGCGCACTTAATTATTTGAATAACTTACCGCACAAAGCACAACAAAAATCTGTGGCCTCGAGACCGTTCTACTTTTTTAAGTGAACACTATTTTAAAAACTCTTTCGCCTTCATGGTATCGCGACAAAGAAAAACTAATACAATGCCGGCCCGGTGGCTTCTACATACTGAGGATCGCGCTTCTACAACCGAACCGACGCATACTCAACTGTATCAACTTTCATTTGTTATTTGGATTGTCCCGCAATTGAGAGAAAATCTCGCACAATGTAAGCTTGGTAAAGTTTGGATACCGAGAAACGCGTAACTTGAACCGAACCGACGCGCACTTTAACACGATCTTTCAAGCACTCCGTGCTGAATTGTTCATCCATCGTGAGGATAAACAAACAATCACTCAAAGGGAGGGATTGTTCATTTGAATGTGGATTAAAACGTCAACGCCATCGTTATTGCTTCAACGTGAGGATATGAAAAGCTTACTGTGAAGGGGCGACTATGTAATAAAGAAACCAAACCAAGAAACCATTTTCAAATAGGTGTTTGTTCCTAATAAATTGCATTGAAGACACTGGCAATACATCGAGTCACATTAAAGCCACTTCCCAGTTTCAGAAAAATCACAATGTTTCATTTCCGTTTAAGTGGCGTTGCAATATTCTACCCATCTGACTTCTTGGGTGGTTTAAAATTCGATGTGTTTCATATCAGAAACAAAACAGATAAGTTGCAGAATTAATAACACTTCGGTTTATTGCTGTTACGACAATGTTTCTAATATGTTGCAAAACACTTTGAGCTCAGCTGAGCAGTATTTAATTTTTGACAGTCCCCTGCATGTTCCGTATAAGGTACAATGAAGTTACAAATGACTTTGTTGTTTATGTAGTGCACTTGTAGCAGAATCTCCAAACAGAATTGATGGTGTGATGGTTATAGTAGAAGGTTGCGAATCTCAAGGTCCATGGTTCGATTCCCGGTTGGTTTTTGTGTTTTTATTTTCATTGTAGCCGCAAGATGTTGCAAATAGGCTCCACCTTTTGCGCTTTTTGTGTCACAAAGGAGTTCCAAATACGATGCGTTGTGCATAAGTCAGACCTTTAGTAAGTCACACCACAGTTGTTGTTACTCACTGAGAAACAAGAGGTGTTGCTTGGGTAGTTACACTAATAACTACTACATGTCGGAATAAGTCTTCTTTGTAAACTGACATTCTGTGCTCATTCCATAAGATTTCACTCTTACATGACTAACACTAAACATAGCAGTCGTAGAAGTAACCGTTTCTGACCTATCATCTCGAATTTATGTAATAATCATATCTATAAATGATTTATATCATATATTCGTATTATTTCATTGATTGTTGCATGCTGTTGAATAAATGAAAAATATGTTGATGGAAATATATGAATCACAACTGATAACACGATGAGTATTAGTCCTGAGTCCTGAACATGCATTCATGTTATGTATATTAAATGTTCACTCAACATATTAAACTTTTACACGAAATGTTAGTTTCAGGTCTGAATCTATAAGGTTAGTTCAGGTAGAACCGGGAAAATCTTGTCGTAATTAGTGTATTATCTTGTAAGCCACTTGTCTTAAACTTCCAAACACTATAATCAACCGATTCTTCCATGAAACGATTATCCAGCTTAAACTCTGTTACTTGACATGTCTAGTGCAATGTGTTATAAAACTTCTAAAATTGAAAAAGTATAATTTTATCACAGTATGAATCTACAAAACGTGACATTTAAAAACAGTGATTACGCATTAAAAACAAAACAAATTGAAGATAATAATTGAAGGTTTTTTAGTAAGTGTGAACTTAACTTGTTGAAACTTCTGTAAATAATTGCCAGCCGTATGTACAATCTTTTGGATGCGATCCGTTGGTAATCGAAAATGAAGTTGGGCAAGTACAAACTCCAGCTTACTCCAGATGACGACCACCTACCAGATGTTAATGGTCTCAGAAAATCCATCAGCTGCATTAATTGTCTGCCAGTTACTGATTCGGAGGCCTGTTCTTGATTAGGAGACTGAAGAGGCCTTACCACAAAATACGTAGGATTTTCACTGCTGATATGATTTGTCCAACACTTAGGATGTGCCAATTAGTCATTAAAAATCGTACCGATTTTCTGTCAAAATCGTACCGGTTGCTGATTGGGTGAAAATGACAATCGATTACTTCGATCGGCGGTATCACATTTTCAAAAGGGCAGTTTGTTGTTAGCTTGGCCGTGTTGCTGGGTAATTAAATTCAAATTTATGACAAAATTCAAAAGTTTGTTTTTTGGATGAAATGAATTCATGCTTGACATGTATGCATGATTCTCAAGGGTTATTATTATTTAATACACTCGATTAGAAGCATTATTAACCAACTTTTTACCCATTTCACAGTAAAACTCATCTAATTCCATGTAAAAACTTTTTTCTGATATTACGTAACGAATTACGAATAATGGAAGAAATGAACGAGAAAACATTATTTTTTTGCATATATTGTTTGGCGGATTTCACCAAAAAAATATTCGGAAGCACTGCCCACCACGTCGTCGAAGCAATCGACTGAGGAAACAACATGGCAGTCGCAATTCAATTGTCACATCCTATCCTAGCTCCTTCCTCAGCATTCGCCAGGACAGATCTCGACTATTGGATAATGCATTGCTTCAATCTAAGAGAAAGGCCATCTGGCCGAAAATGTAGTTTGGCCAAACAGATGGATGTTTTTGACCATATAACCCTTCAGTAATCAACCATTGACCGTTGGACCAAATGACAATTTTGATCGAATGGCCCTTTCTGTAAAACAACCAATTATTCCAAAACGACATCAAATAACGAAGTTTCATGCATCTACAGGACATTTGGGACCAAAAAGATTTTGTCATTTTCTGCCTTATAACCTATTCGGCCAGACAACCATTTCAGCCAAACGACTTGTTAGGGAAGAGTTCTTTTTCGGCTAAATTGCCAACTCGGTTGTATGTCGCTTTGGCCAAATGAAATTTTTGGTCAAACTGTTTCCGATGTAAAACCGTTTCACTCAAACGCTTATTTAGGCCAAATGCAATTCAACTTGATAATTTTCGACTTAACGTATTATTCGGAAAAATGGCTTTCCGGCAAATGATTTTCGGCAAAACAACGCTTCTTTTTTTGCCTTTCTCGTATACAAACCCTAACAGCACACAAGTTCCACATCTTCTTCTTCTTCTTCTTATTGGCATTACATCCCCACACTGGGACAGAGCCGCCTCGCAGCTTAGTGTTCATTAAGCACTTCCACAGTTATTAACTGCGAGGTTTCTAAGCCAGGTTACCATTTTTGCATTCGTATATCATGAGGCTAGCACGATGATACTTTTATGCCCAGGGAAGTCGAGACAACTTCCAATCCGAAAATTGTCTAGACCGGCACCGGGAATCGAACCCAGCCACCCTCAGCATGGTCTTGCTTTGTAGCCGCGCGTCTTACCGCACGGCTAAGGAGGGCCCCACGGTCCCCCAAGTTCCACATAGGTTACTGCAAATCATTTGTGACCAGATTTGGTCACAATCAAGTTGCTGCAACAATTTGTGCTGCTCGGGAAGTATACGTAAAGGCTATAGGATCACTCCAAAACCGAACTTTGACCCGTAACGCTGGGTAGACACTTTTTCGTAGTGTGTTACGGGGTAAGATCTGCCACGGTTACATTGCCAACTACAGGCAAATCCTGACACAACGATTACCTTGCTCATTATCCAGCTCCGTGGTACTTATGAGGGTGTCGTCGGTCGGTGGCCTTTCGTTAAGTACCACATCAACACTTCCTCCCTCTCCCTGGTTACGGTGAAAATGGGCGAGGCCAGGAGTAGTAATCCTCATACATTTGTTATTTTCGTCGAAGACTGGAATCGAGGACCAGTCCCCTTCTTTATTTCTGATATCATTATAGATAGAGATGTCAAAAGTAAAACATGAGTATCACTAGTGTCCAATCTACGGAATTACACCGTAACAATACTAATGCTAATGCTAGGCCACTCCAAAACCGAAAATTTGATAGAATGCTTGGAGACCCATAGCGTAATATACTAATCGACAAAGATCGACGAATTGAGGTGATGACTGTACTGCCCATGATCGCATATTTGTAACACTCGCATTTTTGTTCGTTTTGTAAAAAGCCTGTGAATCGTTCAGAAAGCTCAATTTACTGCATCTAATCCCACAATACTAAAATAGGCTTTACTATCTAACTTACCTGTGGTAAGCTGGAAATGATTGAGTTTGTGGGGAGAATTGACAAACGATTTACAAAATCAACCAAAATGCAAATGTTACAAATATGCGATCATGGGCAGTGTATGTGTGTATGTATGTATGTATGTGTGTGTACAAAAAATGTGAAACACACTTTTTTGTACTTATCCTTATCCGATTTGGTTGCAACAGGTTGCATTCGACACGAAATCCTGCCTCATTTTTCGGCCTTTGCGTTCCGGAGTTATTAACCCTTCCGTTACTAAACCCCCTTTTTAAATCGAAAGTAAAAATCTTTTGAGTTGTAATTTTTTGTCTATCAACATTTCTTTCGCAACTTTCGCCAAAAGAAGCGGATTTATTCAAGTTTCAGGGGCTCTATGGATTTTTATGACTGGCCACATGATACCGGAGATATTTCGGATCTAAAATGGGTGTTAGCTTTTGGCCATATGCCAGAATACTTTGGAATTGATTTTTTTAGATATTTTGAAGAGAAAAGGTGCAATTTGATCAGGAATTTGATCGGTCCGGAATATGGCTTGTATTCCGGAATCCGGACGTTACGGGGTCACTTTATGGAAACAGGCGAATACCACCATGTGACCCTCCAAACTTCACGATTTTAAAAGTTATGGCGTTGCATGGTAGTTTTGTACTTCCTGAACCGTATTTGAACCGATTGGAACCGGTAAACGGATTTATCGAGTACCGGTTTGACAATGAGCTTATCCCATCATGCGGCATATAAATTTTCATGATTTCAGAAGTTATGGCATGGTAGTCTTTCATGGTAGTTTCGTACTTCCTGGATCGTATTTAAACTGGTAAATGGGTAGTTTTTCACTTCATGGACAATATTTGAACCTATTAAAAATTTTGTACTGGTTTAATGGAGAAAAATGTTACCCAGATAATACAAAGGTATCATATAATGCAATAACTTTTCAAAACATGATGTTTGGTATTACACATGATTTTCTTCGTCATTTTCAATAACTCCATACATTCTGGCTGGATCTTGGCTCGCTTTTCAACTTAGTATTCTATGACCATTACTGCAGTTATTCATTGAATACTTTTCTATACCCATTACTTGTGAGATTCATGGCCGTGCGTTTGGTGGCGTCAATCGTCTAGACGTATGTGCTGTGGAGTGTGGGTTCGATTCCCGCCCTGGTCAAGAGGAAACTTTCGTATAAATGTGCGTTGTATAAATGTCTTGTCCGTTGTCTTATACAAGGTGTTAAGTGTTCAGTCTGTACGACCTCTGGTCGAAGATGGTGATTCTGCTTTATAACTGCATGAGTATGCATTTTTTGCGACAATTATACTGCATAAATTATGCCAAGGGTACCGAGAATACTTTCCACCAGAAAACATCCTGGACCGGTCCGAGAAGCAAACTCGCCATCTTCGGATTGGCAATGCGACGGTATTGTTCGCAAGGCTAACTGGATGCAGTGTTTATTTCCTATTTCCCTAAATTGACTTTTGAACAAGTGCCCAAGTTCACCTGTCAACTAGTTCCAATCGGTTCAAATATGGACCAGGAAATACAAAACTAGCGTAAAAATGCCAATCATGAAGTTTGATATACCGCATGATGAAATTAGCGTATTTTCCAAAATTTATCCTTGAATTATTATCGATTCCAATCGGTTCAAATATAGGAAATGAGTGTTAGTATTGGACCCCTTAAGGACGGAAATTTACTTCAATCGCTTCGCTAGAATTAGACTCATGACATACTGCCATTCTGTAGCACCAGATGACAAGTAACAGTTATTAGCAATGCGTTTCGTACATAAAACGTGTTAAAACATTCATTATTTTCTACTAAAATAGGAATTTTGAAATATTGTAGCCAGATTGCCTATTATGGCCACCCCGGGACCATGATACGCAACATAGAGTCTGTTTACATACGTATTATGGTCCCTCAATTTGATTTACATGTTCCATTTCCACATGTTCCTATTGCCTATTATGGACCCCCCTTGTGTGCTTGTAATGAACCCTTTAACGTATTTACCTTTTACAAATTAGTTAATATAACTTAATTTTAGTATCCCAAGCCAAAACAATTGCATGGAACAACTACCCTGATATGTGAAGCAACTTTATCCAATGGAAAATTGCAGGAAATCGTTAGTTCCAGCGTTAACTTTTGGTTTTTGTCCAGGGGGTCCATTATACGCTCGGGGTCCATTACTAGCACTCACTTCCTAGTCCTTCGGGGTCCATTACTAGCACTCACTTCCTAGTCAAGGAAGCAGAAAATACCATAAGATGCCAAAACTTTTGAAATCATGAAGTTTGCTTACTGGGTTTGGGTTTGCTTATTTCCCAAAATTGAAAATACGGTCCAGGAAGTTTAAAACTACCAAGGAATGCCATAACTTTTGAAATCATGAAGTTTGATATGTCGCATGATGGGGTTTGCTTATTTCCCAAAATTGAACCGGTACTCGGTAAATCAGTTTACCGGTTCCAATCGGTTCAAATACGGTACAGGAAGTTTAAAACTACAATAGAATACAATAATATTTGAAATCATGAAGTTTTATGGGTCGCATGATGGTATTCGCCTATCTCCGTAAAATGACCTCGTTACAGGCTCCGGCGGAACGTCCACCTTCCGGAATACAGGCCATATTTCGGACCGATTAAATTCCTGATCAAATTTGAGTATAGTTTATGCATCGTTTCTCTTCAAAATATCTAAACTAATCATTTCAGAAGTATGCGTTCTGGCATATGGTCAAAAGCTAACACCCATTTAAATCCGGAATAACTCCGGTATCAAGTGGCCAGTTACAGCCAAAAAGCTTTTTATTTTCGTTTTCAAAATGGGGGTTGGTAACGGAAGAGTACAAATATTTTAGTAATAGAACTAGAGGCGTATCTAGATAAAGATTTTATAGTTCAGCTAGGATCCGGCAGACATGAAGACTTTTTTCTTGCATAGAAGTGGATTTAACGCGAAGCGCAGTTTTGTGATGGTATAAATCGCACAACCTTCCTTCTGTCAAGCTTACGTATGGTGAGGAAGAGAAGAGAATCAGTGTGGAAGCTGATATCACTCCACTAGCAAAAGGAAGGTGACTTGATTTGTTCATATATCTTCGCGGAAGGGTTTTGACGAGTACTGGCTCTAAGTTTATTGGATATGGGTTAATACTCAGTTGTGAAGTGTGATTCCAGCAAAAAAAGAGAATGTTTGTAGCAAGAACCGATTCAATTTTATTCAAACTCCCAAAAGCATGTGAGCTTCATCTATTATATCGAGTTTATTCAAATTGAGCACACTGTTTTCTCTTATGCAGCCAGAGATAGAACATAAATTTGTGTTTACTTGGTTCGTCTGAGCGCTGGAGTTCATAAGCTGCCCACAATTACTTCACCCGCCATAAACCCATCGTTCTGCAAAGTGCAGTTGTGCTTAGAAGCAGAAATGCCGAGGAAGCACATTATCTCGCATCCCTGAATTTGCAACCCACTCCAGCATTGCTGAAGAAAAGGATTGCAAACGAATCCCTAAGATGTGGGCAGCAGCATTTTTTTTATCGTCTTGCCGCGGTACGAACTGGCCAAGGAGAAAATGAGTTCGGTAATTGGAGGGAGAGAAGCAGAAATTAAATTATCTTATTTTCCAGCTTCCATCTTTTGCCAAGCGCGGCCAATTACGGAGCTGATCCTGAGGCTTCAGCTGAGTCATGCTGAGACCTACCAGCAACGGATAGCCCTGGCAATGAAAGGCGATATCTCGGCGTTTCAAGTTGATCGACAGGTTAAACGAAAGATGAGTTTAACATTTTGTTCAAGCTGAAAATGATTCCCAACGTATTGATTTTATTCCAACGATGAAGGCGTTCAAATTTGAAAAGTTGAGCATTCCAGGGTTTGAAATCTAATACATTATTTCGGTAGGAATATTTGCGACATAAATTCGTGTAACATGCAAAGGAATTCTTTTCCATTAAACCACGAAGTTCGTCACCTTTCAGGCAAACTCAAAAACGCTATAAATTCTACGATCCTCCTCTCCCCTCATACCGAGAAGTCATAGAAAATGTGCCATCGACCGCCGTCTGTCGGTTGAAACGAGGACACATCCGAATGAAATGGCAAATTCACCGCTACCACCACAGGTTGAGCGTAAAATTTAAATTGTTGAACTATGGGTTCAGTCTTCACTGTGCAGTGGGACTGACTCCAGGAGAGAACCACACACTACCCTAGCACAAGTTTGTCGGCATTGCTGGGGAGCAGCCAGCATTTCCTTGGTGAAGCTCATTAGCATTATTTTCCTTCTGGGGGCATTAAAATTTATCAGAAAACTGTGGCTTTCTTTCTCGGACGTCTCCGTGGTGTTATATAGGAGTTGGACTGGAAATGGCGCTGCTGGAATAAAACAGTAAAACAATAGGCATTAAAAAGCCAATTTTGTCTCATAAATTTTTCCACGGACATGCTGAGTGGTTCAAAGGACAAAGGCGTTTCGAGGACGGGTCTCGCCATTTGGGTAGAATTTGAAATCAATTTGAAATCATTCGTATATCATGAGGCTAGCGCAATGATACATTCATGCCCAGGGAAATCGAGACAACTTCCAATCCGAAAATTGCCTAGACCGGCACCGGAATCGAACCCAGTCACCCTTAGGATGGTCTTGCTTTGTAGCCGCGCGTCTTAGACGACGTACACACCAGTCAAGCAGTTTGACGGACATTGACTCCACCCCCAAGAAAACGCTTCGGTTACTGCTTTGTTTGAACGTGTGTGAAGTTGTTCAAACAACCATTTGATAGTTGGCGGCTCGGTTGGAAAAAATTAAAACGGTTTGATTTTGGTTTGAGTTGTCGGGGGTGGAGTCAAGGTTCGCCGAACATGTTTGAGCATTTGTAGTGAAGTTGCACAAACCACCATATATTTTTTGATGGTTGGTGCTCAAGTTGGCGCTTCGGTCGTTCGTGTGTGATATTGTTGGTCGAATAAATTGATTGTTCGTGCCGCTGTTGGTAAAACTTGATGGATGTTTGAATAAACGAGAGGTGGAGTCAAACTGCTTGACCGTGTGTACGTTCCATTACCGCTAGGCTACGGAGGGCCCCATAAACATTAACTCCGCCTCCAGGAAAATAGGAAAGTTGGTATAACATTTGATCGTGTGCAGGGCTGTTTGACGATCATAGTTGATAATTGGGTATTCCGATCCGGAGCCAATGTTTGTCAAATATGCTTGACCGTGTGTACGCGAGATTATAGACATAATTTGACACCACGTGTTGAAAAAATTGGCTTTAAATGTCTTTTTTTATAGCTAGACTTACAGCTTTTGGCTGGCTCATATATTGTAAAACGTTTCTACAGCTTTATCGTATAATGGAAAAGCTCTAAAAACACGCGCACGCTAAGATTGATTTACACAGTACAATAATAAGCCCACTAACAAATATTTGAGCATAATTTGATAAACTAGTCAAATGTAAATAAAGTAGTCGAATAAGATTAGATTAGGTACCTGGCGTAGTATAAATAGTGTATACTGCGATTGTTTTCTTCAAGTCGAGTCAAGTAACAGTATTTTCAAGTCATAATCTTTTCACGTCTTCACAATAAGTGACGTAAAAAGAGGGTTGAATGTAACATTTAGCAATTGTTTTATATGGACAGCCTAGCTACGCCAATGAAACTTGAAGGATTCTTTCTTAGTTAAGCACCAAACACAATGTAACCGGCGTCATGGAAACCATTGCAGCATGATCAACTGCAATAATCTTTCAATCAGAACGAATCGAAGCAAAAAATGCCAACTGAATCAGAGCTCCCGCAATGCATTTCGTATTTTCGGATTGCCGTGTACATCGTATTTGGGGCTTTATACGGTCGATGTAATGAGATGGGTACCCGTTCCGACTGGGCAAGACGCCAACTTTCCCGCCAATCTGAGATGGAATCGTCCTCAAGAAAATGTTTGTCGTATGAAGCAGGAAAAACGGCAGCCCAGCCCAGCAGTGCTTAAAATTAGAGGCAATTTTCCGCTCCCTGGAACAAATAAATCGGTTGAGTAAAATTTAACTACTCTTTTCTGCGCTTTTCCACTGTTTAATTATGCCATTGTGTGCTGTGTGGTGGAGCTCTCGAAAGCGGAATTCTTGCGGTGGTGTCAAAAAACAATGCCATCGCAGAGCTGTGAGCAATGAACTATTACCGCTCGAATACGAAGTGGAAAACTGGCAGTAACGAAAAAATATCACGAAACTTCGAATATGCCTCGACCCGTGCCCAACAGGAGTGAGGTTGCAAAATAATTAAACAACAGTGAAACTTTGGTGATGAAAATTTAATTTGACACCGAAATGGCTCTAATTTTGCACGACATCTGCTCGAACTATAATTCGATGGCTTCGAAGTTGAGTTTTGTGGCACGCCATCCATTTACGAAAGGCAGCAAAAATAAGTTCTTACTGTAATGCATGCATTCTCGAAAAGTCAGCATTTAAAATTATAAATATAATAATGAGCAAGAAAATACGGAAAAAATGATTTTGTTTTTCTAATCACGCGTGTAAACTGATGAAATTAATGAACTTTTGGTTCGCTTTTCCAATTCGTTTTGTTTTATATAATTACCTAGTTTGATTTTTTATGAAATTTGTTTGTCTCTACTATTGACCTATAGAATTTCGTCATTCCGGAAATAGCAAACTACACAAATATGTGCAACACAACATGAGAGTGAGCGACAAAAAAGTGCTGGAAGCCGTCAAACGGGAATAGCAGTAATGGTCTCACGCTTCCGGGCAAGGATACGGTAAGCAAGGAAGTACCGGGATTGGAACTGCTGAATAAATCACGAATTTTTATGGAGCCGTTGTTTTCGGAGCGGATTGGCCCAAGATGTGCCGTGTGTATGTGTGTGGTCGGGCATGAACCTGAGGTTGAAGGGCGGAAATAACCGAAAGTGCAATGTCACGAATGGTCGAGTGGCATCCGTGGAATTGAAACTAACTGCAAACCGGGTAAACTGGCAAATGGGATTCGAGCAATAGAATCTGCAAAATCAGTGTAAGTCAAGTGGAAGTGGATAATCGGACAGGAAAAGAATGAAAATTGACGTGAAGCAGAAGTTTTTGTTCGATTTGCAGCGGAAAATGGTTGAGGGGAAATATTGTGCAATATATTTAACACCATTTTTCTGGGCATTTAATGTTTTTAAAAAGGGGAACGTGGTTATTATTGTCAGTGGTGGTCTTCGAAAGCTCTACTAAAAGACAATTTGTTTTACTCTTTTTAATTGCCGAATTTCGCCCAAAAACCGAAATGTACAACTTTGCAACTTGTTCGGATATTTCTGCATTGAGTGAAAAAGTGGGCTTAGTTCATAAAATGCAAATAAAATAAAAACTGCGCTGCTCATGATCGCCTATTTATATTGTATATCCAGTTGAAAACCGAACTGCGAGTAGTGCGCATCTATTCCATAGCCGTGCGCCATCATGCGCATCACTCGCGATGCAGTTGCGACATTCGGAAATGGGAGAAAATGCGATTGTTGCGAGAGCTCAATTCGGTTTTCAGCTGGATTTACAATATTGATATACTTGATCCCTAGGCAGATTTGAGGAAGATTGCATCCACTGTTTTACCGAAAACCAATACAGTTTTGCTCAAGCCTATTTTAAGTAAAGATCCGTCAGTTAGACAAATGGTCCTTATGTAGTGACTCATGTTTTGGAATGGCAACCGATTTGTGTAATTGGAATAATTAGAAATCTTTTCAGTGGCCTTCAAACATTTGAATAACTTTTCCTAACTTTGATCAAATACAGTATTTTTTCACAGCACAAGGCCATAAATATTGAGGATGATCTGTATTGCATGTTAACATATTTCAGTATTAAGTAACAATCAAAATCGCGCCAAAAGATGTGCTTGACTCTGGGAGCCATAGTTTGGTAAGAGCGTGTACCACAAATAAGGGGCCATCCACAAAGTACGCCACGTCTCGAGGGGGAGGGATTAGGCTCCTGGTTGAAAAAGAGCTGTGAAATAGCAGCGCTTTGGTCTACGTGGATCGACTGTTGGGGGAAAAGGTGCAACGTTAAACTCTGAAAATGTATGAATACACTTGAACTTGCCTGTGGGGAGCTTTGCCCCACAGTACTAGCTGCTGTCAAAACCATTCTACTAGTTCGCCAATACCGACAACAGCCAGCACTGGGGATGCGCTTGGTGTAATGTTGTTTCGATTGCGGAGAAGGCTCCAGGCGAGAATACGGTTCTGGTTTGATGGTGACCTGTAATTTTGACAAGGCAGTATCTGAGTACAGATGAATAGATCAAGTACTGACCTGTGGGACGCCAGTGCCCCACAGTGCCAGCCGTTGAATAAACTATTGGTGTATTGGTGTCGTTGTCCTGTCGTTGCTGCTCATACTTCTGGCCATGGAGGATAATATGTCGCACGTCGGCGATGGTTCCACAGCACTCGCAAGTTGGCCGAGGGTCCTTCTTCAGTAGGAATGTATGGGTCAGTCTCGTGTGACCTATTCTTAGTCGGGTCAGCGCACGCTTGTCCGCTGGACTGCTCTGATCCGTCCAACTGAGCGTATCGTTCTTGATCTCTCTCAGTTTCTCGTTTCGAGAATCGTGCCACTGGCGGTTCCACAGCCATCGTATTGCCTGTTTCATCGCTCTCAAAGCGTCTTCGCCCGGAATGGGCATATCAATTGTAGGCTGTCTCCTAGCCTCGTTTGCTAATGCCGACGTGTCCCGGGATCCAGCAAAATCGGATGAGTTTATTGTGCTCCAAGTTTTCGATTTCCTGTATCCACTGGTGTTTTGATGTCCCGGACTCTAATGCCAACAGGAAACTAGCCGAATCCGTAAGAATTATCATCTCATCACTGGTATTCGGGGTCAAAACTGCTCTCTTTGATGCATACGCCTCAGCAGAGAAGACACTGCACGCTTGCGGAAGACTGAACGATCCTGCTAGGCCGGTCCTGTGAAACGCGGCTTCTACCGCATAGACAGATTTTGAGCCATCGGTGTAGATCACCGTTGAACTATGGAATCTTGTCGAGAGCAATTTGTGGATGACTGGTATAGCTCTATTTGGTGGGGCGCCGCACATAGGAGTACGCAGTGTAAAAGCGTGGCCAAAACAATGTCAATCATTTGTTCTTCTGTAAATGCATGCAATATAAACAGCAAAGTGTATTTTTTTGTTTTTATGCTATTTGCATTCATAACAGTGAAGTATGGCCACTGGCGGCGTCAGTTATTGTTATTTGATAGTGCACCACTTGGTGCAAGAACGCTGTCTTTGAGAACTACAGCGTGCTTGCGACGAGTGGTGCCCACCTCTGGATCCGTCATTGAGTATGATCTTTCTTACGTTATTCTTCATTCTTTGATTATTATTACTTACTAAATTTTGGTCCTCACTCTTGTTTGCAAGTGAAACATAATTTATGTGAGCATTGTCGCTCAAAACCAAGATTATTTATTCTTTTGACTAGCTTTTTTTAGCAAACTTCACTTTGTTGAAAAACAAATAAGTCACGATTGCGTGAGGATGCGGGAAATGTTTTATGTGGAGCTTATTGAGGAAACTCCAATCTTTCCAACGCACTAAGGAGTATTTCACCCCAAATCCTGGCCAAAAGTCAAAAACAATATTTTTAGATATCTCCATATTATTTTTCGTTTTTGTACTCTCAAATAGTAATACTAACTTGCCCTGGGATTTTCGGATCAATATTGATTACTTGTGAGCAATGCTGGCTGCCAAAACTTCACCATAATTTACATGCTAGTTTTATCGCAATTGTCCATGAAAAAATGTTCATGTTTTATCGTGTTTTTCTGGGTTTTTGATGATTTCCAAGATGAAAATCAAAATAGGTATCAATAATGAGGGTATGTAAAATCGTTTCCAAGCATGATTCGATCTGAAATTGTTTTTAGAAGATCCATAATGATGATATTAGTTGCTAGCTTTTTTTACCTTTTTTACAATAATATGCTTTACAAAATTTAACTTTTGATTAGGTTCCAATCCCGATCAAGCAACAAAATTGTCAGCGTTGAAAAGATTGAAGTTTCCTCAATAGGCTCCACGAAAAACATTTCACGCATCCTCACGCAATCGTGAGTTGTTTTTAATTGAATATAGTGAAGTTTTCTAAGAAAAGCTAGGCAAAAAAAATAAATATTTATGATTTTAAGCGGCAAAGCTCATAAAATGGTTCGCTTTCGCTAATTTCAGAAGAGCTGGACTTTGACGAAAAGCATACGAATTTTTCGGATGTAAAAGGCTGTTAAGAAATAAAGCGATTGAAGTGCAACGAATTTATCTGATCTGCTCCATTGATTGTAATATCAATACATTATCCAGGGACTTTAACATTATCCGATGACAAATTGATATAGTTGAAGTGAACAAACAAAGCACATTTTCAGCAATCTTAGTAAGTAATAATTAAAGAATGAAAATTAACATAAAAACCATACTGATTGATAGAGTCAGAGGAGGACACCACTCGTCGCAAGCACGCTGTAGTTCCCAAAGGCAGCGTTCTTACGCCAAGTGGTGCTCTACCTAATAATAACAACTGACGCCGCCGGTGGTCATACTTCACTACTAGTGTAATACAAAGAGCACAAAAACAATAAAATACGCTTTACTGTTAGTTGAATGAATTTACAGCCCACAAAATGATTGGCATAGTTTTGGCCACGCTTTTATACTGCGTACTCCTATGTGCAACGCTGACAATTATGTTGCTTGGAATGGTTTGGAACCTAATCAAAAGTTTTATTTTGTAAACCATATTATTGTAAAAAAGGTAGAAAAAAGCTAGCAAATAATATCATGATCATGGATCACCTGAAAACGGTTTCAGATCGAATCATGCTTGAAAACGTTTTACATATCCACATCATTGATACCTATATTGATTTTCATCTTCAAAAACACTAAAAACCAAGAAAAACACCAAAAAACGTGAACATTTTTTCATGCACAATTGCGATTAAATTAGCATTGAAATTGTGGTAAACTTTTGACAGTCAGCATTGCTTACAAGCAAACAATCTTGTTTCAAAAATCCCTTGGCAAATTAGTATTACTATTTGAGAGTTCAAAAACGAAAAGTAATATGGAATGGGCTTGGTGGTCATATGGCTACCGCTTCTGCTTCATACGCAGAAGGTCGTGGGTTCAATCCCAGGCCCGTTCCATTCCTCCTACTTTGTATCTTTTCATATATTTCTCATATTCCAGCAATCAAACTAGAAATGGGCTTTCATACCGTTTCCATCTTCTATCCCTATACCTACAACTTGATTAGTTCTAGCACGTTACTGTTAGAATTCGAAATGAGCGAAAAAGTTTGTTTCGGCATCCAATTAGAATACAACCCTTTTCATAACTATCACATTGGCAACCCGTTAACCAAGACGAACCTCTGCCATAAAACCTTAACCCCCAAGATTCCAATAAAATTCCGCAGGAACTCGTGGCGAGTGCAGAGGTGTTCTCGGCTTGCAGTGGGCGAGTGACTGCATCATCAATTCCTTCCCATCCCCGATGATCGTGAGGACGTGGCCAGCGCCGTTATCGACTATCCAAAATACTAGAGCTCTCGGACTGTGCACATTGAGGTTGGAGAGCAAATCCCATGCTTCCATCCATTGGTTCCTTGTGCAATTGCGATTGTTCTGGTCGATCACGGAGTAGCAACTACGAAATGCACGGTCATCATGCTCATGCTCATGCTCATGCTCTTTAGCCAGGATTTGAGCTGAAATACTCCTCAGTGCGCCGGCTCGAACGCAGTTCTTTACATCCCACACTATTGATGGTCTTCGTGCGTGCCAGACACGATCGCTCTGCCTTGCAAGCTGTTCGACAGCGGGGAGTGTTGTACCCGTAATTTCGTAAAGACGATCTTATGCCCGACGGATCAACGGAAGGGTGCTGTTGTTGGGACTTTTAGTCATAATTCGAATGGCCGTCCGCGCTACCGACTGTGTAGCAAGTAATCCAAACGGAAGAGTGCCAGCTTCGGCCATGATGGAATCAATCGGGCATGTCACAAATGCTCCGGAAGCATAGCTCACCATTTTGTTGTACGCTGGGGCGAGGGTCTGCAGGGTCTCCGGTCCTCCTCGGCTCACTAGTCCAACTCCATACATTAACTTCGCAGTTAGTAGCACCGAACCCACCTGCAGTAGGGTCGCTCGGTTACCACGTGGAAGTTTCGCTCCAATCATCTGGAGGATTCGCAGTCATGAGTCGCACGATTTTTTCACCGCTTTACAGTGCGGTTTAAACGTGAGCGTTCGGCCCAGAGTGACCCAGGACTAACAGATTGGTTTTCGGAAGAGGGGTTTGTTCGATGATGATCTCTTTCGCCGTCTCTCGGCGCGCGTTGGGGCTGAAGTAAAACGTCTGCGATTTGGTCGCAGATATAGAGTATCCCACGCTCTTCGCCCACTTGTTCACAGCTTTAACGGCGGTTTGAAATCTGCGGTGTAAACCTTCCTCTTTTGCTCTACGCACCACAAGCAGGATGTCATCAGCGTACAAAAGGATTTCAACTCCAGCGGGTAGCACGCGGAAGATTGGCTGCATCGCGATGAGAAATAGCGTCACGGACAGGACGGAACCCTTAGGTACTCCGTTCTACAAGAGGTACTCTGGACATATATGTCCTTCTATGGATACCTGGAAGGTGCGTTCTGAGAGGAAACTCTGTAGTAAATTCAGCATCCGACTACGTATTCACCAAGACTTTAGAGTTCGCAAGATGCCGTGTCGCCAGGTGGTATCGTATGCCTTCGATAAATCCAGGGATGCTATCAGACAGTGCTCGCCGGTAGTAGGCAACGATCTTTCAAGCTCGGCAAAGTACGTATCGGTACCATGTCCACTGGATTCGAATTCGGTAATCAGTCGCCGATGATTAATCCGCTCGAGAAGCTTCGCCATGCAGCTGGTGAGCGAGATTGGCCGGGAGGCATTCGGTCCGGAATCGCGGCAGTTAGGTTTCGGGATAGGAATGACGACGGCATTCCGCTAGTTGGCGGGAAACGCACCACTGCGCCAGATATCGTGTAACACCTCGAAAAGTGTCGATTTTACGGATAGCGGAAGACGTTGCAGCACAGGGTACCCGATCGAGTCTGGACCTGTTGAGGCACTTCGCCCTTTGTCGAGGGCCCAGATAAGTTCGCTCAGGGTAATATCGATGTTGTATACATCCCCTGCTAAGACGCGAGGCTACAAAGCAAGACCATGCTGAGGGTGGCTGGGTTCGATTCTCGACGCCGGTCTAGACATTTTTCGGTTTGGAAATTGTCTCGACTACCCTGGGCATAAAAGTATCATCGTGTTAGCCTCATGATATACGAATGCAAAAATGGTAACCTGGCTTAGAAACCTCGCAGTTAATAACTGTGGAAGTGCTTAATGAACACTAAGCTGCGATGTGGCTCTGTCCCAGTGTGGGGATGTAATGCCAAGAAGAAGAAGAAGAAGAAGAAGATACATTATTATTGTGATACGAAAAATCTATGGGCCGTCGTTCAGCTGCCGCTTTCGCTATCTGGAACGATGGAGGGTAGCTGGAAGTTGCCGATCTCTTGCAATACACTTTCGCCAGTTCTTCTGCCACTTCTTTGGGATCATCCGTGAATCCGTCCACTCGCTTGAGGACTACCGGGCGCTGTTGCCGATTACCACGCAGAGTATTCACTGTTATTCCATGCGATGTTGGGGAGTAGAACTATCGAAGACCTTGATTAGGGTTTGTCTTCGGTAGCTCCGATTCCTCGCTGGAGAGAATTTGCTCCCGTCACTTTTTTCGGATGTTGAATGTTTTTTTTGGTTTTTGTAATACAAATGATTGAAAAAAGAATTAATAAAAGTGAAGTACGCGTTAGTGGATCAAGTGTTTTTTTTGGCATTAGGAAAGCCGCTCGTTAGGAGGGTCGCTGAGTCTGGTTGTTTGGGGTAGCGGCAGTTTTTGATTATGACATACTGGCCAATCCAAATGTCATGTCCTACAATTCGTATTTTTTATATAATACGCAACTATACATTACGTACAACTGATACATACAACTGATAGTTTACTCATGTAGGGTAACCACAGCTTATATCGGCACCATGAACATTAAATTTCCATAACTACACAAAATAAGTTTTGTTAATTTCATTATAAAAGGTTCATTTATTCTAGAATTTCCGGAACGACCTCTGTATGTGCAGCTACGTGCATTGTAGTTACAGTTTTATGTTGGTCCTAACGTAGGAACTTTTCCCGTAACACGGTAGATCACTTTGACGTAGTGTGTTGCGGTGTAAGATCTACCAAACAGAGCCCTAGCTTAATCCATTTTTCTAGCTAGGGCAATAAGTTGTGGTAATTAAGGATTCATCGTATTTAGTCCCCGCTACCAACAGCAGTCTCAGAAATAAAACATAATTAATGTTACCTTGCAGACAGTTGAAAGACTCGAATTCCTCTTGTTTGAGGCTAGACTGTATGCAGCGGAAACAACTTTTCAAGCAATTAGTTAAAAAACCTCGGTACCCGGTCCTAGGCTGAACTGACTGCTGGAAAAATCGAGTTAGGGGTTTAAATACGTACTAACTCTTCATGAACTGGTGAAAATGGTAGTGAGAGGAACACACGGAAGTTCTTATTACTGAACAAATTCTCTTGCTTGAAATGGTCTTGTAGACAGAGCTAAATCCCGGGTTTTCATTGTTTACTGGTGATATTCTAGAAGCAAGACAAGGATGTGGCTAGGGCTCCGATGCATGGCCAAAAACAGTATCACTGTTCTGTTTTCTCAGGAAAGGATTGATTTCCTATTGATAAGGGGCTCGCCTTCAATGGGATTGCTCTCTGTGAAGGGTCTAAATAGCGGGACCTTGTCATGGTGCTCTTGAGGAAACAAAACAACAACTGTACCGATACTGCATTGCTTATCAATAGTAATGAAGTAATTCGACATGCACTTTAACACTAAGGATACGGGTAACGCTACAATAGATCTAATAACAGGTCGCAGTGGCACACCCGAACAGGAAAAAACCCAAATTAATCCACCTAGCGTTGGTGGTGCCTTTCTCGCATTTAGTTAAGACACCAACCTTATATGGGGTTTATATGGTCCGATGTACCATTTTCTTCATAACTTTTAAACGCAATGACCCATCGTTATATAATTCAATAGTGTTCAACAAGGCCGAATGAAACCTGTTGTGAGAAAATCGTTTAAGGATTACTATACGAAAAGTTGTCTAATATTTTTTATAGCTTTTGTGCACACACATACACACATACATACAAACGGACAGACAGACATGTGCTCAGCTCGTCGAGCTGAGTCGATTGGTATATAATACTATGGGTCTTAAAGGCTTCTATAAAAAGTACAACTTAGTTGTACGAGAAAGGCAAAACGTAGGAACTTTCGGATGATACAACACTTCACTACTTGATGGTTGAAAACGAACTCTCTTTATTGACTTGAAATTATTCTTAGGAAACTTACAAATAGATATTACATGCTTGGATAGGTTTGGATGGGTGGAGCCTGGACATTAGAGTGGGGCGTCATGGTCATTTTTTCAAATCAATGGTTTTTCGAAGCCATTCTGGGTCCTGAACAACTGTGCAGAATTTGGGACCGATTGGTTGCTTCCTCGCTTTCCGCATCGCGTTTGAAGTTTGTATGGAAATTAGTATGGGAGAACGTATATTTTTGCATTTCTACTACTAGAGGTTTCAGTTCATCGTAAACCAAGTGGCTCATTGCGTTAAAGTATAACCCAAAGGATGCCGAAAAACTTTGCTGAAGAAGGCACGTTGCTGGAACGTCCACGAAAAAAGTTATAACGCTTCGAAGATTGAGTGTTCAAACCATATGCAAAAAATCGTTTATTCTGCCAGCACTGCCGAACTACGTAGACCAATAACTTACTTGAGTGTTATTTCAAAATAATTAATCTTATAGGGCTTTATAGCTAATGGGAGCTATCCGGATTTATTTCACAAAGAAAAAAATCCGACAAGAAGGAAGATGGGTTTTGCCATTCGATAACCATAGGTTGTCCGGTAGTGCTGGCAGAAACATTGATTTCTTGCACATGGTTTGAATTTTCAATTTTCGAAACGTAATAACATTTTTTGTAGACCTTCCAGCTACGTACCTTCTTCGGCAAAGTTTTTCGGCATCTTCCAGACTATATGCTAACATTTTGAGTCACGTAATTGATGATAAATTGAAGCCGCTAAGAGCAAAAATGTAAAAAAGTACGTTTTCCCATACTAATCTCCATGTAAATTTAAAACGCGATGCGGCATGCGAGGTTGCAACCAATCGAGCCCATATTTTGCACAGTTGATTGGGGTCCCAAAACGATTCAGAAAAACCTTGATCTCACTTGATCGGACGAATTTTGCGTTTTTCCATACAACTGCGCCCCACTCTACTGGACATGCATTTCCTATATGAAAAAGACTATCACATAGAGAAATGAGTAAGGGTCACATGCTTAAGGACATAGTTGGAAGAGTACCACGATGGCAGTCAAGATGGCACCGGGCCTCCCACGGGTCAACCCCTTACTTCCCGCACCCCTCTCCCACCAGCATTCGAATGCTTCGAACAGCATCGAACAAAAGTTTAATATTCAAATTACTAACCTGTTCACAGCATATTTATTCACTTCCCGTGATAAGGAACATGTTTATCCAAAGAGTCCTATGTATTTCGGCTCGAATAATATAAAAAATTAGCAGTTTCGTGCCAATTTATTACCCGTTCGCGATTTGGTGGGTTTATCACTGCACTTCGCTTCTTCTCAAAGGGCACTGAAAATATCAAGCTTTCACTCACTTCTCCGCACATGAATACACCGAAATGTTGATAGAATGCAAATTAAACATCAATTTTCGAAATCAATCACTTGTTTAAACCGAAAACTTAATATAAACTGCTATTTTTGCCCGAAAAAAACGATTAAAAACTGATCGTGGAGCGAATGTAAACAACGGCTCCGGCAGCAGCAAACTAGTAAACAGGGTAGTTCAAAAAATAAATTTCCTCCACCACGCTCAGTCGATTATGATTTATAATTTGGGTGTTATCCGATGGTTTGGGCTGGTTTGATTATAGGCTTACCGTGTACAGGTCGTTTCAGGTTTGTATGACAGTTGATATGGCGAGGTTGAATTTTATATTATTTTGATTGTGGCACTCCGTCATTGGGCGATGGCGAGGGGGAGACCATATGACTGGATGAAATATTCAAGAGCTTCAACTCCATAAACAATCCATATAGAATGGTCGTTCCAATAGTTGGGAGTCGATTTTAAGCGAGGTTGCGAATCTTTAGCATGACCATTTGGCTTCCCAGAAGGCATCAGTGAAACGTGCAATTCAACAAAATACCCAGAATTTGTCTGTAATATCTATCGCACCAGGGGCAGATACTTCTAGTCTAGTCTAGTCTACACAATCGCGCAGGGGGCAAATGCTTCATACAAAAAGTGTGACGTGGGGGTGAGTGGGGTATAAAATGCTATTTTTGCGTTACGTAATCAATGGATCTTTCCTGCGGTGCGGTTTTCGTTTAGTGAAGTCTCAGGAATGTTGCTTTCAGCTATGTGGGTTCTCTTTTCGCCAGCGTTTGGAGGGGAGGCACTGTAGCCAGTGTAAAAAAAGGTTTAGTTTCCCATACTAGTTTTCATACAAACTTGAACCGGCTTGCGCTCAACCAGTTTTTGTTCAAATCGGTTTTTGGAGGACACTCGGAGCATGGGACGGAATCGAGTGAGCGTGGTGGTGCTGGGTCGTTTTTTGAACCACCCTACTAATATTTTTTGTTTTTTATAAATACGATACCAATACTACTACAGTATATGACAGTTTTTATTGTACCAATACTTTCAAAGCTTTGTTTTGGTACTCAACCCACCTTCACCTTAAGGCAACGCCATCAAAAGTAACGAACGATAATTATATACACTCAAAATAATTTTCACTTAGAATCTACTTGAAAACATATGCAGATATTTTCCATGTAGTTTCGGTTGTAAAAGTTAAATTATTCATTAGTGATGGCACTCATTATTCTTAATTCACTAGAAAATTAAATAAAATTTAAGTGAATTTTCGTTTGGCCATGTACTTAAATTTGAAGTGAAACTTCGATAATTTTGTTTCTAGTTTCCCTGTAGATGGTATCCCGTCCACTAGAAGCGGACGAAGGCAAAAAAGGAGTATAAAGTTAATTCACACCCAAACCGAATTCTTTGCAAGTCGTTCTCATAATGCTTCTGCAAAATGTTTCATTAGCGATTGTTAATAAACATACTTTTCGCTCTGAGAACCCCACTCATATATTTTTCATCCATTCATTTTGAGTAGAATTCACTAGAAGAGTATATAAATATTATTTTCTATGTTTTCTAATGAATTCCACTACATTTCTTATTAAGATGTACTTATGATTTGAGTAAGTTTTATTTGATTCCAGTAAAGCCGATGGAAGTTTCGAATTTTAAAGTCTACATGACTTTTTATAGTGGAATTAAAGTGACAATTATTTTGAGTGTACATACATAGGCTATGTGCTACCCGCATGGAAAGGAATCTAGAAGAGAACAGAAGTCTACCTTATTAAGACGCAAACCGTCTTAGTCAAGATTCATTTTTATCTTTTGCCCGTATAAAGATGCCTTCGGCTAAGTAAAATTGTGTGTGTATCTACCGGTGCGCCATCGAAGCGGTTCAAAACCTGTCGAATTGTCACGCGCCATCTTTTCTACACATTTTTCACGCACGGACATACATAGCTTCGAAAGTTTTTTATAACATTCGGGAGTTTTCCGATTTGTTCATTGTAATTTCCCGTTATTTATCGTAAATTCCGCTGGTGATTAATTTAGTGGTCATTCTGTTTACCTCGGACACAGCCTACGGGAGGAAAAAATGATGATGATTTCACGGCGGCGGAATTGAAAAGAAAAAAGGCAGAAAAAAAAGAAAGTGGAAATGTGGCCGATTGTGTTATGTTCCGATTGCTGACGGTTTAAGCGGATTGCGGAAAGCAACGGAAAACATCTTTGGAATGCCTGTTTGTGTTTTCCCGTCGAAAAAAAACGAAATCCCCTGAAAATTCCATTGAGAATCCTTCGGGTTTCCATTCGAAATCCGCAAGATTTCATTTGGAATACTTTTAAAATTCCATCAAATTCCAATTCCTGTAATCCGAAAGAAATGCCGTAAAGTTTGCGAGTGTAATGTCGAAATTACATTTGATTATGCCCAATTCACGCCAGCACCCCGCCTTTCGTAACCAATTTAAAGGCGTTCTAATTTTCGAATATAATATAATGTTTGTATAATTATGTGAAACATATGCTAATAAAATATTTAAAATGGTTCCATGATTTTCACTGTAAACAAACCGAAACATAATAAAGATCAAAAAGAAGAAGAATCTAGGTACCCATATCTCCATCATATCTAGCAAAAATCTAGCAGAACTGTGGTACTCATGTCTAGGAGATATCTCGGCGCCATCTAAGAGAACCGATATGTCAAATCCCTTTCGGTTCAAACCGGTTACTCGTCTAAAATTTGAGGTAGAAACGGTTGTTGCATTTGAGGCGGATTTGAGGTCTGACAGGTTCTAGACATCGAAGAAAAATATCTAGGAGACTCGTTTTTTTGTCTCAGAGATATCACGGGAGACATCTAGAAGATCTTTCCGAGCGGGTATGCGTACAAAGCTAGTAACCTTTTCCTTGTTGCTTTACCATACACAGCGGTGTTGAATATCATGTCGCAAATGTTGTTAAACATCAAGGGTTTGGAGAATTGTTTGCAATCTGATCTAGAACACAGAACGATAAACAGATCGTTCTGTTTGGATGACTTTCAGTAAAAACATAAGTTTGAATGTTTGAGATACATTTGGAAACAATAATTGTCATTTCATTGTGACATCGAATGAATTTATTGGGTACAAGACCTTACAGGAAACGTTGGTCAGGTTTTCTTTGAAATAATGTTAACCTTACGAAAAACGTCGGTCATTGAAAATATGTTCTGGAATGAACGATCTTGCATGTTTGAAATAAGCTAATTTATGAGATGTAATCTAAGTACAGTACAGTTTGTATGGATGTGCCGGAGCCTATAGGCCTGTTGGCAATATCTGTCGCTAAAAACAAAAGTTCAAACAAACAAAATCGGTCGCTCTTTTCATATATTGTCAATATTTTGATTTCCTTTTTGACCCTTCCTTCGGAAGTGTCTATAATTTCACTTTGTATGCGTTACGCAGGTGTGTTACGTATTGATCTATCAAGAAATCTCGCGAATTATTAAATAAAATGTATGGTATTTTATACAAATGCACTTTGACATTGAAAATATAATTATAACAAACGATATGACATGGAATTATGCCTATTTTTCTGATTTGTTTCAAAGAAACAAATGATTTTAATTTAAGAACATATAGAAGCATGTACAAGAAAATCTTCTCAGAAAAGCAAAAAACGTAAAAATTTGAATGGATTTCAAAAATTTCTTCAGTGGATGCTAGATAGCAAATGTGAGCATGTTTTGAGATACTAATAGATCACGTGTATGCATGTATGTGTGCGTATGTGTGCAAATTCCGAAATTTACTACCTTAAAAATCTCGCTCATTTTTAAGGTATTGAACAAGTTTAGTTTTACCAAATTAGGCATCCATAAGGCGAAATATATGTTATTAATGAACGCTATTGAGTTTCGCTCAGATCAATGACTGATTTAGTTAGTTCTGGATTAATTAATATCGAGGTCTCTGGAAATTACGAGTACAATATATGCAACCAGCGTTACCATGTCACAATAGTTATTCAATCCGACGAGCGCCTTATAGATAGGCAGCATGAAGTACAGTACGTTATCATTCGTTGAGTTGTCACTCAACCCATGACATCCGCCTTTGGGCAGGCAATTATTTTGTCACTTTCACGGTAAATCACCGTGGGAAGCAGAGTAGTTTTATCTCGGTTTAAATACTGGAGTCTGGAAAAAAATTCCTTATAACTAAGGAAGGGTCAAAATCTCACTGTAGGTGGATTAATCTGGGTTTTTCATGTATGTTCTATATATTTAACAAATTTTGTTTTCTGGTTTTCTATCAACAAAGAGGAATATTTCGTAATTTAGAAATACAAGCTTGGTGTATTTTTATATATTTATGTTCTTCTTTTCAATGGCTGTAGATATAGAACACATGTTTCATAAATTCAACACGATTCATATATGTCAAATATATTATATACGGAATAATACATAATAAAACACGTACAAATTCAATCTGGATTTCTAGAGAGTATGAATTAAAAAAAAACTTTTTCATTAAGACTTCCCAAGCAACCAGAAGTTCAGATTGTACTTAAATATGTTCCTAGTGAGTTCCAAGCACCTTAACAGAACTTAACAGAATTAAAGCACCGAAGCCTCTCCGAAGCCTCTCCATGGGAAATAAGACGCTTTGTTTGTTAAAGTCAAGCTTCATCTTTTTTACGGCTTTCCACAACATCTGTAAACTTTCTATATTCGTATAATATACATTGCATATTTTTTTAAGTAACTAGAGTAAAACTAAAAGGATTGTCTGGTTTCAAGCATTTGTCTCTTTTTCGTATTTAAAAAAAAATCTTTGAATGGTTCGTTATTGTAACTGACGACTTAAGTTAGCATTAAAATCCTGATCAAAATAATACAAAGCATTGTTTTTTTTTATCTTTTTGATGTTGCATGGGTCGCATCACTTACCAAGGTGAATCCTGATCTGTGCAACTACTTATCCCATCCAACTAGCATAAATCCCTCCTGTGACAACTGTGGAGATGCAGAGGTGATCTGGGTCTCTAGTAACAACAGATGTCACACCAACTATTCCTTCCCATCCCAGATGACCGTAAGGACTTGGCCAGCGCTGTTATCGATCCATTAATTACTGAACTCTCGACCTGTGTACATTGAGGTTGGAGAGCTAATCCCAAGCCCCAACTATTGGTTCCCTGTGCAATTTCGATTGTTCTGATCAATCACGGAGTAGCAACTACGAATTGTGCGGTCATCAAGCTCAAGCTCAAGCTCAAGGTAGCTCCGATTCATCGCTGGAGAAGTCCATTGCCGTGAAGTCGTGGGTGACGTTTTTTTTTGGCGGCGGGCTTCCAAAGTAACATATTTAGTTTTATAACACTCTTGTAGACCATAAATTACATTTTAAGAGTGTTTTAAAACCAGCATAAAACCAAAATGCTACCAGGGGGGTCTGGTGATGTTGCCGGATTTTGAGTAATGTATTTCGAAGCTCTTCCACGCTTTGTCTCCTGAATGGCTGGGGAGCTATTCCTGGATCGATTGATGGGACCTGTCGTTGTGTAGGTTGGTCGTTGTTTATGGCTATAGTGCGGTTTTTTTTGGTCAAGTTAAGCACGAGACACTGAAGATGGCCTTACTGTTGAGGTCGAAATACGTATCTGTCAAAGTTACAATAAAGTAGTGGAGTTAAATGGAATAGTACAAACTCGTCTTATGTCAAGTGAATACATTCCACTCTGGGAGCTGCGGACTCGATCGAATCAAATTTTCAAGATATTTTGCTTGAAACTCACATTTTCTCACATTGAATTATCAATATGTTTATCTTTATAAAATTAATTACAAAGATTCCGTCAATTTACCGCATCGCATATATTAACGTGTCGAATGTCAAATTGAATACGTCGATATATTTAAAACGACGCCAGTAAAATGAAATTTGTTGAAAATGAGCTATATTTAGTATGAGTTGATTTCAAGTGTACTCTCTCGTCTACGCTCAATATGCACAAAACCTCTCTCGATGCGATGGATACTTTTTGACAGCTTACTTTGGAGATTCTTTGACATTCGTTTCGACTCTATCCGCAGCTTCCAGATTCCACTAAAAGCTTACATATTATTTTATTATTCTTCTTAGCGAGTACTTTCCATAAGTACCGTCAAATGGGGGGAAGATGATCATTGAGGCGAAGATGATCATATGATGTGTCAGTCAAAAGTGCCTATTTTTTATGAAACGGTAGTCAACAATATTGTCCGTTCAAGTAATATTAGCGCTAGGTAGAAAATCCGAGTTATTCGATTATAATCATGAAAAAGTATTTTGTGGAAGAAAGAGAGAGATAGTCATAAATGACGCTATTTTCGTTTTAAATATTGACTTCGTAGACTTCTTCACGTAGTATTCAACATTCTTACAAATAACCTAGTGTATTTTGACTACTAGGTCATAATGATTTTAGTAGAGCTGTCTTGATCAACTTCACCCCAAACCAGATTACTCAAAAAATGTGTGATAATTTAATTTATTTTAATAAATGCGAATGCGTTTCAGAAAACTTATGTTGTTGATTATTGCAACGTATAGCAGTACATGTTTTGAAAATGTTTGTATCGATTTAAAATGTAAACACACATTGTTATTACATGTTTTGTCTTAAAAATGATCATCTTCCCCCCAGATGACGGTACCTACCTATATTGCTTAGTTTCTGTATGAGCGCTACAGCCGCTAGCCCTGAGGAATATCGCTGGTTTCAAATCCAGCATAAGCTCTGTGTTCTTTCAAAAGCGGATGGCAGCTCTCATTTGGGACTGTTAAATTCCACTCAAACTACACAGGCTGCAATATGAGAAAAAGTAATATTTAGCATTGGATTCGCGCAAAATTTACCTTTTCGCCTTTACTTGTTCAAAACTAAAAAATATCAAATCAAATCAATCATATCAGTAGCTGACTAAGCCTTGCTTTGTTATTTTTACTCACCTTTTCCGCGGAAAGTACTCACCTGCTGCAGTGATTTAATGCAAATTCTATGTTTCCTCGAAATTCCCCCCATCTGCTCGAGCAGAAGCACCTAACGCACTCATTCGCAGACGGCATACCAGCAGCCAACCCTCGTTACAACGACAAGCTAGCGCAAATCTGGTAAAATATTGCAGCTGTAAAATTTATGTGACACCATCAACTGTTCCATAAAATTAAACGATTCGGCAGTGGCAGGAGAGTGCCGATCATCCGAGCCCGAGACGAAGGAAAGAATTTAAATTCAACCACTTGGCACAGACACTGGAAAATCTGCGACCATCATCACCGCGTGTAATCCGACACCTTATGTTGGCGATGGGTCTGATAAGGTGCTTACTCCCCTCGCCGGATCCAACAATTTGAGAATTTTCGATTTTCCCTCCCCCGGGTCGGCTTCCATTTCGTCTCGATGGGCAGGTTTTCCGGTTTCAGTTCTCGATGCAGTGATGAATCTGGGTTTGAGGTACCTAAATGGAACCTCCCACACGCTATTCCTTGAAATTTCTTCATTATCTTGTTCGCCGGTTCTCGGTTGCGGGTTAACGAGTGGAACGTTTGGTTCTGTGCGTGTTCAATAGATTGGAGCAATAGTCGGTGGAAAACTTTTACGCATCCGTTCGGAATACGGAACAATTGAATTACGAATCCTGACACGTTTCCGAAGTAGAAATAATAGGCTTTGTGAACATCGTGATCATTATTTGCTGTTTTGTGCTTCGTTTCTTAAATGAGGGTTATCTGAGTTTGTTTTGACCCAAGTTTTTCGTGGAGGTATTTACAGAGTTTCGCTCTATTTTCCAGGCATAATTCATTTCAACATCTTTATTCTTTACATTGACATTGCATCCGACACTGCATCAGTGTTCATAAAGGGGAGATCCATTAATTACGTAACGCAAAAATGGGGACTTTTCAACCACCCCTCCCCCCTATGTCACACTTTTTGTATGCAGCGTCTGAAATTTTTGAATGGGTTGTCACACTTCATTGGACCCCCCCCCCCCCCCCCAAGCGTGACGTAATTTGTGGACGTTCCCAAAGCACTTACACAGTTATTAACTGTGAAGTATCTGAGCCAAGCTGCCGTTCTTGTATTCGTATTTTTTTAGGCTTACATGATTATATGTATTGCCCAGAAAAGTATTTTTTTTTAAATCCCGACCGAGCCACATTTAACATGGTCTTATTTTGAAGCTGTGTATCTTTTCGCTATGCAAAAGACAATTCATTCAATCATGAATAATAAAAGTCCTAACGATATTATATTTAAAGGGGGAAAATATTATTTGTCATTTTTTTGCGAAATGTCACATTTTATAGATTCGACCCGTAATGCTGGGTAGACACCTTTACGTGGTGTGTTACGGGGTAAGATCTACCACGGTTACATTGCCAGCTACAGGCAAATCCTGACCCAACGATTACCTTCCTCATTATCCAACTCCGTGGTACTTATGAGGGTGTCGCTAAGTCGGTGGCCTCTCGTTAAGTAAGTACTACATCAACACTTCCTTCCTCTCCCTAGTTACGGTGAAGATGGGCGTGGCCAGGAGTAGTAATCCTCATGCTTTTGTTATTTTTGTTTAAGACTGGAATCAAGGACCACTCCCCTACTTGATTTCTGATAGCATTCTAGATAAGGATCTCAAAAGTAAAACATGAGTATCACTAGTGTCCAATCTACGAATTACACCGTAACAATGCTAATGCTAATGCTAATGCTAATGTCACATTTTATAGATTGATTTATGAAATATATTTCTATATATACTAAAATATAATAATGTTTTACTAAGCTTGAAACGAAATGCCATTTACAAAGAATACTAAACCTATAAAGCATCTGGATATAAAAAAGCCTTGGATAATATTCGCTTACTTATACATATCTGATATACAAAGTTTGTTCTCTCATGTAGTTTTGAATATTTCCCAAGCATGTTATTCACTACCATTGAAGAAATTCTGCATTGTTGGAAGGAACCAACCCATGCAAATTTGCCATGTTATTCCGCTCATAAAATGTCTAAGTTCACCAACCACGCGAGCTTTTTCCAGACAGCCACTACTGGAACGAACATCTGCTCTGTTCTCGGCTAGAATTTATGATTTTTCCAGCTGAAATATATGGATGTTCCCGCATCATCCATCGTCGTTCTTGACATCCAACTCTTCTCAAGTGTTGGTTTTGCATCTGCTGCTACAGTTGCCATGCCCCATCACCACTAATATTCCATCCACTATTGCATGACGGCTAAGGTCAAAAGTATTGTCAGCGCGTTTTCTCACGATGCTGTCCAATTGTGTTCAAAGCGGAAAGCTTCTTGAAGCGCACAGTAGCTCTTCACATGTCAGTGAAAACTGGCCGCAGACACATTCATGCGGCGAACAGTTTTCGGATTTGGATGCCACGAAGCTGGTTCCAGGTATAAAATCCCTTCGGAAAGGACATGTTGAAAATAACGAATAAAATGATAACGCTATTGCTTACTTGCCATAGTCACTATTGGGTATTTCCTTGCGAATAACTGTCAAAAATTTCATTTTTTTTAATTTCATTGTTTTGTAAGCTACATGCTACGCATCAAAGCTTGTGTACCATGAAAAGAATCAGATATTGCGGATCTTTTCAAAATTTTCCATTTTGCGGATTCCGTAAAGTTCTTCCGCAGCTGTCAAAGTTCTACCGCAAGCCTAAAAATCTTCAATACACTGAAATAAAAATCTGATATTTGGCGTTGTCATCGTAGAATGCCATGCCAAACAGCAGAGAAAAAGTATGAAGTGACAGCTGCGGTAGTTTAAAAATTGAACCGTAAAGAGGAAAGTTTTCTCTGGAACAGCAATATAAATATGAAAATTATTTGCTTAAAAATCTCCCTGCAAGCAATATAGCAAAGGTAAGGTATGATGTCGCTTATTCTCTGGAAGACTCCATGGGAATCTGGGAAAGAAAGAAGAAAGAAGAAGGAAAAAGGAAGAAAGAAGAAGTATGAAAAACGGAAGACTTTTAGTCTCTTTCGACGTTGTGTCCTTTTGAGGGGCAGCAGGGACTATGTCCAAGGGCTTGACGACCCCTCCCCATGGCCACTGCGAGTTAGGGGGCCTGCCTAGGATGTGGTGGGGTTTGACAGTGGGCTCTGTTAAACCTCTACAAAAAGCTGCATGTGTCTATAAGCAGGCCCTATCAAACCCAGTCAACACATGAACGTATATGGTGTCGTGTAGGATGCTGAAGTGCAGGCAATAGGAGTACTTCTCCACATTTATATATCGTCTCAATTTAGCATCCTGTATTGCACCATGTGCGATTTTATGTAGACTGGGAAGCGAACGTGTGCCACTCAAAGCGCACAAGCCCAACACGATTCCCAACCGGCACATCAGGATTAATACCAGTGAGATCCTGATTACGGTATACTGGGCACGGCAAACAACACACGCGCGCGAAAGTAATGCAAAATAAACGGCATGTAAAATGAACGTAAATTTACATTCTTATTTAACCTCAAATAGAGATACAATAAGGGTTGCTGAATGACATTTGCTTTCTGATTACTATCAATTCTTTTCAATCTTAATCCCGTTTCTTTTTTATTTTTCTTACGTTAAAAATGATGACGCGGGCGCCTAATCCGAAATTCAAATGAACAATCGCTCACTTTGAGCGATTGATTGTTTATTCTCGCGAAGAATGAACAATTGAACAAGTTAAGGAAATGCTAATACTGCTGTGTAGGTTGCATAGGTCACATAACTTTCCATGGTGAATCCCGATCTATGTTACTGATTACCCCAACCAACTTACATTACTTCCTTCCCGTGGTAATTGTGGAGATGCAGAGGTATTCTCGGTCTCTAGTAGCAACAAGCAATTAATTACACACTCATATTCCCTCCCTTTCCCAACTGACTGTAAGGACTTGGTCGGCGCCGTTATTGATCAACATTTTCGAGCTGCTGAAACGTGCACATCGAGAATAGTTGGTAAATCCCAACCACTATTGACTTGGATCGTAGTGCAATTTGCACCAGTTCTGATCAATCACGAAGTAGCAACCATTGATATGTACAGTCAGTCTAAGCTAAGCTAAGCTAAGCTAAGCTTTCGACGTTGTGTCCTTTTGTCCCTTTCGACCTTTTGTTTCTTTCGACGTTTTGTCCTTTCGATCGTTTATCCTTACGACCTTTTATCCCTTTCGACTTTTTGTCTTCCAACATTTTTCTTTCAGCCTTCTGTCCATTCACCCTTTTGTCTTTCAACTTCATTTTTTTCTAAAATATGACTGTATACGTCTTATATTAGTTTGTCGTAGTGATTATTTAACCTGATTATTTTTATCAACAAGATACTTCCCTAAACGAACCTTCTGTCTATCGTTCCCGGAAAATTGCCGCTACTAAAAGCAATCCCTGTCATTGTTTATTTTTCGCCCTTTGCAAAATCCAAAACAATGATTGCCAATGAAACAAGTCTCAAAATGATGTTTGAAAGAGTTCTTCCATTAAATTTTCACGGTAGGTAATCATTCAATGTTGTATAAGCATAATGATCATGAAAAATCGATGGAAGATCCGTTTTAATTTTTGTATATTATCGACGATAAACAACACACTGAAGATGTCCACAAGTGGTGGACGAAATACGTATCTGTGTTGACACCAAAAAACGAATTAGTGGAAGTAAAAGGAAGACAACAGATTTTTAAACCGTTAATTTGAATGAATAAAAAACAATAGCAGTTGATTTTTCAGCCATTTTGTTTTTAGTATTTATTGACTATCTTTTAATATCGTTAAATTGATCAATGAAATAACAGCAATGACAAAAAATAACTAGGAATGGATATTATATTGGATTATGTTTCTGGGACTGTAAATTTTTGACCTCAAGGAATCTTGAAGTGCCATCGGGTTTGTTTTTTTACTTCCCACCTCACAAGCTTCATTGTTGGATACAAAATTTGCTAGCTTGGTTGCGTAGAATGTTTTATAACCTCGCGTCTGTCTGGACGGGAACCCAATATGGCTCGTGAACTGGAGGAGCCTCAACTTCTGTACCCTGCCCAGTCCAACCGAGCAGAATGCTTCCGTTTGTCGGAGCGTGTTGCATTTAAAATATGCATACGATACGGTAAATAGAACGGGAATATTCTATTCCACGCGAGAAAGTATCTTGCACAATGCAGGATTTGGCTCCGCCGAGATAGTGCGCTCGTGAAGGAAGACGACGGTGCAGAAGCGGAAAAAGATTTAGTGTGACTCTCATAACCCTACTGAGAGGGGGAAGCGTTTCGAAAATGGAAAAATAATCCTCGACAATTGCGGCAAATTTTGCGATACTGTCCTCTGTGGAACGAACATATGGAGTGATAAGTAATCATCGCTTGGTTGGAATTACTTTTTAGTTTTATGAATGCAAGATATTAACTCCTTTATAGTGCCTTTTCAGTTTACTGTTTTATTACGCAAACATATATATGAGTGAATTGAGATGCAACTATATACAGGCATTTAACGTGCAGTTATGTACGAATTAACGGTACTGATGATTATTGATCTGCCACATGAGCGTGATGATGATATTAGCCCTTGATAACTTAGTAGGGCTAAGTAAACGTGTTCTATTTCGTTCTATATATACAACCTACTGACACATGACGCTGCTAATTCCCTAAATCTAAGATCAATCTGAAGAGGTTGATAGCAAGCAAAGCTAAGACACTAGCCGAACCTTTGAAGATCTTGAGGTAGGGGAAGGGGGGGCAATATGCCCTAGCTAAGCAAACACTGCTCTATTGTCTTATTTGTAACGCTATTCATGGGTATTTTTACATTATGCATCAGTTAAACAAGATAGCTAGTTGATGCCATTCAAAAATTGTCAAAAATCTCCATCATATTGATAATATTCACATTTCAAAAAAGTGGTGATATTCTGTTGTGTTTTGGGGCCTCTTCCCCTATAGCTACCTGTTTACTTGGCAGTCGTTGCTAAAACGACATACATAGCAATAGCAAGCTTTTAAGGAAAAAGCAAATGCAGGCTCTACAAAGATTTTTTTAGTTCACGCCTGGCTTGTTTCCTATGCTACAAATATTTGTTGCTGGTCAAACATTTAGGCTCACGCCATGATCTGAGTACACGATGAGGATGAGAGGAAAACTTGTCGACAAGCAGGACACCATAAATCATTTGATGGAGTTCCTGCAGCGAAGAATTCAAATTCTCAAAGCTTCACCGGCGAATGTGGTGTCGAAAGTCGTCATGCAATCGTCACAACGTAGAAGGAAGCAGTTTTTATCAAAGTTTAGCAACAACGCCGCTCCTCGAACGTACAAAGCAAAAGGCATCTCATGTGCGGTCAACCATGGACTTTACCCGTGTTTATGGTATCTAAGGATGTCGCTGTCCATTCGGGAGTCTTTCTTGCATGTGGCATTCTTCTGCCGCAGTTGCCTTAAGCCCGGTCATTTAGCTTGAGAATCCGTTGGGCAAGAATTTATCTGTGCACAGCGGTGAGTCAAGCGATCAGTTACCTACTCATGCAACATAACACGGTTTAAGTCCGTCGAAAAAAAGAAGCCTCCAACAATTATCCATGGGAAGAAAGTCACCCTGAAGAGCTGAACGGAAGCACAGTGAAGCGATAAACGGATACACAATGTTTCTCCCAAAGAAAACTGCAATGTTGGGCAGAATCGAAGGACATTGAACTAAGGAGGCTGCAATCAGTAGAGCGAAACAGGAATAAAAGTCGTGACAGAAGAGGGCCAAAATGTGGACGAGTGGAAGACGTCAAACCTTTGATCGAGTTGAGACTGAAATTCGTCGCAGTGATAAGCAGTGGTGGATTTTTATTGCGAAAGTAGCCTTTAACCTTCCGAAAGTTCTTAGAGGCCTTTCAAACAAAGACTTGGCGTTACAGAATAGTATTTGAATAACGAGAAAATTTTCAATGAAATGACCCGAGAAGCGAAATGGCGATTGAATGTTCTAAAAGCATTATTCCAGCGCTAAGTGAAGTATGTCATTGAATGGTCGTCTAGGCCAATTCCGTCCAGATTCCGTCCATGAGAGAGGTCGATCGAGCTACCATAATAACCACATTCCCAGTGTGAGGTACTCCATGCACAATATCAATGAAGTCGCGATTCTATTGGTATCGGATTTGGTATCGGACAATTTCGCACCCTTCGTTGTATCGGATCAGCTTCCGGCCATCAAAGAACGTCAGAACTTCTGCTATTTCCCCAATGCCGTACCTTAGAGAATATTCTGAGCAATCGTTGATAAACATTATCAAATTGATTCACCATTAGTTTGGCTTCCAATTGAGCTCTCGTTCAACTCAGTTTCTGAAAAGGTTAATTTGAGTCAAAATGATTAAATAAATGCTCTCTTGTGAGCATTGTGAAACACTGTATTTAATTAATTGATTAATCATGGAACACAAGAACGACAGCAAAAAGCGAAACCCGCGATCTGGCCTGGCTGTACACACAATGGAGGAAGGACACGTGTTCAATTTCGAAAAAAACACCGTACTGGAGAGAATCACAGACCAGGAGACCAGGATGATTGCGGAGGTATTCCACATTAAAAAACAAGGCGAAAAGCAATCGGTAAACCTGCAACGTGAATGTGGGAATATCAACAGCACGTACAATGTGCCATTGGCTAGGCTACGTGAAGGCGAACACAAACAAACAACAAAGGATACCAATAATGTGGAGAACAAAACAGGCGCACGTTGAGAAATCTGTGATAGAGTAAGGGTTGTGAGAAATTAAATTAGTTTTGTTTGACCGAGAAAAAGAAATGGTCGCATTAGCGAATTGTGAGTGTTCAATGGTGAATGTAAATTTTGTGTAAAATGTTTGTAGTTTTTTTTGTAATAAATTTTTATTTTTAGGCGTCTAATGATGGCTGAAGAATAGTAGGCCGAAACGCGTAACGTGAAAAATGCCTTTTTGATTTCATCGTCACCGAAAAAGCCAATCAATTTCAATTAATGAAATCCACGGTAATTAGCTCAAACAAGACCAAAACACTGTATTTGCCGTATAGAATCAGAAATCTCCGAAAACGAAGATGTAACAAAATCAAGAGAGAAAAAACACAAAACGGAGCCATTTTTTCGCTTTCGGTACAATGCTTGTCGGCCAACGACTATTCGGTATTTGAGGCTCTGTATTACCAAACGTTGAATATTCATGAATTTACAGATGTCTTTAAAAAATCAGCAATTCAGTGTAACTCCCAACTTTCGTGCTACAGCATTGGACATTTTAATTGTATAATTTACTTTTCAGTCCCTAGCAAAGCTGGATACATATAGATAATAGCTATCTATATATATGACTCAAAACTCAATGTTAGTATGTTTGTGCGTATAATCCAGCATGACTTCTGAACCCATTATTGTATTGTTTAGTTATCGATCAACTAAACCTTTCATAGAAATCATGGTTTGCCCAGTGAAAAGCAATGATTAATGTGTTTCCTTCTGGATGGTGAATGGGATCCTTTCTTAAAAAAGAGACGTTTGCCCGGAATAAGGCATCGGTGGATGTTTTTCCTTCTTTAAAACTAGACGTTTGCCCGGAATAAGGCGATTTTGGGTTGATCCCTTTTCAAAATCAGTCAATGTTTTCAAATGAAATCTGCCTTCTTTTAATCAAATGATGAAGTGTCGATAAGAAAAAACAATTATCCTGTTGACCAATTGGTTTATTCATTTTCCGATTGTGAAAAAAAAAACTATTCCAATAATGAACAAAATCAACGCTTCCTGTATTGAAAATTGGCGAATTTGAAGGGATTACGAAACAAAGGATCAAAATACGTAAAGTTATATTCCCCCGTTATTATTGACTGAACAATCAAATTGAAGCAGACCAAATAAATACACAGTCACTTTTAATATAAATTACTCCGTCTACTAGGTAGACGTGGTGGTTTGTTCTTGATTGATTTTGTTTTAATTGCAAAGCCTACTTTCCACATTCCAAAGAAATCATTTCACATCAATTCATCCACATATTTGCTGTAGGATAGATATCCTTAGTTACGGGGTAGTGGGAAATTCAATACGATTTTTATCAATTAAATCTGCTAAGCGAAAGCTTGGACAGAAAAATAAGTAATTTTTTGTTGGCGCTTGGTGCGATTTGGCAGAACCCCGGCCAGTTATTAATGTATCGTCATCAAGAACACTAGCGCCATATCCCTAGTAGCAAAATGCAGATCGATTTTGTTGCAGTAACTTCTGAAGTCAACTTGATTCTCAACTTTTACGTCTACGCGTTCAAGTAATGTTTTATGCTTGATCTTTTAGCGCTGCTATTGTTATTGTTGAAGTCCGTTTATTAAACGATTTCAATTTCAGTTTAAACCCATCTGACTTTGCTAATGTTTTCATTTCAGCTGCATTGTGGTATCGGGAAGGTGATTAAAGAATTCGAATTTCCCCCCTCATTCATGCTAAGTAAAACTATAGAAGTAATGCACTATATAATGCTTTATCGGATGAAATTATGTAGCTCGTCACATTTAGTATAGATGCATAGATGAAAATAATTGAATTACGCTAATTGACCATTCCGGGTCATAAAGAAAGTTGAATTGAGTTTGAAAAGGATCTCGATCCTAACCGATTTTTCTCAGTAGTTAGAGCTGCTAACACGGTGGATTTGTCCATTGGGAAGCGAGTAATTTGCTCTTTTCATGCAGTGTAAACCTAATCGACCGCTGCTCACTGAGAAAGTTTATAATACTGGTATTCAAAGTCTCAATACAAAGTGCAAAATGCTTCCAAAATATAACAAACTATTCGAGAAACTAATACAGAGAGATAGCAAATTGATCGGCAACCGGAAATTGAACTGCTACCGGCAATTGAACTGATGCCGGCTTAAAAAGTGAAGAAAACCCAACTAAGGGGTTTTCAGGGGTCATTTCGAGCTAAGAGCGGCCAGCGAATTCTCCGGACATAAACTCTATGAATTTTACTGTGAGTAGTATGTTGGAGGCCGCGGCTGCTCTAAAACATCATGTTTTTTTGTGCAAGTCCTGCAGCGACATCTAATGACCTCTGGTAAAATAGTACAAGAGCAGCCGGGGGACTCGTACGATGCGTTCCTCAATCGTCTGCGACGAGTGGTTCAGCTCAAGGACAAAAAAAATGAACTTTACCCATGAGCTTTCAAAGAGTGATATGCTTTCTTGTGAAATCGAATGAAATTCAAATGTAATATTTTTGTATTGATCAATTTATCTGTTTATTCGAATGAAGCACTTTAATAGCCAGACCCTGTACATATGGCTAACTAAATCACGTTGGAGTTGAATAGATTTTGAGGTGAATTTCGATTTTATTCGATCTAATATGTAGTAGCCTTTTTGCCTTTCTCATATACCAAAAGGCTATATGATCGCTACAAAAACAAACTTTTTATAGAAGACCCGGAGACCCATAGTGTTTTATACCAATCGACTCAGTTCTATTAATAGTCAGAGCTGCTCCAACGCAAAATTTTAGCTTTCCCATTGACGTTTGGCTGTTTATTGTTTGTTTCTCGCTGAGAGGCGCTTACTATGATGCAGAATAAAGCGTCGCCTCGATGATTGCAATCAGAAAAGAATAATGAAGGGTAAACAGCGCGTAAAACTTGAGATGCGGAAAATTACAATATTCTTCGTGGAAATGGATCTCTTCCTAACAAGTTTGCTTACAACTTGCAAGCAATATTGACGATTTACGTCAAATATTGTGAGCATGCATGAGCATGAGCATGATTGACCGCCCACGGTTGCTACTCCGTTATTGCCAGGTCAGCTGTAATTACACAGAGAACCAACAGATGAAGTTTGGGACTAACATCATCTTCAATGTGTAAGAACTGGTGACCCAAAAATAAGCAATACCAGCGCCGGCCGTGTCCGAATGCAGGTCAATTGAGGAATGGGTAGGATAATGTTGACATGATTCTCGCTTTGATAGAAGCCGACGAGTCATCTGCACTTCCACGAGAAATCACTGGGATGTTGGATATATGGGGTAGGAATTGTGGCAGGGTTCGTTTTGGTAAACGGTATGCCGTGTATGCGTGTAGTTTGATTGATTTTAATACATTCGAACGAACACTAATTATGTTAAATATCTACCGCACTAAGCAGAACCATTTTTTTTATGACCGGCCGATCGTTCTGCTTATTGAAGAAAACACGACCGGAATCGATACAAATCTATACTTCCTGATTAGGTTACACAAAGCAGAACAAAATTTCGATGACCGGCCGATCGTTCTGCGTACTGAAAAAACACGATCGCACTCGATACACATTTTTACTTTCTCGCATTCGTCAGCATATTTCTGAAATAGGAAATAGAAACACGACCGTACTCGAAACAAATTTTTAATTTCTGATTAATTTACTCACCCGCACAAAGCAAAACAAATTTTCGATGACCAGCCGATCGTTCTGCTTACTAAAAACAACACGACCGCACTCGATACAAACTTTTAATTTCTGATTAACTTGCTCACCCGCACAAAGCAGAACAAAATTTCGATGACCGGCTGATCGTTCTGCTTATTAAAGAAAACACGACCGGACACAATACAAATGTTTACCTTGTGATTAATTTACTCCCTCGCACAAAGTAGAACAAACCTTTGATGCCCAGCCGATCGTTCTGCTTACTGAAAAAACACGACCGCACTCGATACAAATTTTTACTTTCTCGCATTCGTCAGCATATTTCTGAAATAGGATTAATGATAATTGTTTTATTTCTAGACCAACATTCGAAAAGGGCGCAACAGCCAAAACTCCCTCCGATTCCTCGCATGAATATACAGCTATATATTATCAGTTCAGCAGAAAACCGAACTAGCCGCCAGCGAAGCCGGATTCCTCCCACAATCCACACGCCAAACCCAACTTCGGAAGTGGAGCGCTGTATAGCGCATCACCAAATGAAAACAGCGCACCACTTCCGAAGCCAGGTCCAGCGTACGGACTGTGAGAAAAACCCAACCCCGCCAATCGCCCACTTCGGCCCCCTACCGAACTGACAATACGTGTACGAAGAATCAGCAGGAACAAACCCCGGCTGCTACGCCCCCTCCAAATGTTAGTCTAGATTTACAGTTGACTTTGTTGTATAATATTGTGCCAGATCCAGCATATAATGTGTCTAAAAGATATTAATTAAGGGAATATTTTTCATTTCAATACCTGCATTTCCAAACTCTCTTATTAGGTATAAAGAATATAGAAAACTAAATAAAGACATAAAAATACAAAAAAATAATAAATATGTACGAAAATGTGGAGGTATGAAAAGACAGAATTACGAGAATATGAAAATACAAAAATAAGAAAATAATGAAATACCGTTTTGACTCAAATCCCGAACATGACTTACACTCCGAACACTGGCGTTTTAGCGCCCTAAAACTAAAACTTTTATTGGTTTACATTACAGATTACAAATGAACTAGACTTCCTGTGGAGAAAATTAAACGAATTAGGCCAAGATTTAGGCCAAAATAGCGATTTAAAAGCGAATTTTCGGAATATAAAATTTACATTTTCTTAATTTTGCACTCATCCTAAATGTTTAACGCATATTCATTATCACGTGATATTTCACGATCACGTTGCAAAGATTTTGGTGGCAAATCTAAGTCAAACGATTAAAAATACGAGCAAAAAAAATCGTGTAAAAACAGAATCCCGTGTACAACATTATACCACAAACAATCACACTATTGAAAACCGCTGGGGTTAGGAAATTGATCTGTTTCGCAGCCTTTTTTAATATTTAAACAACATCTTTTCAGCAAGTATCTGGATTCCATAATGTCCATAATTTTCGTTCTTTATTTGATGGTCTTTGCCTTCGTATTAAGAACGCAATAGGAAGAGACAAACCTTATTTTAGTTATCCTACCCTACCAAGCTAGAATTGAAAAAAATGGCAGTGCTTCCAATTTGGCTGCGGATGATCTTCACCTCCGTTGCCGATAGCGCTGGCCATTTCTCCAACTGACCAGAGAGTCAGCATTATGTACGGCTGCAGCAGCACTGTCAGCGGTTACAGCAAAGATCAATGTTAATATTATCGAAACCCTTCACACTGTATCATATACAAATTTGGAGGCTGTCATAATGAGGGGGATGAGCAATTCCTTTATAAGCAGTACATTTATCTAGGGCAGAGCTTCCCAAACCTTTGAGTATGCGACCCACCTAGCAAAATTCTATATGTCTCGCGACCCACCTATGAAAAAATGCATTTTACCAAGTAGTAATAAGCATTAATTGAATCAGAATGTCATCTGTTTCGGCTTCTTCCACATACAAAATATTCACGTTACCTTACATGTACAAATAGAGGTGTGCGCCGGTCCAATATTCATCGGCGGCGGCGTTTGTCAGAATTTTGGTCGGCGGCGGCGGCGTTTTCGGCGTCACGCCGATAGCCATTTTAGCCGGCGACGGCGGCGTGCATCGGCGTGGCGATTTTTTATCACGTCCCTTAATGTTTTTGCCTTTTTCCTAAATATTTATTTGGAAATTATTTAGGACAAATCAAGCATCCGAAAGATATTCAATTTGCAAAAAAAACTAACCGCGATGGAGGTTTGTACTCTGATGGCTTTTTCCGCAAATGTGACCTTTAAGTGGTCTTGTTGTGTAGGGGTTATCACGCCTATCTAGAGAGTAGGAGGTTGAGAATTTGAGTCCCTCCAAGACACGTGGATTTTTTTTTCGCAAATTTCATATATATTTCCCTATTTTGAAACATGTGCTGTGCATATGTACAGCCAAGATATTTAACAAAAAAATGGTTTCGTACGGTCGAGTTGCCGAATAATATGCAATTAATTGTAATTTTCCTCGGGAACTACTCTGAAGTTTAGACAAATCTATGGAATTACCAAGAGAAGCTTTCAGCAAAAATTCGTCATGAGAAACTCGTCAGAATTTTCACGAGAAATTGTTCTAAATTTCTACAGGAAAATCCTCGGAATATACACGGAAAGTTCTTGTCGAGTTTCTGTTGAGTATTCTTCGAAATTTACTTCATAATTGTAGGAAAGTACGACTGATAGAATGGGTGTTTTAACGTTGGCTTGCTCAGACTAAAATAATTAGTCTCCGGAATTTGACGGGAACTTTAATAGAATTTCCGCGAATGATTGTTCAAAATGTAGATTTCAATATAAAAAATGTTTGCATTTCAACGGCAAATTGTTCGGAATTTTTAAGGAATTTTAGGAAATTCTTTGTTCAATAAATGTTTGACAACTGAAACTTATTCAACTGCAATGCTTTCTAACTGCAATTTAATAGTTACATCAGTTTTGTAGTTATCGGACCGCTAAACTTCGAAACGATTTTAAATTCGATGATAGCTGCATTGCGCTGAACAATCAATTGTACTTATATTGCATCTGAAGTTGTCGGACGTGACAATAGTTGGACGTTTAGAACGTTTAGAACTGCATTCGCTAACTAAAACGAAAACATGTTGCAGTTATCGAATGACTAGTGTATTGTCCATAAGACATTCTTGGGAAATTCAGTTGGCCGAAAGCGTCAAGCGGCCGAACTGATAATTTGGCCGAAAAAATCGTTTACCCTAACAGGTCGTTTGGCCGAATAGGTCATCTAATCAAATCCCATTAAGCTGAACTTAACGTTTATCCGCAACTATTATCAGGTCGAAAATGGTTTGACAAAAAATGTAGTCCGGTCGAAAGCGACATACAGCCAAAAGGAACATTCGGCCGAACTGGTAATTAGGCCGAAAAAATCATTTAACCAAATAAATCATTAGACCGAAAATGCCGTGTGGTAGGAATGGTCATTTGACACGAAAATATCCTTTCTGCAAAATACCCTTCCGGCCAAAACGGCAATTTCTGTCAAATGACCTATTCGGCCGAACTTGGTTTTTTATTCAATTCCGTCAAACGACACTTTTTGAAGAAGGTTGTCTTGCAGACAGGACATTTTTGGGCCAAATGGCTCTTTTTCCCAAATGACAATCAACCGGCATTTTTGTAATAAACATTGTGAGCTGATAGAGCACTTATTCAACCAAAAATGGTCTTCTACAATAAAAAACTAGCTTATTCAGCCCTAATTGTTTGTTGGGTATTCAGTCAAACGACTTTTTCAGCCTGTTAGGACAAACTGTTACGGTCAAAATCCGGCCAAATGTTCCTGTACGTCGCTTACGACCCAACTACATTTTCTGTCAAACCTGTTTCGACCAGACAACAGCTACCGTTAAACGCTCAGTTCTGCTAATGGTACTCGGCTAGATTACTTTTGGCCTAAAAGCCAGTATCGACTTAAAAGTAGAGAGGCTACGAAATTTTGTTCAATGGTAAAATGACATTTTCGGCTGAATGGCCCATTCTGTCAAAAACCTTTTCGGCCAAACAGCATTTTCGGCCAACGATGCTTTCGGTCAGACGACCTGTTAGGACAAACGGCTTTCTGTGCCAAATTACCCGTCTGTCGCCTTCCGTCAATGGAACTTCCCAAGAATTTCTTATCGAAAATAGAAAGAATGTTTTGAAGTAATCCAAAAACATTTCTTGAAAATTCCGAGCAATTTTCCAAAGAATTTTTCGTTGAAATCTACATTTTGAACCATCTTCTGCAGAAACTTTGAAGAATTGGAAATGCCGGAGTTTTTCTCGTGAAAATTCTACAGTCTCATGCGGATATTGCAAAAAATCTGTTTTAAAGTTGGCTTTGCCAATCTAGCCGTCTAGTGATGAACTTCTCCCTGCAAAAAAAGCAATCTAATAAAGAATACCCAAAACTAACCATCTTAAATGATCTAGATTGAGGAAGTGTAAATTTCGAAAAATTCTCAACAGAACTTTCCGTGCATATTCTGAATATTTTCCTAAGGAAATTTTGAACAACTTCCCGTGAAAACTCTGAAAATAATTTCCAAATGAATATTCTTGAAAAACTTGAAGAATTTTCTGACGAAATTCAAAAGATTCTCCCGTTAATGTGTTGAAAATATCCAAAATGACCGATTCAGCCGAACTTTCGATCGAATGTTCATTTCGGTCAAATGGCCCTTTCGACCAAAAATGACTATTTCGGCCTATTAAGCTATTCATCTAACCATTTCTTTCAGCCAAAGAAACTATCCGACCAAATGACATTCTATGCTAGATACCCTAGCAAAGTCTGAAAATGTAATGAGTGCATATATAAAACATATTTTGATTTTGACTTAAAATTGATTCATAATTTGTTTTCAAATATGAATAATCATGATTGATTACATATTTTGATCTAATTTTGCTGTAGATTACTAAACTGCATGATATGACATCAAACTGTGTACTTGTTTTGTTATCGGAAACCAATATCAAAAATTAGTTTTCTATTTGCTCTCAATGACAGCAGGAATAGCTTTCGATTTGATGTCACAGTAAGACTTTTCTGCTATACGTTTTGTTACTCAACCGTTAAAACGACCAAAAAGATATCAAGTTAAGTAATAATAATCCATTATTTCACAACATTGAAACAAGTTATCGATTTGCTCTCAATCTTTGCTCGGATAGGCTTCTACCAAATAGTCTTTTCGGTTAAACGACATATTCGGCGAAACAACTTTCAGCCTTGTGATCTCCTTCCATATGGCTTTCTGCTGAACGCCTCTTTTTCCATTCAAAAATTAATTTCAATGGTAAATTCTTTGGATTTCAAAGAGAAATCCTTCGCAATTTACACACAAAGTTTTTCTTAGTTTTACGGAGTGATTTTCAAAATTCAAGTAGAAATTGTATGGGATTTACATGGAAATCATTGGTATCTTCACGGAAAAATCTCTGGTGTTTCAACGTGATGGATCAGGAAATTATACAGGAAATCCATTGAATGTTCAGAATTTCCACTTCCACTTCCAAAATTCTGCGGACATCTTCAAATTTGTATCGGCGTGGAAAATTATAGATAAGCGGCGTGACAATTTTTAAAAGGCGGCGCGCCGATGCAAAAATGTCGGCGGCGGCGGCGGCGTGGCGCGGCGGCGCACACCTCTATGTACAAATGCAAAAAAAATGACGAACATGGTATTGTTTGTCCAAATGTTAGCGTTTTTATTTTACTTCATTAAGGGGACAGCTTTTAGGCATAAATGTTAAAATAAAATAGCGTGGTGGTGGATATTTAAAATAAAATGCGGTTTGAACTTGAAATAATCTTCCTGAAAAAATGATCAAAAGGTTCGGCATTCGAACAGCAATTAAAATTTGTTCTGCGCGACCCACCAACAATCTGCTCGCGACCCCCCTGGGGGTCGGGACCCACAGTTTGGGAAACCATGATCTAGGGAGTTGGCAATTCCTCTCTCCCAACCCACATACTTTCAATTGAATGCCCTTGATATCGCCAACATTTAAGTAGTTTATAATAATTGCAGATGTTTTACTTACTGTTTTACAATAATACTTTCAAAAGATAATAAAGGTACATGGATAGATCTCACCAGGAATTTCCAGAATCTTCAGAATTTTCCGCATTTTGACGGCAAGTTTTTTTCGCTACAATGCATAATCTTTCTGTTCACTCAACACTATGTCAACAGATCACATAAAAACACCTAGAAAACTATCCTTAACATCACAAATTCTGCACAGATGCATCAAAACGTTACGACCAGCCGAATAATATTATTTCGCCGATGATACGCAGATGCAAAATTTTGACACGATTTTTTTTTGCAACCTCTCGTGGCGCTTACTACGATCGAACCTCAATTTACGTCAAATATTGTATACATTTACGCTATATCACGTGTGGAATTAAGCTAATAATGGCGTTCCATTTATGTGCATGATCTTTAGCGTAAATTTCAGTGGATTTTTCTATCTGTGTGGTATCTCAAGCGTTAAATGGCAAAGTAGTTGACAGCTAGTGCCTCTGCTAGATAGGAAATGATCGAATGCTTCGATTATTTTTTTCAATTAACTACTCCCCTCAGGGCCGGATTTAGCCGGAAGGGGGGCCCAAAATGTACACAAAAGGTTGGTTTTAGTACACAAGATTTGGGGGGCACGGGGCCAGGGCCCCGTGTTCGATATTGCTCCGCATGTACAACTCATCGGGGCAAATAGGAATGCATGGTGCGGGGAAAGTTGAAACAATGATTCAAAACGTCACCCTTGCAATTAAAAGTAATATTTTTTCCAGAATTCAACATGGTCCGTAAATACATACATTCGGAAAACATAAATTTATGAAAACATGCAAATTTCTGAAAATAAATTTCCGCCCAGCCCGCCATGAATGCAACCCACTAGAATGAAAAGAGGTCATGTTTAAACTGCAGTTCTGAGATTCTTAGTCTACTGAGCACTGACTCTCAGAAAAATAAACCCTGATTAAGCCACCGGTGTTGGTGCCTTTCTTGTGTAAAAACTAAAAAAAAAATAAAAATGACTATTTTTTAGGCTTAAAAAATAGTACTTTGGCCATAAAAAAGTAAAAAAAATAGTACGCTGAAGTGAGAGGGAGGGGGTCAGGCCAAGTGTTACGATCCATACAAAAAAATTAAACCTTCCATACAAAAAGTGTTATGAAGGGTAGGGTGGGGGTCCAAAACCACCAAATTAAGCGTTACGTAATTTTAGAAAGAACCCCTAAACATTTCGTTAACTCCACCTTTCACTTCCTCAGCTGCCTATTTCTCCAATCGAAAAAAAAAATCGAAAAAATTGCTGTGGAACAATTAAATGGACCTAAATAAAGTTTATTTTTTGTGTAAAAGAGTATCAAAATCTGGAATGTGACTTTTATGCGAGTTAATATCAAGATGAGACAACAAAAGTGGGATTTGTTTTCAAATTTCTAGAACAAAGCCTACTATTTTATCAGTTTTTCTTAAACAGGAGACAATTTTTAGCTAATTTCTTAAAGAAAACCAAAATCGTCAAAAGCTTACATAGGACTCTTATGCGAATCCTGGCAGTATTATAGTCACCTTTACAACCTCGTGGTTCTTGAATATCACTGAGTACATACGTTTTATAGGGGCCCTCCTTAGCCGTGTGGTAAGACGCGCGGCTACAAAGCAAGACCATGCTGAGGGTGGCTGGGTTCGATTCCCGGTGCTGGTCTAGGCAATTTTAGGATTGGAAATTGTCTCGACTTCCCTGGGCATAACAGTATCATCGTGCTAGCCTCATGATATACAAATGCAAAAATGGTAACCTGGCTTAGAAAACTCGCAAACCTGTGGAAGTGCTCAATGAATGCTAAGCTGCGCGGCTCTGTTCCAGTGTGGGGATGTAATGCCAATATGAAAAAGAAGAAGGCATACGTTTTATTATTATTACGGCAAAATTAGTTTATCACTGTATATAACGCAGTGTTTCAACTTGCCCCGATACGCTGGGCAAGTTGAAACGCTGAATGTAAAATAATAATTTAAATAGGTATACAAAATATTTATAAAAAAGTTTGTTAAGGTTGCTTATTTTTTATTATGTATAATCTTTGACCCGAACTAGCAAACGTCGCAAATGGATTTAAAATATATCAAAGAGTGATTTTTTACTGCACTTCGATTTTTAACTTTGAAAATACCGTTTCAACTTGCCCCGGTGTACTTTACGATGAATTAAAATGAAGAGGTACGTCTGTTTGTCTGTGACAAGACTAATTGATTAGTGATAAAGTTTTGCATTGATCAATGCGTTCGTGAGTTGACTTCAAGACTTGAAAGGAGATCTCAATGCAATTTTTCCGTTAAGTCGCTGCAGACAATGTTCTATTTACGCGTCCATACCAACGGTGACAGAATCGCAGTTGCCATGCGATAGAAAAGCGTCGCAATTATCGCGTCGCGTGTGTTTGGGGGAACCTTTATACATTACTCCGTACGCAGTGACTGAATATTAGCCGCCAGTCAGTGTCTGAAAACTAAGCCTCAACAAAAGTCTCTAGCGACACCATTCTGCTTACATTGCTTTGCAGTTCATGAAGCAAAGCCTTCAAAAGAAAAGCTCGCCCAAGAGAGCGGTATGGAACATCCATATGGATGACACAACGTTCCAGCAGAGTTCAGTTAGCAGTTGAGCCTGGAAGGTATCCTTCAGCAACCAGATTAATTCAACTGAGCCCATGATATGGAACCCGTTGAGTTACCTTAGAAATAGATTATGGTATGCTGCTGCTTCCACTGGGAAGCTATTTTGTGCTGAGCACACAGCCTAGTTGGAAGAAAACTTATTCAAATAACGAACCAGATGGTTCTGCTACATACAACGATAGCATGCAAAATTACCTTGGACCGGTACTAAATCGAATCACGTAAAATATTTCCGTAATGGTGGAATGGTTCGCTAGTAGGTTGTTGTGTATACAGTCGACGCCTCGCACTATCATCCTTTCCTGGAACCTACGTAAAGAGAATTCCTAATTATCTGCTCACTTGACACCGTTTGCTTGGGACCGCGGTGGGAAGAAAAGTTGCGGCGTTGTCGGATGCGTTGCTGGCAAACTTTCTCCGGAACGATGGAAGAGATGAAAGGGTTTGTTTATTTGGAAATTAGAAAAAGAGGTGACACGGTTAATCATTTCTCTGAACACAAGTCGGAGGAAGTGTTTAGATTTCATCAGTTTTCCTTTTAAGTAAATAACATAATGAATTACTCCTTGTTTAAGATAATATTTTTCAACCATACCTTTAGTCTCTAAATTTGTCATTCTATTTTCTTAGGATTTTTTATCCAAAGTTCGTAAAAAAATCGTTTGTTTGTATATACACATTTTGTTAAAGTTTTATGAATTTTTTTTCATGTTTTCTGTGCATTTATTTCAATTTCAACTACGAAAATACTTAGCTGATTCCTATTACAAAATCTATATTCGTATAATTTAGTCTCATCTCATAAATCTGCTCACCATCACTATTCTAAGAAACAGTAAAGGAAAGCCTTTTGATTAGAATAGACAATTTGTTAAATGAATTTTTAATGAAATTATAGTTTGTTCGTTCAGACGTTGCCTGGCAGGGCTGCTCCTAATACGCGAAGAGTGTCTATTTATATTGATGGTGATTTTTCCTTGGCAGCTTTTCCACACATATTCAAATGAAAATTCATAGGACGGATGAGCCAGACATTCCAACGAAGGACATAAATCTATGCGAATCACAATTGATGCATTACCCAACAATTTTTCGATTGAGCGCAATCGGTTTGTACGACCCACTACTGAAGTCTGAAATGGAAGGGACTTGCAAAAGTAGCACCAACGGGGACTGCTGATTTATGTTGGCGACACAAAATAGCGCACGAAACATGGCATTATGTCGAATTTATTTCAACACAAAGGACTCATTAGCCTTAAAGTTAAATATATTATGGAGATGATAAGATTAGGCTACACACGCGAATGCCTTGATGGCCACGGGGTGCTACCGGAGCCAAACGGCACCCGTACGAACGTATTGTGAGGTGTGGGAAATCGACGTGTCAGGCCATAACTCTTGGAATGTCATAAACAGAAGCAACACTACTCGCTTTCATCCCTCATCATGATATGTTAATGGAGCTGCGTGGTGATTTATGAAGCAATGCTTCAAGCCAATCTCTCCCCATTTCTCTCTTTCTAATAAGTTTACCTGCAAGATATAGGTATGCACGGCATTTTACGATGATGCAAAAAAGCAATCTAAATTTAAAAACTCAAATATGTGTATTTAAATTTAAAAAAATGCAATGAAAAAAAAATCTCTACATTTTATTTCTTCATACGTACCATTAATTGATATTAAGAATTTTAGTTATTGTATTTTTTGAAGAATTACAATTATTGTTCTGTTTTTTGTTCGAATGAAGCATCTGACGAAATTGTGTTATTCCAAAAACCTCTACTCTGTGTTCTTTCAGATCACCGTAAATTGGAAAACGAAACACCTTACGATATTCCGTCAATATGGGCACGTTGTAATTCATGGAAACACCTGTCATTTACTGCAAACCGTCCGGACGACTGCTGCTCAAGAAAAATCGCCACGATGTTCATTTTTATTGCATCACGCCCTGTCTATTTTTCCGTCAGCACCTTCCTCAGCGCAGGAACGATCCACACGACCGAGTCGGGAAAAACTTACGACCGAATTATGATTATCGCCCAATAACAACAACAACAGCAACAACGCGAAACGAAACGAGATCATCGATGCGGTATAGTCTTCCCCAGATTTGGGAGGCATTTGGTGGCAGCCTCAGAAACGATGTACGGACGTGACATGGCTGCAAATCGAAAAAAAGGGAATTGTACATTTTTCCGATGTCGGTTGTTTTGTATTCCTGCGGCATACATCGTCTGTTGTTGTGCCGGTGGAAAAACTTTCTCCGGTTCGTTGTTGCCAACCCAAACGAACTGTGCAACGACTCATCCGTTCTGCATGGAAATCGAACATTTCGGCTGCGGGGACCCATCATAGCGTGGAGTTTTGGGTGGGTTTGGAACTGTGAAAGAAGATAGCGTGCTGTGGTCGTTCCAATGAGCGATTCTGTAATGAATGGTTCCTTGAATATGATTCGGTGCATGGATAGGTGGATGGATAGATGGTTATGGAAGAATATTCGTTCTATTCGGTGGAGGCTGTAGATGAGTATGATGTGGGAAATAAATTGAGATCATCGTAACCCAAATACGTGCCGATGACAAGCTGAAGGTAATAATCAGTGAATTCGTTTGTGGAAGATTTGAAGATATTATGGAATAGACGATGATTATTGTTGAATTGTGTATAGAATTGGGCTTTATCTACATCGCATCGCCTTGTTAATTTTATCAATATAAAGTATCCGAAATTTGTTCTAATTGTTCAATACTTACGTATGTTTAGCACAAAATGTATAAAATAACTTCTAAGGGTCGTATCTAGGGCATTAAACACGGGCAATTTTATTTTATGATAGTTAATAGATGAGTAGCTACGCAGGGACTATGCGTGTCAGGCCCTGCAAGCCAGCGGTAAAAAAAAACAAGCAACGAAAAATCAACAAGAGAATATGGACCAGAACAATCAGTCCACATCGACGAAGAGGGACTAGTGATTGGAAGCTCGGATTGTTGAACTTTGAATCTCTCAACTTCATCGGGGTAACACGCACACTTGCCGATGTGTTGAAAGACCGCGGATTTGGCATCCTGGGGCAAACCGCATTAGAGGCATTCCACGGGGGCATGTCAGTCGATCCTGAGCGACCATTTCGAAAATATTTGAAACTCTGCACAGTTTTTCAATTTCATCTAAATCGTCATTTTTCGATATCAAATCTTCATATTGAGTCACGACTAACTTTTCAAAAGGTGTATGTGAAAATGGTTCAAAAATATTTAAAAAGCTGCACAGCAAAAACGGAATGTTCGATTGTTATGATTTTTTCAGCAAAGTTAGACAACTAAATGGTGATTCTTAAGAAAATGTGCACAGTAAAAAAATTTTTGCCTTTAAAAATATCATTTTTGTCACAAAAACTCAAATATCTCAAAACCCTATCTTTTTCGAACGTAATTTTTAGGAAAACGGTCCATTATATTAGCTATCTACCATAAAATTTGGTGATGGTAAACTAATAAACAAAAAAGTTATGACATTTCAAACATTTCACACTTTTCACATTTAGTAAAAAAAAATTTTTTCTGTGTAAGTTATTTTGAGATTTGCAGTTTGATGCAGATTTTATTGTTAAGGGACGTGATTTAAACAAGTTGTTTTCATAATATTTTGATTTAATTATTCATAGCATCTATAAGAAACTTAGACACGATCCAGTGTTGTGATCAAAAGTATTGATAGTGTCATAATTTTCATTGCACGTGACTGGCGAAAAATTCTTTTAATAGTGTTGAAATCTGTTGATAATAACGTTGATAGAAACATATCAGAAATGTTATTTTTAAGACAAAAGCTGCAAAATCAAAGATTTATATACACGTGTACGTCTATAGTTTACCTGCAAAATATACCTCTTAGAGAATAGACTTTATGATCGGGAGGAAACGGGTATCTTCAACAACAACAAATGCATGATAGGTACATACCATGACAATGTTTCAAGAAAAGCAAAAATTACTACTACTAAGGTTGTTAAAGATCTTATAGTAATTTTTTCTTCAGTCAAGCAAATGACACCAAACTAGTCAGTAAAACTTAAAAGTGATTTTGTTTATTGAAATATTACGAACAACATGAGTAGCCGCTTTCTCAACTGTTGTAGGCCGTTTGATGGAAAAAAGTGTTCAAAAGAGTTACGAAATCTCACCGAAAGCACCATAGATAAACTGAAAGCGACTGGTTATGCTCCAATGTCCACATTGAATACAAATTTACGCATTTGCACGTCCTGCCGTCTAAACGTTGACAAAAGAGCAATCTGTATATCATCGGTTGAGCAGAGCGCAGGAAGTTCGAAAACGACAGCAACTGAGGAATTGCCAGATGTATCGACAACAACTGAGGAATTACCAGAAGTATGCTGAGAGCCTTGCCACCGTACCATCAGCGAAATCTGTTTCACCAAATCAATCGGAAGATGAGTGTATCCAAGAGGTCCACACCGAACGTGTTAACGAGGGCATCGCTGGGATAACAGTGACTCCCCCTAAATGGAGTACGATGGCCTACGTGTATTGCCCGGAGAAAAATACCGTGAAATAAACGAAGCTGTACGAAGAAACCCTCTTCAAATTAGGGACCTGATGATGTGGAAAATACAGACTACGATGAGGTAATTATAAATATGAAGGAAAGGTTCTCGAATGCAGCCACGACAAGGAAAGAAAAATTATTGATTTTGTCGATGCTGCCAAGTTCGTGGTCTATTCAGGATGCCATTGATGAGTTCAAAACCAATAGGAAATACAGTAAAAGAGGCAAAACAATTGAAGAATAACTGTCTTTCAACCAAAATAAAATACTAGGTCTAGTACTGCATTAACAGATGAGACAAAAGAAATAGTAGTTCAATATTTTGAAGATGATGAAGTAAGTCGAGCTATGCCTGGTCAAAAAGATTATGTATCAGTAAAAAAGATGGAAAGCGTCAAGCAATCCAAAAACGATTAAAGATGACGATTAAAGAAGCGTACACACGCTTCAAGGAAATTCACGATAATATTAAAATAGGTTTTTCCTCATTTGCAAGCCTTCGGCCAAGGCAATGTAAGCTTCTTTCCAATTCAGGAACACATAATGTGTGTGTGTGCACAACCCATGAGAATATTAATCTTATTTTACATAGTTTGAAAAGAATCAATTTAACAAAGGATATTAAAATGTTAACTGGTAGTCTTTTGTGTGAAAATACAACATCAAATTGCTATCTACGATCTTGTTCGGATTGTCCAGATTCTTCATCATTGGAAAAATACTTTATTCGCTGAGTTTGAAGAAAAATATATTGATCAGTTATCATTTGAGCAATGGGTGACCACGGATAGGTGTGACATAGAAACTATTGTTAAACCTGTAGATGAGTTTGTGTCATATTTTTGCTTGAAATAAGAAAGTTTAATCCCTCACGATTTCATTAAAACAGAACAATCCAGCTTTTTTAAAAAATACGAAAAATACATTACAAAATGGTGAATTTTAGTCATTTGTGATTTTTCTGAAAATTACAGCTTTGTATTGCAAGATGAAGTGCAGTCCCATCACTGGAACGTACAACAAGCTACAATTCATCCATTCGTTATTTATTTTAATGGAAGTACGCAAATTGAACACTTAAGTTTTATTATAATTTCCGAAAATGTAAGACACGATTCAGTATCCGTAAACTTGTTTATTGAAAAAATGATTAACTTTTTTCGCGTTGATAAGCATAAAGAAGTCAAAAAGATATATTTCATGTCTGATGGAGCAGCGTCGCAGTACAAAAATCGTAAGAATTTTTCGAGCCTATGTCAATTTAAATCAATGTACGGAATTGATGCAGAATGGCATTTTTTTGCTACATCACATGGCAAAGGTCCTTGTGGTGCTATTGGAGGAACAATAAAGCGCATGGCCACAAGAGCAAGTTTAGCCAAAGAACGTGAGCATCCAATTAAAACTGCGAAAGAACTTTTTGATTGGGCAAATCGTAGAAAAGAAAAAGATTTAACCAAATTATCATTTTGTTTTACTACTACTGAAGAGTACGAAATAAAGGCTTCAGAGCTCAGCGAGCAATTTAATAACGCGAAAAACGCTCCAAGGAACCCAAAAATTTCACTGTTTCATCTCCATTGTCGGAAAATAAAATTAAAGCAAAACTATACTCAAACTGTGCTGATAATAATTCAAAAGTGTTCGATATTTTAAAAAATTTGAATAAAATAAATAAAAAATAAGTATTAATAAACTGTTTTCATGATATCATAACCCATACCAAAATTCAAACCCAAAACTCTTAGAGTTTCTATAACAACATTGTGTAACTGCTACATTTAATTTAATACTTAGGATAATATTAATTCATTTTTATTTATTTATACATATAATATTTATACATATAATATACATAATATCGATGAATACATAAATATGGAATATCATACAAACAACTTGTTTAACTCCACGCAAGGCCCTTAACAATAAAAATCAGCATCAAATCATGATTCTTGAAAAAAAATACACGGAAATTTTTTTTTTTGTTTACTATATGTGAAAATTGTGAAATGTTTGAAATGTCATAACTTTTTGTTTATTAGTTTACCATCACCAAATTTTTATGGTAGATAGCTAATATAATGGACCGTTTTCCTAAAAAAATTACGTTCGAAAAAAGATAGGGTTTTGAGATATTTGAGTTTTGTGACAAAATGATATTTTAAAGGCAAAACAAATTTTTTTTACTGTGCACATTTTCTTAAGAATCACCATTTAGTTGTCTAACTTTGCTGAAAAAATCATAACAATCGAACATTCCGTTTTTGCTGTGCAGCTTTTTTAAATATTTTGAACCATTTTCACATACACCCTTTTGAAAAGTCGTGACTCAATATGAAGATTTGATATCGAAAAATGACGATTTAGATGAAATTGAAAAACTGTGCAAAGTTTCAACTCAATAGAAAATCATGAATTAAAAATTTTCTTAAATTTTGATGCTGTTGCTTGGAATCGCTCATTAACGGTGAGACGCGTGGCTATAAAGCAAGACCATGCTGAGAATGGCATGGGTGGTGGCCGATCAACGAGTGAACGTGCAGTATCATTGAGGACTGCTGGAATACAGTTAAAGCAGCCAATAACGACGCAGTGGAGAACAACGTCGGGTATGTGGGACGAAGTCGACGGAACGATTGGTTCGACGAAGTGTGCAGAGGAGAAGGACGCAGCGTGGGTGGTCGCGCTTCAGCAAAGTTCCCGGCAGAACGTGGAACGTTATAGGGACACGGCAGGTATTTTCGTCTGTTCGTCATAGTCTCGAAAACCAATAAAAGAGACGCTTTTTTGTAAAACTCATACGTACCGAATCGTAAGCTCAGGAGAAACGTTCTGCTATAGTGGAGTTCTAGCAAATGTACGTTGCTTTTGTTGGTTTTAGCCCCTACGACGATGGACGGAAATACCTGCCGTGTCCCTAGATGGAAGCGGAGACAGCAGACCCGCCTTTTTCAGGAGAAAAAACGCCGCCTGGAAGAAGCGGAGTACGAGGAGATGGAACAGCTGTGCCGTTCTTCTCAAGAAACACGCAAGTTCTATCAGAAGCTCAACGCATCCCGCAAAGGCTTCGTGCCGCGAGCCGAAATGTACAGGGATAAGGTTGGGAGCATCTTGACGGACGAACGTGTGGTGATCGAAAGGTGGAAGCAGCACTACGAAGAACATTTAAATGGCGCTGAGTGTACAGGCAGTGAAAGTCAAGGCAGCGGAGGAGATAACTACGTCAGTTCAGTGGACGATGGACGCCAACCAGCCCCAGCCCCCAACCAGGGAAGTTAAGGATGCCATCCAACAGCTATAGACCAATAAAGCACCTGGTAAGGATGGTATCGGAGCTGATCTCATCAAGATAGGCCCGGAAAGCTGGCCACTTGCCTGCACAAACTGATAGTCAGAATCTGGGAAACTGAACAGCTACCGAAGGCGTGGAAGGAAGGAGTTATATTCCTCATCTACAAGTAAGGGGACAAGCTGGAGTGTGAGAACTTTCGAGCGATCACCATCCTTAATGCCGCCTACAAAGTGAAGTGATATCCCAGATCATCTTCCGTCGTCTGTCACCATTAGTGAAGGAGTTCGTGGGAAGTTGTCAAGCCGGTTTCGTTGACGGCCGGTCGACAACGGAACAGATCTTTACTGTACGGCAAATCCTTCAAAAATGCCGTGAATACCAGGACTCAACGCACCATCTGTTCATTGATTTTAAGGCGGCATACGACAGTGTAGACCGCGTAGAGCTATGGAAAATTATGGACGAGAACAGCTTCCCTGGGAAGCTTACCAGACTGAAGCAACGGTGGATGGTGTGCAAAACTGTGTGAAGATTTCGGGCGAACACTCCAGTTCATTCGAATCGCGCCGGCGACTAAGACAAAGTGATGGACTTTCGTGCCTGCTGTTCAACATTGCGCTAGAAGGTGTCATGCGAAGAGCCACAACCGGGATACGATTTTCAACAAATCCAGTCAATTTATTTGTTTCGCGAATGACATGGACAGTGGCGGCCGAACATCTGCAAAGGTGGCAGAACTGTACACCCGCCTGAAACGTGAAGCAACAAAAGCTGGACTGGTGGTGAATGCGTCAAAGATAAAGTACATGCTTGTGGGTGGAACCGAGCGCGACAGGGCCCACATGGGAAGCAGTGTTACGATAGACGGGGATACCTTCGAGGTGGTCGAGGAATTCGTCTACCTTAGATCCTTGCTAACGGCTGATAACAATGTTAGTCGTGAAATACGAAGGCGCATCTGTGGAAGTCGAGCCTTCTACGGGCTCCAGAAGAAACTGCGGTCAAAAAGGATTCGCCACCGCACCAAATGTGTCATGTACAGGACGCTGATAAGACCGGTAGTCCTCTACGGACATGAAACATGGAAAATCCTCGAGGAGGATTTGTAAGCACTCGGAGTATTCGAGAGACGGGTGCTTAGGACCATATTTGGCGGTGTGCAAGAAGATGGTGTGTGGCGGCGAAGAATGAACCACGAGCTCGCCCAGCTCTACGGCGAACCCAGTATCCAGAAGGTAGCTAAAGCCAGAAGAGTACGATGGGCAGGACATGTTGCAAGAATGCCGGAATGCAACCCTGCAAAGATGGTGTTCGCTTCCGATCCGACAGGTACGAGACGGCGTGGAGCGCAGCGAGCGAGATGGGCAGACCAGGTGTAAAACGACTTGGCGAACGTGGGGCGTATTCGAGGATGGAGAGATGCGGCCTCGAACCGTGTATTGTGGCGTCAAATGGTTGATTCAGTGTTATCTGTTTAGATGTAGACTAAACAAATGAAATGAAATGTCATAATGGAGAAATGATGGACAAAAAAGTTATAATTTTTTTTAAATAAGTTAGTTTTATAAAAATGGTAATTTTTTTTTACGTTTTTATCAACTCGATTGCATAAAAGTACGTAAAATTTCCAATGGAACAGGTTCACGGTATTACTTCCGTCATACATCACAGCATTAGTGATTCTTCGGCTGAAAGCCTCTTAAATAAAGACAATAATAATAATAAATAGTTGTTTGTTGATTTGGTTTAGTTAGTTTTGAAGATAGCAACAATCGAATCGGATGCAACCAGTAAAGCTAGGAACGCAAGACGAAATATCCTTTCAAGTTATTATTTTTCTAACAGGATTACTTTGTGTTCTGTGACGCTTCTTTGTTGTATCAATTGACAAGTTATCGATAGGAGTCTAAGATTTTTCAACTTCTTCATCCACCTTTATCTATTCGGCTGTGTGTAATCCAATTCGATTCAATCTCATTTTTATGGACTCTCGTTACTATTTAAGCTTGGTCTGCATTTTAATGACTGCCACCCCATGATTTAGGATCTTTTTATGTGAAGAGATAGGACTGATAATTTAGCTTATTGTCTCCAAATTTTCAACTCATCGCATAGGCTCGCAGGACTTACTAGAGACCTAGGGCCTAATGCATATTATTTATCCCAAGGTACCAATAATTCACAATGAGGTATTGTACACTAATAATCGCATGCTGAGAAATCGCATAAAACGCTATACCAAAAGCTCATTCATTTCTTTTTGTCCTGAGGTCACATCCCATAAATTATACAACTTCAATTACGACTTTACCCAAATGGGTCATTAAGCACTAGACGGTGTGTACCCGAACGAATATCTACTTCCCGACAGCAAAACTGATTTTATGCTGCTTCTAATCTGGGACAACCATAACCCTAACGTCTGAATGCCCAAAGTTTTCCGATTCAAATATTCATCGATCCATTTTACAACCGCTTCCAAGCTTCTAGACACTGACTGCAGCGTTGGTCGGGCGGTTCAAAGCTTCTCCACCCATTTTCGGGTATGAATTTTTCACCGATATCTGTTTGCAAGCTCATCTGGCATCGATGCTACCCACCTTCACGTACATTGCTGAGTCTCGCAGCCATGTGTCGGAACACAGGAATGCTTCCCGAATAGTTCCAAAGTTGATGCTTCGGAATGCATCGTGAATAATTTATAACCCGTTACAATGAATCGCCTGCTTTGGGCGTAATTACAGCGGCACACTAGGAGTTAACTTTCTGAAATCAGTATGGCGAAAGGCATCTAAGGTTCGATTTCTCAAAATAAGGCACCTTCATCGAAAAAATATTTGGTAGGCGTAGTAGCGGACACCTTCCTACATAACCGGTACCAAATAGTTTTCATAAACTTTCCTAATTTTGAGAAACCTGCGTTAGATGTCTTTCGCCATACACATTTCTGGCGGTTAACTCTTGCTGGCTATTTTGTGCATATACTATAGCGCCTGGAAGTGGAAGCGGCGAGTAGCAAATCAGCCACTGCCAATAATTCATTGACTCTCGTCACAGTTTCGCATAAAGACTCCTGTGTCATCATGACCGTATATGTATCACGGTATCACGAGCGGCATGGGACGCTACCAATAGTGACACAACTCCAACAGATATGAAATGTTGAAGTTTTATAAACAAATCCTTCATATTAGATATATATGTACCAGTGGCGTAGCCAGAAAATTGGTCTGGGGGGGGGTTTTCTGAACATTATTTTTTTCGAAAAAAAAAATTTCTTCCAAAAATTTTCTCTGGGGGATTGTACCCTTAAATCACCCTGTGGCTACGCCACTGATATGTACTATATGGAATAATATCTTTTAAAGGTTCGATTCTATCATTGCGTTGTTTTTGCGTATTGCTGCATAAATCGCAGTTTCAGTGAGATTGGACATTTAAACTATTGGTTGATCCTATTATTCATAAATCATTTTCCAAGAATTCATTTTTTCTCTGACATTTGAACAAATGTTTTTTTTTAACATATTGAGTAATCCATTCGAATGAAATAATCTAATTTTATGATATGTCTCTACAACAGGAACCGTACAATATGATGAAGTGGAATATATTCATTTTACCACCTCCAGGTTAGGTCAGATCGATTTCGATTGGTGGCGGTTACCGGTACACGATTTTGCACTTATCTTGAGATCGCTATACCATGAGAAGTTGATGTGTGCCAATTTCCGATGCTGTTTGCCTGCGTCGAGTTGACATTTATCGAGGACGACGATGCTGGCACAATGCACTTGATTGTTCCGCTCGCATTAGATGAACACAAATATTTATGATTGCACGAAAGGATATTAATGTATGTAACGATTTGAATAAGTGCTCGGTTTCTGTTGCACAACAATGCTGGCAACGAATTTCGGTTCTAGCCAATACATTTTACAATACCACGGACAAGTTTCAAGTCTTTGTTGTTTTACGGTACTATAAGCTCCAGGTCCCTCAAGAGCTACTGACTATTATAGCACATTCCACACGGTTGCCAACCGAATGTTGCGCGCTCAAATATTTGTCATAGAAACATTATTTTTTATAGAGCATACATGTCAGTCAGCGATGGAAAAGTTTCGTAAGCAACAAAAAGTGAATTTTCAGTTGGTTGAAAAAATATGATGCATTCAACTAATTACGATGCCCTTACTCTTACACTTGTAAATATTTTATGTGTGCTAAATTCAAAAATCAATAATTTAGACCATTTTCCGCGGGCATAGGTATATCGACGCTGTAGCCAACAAGGCATTCTTTTTTTTTTTAATCTTTCGTTTATTTTGGAGGCTCAATTGCCGTGAAGCGTTACGGAGCCGAAATCAAGTTTAACAATTCATTACTTAAATCTTATACAACAAGGCATCCTTGTGGATAGGTATTTTTTTCTAATACGAATATATACCATTTAGGGGAACTGCTCCTTGAATTCATACCATGTACTCTAAAGTGGCTCAAAAAACACTTTTTCAAATTTTTGATGGGCCGCCCTCTTATTCGGTTTTATATGATGCCCTGATGCTCTGGACAAAATTTCAGCCAAATCGGTCAACGTTTGGGCGGTGCTAAACTCGTCGGAAGTTTATATGGAAAAATGTATGCAGAAACATCCAAAAACAGTGATTTGGAATTGGACGGCACAATTTACGATCAAGAACCATGATACTCATTCAGCTCTTGAAGAATTAAATACAGAATGTTATGCTGAAAACCGCGAGAAGATTAGAGTTAATTAGGCAAAGATATTAGCATTTTACTGGAGTGTTGTAGAGGCGAATTTATTTCCTTTCAAAGGTAAAAGAAACGAAATTTGCTCAAACCCCACTTCAGAAATATGCTAATAACTTAGCCGGGCAAACTCTAATCTTCTCGCGGTTTTCTGCATAACATTCTGTATTAAATTCTTCAAGATCTGAATGAGAATCATAGTTCTTCATCCTAAGTTGTGCCGTCCAACTGCAATTCACTGTTTTTGAATGTTTCTGCATACATTTTTGCATATAAACTTCCAACGAGTTTAGCACCGCCCAAACATTGACCGATTTGGCTGAAATTTTGTCCAGAGCATCAGGGCATCAAATATAACCGAATAAGAGGGCGGCCCATCAAAAAAATTTAAGAAAGTTTTTCCCATACTAATTTGAGCCACCATAATGTACTCCTTAGTCGTGCGGTAAGACGCTGTCCTGACGAGTCCTCCTCGAGCATTGCCCATGTTTCATGTCCGTAGAGGACTACCTTAGCCGTGCGGTAAGAAGCGCGGCTACAAAGCAAGACCATGCTGAGGGTGGCTGGGTTCGATTCCCGGTGCCGGTTTAGGCAATTTTCGGATTGGAAATTGTCTCGACTTCCCTGAGCATAAAAGTATCATCGTGTTAGCCTCATGATATACAAATGCAAAAATGGTAACCTGGCTTAGAAACCTCGCAGTTAATAACTGTGGAAGTGCTTAATGAACACTAAGCTGCGAGGCGGCTCTGTCCCAGTGTGGGGATGTAATGCCAATAAGAAGAAGAAGAAGAAGAGGACTACCAGGGGTGGCATTGTGCATCTCGATTCGAACGTAATTCTATCGAGTCGAACATGTTTGGCATTACGGGTTTCGATTCGATCTCGAAAACGACTCATCGTTCGAGTATGCTCGAGGAGGTACAAGAATAACGAGATGTTTTGGCATTATGGATGTTCGATAGCACACTGAAAAACGACTCAAGTCGAATGAAAAACACTCGTCACCTTTTTAGCTTTCGAATGTTGTTCGAGAGTCATTTCTTGCTGAAAGTTTTTAATTATAATTTGTTATTATTTCTCTACGAGAAGAGAATAAATGTTTTATTATTGTTTCTTGAGGAAAACAATGTCATAAGTATACCTACTTTTACAGTTCCCTGACAATATGCAATTTCTAACTATCCCGAAATCCGCGTAAAAACGACTTCAACTAAAATCGGTTTTTCGAATTTTTCACGTATTTCTTGACGATTTCGATAAACCGCGTGAAAAATCCATGAGGAAAATCTGTGTAAAAATAAATGAGTTAAATAAAAAAAAACGCGCGTGAGATGACTCAAGTGCATTTAACTAAAACACATAGAATCATCAAAGTAATTTATTATCGAATCCTTCTTTAGCTTTAAATTATTTAGCTCAAAATTGGATCTATGGCATAAATTCGAATAAACATAAAACTTATAATTTGTGTCGTAACAATATCTCAATTTACAAAACATGTCGTATCGGCATAATGTTTTAATCGGTTGCAACTGCTCAATAAATAATCTTGCTTTTTAAAGTCATCGAGCACAATTTGCTTGTTTATAAATTAACTGTCAATTCATGCCATGAAGGATGCCTATCCAACAGGCAACATACTACACGCAGATGAAATTACTCTTATTCTCTCTGTTTACTCACATTCGCCATGCGCTGAAGGTTGTCTCTCCTGCAGGCGGCATACTAAACACGGAGACAGCTATCTCTTATTATCTCTGTTTACATTCCGTTTGACAGAACATACTCGATTGAACTAGTACAACTCCATTCGAAATCTTGTACTGCGACTGAATGAAGTCGAACGAAATACATAATGCCGCAATTTTTTCGAAACGAATCGAAAAACTTACGAATCGAGTGATTCGATTCGAGATGCGCAATGTCACCCCAGTAATCAGTATTCGATAAACAGTACGTAGTTTATGAACGTTTTAGTACAATAACTGTTTTTAATTCAAAGCAAACTGTACTCTCCACTCTTAGTACAATGTGACTTTACAAATTGTCAATCTCAGACAAACAGTTTTGTTTCCGCTACACTGGGGATATAGATACTTTTGAGCAGTGCGTAGCGGTCATATTATCAGGAGCACTTCAGTGCAGCTAATAATATGACGTCCCCAAACCCCTAATCCTACGGTATCAAGCATGGTCTGAGGGGTAAAATAAATAGCAGGCCGCTAACGGAGCATGTGGGGTACCTGGGCACCCCCCACAGTATAGTGTTCCCTTACCACGTTATTGCGGAGCTCTGGCGTGGCGGACCTATTTTCTCGCACGACTCGTGGGACCAAAATGTCGACAAAAAAAAAACAAAAAAATTTGAGTGGAGAGGAAGAAAGGTGGATCCCTTCGCCAGACGAAGTGGCCTTAACAGGTCGCCCCACCGATCGCCAGTGGCAGGCGAGACAGAAGAGCGTGGCAGGTCGGAGGACCCACCCATCGTGTTCAAGATGGACGGAACTACCCCGACCAGGGTCATCACGGAAGTAATGACCAGTCACAAGGAGAGTGGAGGCCAGAAAATGGAGGTGATTACAGACGTAACGGACGTAATCATGTCCTTTCTGGACAACGGCGGGAAGTACAGCAAGGACCTTAAGACCTTTAGTGCTGACCCTTTGCAATATGGTTGTAGAGGCAAAGCAAGGGTGGAAGTCCTTGCTGGAGGCAAGTAAGAAGGCGGAACTAAACATCCGCCAACTTACCGAGGAGAAAGAGTTGGCAGTGAGCCAAGCGGTGGAGGCCAGGAAGGAAGCCGAGTCGAAGTTTTTGCACGAGAAGAAGGGTACTAAGATCCGTCGGTTGAGGTTGAGCAGGTAGCCGACCCTAAGGAATGACGGAAACCAGTTCCTCCTTCTACGAGGACTATCGAAGTTCGCCGGGAGGAAGGCCTGCCCTGGAGGGAAGTTGTGAATCGCAAAAAGGCGAAGAAGGAGCAAAAAGTGGCAGAGGAGGCGAAGGCCCCATTGGCCAAGAAGGGGAGTGCCCGTAGAGGAATGGGCACACCTTCCAATGGTCATGGCAGGAAGGAACGAGGCGAAGCAATTATCGTCAAGGCTGATGGTAAGAGCTATGCTGACGTTCTGAAGGCTTTGCGGGGCGATAAAAAGCTCACTAGCCTAGAGGATGCTGTGCGGAAGAGTTCCGAGTATAAAAAGTTGGCAGAAGAGGTGCTGGGTGATGCGGTTCAAGTGAGAGCCCTATGCCCAGTAGAGGTAATCCAATGCCGAGGCCTGGACGAAATTACCGAAGCCGGAGAGCTGGTAGCTGCACTGAGAGATCAGTGTGGTTAAAATCCAGGATACCGTACTTCGGTTGGACGTCAAGAAGGTACTGGATAAGGCCAAGCTGAAGGTGGGTTGGTCGGTATGCTCGGTGAGCGCAAGCCAAGAACCTCAGGCCTGCTTCAAATGCTTTGATTACGGACATAAATCATATGATATTAAAGGTCCTGATCGAAGTCGGCCTTGTCGGAGATGTGGAGCTGAAGGTCACAAAGCTCACAAGTCCAGGCACAGACAACAAACACCCATCCGGTGGACAGGCCTGTCCGGCCTCCAGACGGGCTCGGTCATGCAAGTAGCTCAGCTAAATCTCAACCATTGCGAGGCAGCGCAAGCGCTGCTACAACAGTCGGTAAACGAGAATAAGACTGATGTTGCCTTGCTATCCGATCCGTACCGAATCCCTGCTAAACATAGCAGTTGAGTTGCGGATAAGTCCGGAATAGTGACTATCTGGACTTGCGAGAGGTACCCCATCCAGTGTCATGAGGGTTTTGTTATAGCAACGGTAAACGGAGTTTACTTTTGCAGCTGCTACTGTCCTCCAAGATGGTGCATAGAGCAGTACACTAGGGTGTTAGATAATCTTGTAGCGAGACTAACTGGTCTTGAACCGTTAGTTGTACCACGTGACTTCAACGCGTGGACAGTGGATTGGGCCTCTCGGTTCACTAACGCTAGAGGTCACATCCTGCTAGAGTCTCTAGCGGTACTGAACGTAGCCCTGCTGACCGAGGGCCAAGCGTCAACGTTCAGAAGAAGGAATGGCGAATCATGCATCGATGTGGCCTTCTGCAGCACGGGATGGACGGAGGAGCCTAAATGGAGGGTTCACGAAGGGTATACTGCCAATGACCATCAGGAAACACTTTTGATTGGCAACAGAACCTCAACAGAACCACAAGGAGGGTCAGTAAAGCTGATCTAGGATGGTGTACCTTGCAGTTCGACCCAGAACTGCTGGAAGAATCACTACAGTGGGAAAATCGGACTCTAGGCCTTCGTGGTGATGAGTTATCCGATGTCCTAACACGTGCATGTGACGTGACAATGCCCAGGAGGACTATGCGAACCGGCAACCGCAAACCTGGTGGTGCACTGGTGGACGAGCACGATCTTCGCAGAACCTGTTTCAGAGCTAAAAGAAGATTGCGACGTGCAAGAACCGAAGTGGATAGGCTAGATCGACGACGGGTGTTCCAAACAGCGAGCAGAGCTCTGAACTACGAAATCAAATGTAGTAAGAGGGCCTGCTTTGAAGAGCTGTGTAGGATGGCCAATAATACTCCATGGGGGGATGCATACAGGATAGTGATGGCTAGGACCAACAGCACACCTCCTGAGAAATCCCCGGAGATGTTAGCCATGATCGTTGAAGGCTTGTTCCCGAAGCATGTGGCCCGCCACACCGTACCAGTCAGTAAACGTGGAACCGCTAGTGACTAACGATGAGCTTATCGCCGTTGCAAGAAAACTTAAGCTAAAAATGGCACCTAACCTGGTCCTTAAGCACGTGATTCTTGCCACTCCAGATATGTTCAGGAGCAGCCTCCAACGTTGCCAGGACGAAGGAAACTTCCCAGATCGTTGGAAACGGCAGAAGTTGGTGTTGTTGCCTAATCCTGAGACATCCCCGGGAGAGCCTTTGGCATACAGACCAATTTGCCTACTCGGCACAACTGGTAAGTTGTTAGAGAGGGTGATCCTGAATAGATTCACGGACTATACGGAGTGTGTTAAGAAAATTATTTTGAGATTTTTAGTGGAATGTCTTCACTTGTCATAAGACGAGTTTGTACAATCCCATTTAATTCCACCCCTTAATTGTACCTTGACAGATACGTATTTCGACCTCAACAGTAAGGCCGTCTAAGCCCCTCCTTAGCCGTGCGGTAAGACGCGCGGCTACAAAGCAAGACCATGCTGAGGGTGGCTGGGTTCGATTCCCGGTGCCGGTCTAGGTAATTTTCGGATTGGAAATTGTCTCGACTTCCTGGGCATAAAAGTATCATCATGCCAGCCTCATGGATATACGAATGCAAAAATGGTAACCTGGCTTAGAAACCTCGTAGTTAATAACTGTGGAAGTGCTTAATGAACACTAAGTTGCGAGGCGGCTCTGTCCCAGTGTGGGGATGTAATGCCAATAAGAAGAAGAAGAAGAAGAAGAAGAAGAAGAAGAAGAAGAAGAAGAAGAAGAAGAAGAAGAAGAAGAAGAAGAAGAAGTAAGGCCGTCTTCAGTGTCTCGTAAGTCTAAGTCGAGTCAAGTACGAGACACTGCAGACGGCCTTACTGTTGAGGTCAAAATACGTATCTGTCAAGGTACAATTAAGTGGTGGAATTAAATGGGATTGTACAAACTCGTCTTATGACAAGTATACGGAGTGTGTTGATGGCTTATAAAGCAACCAGTATGGGTTCCGTAATAGCCGTTCTACCATCGAAGCAATTTGGTCGGTAACGGAAACGGCTAAGGTAGCGCGTGGTTCGAATAGGAGAGGTATTAGGACCTGTGCATTGAATACACTAGATGTAAAGAATGCATTTATTAACGCTAGCCGGGCAGCTATAGCTGATTCTTTGCATCGCTTGAGAGTCCCGGATTATCTGTGCAGGATTCTGAAAAGCTATTTTCAGAACAAGATATTGTTAGTCGATACCGATGCTGGTCAGCAGTCGATTGAAGTGTCAGCAGGTGTTCTACAGGGATCGATCCTCTGACCGGTTCTGTGGAATATCATGTATAACGGAGTATTACGCTTAAATCTCCTGGCTGGTGTAAAAAATAGAAGGCTTTGTGGATGATGTAATGCTAGAGGTCACAGGCGACACTCTCGACGAAGTGGAATTGAAAGCTTCGTACGCGATTAGCAGAATCGAAGAATGGTTCAACACAAGAAGGTTGGCGTTAGCACATCACAAGACTGAGGTTGCATAACCACCAAGGGCTGCAGCAAGCGAGGATAAATGTAGGAACCTGCACAGTTAACTCCGTGAGGTCATTAAAGCACCTGGGCGTGATGATCGACGATAAGCTCAATTTTACGAGCCACGTCGATTATGTATGCCAAAGGACTTCATTGGCAATAAAATCTTTATCGCGAATGATGTCCAACGGATCGGTGGTGCAATGAGGCTTATAGCGGATGTAGCATTGTCTATTATCCGAACGACGTACCAGCATGGTCCAAAGCACTAGAGGCTGGGTGCAATGTTAAGAAATTAACCAGGGTACACCGGCTGATGTGTCTGCAGGTTGCAAGCGCATACCGCACCATATCTTATGAGGAGGTGTGCGTCATTGCTGAGATGAGGTTTCTTAGCCAAGTTACCATTTATGTATTTGTATATCATGAGGCTAACACGATGATACCTTTTATGTCCAGGGAACCGAAAATTATCTAGACCGGCACCGGGAATCGAACCCAGCCACCCTCAGCATGGTCTTGCATGGTGTTACTAAGCAACAATTAGATCGAGGGGCTCGTTAGAAGATCAAATAAGCAATGTAATGGTAACATTACAGGGGAAAAGTCGATTTCGCGAATTTATTGGGTACCGTAATCTTAGTAATTCATCTATTCGCTTTACTGCTGCTTTCAGCATGTCTTAGCTCTCGTTCAAATTGATAAAATGGCGACAAATCAATTGTACATTATCTAATTGTCCGAAATTTAACGTGGACAGGCTTTAGAATCGAAAACTACAGAACCGATCGGCGTAAAAATTTGTATGCAGGGTTTTTGGGGCCGGGGAAGGTGCTTAAGATGGTTTGAGAACACTCTCTACTCTTCTAGGGGCTCCCATACAAATGAAACACAAATTTATTGTACAATAAATAATCAATCTTTGGCAAGACGAAGTTCAACGGGACAGCTAGTATTGAATAAATGCATTGATTATAATCAATATAATTATTTTATTCAAAAATGATGATGCTTCTACCATTCAGTACGCCTTGACACACAGAAAGGTCAAAACAAACAGGATATAAATCAATTTGCAATTTTTCATCTGGGTGTTTTCTGACCGCTCAGCATGCAACAACGTCGTTTGTAGGTGGTATGTCCGTAAAAACACGCTTCAGCACTACTGTAATGAAAATTGATATGTTCGCTTGGGGATGAATGGTGTTTTCAGTTTAAGCAAAAAATGTATTTCAGGGGAACTTTGAAACGCAGAACCAACGATCGGTACCTATCCTAATATTGGGTAATAGTAAATTGTACAACGAAGCCTAAAATCTAATGTATATTGAACCCAGCGAACAAATCAAATAATATTCCGTACACCATAAGACATTGCCCATTAATCCGAGTTTGTCTTAGAAAATGTGCAGCTTCTCCATGTTGGTCTTCTCTGTTGTTTACTCTTTGTATCATAACAAAAGATGTGGTTTTATCGACAAACTTTCCAATACTTTAATCCAGTGAAGTCATGGACAGCAATTTAATTTGCTAACAAACATGTTGACTTGTCTGACGAAAAACAAGTTCAATGGATAATATTAAACAAGAAGGGCAAAGGGAAAAGTTCTCCACAAATAAGACCAAAACTCAAAGCTAATGCAGCACGTTCGGGAGTCATCTTCGTAAACTGACCTAAGAGCACTGCCGAGTGGATGGACACAGTTGTGCAACTTCAGCTGACTGACAGACTGACCATTATCGTTGCACAAGCCAACAGCGTTTTGCATATGAAACTCATTAGGCGCTTCTAGCAGACTTTGTAACCTGGGGTGCTTGGTCAGGAACTTTCTCTTGTGCGGCTTCTTTCCCGGCATGTCCGAATGCTATGCAGCAGCATGTTCACAGAGCAAGATATATGTTCGTTTTGAACTTAACTTCATCCATTTCGTCCGTTCCTAACAGGTCAAGAGCGTTCTGGTTACTTTTCCTCATAAACTGATAGCAGTAGTTCGTAATTTAATGACGAGAACGAAGACGGTCTGTCATCTTCGAATCCGTCGTGAAGGTTGAGTCTGGGAATTTCTCTAACGATGCTTGAGGGTACGTCTGCGACATTTACCACATAGCATTTCATATCGAAACGAATCTTATGGAACCGAATCAGCAAACGTGAACGTAGGTAGGTATAAAGATAAAAATGTTCTACTATCCACCGAATAGAGCTTCTCCTTTATGTCTACTGCTGCAGCAAGTTGTGACATTCCATCTGGTGCTTTGCTTGTGTTCTCCATAGAATATTATGTCCTCTATGCTTGCTTGGCAATATGGTGCTCAGCAGGAATTGCAAAAGTGCGCTGTTGCTACTAGAACTGAACAAGCAGGAGAAGATAACGAGGAGAAATTTAATTTAGCCAATATATCGATTTCCGTTCGTTTAATCTAAATTGATTTAAAGGTGTCGGGCGCCAACAGACCGGAAGGATTGCAACTGAGGTTTGGAAGAGTTCGCTTATGCTGATAAATAGTGGCTGCAGTTCACCAAAGAAAACTTTATGGATGCAAATATCTCCATTTTGCAAAACCTTTTCTTCATTATACTTATTTGAATATGACGATGTTTATCAAGATGAAAGAATGTTCGCCTACATCTACGTCCACGTGGAAAAGTAATGGAATGTAAAAAAAAGTCTTCAATTACCAAATTATGGAAAACTTGATTTGAGTTGAATTGTTAAAGGTATCAACAAGATTGGCAAAATTTCTTTTAACGTTATCATTCCACGTAGAACATACAATGATAATCTATCATGTTTTACGCATCACTTCCAGTTTATTTATAGGGGAACTGTTCCGATCTCAATCTCACTGTACATATATCAATCTCACCGCTAAACAAAGAAATACGGCACCAAATTCGTCGTTTCTTTTTGTCAACACGCGTGCTCACTGCTGAAAAAAATCACAAAAATAATAAACAAATCAAATTCCTTTCCATTTCTTTGTTTTTGATGGGATGGAAATAGGAGCTATGAGATGAAGTGGCGAACCGTTCCCCTATATGAATAGAAAACACCTTTTCTAAAAGAAAATCTCAGCCAATCGTTCCCCAAAAGTTGCAACATATATCGAGATTCTACTTTCGTTTTATTCCCGCATTCCCCCACCCCTTCAGCTACGTCAGCGGAATACAAATTTGGACAGTCTCCAAGATTTTCCTTTACGAATGAAATCACTACTTCCTTCGTCTCTCAAATGCTCAGTTCGTACCCAAGCGTAAATCGAAATATAAAAAAGCGACTGCAAGGGGTGACCGAGGAAAGTGGGAATTTTACGATCCAGTAGGATTTCTCTGGTGGCTTGTGTCAGCGCGGTACTAAATTTTCCTTCCGATTGATCTGGGGTTAGGGAAGGCGGAATCAGAAAGTGTTGAAGCGTTTAGAAATGGTCATCAATTGATAGGAAATAGTAGACGAGCAAAACGTTGAAGTTTAAGGGTAGTTAGCCAGATGGGGGTGTTTGAGTGGAAGACCAACTGATCCTCTGGGAAAGATTAGGATGAAACGAGAAATTGATTATTATCTACTTCTAGCCCAGTTTGGCTATGACAAGTCACATTCGCATTGAAGCGACTGCAGCTGAATTTAATTCAAACAATCTCTTGAAACTTCTTCCGGGCAAACAGCGAGGCCAGAGCAAACGGATATTTCCGTTCGTCTCGAATCTGCTGCACAAATAGCCAACTTCCATCACTATAGTTATGTATGTCATAATCCAGTTTTATCATTCAAGACGATATGGACTCTGCTAGTGACCATCAGAGACGGAGCGGAAAACCGTGTTGCTTTCCGTTCAATTTGAGCAGAAGGGCAAACACAAACGAAAATCGGCTTCCCAAAGACGACATCAAACGATTGCACACTCTTGAGAGAGACAGCTTTGTTATGGGAATGAATCTATGTCTGAAACTTTGAAGGTCTTGTCTGCGAGATGATGATGATTCTTCTGATATGGATATTTAGTTATAGTATTCGGATTTTGGCAATGCACGTAAGTTCTTCACAAATATCAAACAGAGGACGATGTTATGTAGGATTTGTCGAAAGATAGAAGTTCAAGGATCGACACAATTCAGTTTTTTTAGCTTGTAACGTCGGTTAAACGTTATACAACATGGTGTAAGTTACACACTTTTTAAAAATGCGATATCTTGAGAATCATCTTCTGCCCACTGGCAGGCTGCATGTCAATGAAAACTCAATGCATTTTAATAGATCTGACCCAATTTTATTTTAAATGTGAGCATTAGGAACACCGGCAACCTGTAATTTGGGCGTTCACATGGTTTATTATGGAATATGAGCTGGCCAGTTCACGGCAAGCCCACAAACACAACTTTCTCTACATATACCAATTTTCGTGAAACGTATAAAAATGTTACTTCCCATTTACAGCTTGTTCTTTAAAATAACACACACTAAACATGTACTGGCGAGACAAACTGTTTTTCAAGAAAATTCGAAAATATGTTCAATCTGTACTGACAACAACAATAAATATCGATGGAATAAACATTTTGTTACATTTGAAACAAATATAAACTATTGAAATGTCTAATAGCAGTATCAAAGGCAGATGAGCAGATGTATTGACAGAAAAATAGATCAATAGATAGATACCACTGAGGTCCATCAAAATGGGTCACCCCAACCTTTGTTGCTCAGAGAACGATAATCAAAAGCTTAGAAAGACCGTCGAAAATCTAGGAAACTGTGATGATCCATGGAAATACATGAGAATTTCCATAATTCCAATCACGCTAAAAATTGACGTAATCATCTATTTTTCTTCTTAATCGATTCCTAGGAATTAGAATACCTAATCTGCAAAAAATATCCCATAACGAGAACCGAGGAATCCATACCTTCAATTTGGTTCCAAAAGATTGAAAATTGATTCGAAAATGAACTCTTGGGAGCAAATTGAAGTTGGGGTCATTTTTGACCCGCTTATGCACAATGTGTCACTTTTTGCCTCTCTCGTACGCTAAGTACGAGTAAAGGCTATATATTCGCTCCAAAAACAAACTTTTTATAGAAGACCCGGAGACCGATAGTGTTATATACCATTTGACTCAGCTCGACGAAATGAGGTGCTGTATGTGTGTATGTATGTGTGTGTGTGTATGTGCACGAAAATTCTCGACAATTTTTTTGGTACTTACCGTTAACCGATTGGCTCGCAAGTTGCATTCGACGGGGATTTTTTCCCATTGTTTCCTATTGAAAATCGTGCTGATTGGACTATGGGATCAGACTTTTTTACAATTTTTTGCGAAAAAAATTATTTGGGCAACAAATATTTAAAAATATTTTTTTTTCGCAAAAAATTGTAAAAAAGTCTCGCCAATTTTTAAGTCACTTACCCAAAACAAGTTGCGTTCGATGGGCAATGCTGTTCTTGTGTTTCCTATTGAAAATTGGGCTGATCAGACTATGGGATCAAAAGTTATGGCCATTTTTTATGTAAAAAAAAAGTCTTGTCAATTTTTAAGTTACTTACCTTAAACCAATTTGCTTGCAGTAAGTTGCAGTCGACGGGGAATCCTATCCCATTGTTTACTATTGAGAATTGGCCGAATCGGACGATGTAATCAGAAGTTATGGCCGATTTGCTCGCAAGTTGCATTCGACGGGGAATTTTCCCCATTGTTTCACATTGAAAATCGTGCTGATCGGACTATGGGATCAGAAGTTTGTACAATTTTTTTTTCGCAAAAAAAATGTAAAAAAGTCTCGCCAATTTTTAATTCACTTACCCCAAACAAGTAGCGTTCGATGGGCAATGCTGTTCTTGTGTTTCCTATTGAAAATTGGGCTGCTCGGACTATGGGATCAAAAGTTATGGCCATTTTTTATGTAAAAAAAGTCTTGTAAAAAAAGTATTGCCAATTTTTAAGTTACTTACAATAAACCAATTTGCTTGCAGCAAGTTGCAGTCGACGGGGAATCCTATCCCATTGTTTACTATTGAGAATTGGCCGAATCGGACAATGTAATCAGAAGTTATGGCCACACTATCCACACTATTTTTTATACGCAAAACACGCTTAAAACACTCTTTAATGTTAAGAAAAAAAATGGAATGTCTTCACTTGTCATAAGACGAGTTTGTACTATCCCATTTAATTCCACCACTTGATTATACCTTGACAGATATGTATTTCGACCGCACCAGTAATTTCAAAATCGATTTTTGCCTTTCTCGTACACTAAGTGTACGTAAAGGCTATAATATTGCTTCAAAAACAAAATTTTGATAGGACGATTTTTATATACCGATCGACTCAGCTCGACGAATTGAGGTGATGTCTGTATGTGTGTATGTGTGTATGTGTACAAATTTTGTAGACACACTTTTTGGAACTTAGCATTATCCGATTTACTCGCAACAAGTTCCATTCGACGGGGAATGCGGTCCCATTGTTTGCTATTGAAAATTGGCTCGATCGGACATTGCATTTCGGAATTATTGAAAAATCATTGTTTTTTCCCAAGGGTCCTCCCTCGGAAAAAAAAAAATTCAGAGCAAAATTTTTTTTTACCGAAATGGTGGCAATACATTTTAACTAATGCAAAAACATGCAAAATGATCGAAAAAATGTGATCTATTCTCCTAAAGAGCTTTTTTGACCTTTCTAATGTGATTCTTTCAATATGTTTAATAATGCACGAGAAAGGCATCATCACTGCTAGGTGGATTAATCTGGGTTTTTTTTCTTCAAACTGCTGCAATGCATTCAAATGAACGCAAATAAATGTGAATTGATGGAAATAACTGAATCTATCTCCCTAAATTGCAATTTTGACCACTCTTATGTGCTTTTATTGTTACTCTTATGTGTTTTTTTTTTGTTTTATAATATATGAGGAAGGCACCTTCACCGCTAGGTGAATGATTCTGGGTTTTTGAATGAAATAATGCCTGCTCCCTGTTAAAAAAAAAATCACAAAAATGTCTTTAAACAGGACAAAAAAGCTGTGCAACTTTACATTTTGTAGTTTTAGAGCTTTTATTTAAATTCCTTTAATGCTACAGCTTCTGTTATGCCTTTACCTTAATCCTCAAAGCCTGAACGTGCGATTCATGATTTCGCAAAAAAAAAATAAATGAAGTTAATTTTGAGGATTTCTGGAAAAGCTGGCCACGTTCCGGAATATTCCGGCATAGTGTTCCTGGGGAAAATTAAAATTTTTGGCGGCGGACCTATGAAGCCTCGCTTGCGACATTTCAATCTTCACGATTTTGCAAAACAAGATCAATGGAGCTCATTTTGAGGGTTTCTAGACAAGTTGAACATGTTCCGAAATCTTCCAGACTGATGCCCACGCGAAAAATAGCCATTTTTGTTCAGTTATAGAACCTTGCTTACGACATTGTTAGTTATTCGACATGTTTCCAAATATTCCGGATTACTGTTCCTCCGGAGAAAAGATCTGGTCGTAATTCATAAACCTCTGTTTACGGTACTACCGTTATCTGAAAAAGTGACGTATATGCCATTTTCCAAAAACAGTGTTAACGAGTACTACCCATAGAGCTTTTTAACAGAAAAATGTAAAACAAGCATGTTGTAAAATGGCGGTGACGTCACTTTTCCAGATTACGGCAGGGTATGTTAAACTGCATGTTGTGTATTCAAAATTCAAGATCAGTAAAATTCAAAATTTTCAAATTGTGAGTATGAAAAATGTCTTTTGTAGAAAAGAGCAATTGTTCCATCAGTACCTAATAACACTAATTTTACAACAAGTAAAACATCGAGATTTTGCTTATTTTTAATATGCCATAGGTTATTGTGTTGAAGACCCGGACTTCACCAACTTGCCCAAAGACCAAAAAATTATACAGACTGACATGTCGCAAGCGAGAATTTGGAAATGATAAAAAATCCATTTTGTTCTGAAACCTACAATCTCCAATATTTCGGAGTATGTCCAAATTGTGCAATCACCAAAAGGAGCTACATCGATCTTTGTAAAATCATGAAGTATAAGAAGTCACTAGCGAAATTATTCATCTAATAGATATGGCATATTTTCTAAGATTCAAAGACATGTCCATCTTGTTCAAAATCCCCCAAAATAAGCTTAATCAATTCAGTTTTGCAAAATCATGAAGTTTGAGATATATCAAGCAAGGTTCTATAAATGATCAAAAAAGACCATTTTCCCCGGAAGGTTTCATTACATGTCCAACTTAGATGTCCAAAACATAGTATAGGTACGATTAAATCTTGTTTTGCAGAATCATGAAGTTTGAGATGTCGAAAGCAAGATTTTATAACTGATCAAAAATAGACATTTTCCCCAGGGGGCACCATTCCTGAAGATTCCGAAACATGTCCAACTTGTCCAGAAACTTTCAAAATCTTTAAGTTTGAGATGTCGCAAGCTAGGGTTTATAACTGATAGAAAATGACCATTTAAAACCGGTGGATCATGTTTCTGGAGCACTCCCGGACTCGTTCAACTTGTCTATAAGCTATCAGGATGGTCTCAATTGATCTTATCTTGCAAAATCATGAAGTTTGACATGTCGCACGTTGACTTATAGAAGTGCTAAATAAGTGTTCCCATGGGTGCCCAAAAATCTGCCCCAGTACACCCAGGAATATTTCCGGAACCAAGTGGCCAATCATATTTTATCTAATACCACCAGATCCAGATATTGAGTTATTAGTGCCCGATCATTAAATTTCATATAACACCGATCGCCTGAGGATTGGCGATTTGTACGGCCGAGCAACAGCTATAAAGCATCATACGCAGTCAGTTAGGTCCAAGCTAGAAAAATTGCAGCTATCTGATAATCTCGAACGAACCTTTTGCACGTTCACGTTGGTCAATCTTCCTCAGACGGACGAGTCTTAATTTATGTAGTCTTATAGTATGTGAATATTTAAGTTTTAAGAAGATAAACCCACAGCTAATCGTCTAAGTCGCGTATGAACTAAAGTGTACGTTTTCCGACATTTTCTGGTGAAATTCGTAACTAACATCATTTATGAGGAAAATGGTCCAATTCTTAAATTCCGTCTAAGACGCGTCCTAGTGTGGGGATGTAATGCCAATGAAAAGAAGAAGAAGAAGAAGAAGAAGAAAAAGAAGGGTTGTGGAAGACAATATCAAATAAATTATTCTCCGAAATTCAACCTCAGGGTCAACTATTTCAACCATACTAATGTTTGACATATGTTACAGCGGAAGGCTTTTATTCAATATTGCACATCAGGATGGACAAATATTGGAAATAAATTCAAACATCCTTGTACCAAACCAATAGAAACAAGTCCTAACAGTGAATTTTCTTGAAAACTTCAGCCGATTTTGTATTTTTCAAATCTATCTTTTGATTTCAACACTAGGGGTCATTCAACAATGACGTCTAAAGTTTAAGGGGCAGGGGGTCTAACATTATGTGACAGTGTGTACTTTAGGTATACCAAAAATAGGGACAGAGGAAAAAGGGGGTTGGAAAACTTTGAAAAGTAGTAGACGTCATACTTGAATCATCTCTTAGCTTACAACATTTTCAGGAGTACTGGAGTTTTTTGGAACAGTTTAATTTATAATTGGTGCTGATTTAAATTTTATTGTCTCAAGACTATGATTAATCATTCTCTTCCTCTTCTATGCTACTAGCTAACTATAACACGCGATCGTTGCAAGAAAAATCATTTTTGGTTAGATTATTACATAGCATTATCTGAAATCAATTTATTTACGTTCCGGAAATCCTGATTCACTGTACAGAGATTCATATTAATCTTCCGCCATGACATAGATTAAAGTATGGTTGACTCATTTTTTCATAAATATATGACTCTAAGTAGGTGTTTCAAAAAAAAAAATTTAAAGTAATTTTTATCACATATAATGCCACCATGAAAATGACCAACCAGTACTACAATACTTACATTTTAATCAATAAATTTCGACAATATCAGTAAATTTTGATTCTATGTTAAATATATTCGAAAAACATTCGAAAAAGACTAGAAATAAAAAAAAATGGGGTTTTTATCTTCAAACCGTTGTATCTCAGAAACGGCTGCACTTAGAAAAAAATTGACGTATATCTTTCCCATTGGAAATTTAACGTACTTTCATAAAATCGAATTGATAAAAATGAGAAAATAATATTTTAACCATTTTTGAAAACCCAAGTTAGGCCGATACAAATATTTAAAATCCATTTTGTCTCCCCCCCCTCGGATTTTTTTGCCAAAAAATGATATTTTGAGGGGGCAACAAAATTAAATTCGGATAATTTTGAGGATTTTCAAAACATTCTTTAACAAATCCGAGGAGTTTTTTGATTTTTTTCATTTTAATATTTAATTTTTATTATCCCCCCCTTGACCTTTCGGAGACTAGTAGGACAAAAAGTCAATTAAATATTTGTAACGGCCTTATTTAAAAAATATATAACTTTTTTGTCCATCATTTCTCCATCATGACCTATAGTGCAAAAAAATACATATATTATCTGCTACAACATATCAAAAATAAAAAATATTTAAAAATTCGTTTTTGAGAAAATCGATTTTAAAGTTTTATTTTCAATGTTTTTTCACAGTGTATATTTTTTTAACATAGCCCCATTGATTACCTAAAAGTTTGCCAAAGACACCAGAATGATCCGACAAGCCGTTTTTAAGTTATATTTTTTTGAAAGTGTTCAAGGTGTTTTTGCTTAGGCCCTTGTCAAAAGTTACACCAGAGTTAAAATGGCAAACCAATGATGCAGATAATGTTTTTTGGCCATAAAGGATGAATATTCAAAATTTCAGAGAAATAAAAAAAATACAGATATAAATAGACCTTCGATTTCACAGAGAATTGCTCTCTTGTTAACATCAAAGGTGAAACCCGCCAGCGTTCGGCCAGGTAGTTCAGCTTACTCTACATATTAGAGCGCCGTTGCGCTAGTAGAGCAATAGCATCAGCCAAATCGAAGTCGTTTAGATGCTCCATAGTAATAGGCTGCCAGAGCAGCCAACGGTTTGGTACATGGTAGGGTAGTCGGTGTTGGTCATTTTTGTCAAATACCGGTATTCGGTATTTGATGAAGTCAATACCGGTAATACCGGTAGAATACCGGTTTTTGTGAAAATTTCAAGTAGTAAAAGAAAACCCTTTGTATTGGATTTTTGGATGAAAAACAATATTTTCTGACAAACTTCAAATGTTCAAATCATTGCTTGTTGAGCTGGGCAGAGCGAAACTTAAGTAGACATTGCATACTGGTCCAGGATTTCGACTTTTCGTTTCAATGAGACCAAAGCAAGCGTTTTTCGAGCCAAAGGAAAATCTTTTTTTGTTGTTTATTATTATTTGTTTTATTATTTGTGGGCTTCGTGGCCGAGCGGTTAGCGACGTTCGTCTAGACGCATGTGCTGTGAAGTGTGGGTTCGATTCCCACCCCGGTAAGGAGAAAACTTTTCGTAAAAGCGAAAAGCTCTCCACTGGTCCACTGGGTGTTGTGTAAATGTCCTGTCCGTTGTCTCATGCTAGATGTTAAGTGTTCAGTCTGTGCGACCTCTGGTCGAAGACGGTGATTCTGTCTTTCTATTATGTAGAGGATCATCTTTCACCCATCAATCTTTTATCTAGAATTAGCCTTGGAAGATAAAAGAAAATCTTGCCTATTAAATGAAAATCCTTTTTCGTTTCATCACTTTTACCACTCACTCACTTTTCGCGAGAATTATAGCAGAACAATTACAAAATTGTATGTATTACAAAATTGTGCCGGGATTCAAACCCAGGATAGTAACAATACTAGCTGTGGGGATCCGCTTACTCTAGCCACACCACCACGGTGTCTGTATGAAAATGTATAGTTATTTGTTCCATATAAGCTACTATTTGCATTTATGATGCCACGAAAAGACTCGATTATGAAAGAAAAGAAGCAAACCAATGATTGGCGGTAATCGAAGTGAGCGAAAAATGGTTATCACTCTTCAGATTGTTTTTCTTTCCCGAAAAGCGATTTCTCCCCAAAAATTTTCGTAAGGGAGCATCATGTACTCCTGAAATTGAGTGAGCATTACGAACCCTATGAGCGACTCATCTACCAATCCGCATTGGATTTTGTTAGCAATGTTGCCAACGTTAATTGGAACGCCACGTCGGCTTCATATAGAGTGCAGAACTCACAGAACAGTAGTTCCACAACAGCTTGAGAAGGTTCGAGGGCTTGAATTACGTTAGCGTGCTTTGGCGTCAGCCACTAATTCAAATTCTTTTCCGAATTCAGAACGGACATATTTTTGCAGAAAAACGTTTTTCACCGAAAATCGTTTCAGAAAATCGAAAATTTTCACAATTTCATACATTGCGGGAAAATTCGATATTATTGTAGAGTGCTGTCAATACGATACACCGCGCAGCTGTTGTAATGTTTCCAAAAGCGCATTTGCGCAAAGCGATTCCACGCGGCGTTTCCCATTCGAAAGGAACAACCACACTCTAGGAAACACCGCAATGTTATCTCCCCTTAACGGTGCGTCGCAACGACGACGCGTCGTTTCCTCTGGGGAGCGCCGCGTGTACTTTTAAGCAAATGCGTTAATAAGAATGTTCATTGAAGAAAAAGTCATTCGCAGTTTGACAGATGGCTAAAAGAATTAAGCAACAGGTATGGTTAATGACGATGTTGATCGATTTTTGTTGTAGCGTAAACGTTGTCAATGATGCTTACTTGGGCAAAGTTACTCAAGCGCGCATGGATTTCCTGTTTACACAGATATGCGATTACAGGCAGTTGAGCTGATATAAGATGGAAAAAAATATTCGAGATTTTGAACAAAATTTAAAATAACGAATATACCGGTATTTTCCGTTTCTAATACCGGTATTTTCGGTACCCAAAATTGGCCGGTAATACCGGTTTCGGTACTACCGGCTAGACCACCCTAGTACATGGTCAATCGCACCCATTATGATCTTGTCGATTACGATGAGGAACAGTAGCTGATATAGAATACATTTTAGCCACACTCCAACAACTACCTGGATGTGGTCAGACAAAGCTCCGTTCTGCAGGACTCTGTACGTAAAAGTTTCGTACTGCGCTTCGATTAGGTAGAAGATTTTGTCCAGAAGTCCCTTACGTCTAAGAGCTCAGATTTTCTTGGTTCAGACGATCGAAAGCTTTTTCATAGTCATTGAATACCAGGTAGAGGGTCTCTTGAAATCCATTGACTTGCTCCAGGAAGATACGGAGCTTGACAATATGGTCCACACATGATCTTACGGAGCGGAATCCTGCCTGTTGTCGTCGAAGAGTTAAGTCTATTTTCTCCTGTATCCTGTATACTTTTGCACAGAACTTTGAGAACAATGCACAGTAATATGACGCCACGTCAGTTGTCGCACATAGTCAGCAATGATCGTCTTTCGTCGGAAAAGTCTTGGTTTCCCAGACATTGCAGAATAGTTGATGCAACATTTACCCGGCTAGCATGAGGTCAGTTTTGAGCTTCTCTGTTGAAATGCGATCGACCCCGGGAGTCTTGTTGGATCTCATGCTTCGGATGGTTGCTTCAATATCATGCAATGATGGAGCTTCGGAGTTCATTCCGAGATGTTGATGGTTGGATGGGCGACGAAAATTGAAGAAGTTTCCTTCCTCTTTTTTCACCAGCATCCTCGGATTCATCCTTGCTCCACTCATGCGTCGTGAGATATCGTAGAGCAGGCAAATGTCGCCAGTTTTTACAGTTTTCTCCTCTCCGTTGGCCAGGGAGTCCACCCAAGCTCGCTGTCCCGTCTGCAACAGCGTTTAACTTGCTTCTCTAGAGCCCAATATCGTTGACGGGACTCGTACTTGGCTGCTCTGGTTCTTTCCCACTCTATTGCGGCCTTTGCTTCTCTAGGCTCATGAATTTTCCGTCCTGTTGCATCTGTAATCCACTCCCTCCGCTAAGTGCGCAGCTCACCCAGGTTGTTCTCGTTTGTTTCGATAAAGGTATTTTTGATAGCCGTCCACTGCTCGTCTACGCTGCCATCTTCCGGAACATTCGCTGTTCGAGTTTCTCTTCACAGCTTCTAGTCGGCGTGTATTGAATTGCCGTCCGAGTTTCTCCTCCCGCCGCTGAATCCGTGTAATTCGTAATCGGATCTCGTCAATTAGAAGGTAACCGAGGCGATGTAAGCGCTGCGTTTATTCCGTACATCAAGGATTTGTTTGTTTGTTTGTTTGCGGCATTTCACACCGCGGAAATGCATTCATGCCGAATCAAAAAATATCCCTCCCACCCGATACATTTCAATTTTGCTTCGACCTAGTGTTGTACACTTTCCATTCTGGATCGGAAAGATTTATTTCGCTATACTGCAGTTCTTCCAGGCAGCTCTCGTCGCCACTCGATCACTTCCGATTTTGTTCGGATCTAGCCTCATTTGATTCACTTGTCCCAGTCGACAACCGTCTCTTTGCCGTGGTTCAGGACTGTGGGTCGATGTGCGCGTCGTCATCGTTCTCATTGTTAGATTCGTTGTCGCCTGAATTGAGCTTTAGTAGCTTCAGTAGCTTCAGCTGTATCGATGCACGTCCACGTCTTTGCTCTGTCGTTCGGCTGTGTTTGAAGCCATACGCGTAGGTATTTGTACCTCCATCCTCATTTGTATCACTCTGACACCGTTTGGTACCCCGGGGATGAAGTTCTTCCACACTTCGTTTTGTATGGAGATCACTTTTCCATATTGCTCCATGTGTTCGGTAATGGTTGTGTTAGATATACATGGTGGCAGATCATGCAGCCTTACGGTGGTAGCGGGTCCATCTACATGTATAGGAATGTAATACTTCACACCCTGGTATCTGAATGTGTGACGGAGATGATGTTCTTTTTGCAGCCGTAATGCCAAGCCTGCATCATTCAACTAAATGAGTACACAGTTTCTCAATTTGCGCAATTGGATATTCCTAGTGTGTTTCGCCTACTCGAAGACATTTTGCGACGAATGGAAAATTATGTCGCGACAGGCTCCACAAAAAGTACTATTACCCGTAAGAACATAGCGAGCTACCCGAAAACACGACTATCGCGCACGAGAAGCGGTTGCCAACTGCGTACATCAAGGAGGCTTTGTCTCCATTTTCGGCTGATGCAGATGTGGTCGATTTTTCAGTTTGTCCATCACGAGAGAGCCACGACACACTTGACTTTGTGCACTGGTCGATGGAGAAAAAGCGATCCTTCAATCACCATGTCGTTATTGCCACAGAACTCTGCAATCAGCTCACCGGATTTAGCCGCAAGGGGGTCCAGCGGCCGACAGTTTGTGGGGGCCCCTAAATGTACAAGAAAGGTTGGTTTTGGTACATAAGATTTGTGGGGGGCCCGGGCCACGCCCCCCATAAATCCGGCCCTGGTTTTGACCGATGTAACCAAGAACATGACGTCCCATGACACGATTATAGTCCATGTTGTCGGATTCGATCTTCGCGTTGAAGTCCCTCGAATACCGGAATATAACAATACCTATCCTGACGGTAGTTTGTGTTCTCCAAAGTTTGGCCAACAGACTTCACTCGGTCCCTCGATCCGAGCTTCATGCTCCGTGCCTCGCTGGCAAGTTGTTCTAACTTACCTTGCTGAGATAGCGTTAACACATTCCATGTTCCAATTGTTCCGTGTCCTTTGTTTCATTGCAAAAGTCGTCGCCGTTATGTCAGTTCTCGATCTCTCTTAGTTGGTTTTGCGAACGGGTTGTCAAGTCTCGAAAAAAAAACAAATTTCTACGAGCATTCAACCATGTGGCAGATTTATTTGACTTAAGCTTGTCAAAAGATGACTTCATATCTACGAGTTACAGCACCCAAAAAAATCTAAAAATGTTTTCGAAAATAATCTCTGCACTCCAAAAGCACTATTCGACTGCCAATTGCTAAGTTTACTAAATTTAAACATCTGGCAGATTGATATGACTTCGACATGGATTTAAGGCTGGCTAGACAAATATTTGCCATCATGACAAATAGTGTACTGATATTTCACCCGTTAAATATGAACTGTAAAAGAAGGTATGATGAATTGCAATGTGATTACTTCGTCACAAGAGACCAGGTAACACAATATCACAACAGCGATTCATGTAGTCATAAAAGAAAAAAGTTACCCTTAGAGATGATTATCTCCTGCTTGTTTGCAAATATTATGAAAATTTACATCAAACATCAGAACTTTGGCACAAGCAACATAACTCGGTTTAAAACAAGCAAACAAGTAGCGGATGGTACGTTCATTTTCTGTAATACCTTGGTGAAACTTTATTACCTCACTCTCCTGCTTCGCATCCTAGGATTATCAACCATTCAGACGTGAGAAATGAAATATTTTTCGTTCCGGACCGGGCATGCTTCTTTTCCAGGCAAGTTTGAGTTAAACTTAAAGTTGAAAGCATAGCACACTGCCGGAGCACCTAAGCCTTTCTTTCGGTGGTATGCTTTCATCAAGCATCATTTCGGAGCACTGCTTTTATCTTCCATACAATCCAACAGAACACAGGTTCAGTAACAGGAACTGGTTAATCTCGGTATAGAAATACCGGCTCATGAAGAATGCTGGGAAGAAAGTTGCGCTGCATGCCGCCAGACCCATCAACTCACACAAGGGTCGTCCCTTTTCCCCATACTTACTCTGAAGTCTTAACGAAGATTTTCCTAGTTAAACTTTAAAAAGTGTGCATCGCTCAGTGATGAACTTGCTTACCTTGAGACTGCTCCTGCAGTCTGAGATGCTTCTGTGGTGGTTCTGTGAAAATACTTTTGAAATTTACTCCCATACTGCCGAATGCCAACCCCAGCTACTGCTCCATATCCAAATCCTTCAAAAGATAGTAAACGGAGCGAGTGCAACTACTTGCCGGTGAAACTTGAGTTTTGAGCTGAAAAGAGGCCAAAATAGGATTAAACAACCAAAGAACGGAGGGATTGTGTATAGTTTAAAGGGTAGAGAGGAAGAAGAGCACTTTTCAGTCACCGGCAGCAAGGAGCAGCACTCTTTCCGAATGCACAATGCAAAGTGAAAAACGCTTTTCCTGAATGAATTACCTGCTACCTTTTGTGATGCGATACAGTGACCGATCGTAGAATCACAAGCGGTAAACATCCCATATTTATTAAAAATTTTGATCTTACTATCAGTTTGGGCTCTGTAAAATGGTAAATAGCTCAAATCTTGAAATAGTTCGACAATCTCATCTTCATATCTGTATTATCATCTTTACAATTAATTGAAAATTAATGTAGGAGATTTTAAGTCAATGTAATGTATGCGAAAGAGAATTTTATTTTATATTGATTGTATTTAACGTTGAAGGTTAAAAAATATGCATGTATCATTTTTCCCGTACAGATTTTAAACCGCAACTTATATATAACTTTTACTACAAAAATATGCAGCTAATGAAAGAAGTGGCTCAGACTTGCTTCCGGTCACTGTGCCATGGCGCAACAGAAACAACAATAGGAAATCAAAAGAGGGAGCATGAATAGTGAGAGGACTTGCACTTCAAAACTGTTGTGAATGATTTAGCTTTGTGCCAACCTCAAAATACGAGAAAAACTAACTAAAGATTATATTTAACCTCGCCCGAAAAAAAAAAACACAAAACGATGACGATGCTTCGAGCAGCAGAGATAGCGTTCGGTAGAAAAGCCGGCTCAATTCTTTCTCTGTAGGCAGACGACAATTATTTAGCAGTTCGGATGCAGCTTCCACATAAAGGGGCATAAAGTAGGATTAAGCACTTACGCCAATTGACGAGTGATGGCTGCGATGTGGCGCGCAAGGTGTTGTATTTACGAGTGTCAATAAATTTGAAATGTAGGATTACCGACAGGGCTCAATGCGGTTGCAATTCGAGAATTGCTTCCAAGGATTCGCCCAGCCCATTCGGGGGCTGGATTATGCGGGAGTAACATCAATCGTGCTTGGTGCGGAGTGACATTTTTCGCTTTTTCATATTGAATTATGGATGTGTGCAATTAATATGTTTTTGATAGTTTAGGCCAACAATTGATACCAACCATTGCTAATGTTGGGTTTAATATCTGGTTTCAACACGCCCTGCGAAGCATATTCAAATTAATAAATCGCATTCATAATGGGCTTCACAAAAAATGATTATTGCGTTTTGTTTGTTTAGGTAACTACCGTAAAGTTTTGGGACAACAAGCCATTGCTTCAGACGAGAAAGACTACGATTTGAAGTGATGGAAAGTCAACCCTTCTTATTGTCACCCAAAGAAAAAGGATAACATTCAAATGGTCTAATTTGGGGATACCTGCATACTTAGCAGGTACGTTGTCTGGGCGATGTTGACCTTCATCCATCAGCTAGAGTGAAGGGTTGCATCCTGCGAGGCCTGTCTAAGATGTGATTGAACTTCACAGGGCCCTCTGTTATGCACCCGCAAGCATGCCTTATAAAATCAACCATGTGCCGTTCATAGTGATCTGGTCCAGCCTAGTCCTGGTGTTATAAAATACCAAAAAATGAGCAATCTGCCACGAAAACCATTAGCGTGAATACAGTGGCGCCGGGAGTGGGTGGGACACGTAGGACATGTCCTACGCATGAAAATACTTGGGTGGGACACTCGAAGCATTGTCCTACCCATGATTATGACAAGAACTTTAATACTAAATATCAAGTTAAATATTGATACAGTTATTAGATAACAAGAATCTGTAAATTAGTTAAGGAATCTTTCCTTTCACAGTTATTTAGAGGATTTACCTAATATCCAAAATATTTCTGGGTTTTGAAAAGATTTTTTCCTAAACAGTTTCTCGAGATTTTATTATGATTCCAGGACATCCAAAATTGATTCAAGGAGGCCTGAAGGTTTTCACCGTTGAAAACTGTAATGGTCCTTGATGAGTCAGAAATATTCTTGAAAGTACATTTTTTGAATTCCTTAAAGTTTCTTGGGAAACCACACAATATAAAATGTACATTTGTTCTCTCTGCATTCACTACGCAAAAGTCCAAAATCCTGAGTGCCACAAATAATGGCATAAATACTCTTTGAGATTCATGAAGATTTCTGAAAATCCTTTACGAGATATGATAATCCTTTAAGGTTTTTGGTCGATTTGAAGTTACTAGTGTGGTCTCTAGCCTTCCGAAATTCCAATGGTTTCCTGAATAATTAGAAAGATAGTGATATCCGCTTGACACCATTAAAAATCTGCATAGAATGTCTTGAATAATTTGAGTATTATACCAGGACATATCTCTTAAAGTGCAAAGGGATTTCTTTAAACCTTAAGATATTTCTTGAAAGTAGCTTGGATTACAGAGTGTTACAGTGAAAACATTTATGAAGTTTTCTCAGCTATGCTATCGCCTACCATTATGAGAATGCAGAAGCTTGATGGACCGTGCTTCTGTGGTACCCGTCGTTTCGATCGAAAAAAGCGCGATCCCCCTCAGAATCCAGAAGGCAATGGGCGTGCGTGGTTATTTTCTCGTCGAGAAACAAAAGAAGATAGAGAATTTAATGTTTGATAGATCATTATTCTGTAGTGCGCATGATTTGATCGAAAGAAGAACGATTCTTCTCATGACGCATAGGCCGTCGGCCGTGCATTGCGCTGAGTAGATTTCGGATCGTGCTATCGCTCATGAACCGAAACACAACAATTAAGTCCGAAATAATGATTTTTGAACGCTTACCAAGATTATCTTCCAAACTAACCAATTATTCCTTTCTCGTGGCGCATACGGAGATGCAGAGGATTCATTGGTCTCTTGAAACTATGAGTGTTGAACTTATTTTCTTATTCTAATCCTAAACGAACTGTAAGAACGTAACCGGCATCGTTGGTGGTTTTGAATTTATGAAACTCTAAAGCATGTACAGTGAGAATAGTTGATTCTCGGCCAATCATGATTCGACTATGAAGGAGAATATAGCTTTTTTAATAGAATCAAAATTTATACCCAAGTTATTCCTTTCAAATTCGTTTTTCTCCTGTTTGATAAATCTTTTTATTTGTCCTACCCACGTCTCGGAAGGTGACCGCGCCTCTGAGCGTGAATACAGGATTGAATATGCCAAAATCAAGGTAATATTTAAGGAAAACTTGAACTGATATTAGTACTTGGAAGGTCGAGCCCTGAAGCTTCCTGTACGATTTGGTGTAAGGTTTGAAAATAAAAACTACAAGGTTGAGATTATAGCATTTCAGAAGGCTCGATGGCGAGGAACCGGAGAATGGTACTTTTTGTAAAGTGGACCGAAAACCATTTGGAAAGACGAGCTTGGTGGTCTAGTGGCTACCGCTTCTGCCTTATAAGCAGGTTGTGGGTTCACATCCAGGCTAGTCCCTCTTCTACTTTGTATTTCTATCTTAGTTCTTTCTGTGTTTCACGTTCTACCAAAACGATTCTTACTGTTATAACCTTCCAAAACCTCCCGTGGTACCTATGAGAGGTCGTAGAGTTCTCTGCATCTTTCTTAAGTAGGTGTCCAACTAACCATCATTCCCCTTCCTCAGCATTCACAAGGACGTGTCCAGGACCGATCTCGACTATTGGAGAGTGCATTGCTTCTATCTAAGAGATAGTGATTAGTCCCGAATTAATATCTGTGGTAACGGATGAAAGTGATGCTACTGTCATACAATAGTCCAGGCTTGAACCAACAACGAATTTGTGTGAATTGCTCAGTGCTAAATGCTAATGCTAATGCTAGTGGACCGAAACCCATTTGGAAAACAGTCATCTGTCCGAAATTCCTACTGGTCGAATTGGTCGTTTGGCAAAACGATTATTGGGCCGAAAACTTGTGGGCGAAATATTTTGATCAACCAAATAAAACGTATGGCCGACGAAGCAGTTTAACGCAACAAGGAATATGGCCAAAAATCCGAGTGAAAATGTCGTAAAGCCAAGCGAAAATGTTGTTTGACTGAAATAATTATTTGACGGACACTATTGCCTAACAGTTCATTTGGCCGAAAATGCCGGATGGTCGAAATGGTCGTTGGCAGAACGAGATATTTGGTTGAAAATGTCATTTTGCATATCCTTGGAAAAGCCACATCCTTAGCTTAGGCTGATGACATACTGGGAACGAAGAGAAGCGAAGCGATGAGGTTGGAGATAAGCAAAGCGAAGTGAAGCGGCGATCAAAGCGAGCCATGACATACTGAAAGCGTTTTTTTGAGTTGATCTCGCAACAAATACAAATGTAAAAACATAGATTCGTCGGATGGAAAATATTTTGCTTCTGCAAGCATATTTAGCACAAAACCAGAAGAGTGCGGAGGAGATTTATAGAATATTTCTGATTCTATGCTGTGAGCGATACCACATACAAACAGAAGTAGGATGTAGCTATGCTAACACTTGTTGGGCCATGTTTTATTCCTATTTTAACTTCGCTCCAACTAACATTTCTATACAATGAAGCCGATTTGTACTCGGGAAAAACGTACCGCATATAAAAGCTTCCACGAATATTAATTTATCCCGATTCTTAAGGATCCCAACCATTTTAAAACGGCGTAGAAAACGCAAATCCCAAAAACCGCAGAAAAGAAAGGAAGCCGCTGCCCACCAATAATGCCCCGCAGAAAAATGGGACACCAATTTCCTTATCTATCGGATTGTTCCCCGAGGTTCCAAAACGCGTTTTTTTTTTCAAAAATAAACGGGAGATAAGCAGAAATTGCGCAACCCCGATTTTCGTTGAAGTTGTTTTTTCCGCGGTTATTGATATTTACGCAGTTTTCAAGGGCATTTCAATATTTACACGGTACGTATCCCCTCGCGTAAAACTACTTTCAGTGTAAAATCAAATGAATCATTTGTTTCAGAAACTGCATAAGTCCATTTTACACTAATTCGAGAAAACAACAAAAAACTGTTTTTGAACAAATTGGAAATGAATCTTTCGATTTCTTCGATACAGATCAATAGTTTTTGGCAAAACTCAACACCCTGGGGCACTTCTGGTGCAAAAACTGTAAGCAGTACTCCACAATTGCTCTTCAAAGTGCGTGGATATATGTAGTTTCTCAAACAAACGAAAAAAAAATTCATACATTCCTGAACAAAGTTTTTTTTCGTATTTTTTTGCCAGAATACGTATTTTTGGATGAGGATTCAGAATATATAAAAATCTCATTTTGGCCAAAAATGTTACATATGCAGTTTCTCAAAAAAACGGTTCAAATGTCATTCAGATTAAACACAAGAGCCTCATTACAAATGAGTAAAAATTCAATCATTTAAAACTGATCAATATACACAAGAACGAATTTTTAATAATAAGTGTTACGTCTGTTTATCTGTGGTTACATAAGGATATGTTTTTTTTTTACTTCAAAGTGTCTTAGAATATTTCCAATTTCAATGAGTACCGCTACCAATGGAATGTATCAGATTTGCTCCGAAAATGTAACTAAAACCATACATATTTAAATGTTTTAATTAAAAATAATCATTGTTCATATTGTCAAACATTGCTGATTGCCTTTCCCAATTGTTTTTATTCACATTTATTTTACACAAAATGGAACGCAGTTAAACTCAAAACAACAAACATGCAGTCAAGTGTTCTCTTGCTTTCTCGCGCGGCAAAGCACTCCCCGGATAAAAGTGTACCATAGGCTCAACAGTGTAAACAATTGAATTACCATATGCTCTACGGTATACAATAGGATATATTGTTTCTCGATAGTTGTCCATATTGTATCAACACCGTGGATATAATATATTAACATTGTTCTCTAATGTAACAATACTTCCAATTGTTTTTAGAACATGTTAGTGCATAAATTTTAATCATTGATAACTTCTGAAAATGTTGTTCAAATTGCATATTAGCAATATAACAATATTTATCCTATTGCCGCAAATATGCATTATTTTTCTTAAAACTTCATTTTTGACCGGTAAAGCTGTCATAATTAAGAAATCCAATATCGTATTGTTTTACTATAAAAATACAATTCAACCTAATGTAATTTGAACGGTTTTCTTCCGATATTTCAACAATATATTTACGATACACTCTATTGTTTGACAAAAAAAAGTGTATGAAAAAATATCAAATTTTGTATAGTTACGATACTTAACAACCCGTACGTTCTAATGCGAAAACTTCATTTACAATTTAATGAATGGTTCATAACAATACATTCTAATGTATTTCTATTATTTCATCTACATTCAAATTTATTGTAAATTTATTGTGTTTTATAGTGATGTTACAACACATTGTATTGTTTTTCTATAATATTTTTACTCGGGTCTACGTACTGCTTCACCTCTTTGGCGGTCGCTGCTAGCCTCTTCTCATCGCTTCCACTATGCCAGGTATAAGCGGCTTCCATACATCGCTCATTGAAGGAGCTTGCACGCGGACGCTTCGCTTCTCTCTAAACTCTTCTAGTCGCGCCTCTTCTCTCCTAGTATGGCATCAGCCTTAGAGGCACTCCACATAGGCATGCCAGTCGATCCCTGAGCAACCATTTCGAAAATATCTGAAACTTTTCAAAGTTTTTCAATTTCATCTAAATCGTGATTTTTCGATATCAAATCTTCATATTGAGTCACGACTAACTTTTCAAAAGGGTATATGTGAAAATGGTTTAAAAATATTCAAAACGCTGCACAGCAAAAACGGAATGTTCGATTGTTATGATTTATTCACAAAAGTTAGACAACTAAATGCAAGGAGCTAGACTTTACTAAGGTGGCGCAGATCAGCGCTGCGTGCTATTAGTCGTCTCTTTCACTCTCCCGCTGATCTTATGCAACGCAAGTAGTCCCGTCACTATTTGCGTTACATAAGAACAGCGGGAGAATAAAAGAGACGACTAGTGGCACGCAGCGCTGATCTGCGCCACCTTAGTATAGTGTATCTCATTGAACTAAATGGTGATCCTAAAGAAAATGTACACAGCAAAACAAATTTTTTTTTGCTTTAAAAATATCATTTTTGTCACAAAAACTCAAAACCCTATCTTTTTACGAACGTAACTTTTTTTAGGGAAAACGGTCCATAAAAATTTGGTGATGGTAAACTAATAAACAAAAAAGTTATGACATTTCAAACATTTCACAATTTTCACATTCAGTAAAAAAAAGAAATCCGTGTAAATTATTTCGAGAATTGCAGTTTGATGCTGATTTTATTGTTCAAGGCTTTGCGTGATTTAAACAAGTTGTTTTTATGATATTTTGATTTAATTATTCATAACATCTATTACAAACTTAGAGGCGATCCAGTGTTGTGATCAAAAATATTGATAGTGTCATATTTTTTATTGTACGGGACTGGCGATTAATTCTCTTAATAGTGTTGAAACCTGTTGATAATCAGAAACATATAAGAAATCTTGTTTTTAAGACAAAAGCTGCAAAATAAAAGATTTATATACACGAATACGTCTATAGTTCACCCGCAAAAAAATTACCTCTTAGAGAATAGACTATGATCTGGAGGAAGCGGGTAATTTCAAAAAAAAAAATTACTACCACTTTGGTTGTAAAAGATCTTATAGTCATTTTTTTATTCAGCCAAGCAAACGACACCAAACCAGTAAATACTTAAAAGTGATTTTGTTTATTGAAATATAACAAACAACAACAAACAACGGCCTACAACAGTTGTCGGTACATCTGGAAATTCCTCAGTTGTTGCAGAAAGCTCAACTGTTGTAGGCCATTTGCAGGAAAAAAGTGTTCAAAGGAGTTACGAAATCTCACCGAAAGAGCATGAGCATGAGCATGAGCATGATTGACCGCCCACGGTTGCTACTCCGTTATTGCCAGGTCAGCTGTAATTACACAGAGAACCAACAGATGAAGTTTGGGACTAACATCATCCTCAATGTATAAGAACTGGTGACCCAAAAATAAGCAATACCAGCGCCGGCCGTGTCCGAATGCAGGTCAATTGAGGAATGGGTAGGAGAATGTTGACATGATTCTCGCTTTGATAGAAGCCGACGAGTCATCTGCACTTCCACGAGAAATCACTGGGATGTTGGATATATGGGGTAGGGAGTGTGGCAGGGTTCGTTTTGGTAAACGGTATGCCGTGTATAGCGTGTAGTTTGATCGATGAAAACAAAACTAATAATTTTAATTTAAGGCCGCACAAAGCAGAACTAAATTTCGGTGACCGGCTGATCGTTCTGCTTACCGCACAAAGCAGAAAAAAGTTTCGATGACCAGCCGATCGTTCTGCTTCCCGAAGAAAACATGTCTGGACGCGATCTAAACTTTAACTTTCTAATTAATTTACACACCCGCACTACGCAGAACAAAATTTCGGTGACCGGCCGATCGTTCTGCTTACCGCACAAAGCAAAACACAATTTTGATGCCGGCTGATCGTTCTGCTTAATGAAAAAGACATGGACGCGATCTACGATCGTTCTACGTCCTACAAAACACGAACAAACCTGCACTGATTGTTTCACTTTCTTATTAATTTACCCACCCGCACAACAGAACCGGACATTTAGACAATCGCGTGATTACTTACCTGGATTTCCAGAGCACAAATAGCTCTCCTACCAGTAACTCACCATTAAGGTTCCTCCAAACACACGCGACGCGACAGTCGCGACGCGTTTCTATTGCTTGGCGACAGCGATTCTATCGCCATTGGTATGGAAGCGTAAATAGAGCACTGTCTGCAGCGACCCAACGACAGAATCGCGGCGACTAGTTGTCGCCGTCGCGGCGATCAAATCGCTTAAGTCTGGGGGAGCCTTTATATTTGCATTGAATAGAACACATCGAGCTACAGAGATGTAGAAAACAAAACTCGCTTAACTTTTCAAAAGGTCCCAAGTAACACCCCTTTCATGAATTAATTTGAGTACTGCAATCAAAAGCTGTCATGTTTTTTTGTTGATTGCGCTGTTCAAACCAAATCATGTAAAAAATGTTACCTAGGTCCCCTTGAAAAGTTAAGCGAGAAAAGTTTATGTTGATTGAAGGGACCGTGAAAACCATCGATATATGGAGAGATATCTAGATACAGAACTTCGATAAGTGGAGAGTTGACTGAACAATAGTTTTAGCATTTTCTTATATGATATTTTAGAATCGGTGTTTAATTGTCAATCAATCGCTTGTATAAATAATCAACCGCTCAAAGTGGGTAACTTTAATTTTCGGTAAAGCGCATATGTTATAAACAAAAACGAAATAAAAGAGGCCAATCCCACATGATGTTATTATGACAAAATTAGATATAATATGGAAAAAAAATATATATATATATATATATATATATATATATATATATATATATATATATATATATATATATATATATATATATATATATATATATATATATATATATATATATAATATAGTTGCATTGCGGATTTGGACCGTAAACAGTTTTAATTTATATATTCGATAGGAATTATATCGTCTGCTGAGATAAAACAGCCAATTGCTCAAAAGGTACAGGCGATGCAAAGCATTAGATATTTGCGACAAAGATAGCAATGGATTAATCACTGCTATAATGTCCACAGTGTAGCTCTTTAAGGGATTTAGCATGAGCAATAACCGTTTAAAGGCGTTGCTTAAAGTTGAGCTAAGAAAACTGTTGGCATCAGGTATCTCTAGTCGTGGAAGGCACCAAAATGTAAGTTTGTATTTCTGATGGCAGAGGGAAAATAAGAACGACTCAAACTGTACAAGGCTTGTGCTGCCCCCGACCACCTTAATATATACCAATCTGAAAGGTACCAACTCATCGAATAAATCCTTTAAAATAGTAAATCCAGTAAATTATAATAAATTCATATGACAAACGGCAACTTTCAACACAATAACTCGCGGAAACTACTTAAACTACAATTATGCATTTCTGACTGTGGCAGCCAAAATCTTAAAACGGACGGATAATCATTTAATTCATTAAGAAATTTGATAAATATTTGACAATCGGCTTTTGAGTAACAGAACGTCTGATTCCTGATTCTACTAAATTTAAGATTTTTTTTATGTTATCCAACATAAGCCGCTTCATTGTGTTCATAGTTTTCTCATTGCGTTTTAGGGATTAGGGATAAACGCAACTCTAAATATATTTTATTGATACAGAAGTGTTGGATGAAGTGTGAAGTGACGGATTTTTACATAGTATCGGTTTGACTTGTATTTCCCCCAGTCACCCCAGATTCTTCGATGAGTTATGGCCGTGAAGCATAAGTGTATAGAAGACAGAATATAATTTCGAACTGTATAAATATGAAAGAGCGGTAGGTACAATGAAAAGCCCAGTTGGCAAACAGAATCGGAACGTATAGAGTAGAGTGGGGCAAGAGTGCGCGTGGGGTAAGAGTACGTTTTCGATTTTTTGAAGTAATAAAAAAAGATAAACTAGCAGCACTGCATCAGTTTGACAGGTATTCTGGCCAACTATTATCATGTGTAATTGTAAACGATTTGAATAAACAACAAGGGAGATATGGAGTTAGATAACTTTTTAGTCATTTTGCTAAAAATAATTGGATTTCCGCAACTAGTATTTCATTACCATATATACGTTCAATCAGGTGAACATTATACCATTTCGATAACCTATTGTATAGAGTACTTTATGGTACAGAACACCAATCCGGTTGGTTTTCCAAGAAGTCAAAACCATTGCTTGAATCATTTTTGGGACTGTGGGGTAAAAGTACGCAGGAACCGGTGGGGCAAGAGTACGCATACGAATCTTCAAGTTATGGTGTCAAACCCGTATCTCCGGGTGAAATAAGACTTCTTCCAAAGCGTAAAGATCCACAACTAAGAAAAAAGGGACAGAATTTGAAATTATCACAAGTTTCTAGGATAAGTTGAAGTAATTCGGTGTTAGAAAGGACTTAGCGAACAAAGCACTGAAGCGAAATAATGAAATTGTATTAGGACTTGTTGTACACCTAAACATAGTACGAAAACACAATTTCATCTAAATGATAATTTCATTTAATCAAAAGAAACATTCATAAATTACGCAACGTTTAGCTGGGAGGGGTTGTAAGATGTGTGACGATCCATATAATGTTTAGAGGATTCATACAAATAGTGTAAGATAGGGGGGGAGGGGTGATGAAATAGCCAAATTTTACGTTACGTGATTGGTGGACTTTCTTTAAGGAAAATGCCTTTGAATACGCCACGCGAAACCTGATATATATTTTTACCCGTGTAGTTTTTTGTATATATAAAAAAACAATGGTTTTTCGTATGAAAGTGCACATTTTTAGGACCCCCTCCCCCTTTAAGAGTTACGTAATATTTAAACATTCCCTAATATATGCTCATTAAACATCAATTAAATGTTATTAACTCTTATTTGTGTTAATATATACTTAAAGCACATGATTGGATAAATGCGTACTCTTACCCCACCCGATGCGCACTTTTACCCCACCGGTGGGGTAAGAGTGCGTTTTTAACTTGTCTTGCAATAAGGGTTCTACTAAAACGAATCTCAATAATTTCAATATTTTTTCCACTGGGTAACATAAAGGAAGAGTATATGAATCATCGACACTGATTTGATATGCAGAAGCTTGCTTCATAAGGGCCACATGATCGATTGAAAACTAAGTGCGTACTCTTGCCCCACTCTACTCTACCGTGTTGTAAACTTATAAAATAGTTGGATCTCACCAGGTACTGAGTGTTTCCCAGTACAATCCTGTTCCCATCCAGTTCGTTGGTTTGGAGTTCCAACAAATCATCTTCTTGCGCTGCAATCATATTGCTTCTATCTTTCAATGCTTCGCCATGATTTTCCACAGCACATCACAGCAGAAATAAGCGATTTTAAGGCAAAAAGGTTTTTAAAACAGTTCGAAAAACAAAACAGTTAATAAAAAGCCCAATATCCTATGAAAATGACTAGTGAAGAACAATTTTCAGTCATCCAAACGTATTCTAAATCGCGGATCGTTGCTAAGAAAAATTCTTTGAAAAAAATTGACACCTCCAATCACTCGCGGCACACTCTCAAAACGATGATGAAGTATGAATATTGTACTCAGTAAAAACTCAGACACTGAAGACGACCCCACTGTTGAGGTCAAAACACGTATCTGTAAAGTCACAATTCAAGTGGTGAGACGGGAAAGTTTAAACTTGTCTTTTGACCACGAATCGACACTAAATATTTCGAAATTCAACTAGTGATGTAGGTACTTGTGTTTTCAAAAAGGATCATCCATCGAATTAGAATCTACATCATTATATGAGAAATAATTAGAGAAATGACAAATAAATAGAATAGAAAGAACGAAAAGGTATAAAAAATAAAATTATACTCAATGCACTCCTGGAATATAAGGATCCAAATGCCCCAAACTATGAATTGTTTGTTTTGAGCAGCTGATTTCCGACAGAGCTCCGAACTTATTCAACTGGAACCACTCTATGTCTCCTCCGGGACGGTGGCGCAGGATTATAGGTTAATCTGAAGCCGCTTTTCTATCTTCGATGTAGTAAATCATCGTACAACTCAACACACTGGGATTTCAGTTTCTAAACTTTGGAATAAGCACTAAACAACTTGATACATCTAAATTTGTCTTCTTCACTTAAGTTGCTAATTGCACAAGAAAAAAAACGAGAAACGTCACGAAAAAAAACACATCCTTTCGCGGCGCTTGCTACGACTCCTCCCAAAGGAGTTACGAAATCTCACCGAAAGAACCATAGATAAACTGAAAACGACTGGTTATGCTACAATATCCACATTGAATACAAATTTACGCATTTGCACGTCCTGCCGTCTAAACGTTGACAAACGAGCAATCTGTATATCATCGGTAGAGCAGTGCGCAGGAAGTTCGAAAACGACAACTGAGGAATTGCCAGATGTACCGACAACAACTGAGGAATTACCAGAAGTATCAAGTGCAGAGGGCCTCTATTTTAGGGTGTTCCACTTTCACGTATTGAAAGTTGCGAAAAACATGTTAAAATAATGAACAAAATCAACACCTCCTTATTGTTGACTAAATATTATAGTTCAGCCAAACGATTGACTTTACTACCACTATAAATAGTTCAATACGCACCTTCTGAAGCGATCCCTATAATTATTATTTATATCTGATTTTCCTTTATTTACTGTTATTTACATTTTGAATACAGTCACTTTTGGAGGAGTTGTGCTGGTCAGTACGCGTACAAGTGGCACCAAGATGAATACACAGCTAGGTGTTTTAACCTGCCCAATTTGTGGACGAGAAGAAGGTGGGGGTGAAAAATTCATTTGCTGTGCAAAACATAAACAAACCGGGTGGCTCTGCCATACTTAAATCCAAGATGGCTGAATCGTGAATTTGGCAGATTGGAACACCTAGTGGTGTATTCATCTTGAGTGGCATCAAAAGCTACGATTTTTTGGGAGGCGATTTTCTTTCGATTTTTGTTCTTTTAATTTCAAAGCCTACTCTTCATTTTAATGGCCAAAAAGCTTAATTCAAGTATATGAACCGGACAAGATAAATATCTATATATAAAAAAGAGTTCTCATTTCCTTTGAGGCAATATTTCTGAAGAAAGCCATCAAACTCCAACTGAAATTGATCTAGAGTGCAACGCATTCGATTACAGCGTTAAGAGCCACGCAGAATGGGTACGTTTGCGTACGTTTTGACATTTTTTCCATGGGAAAACTGTCAAAACGCACGCAAACGTATCCATTGTGTTTGGCCCATTACAGGTTTGTCAATTTGGTCAATAAAAAACAACCCCGGCGAGTTCGGGCAGGTTCGACTAGTTATTTATAAATTAATTACATTCAACCCCCTTTAATTTATTGATTTCTCCTGAGGTGAACGGATTTCAGTCCCCCACTTCGTAACTGTTAGTTGTGATTGGCCGAGACACAATATTGTGTATCCGGAATAAATTTATACCGCTTTTTATACCGAAGTTGGATTTTTCTCCAGATACAGGCAACTTTCTCAACTTCGGAAGTAGTGCGCTGGATTCCCCTAAAGATGCGCTAAACAACGCATCCATTAGTTTGACAGATAAAACTTCGGAAGAAAGTTCGGTTCGGAAGTCCGGACTTCCGAATTCTAAGTTGGTGCTACGCCGACAATACATATTGAACAGCCTTCTTGGGATTGGAAAACCATTCTCACTCTACATACTTTGGAGTTGGTTCGACACTCCTTGCTCCCCTGCATATCCGTGAGAGCCACGGGAAAGAAAAATTTGGTAAGTTGAGAAGATAAACTATAGGAAGACGCCTTGTTTTGCAACGTAATAATTATTTTGTTCTAAGTTATGTCATAGAGACGAAGACGAAAATCATGTTTCAAAACAATTCTGGCCGCGTAATCAATATGCCTCTACAATGTACTGTGATTTCCCGAACTATGCATTTTTGAATCACATTTTCCATGACTGATGAGAAGTGAGAAATGAGGAGTGAGAAGGTTTAAAGCATATTGCATTAGAAAACAACTAAATAAAAAAAAGTTCCGCTGTGAAAAGTGTAAAGTGGTTAATAAAAAGTGTTGAATGAGGAGTGATAATTATACCTTTTATTTCTAGCTTCTCACTTTTCTTTTTTTTCCCACTTTTGATAGTGAGAATTTTGAAGTGAATAATGATAAATGAGGAGGGAGACGTAAAGAGTGAGATGCGGGTCTTTTCGGGCCGGGAAAGGTTCTTGAAATGGTTCGAGACCTCTCCCCATCTGTAGGGGGGGGGGGGAGGTGGGCTCCAATACAGATGAAAAATAAATTTCTGAATAGCTTGAAAGCTAATCAAGCAAATGAAACACAAATTTTGAAAATAATCAATTTTAGACGAGTCAAAGTTTGACGGGGTTGCTAGTATTACTTTCATCTCCAAAAATATTGCGTTTATTGGAATTTTTTTTTTCGCTGGTCAAATCGCCCCAATATATGCAGGACGATATGCCCTTACCTACTTACACAAGCGTGGCGTACTCAGCAGTAGTTGCTTCCAAAGAATATGGAAACTATCGAAATGTATTTCAAACCTGCTTGAAACCGTCTAGAATCCAAATAATTTTCAGAAACACCATTTTCAACAAAAGAGCTAAGAATAACAGTCATCTTTTTATTTCAGCTTTGCTGGCGTCGTCAAGAACTGTATCTCGTTCTATTGTCGCAGTCAATTCTTTGGCTTATTAACCCGTTAACGCCCAGTGATCTATTTATAGATCAGTTACATTTTTTATATCTGTTGGCAAGTTTTAGCTCAAAAGCTATACATGTCTTTGTCAATATTGTTCTATGAACTAATATCTTTCATATGGTGAACAATTTAAATCGGAACTAACTCACTAGGTGGCGTAGGCGTCCATAGAAAACTGAACTTTTTCTTTTGTATGAAAGAAATGAATAGTAATGAATAGTGAACGTCCAAACAGCGTCACTCTATACCTCAAAACCTGACTAGATAGCTACATGGAGTCTTCAGCAAAGTTGTTCAGAGTACCTTGGCGGGTCAAGAACTGATCCAAATAATTCTGAATTTTTGTACGAGGTGGCGCTAGTGAGCATCAAAACTTCTTCTACATAAAACATCAATCTGTATCTCAAGAACCTGACTAGTTAGCTATATGGAGTCTTTAGCAAAGTTGTTCAGAGTATTTTGGCGGTTCAACAACTGATCCAAATAATTCTGAATTTTTGCATGAGGTGGCGCTAGTGAGCATCAAAACTTCTTCTACATAAAACATCAATCTGTATCTCAAGAACCTGACTAGTTAGCTATATGGAGTCTTCAGCAAAGTTGTTCAGAGTATTTTGGCGGTTCAACAACTGATCCAAATAATTCTGAATTTTTGCATGAGGTGGCGCTAGTGAGCATCAAAACTTCTTCTACATAAAACATCAATCTGTATCTCAAGAACCTGACTAGTTAGCTATATGGAGTTTTCAGCAAAGTTGTTCAGAGTATTTTGGCGGTTCAACAACTGATCCAAATAATTCTGAATTTTTGCATGAGGTGGCGCTAGTGAGCATCCAAACTTCTTCTACATGAAATATCAATCTGTATTTTAAGAACCTGATGAGTAAGCTATATGGAATCTTCAGCAAAGTTGCTAGAGCATCTAGGGGGTTCAAGAAATGATCGAAATTATTCTGAATATTTGCATTAGGTGGCGCTAGTGAGCATCCAAATTTCTTCTGCATAAAACATCAATCTGTATCTCAAGAGCCTGATTAGTTAGCTACATGAAGTATTCAGCAAAGTTGTTTAGAGTACCTTGGCGGGTCAAGAACTGATCCAAATAATTCTGAATTTATGTACGAGGTGGCGCTAGTGAGCATTTAAACTTCTTTTGCATAAAACATCAATTTGTATCTCAAAACCCTGACTAGTTAGCTATATGAAAACAGCGTTGCATCCTTCTACTATGCTCGTATCAATATCCGATAATACTCCACTTAGGTCTTCACACGATGAGTAAATTTCAACTGGGCCAGGAGCACGAATATCTCCATCCAGTACTAGTTCATCATCGGCGGAACTTTCGTCGCTGGATTGTTCTGGTGCTGGTGGCAAAGCAACTATCTCTCGTTGAACCTTTTCAACGGTGATATGATCGATGGCAGCTTCAAATGTTTTGAATTTCATCTCAAGCAATCAGAATCTTCATAATTTTAGTAATAAATATATATTGCTGATAATTATTATTATATAAAACCTACCAGTACACCGACCGGATAAAGGAAAATAATCAAATTATACTCCACTGCGCACTTCTAAAGATCCTTCCACAAACAAACCTCGTTGTGAAACAATGGAAGTTGCGAAAGACACATAAAAACCAGTTCGCTAATATGCGTACCAATTCTTATTGACCGATTTCGTAAACATGCTCAAGGAGGAATAGACGAAATCATTTTGTTGACGTTATGGAGGTACCGATTGAATTTGATATGATGTTCCTAGTTTGCAGTCATATGTTATATTGGTTTCAAAGCAGCCATATTGAGCAAGTCATGAACGCCATGGCCGTAATAAAACCAAACAGTGCAGTACGGATCGTTATGTAGAGAAGACATCTTTTTCAAAGCTTCGAAACCACCACCAATGAAAATTGTTTCGAGTGATCCGTGAATGTGCGTGTGTTGAGCTGTTAGAACCTTTTTCAACAATGTGCGTCGCACAAAAAAAAGAATGTGACGATGAATGAATTTGAATTTGCTTCTTTATGCAATTTGCAACCAAAAGTTGTAGGGAAAAGTATAAAGTAAAATTTCTAATTACTTGATTCGTTCTCGAGTCAGGCACAAAAATGTGGTTCATTTGCGTGAGAGCCTCTGCCATTAATTTCACCTGATGTTTAAAAACGTTAATATCTCTTTAAGTTGCTGTTTTACCTAAACCTCAATGAGGAGAAACATTAAGTATTCACTTAGTTTAAGCAGAAAACAAGATAAATTTTCCTTTCGAGCATTAGCCATTTCAACTCAAAGATGAAATACCGAAGCTCTAGGAAAAACCAAAAGATAACGCTCACATACACACGCAGCCCGTCCAGCCGCAACTTATTTCCGAAGCTAATTTCTGCGTTTTTGTGCTCTTTTAACGACCATTTTCCGGCAACCGGACGTGGCACATTCATCCATTATGATTCACCCTCTTGGTCCATTCCGGGCTGCTTCTGTTGGCTGGCACCAGCCCAACTTCTCCCTGCACGTACGTCGCGTCGGAGGGAGAATCGCTGCCAAGATAAATGATACACGATGCCGCTATTTTGGCAGAGCTACTCCGGGCACTAGTTGCAGGCCTAGCGTAAAAGAATACACTCAAATGTCAGCGGTGTGGAGGGAAGATTCCTTTGTGGCCCCCAAATGAGCTTTATTGTATTTCATTAGCGTTATCGGACAGTATGTATCTAGAAGTGATGTACAAATTATTAGCTCGTGTCAGCTCTGCGATACAGCGTTCCTTGCCTCCATACCTGCCATAGCTTTGTTGAACAAAATTTGATGGGAAAACAAAATTGAGCGATTATATTACGGAAAATATTTGTATTCATATTTGTGGTTACATCAACTGTTTTGCAGAGATTATTCAAATAGAGATTTTACAATAGTAGAAGAATACATATATTATATTCATATGAATGCCATCTTATTGGGACGGTAAACGCATGGTATGGGATCATTAATATTTCATTTGCCCAAAAGAATAAAATAGACCTAATTAATAGATTCTCAGTCTGCTTCTGTCCAAACATCCATACCCGATGTGCTTCAGTAAAGGTGTGGGCCAAAGTCATCTAAGTCTGTAGTAGTCGGAAAAATAATGTAAACAATGTCACCCACAGTGGGCGGGCGGAGTGAAACGTCACGTCTGTTATAAAAATTGTACTGAGTATGCCAGACGTGACGTCACATTCGGTCGCCTTCGGCCATCTTCGGCAACCCAGCTGAGAGTTTCTCTCTCAAAAGAGCGAATTTTCGTTGAACAAATACTACTTGAGGGTTTGGGCCACACCTGTAGTAAAGCACATCGATCCATACCCCTACACAGGGATGCCAGAGAATATTTTCAAATGTCTTCACAGTAATTTAAATATGTCTTCAAATGTCTTCAATATAAAAATTATGATTATTAGCGAAACAACTCAAAATCCAATAGGTTTGTAAATTCAATCATGTCCTTATTTTATAGATGTGGAATAATGTTTATTTTTTTAAACATTCAAATTGATAGAATTCAAGGATTTTATACCACCGACGAACCGACGTGTCACCCCATGGAAAATAATTCAAATTTGTTGCCCACGACGCCATGATGAAATATCATCGAACACTACCGCCACCCCCATAATGGCTCGCGAAGTTTTCGTAGCTCAGCCACCAACCTACGTGTATTAACATTGCAGCGGAGTTGTGTCTTAACTCATTTGACAGGTGCGATCGCCCGCAAAAGCGAATGACCGTTAAAAAGTGTGGGACAATCAGAGAGCGCCAGTGACACGTCGGTTCGTCAGTGTTTATACTGAGTCTGGTTAAAATTCCACCGGATATTTTAACTGAATTTCCATGTGGAATTCTCCCAAATTTATTTTTAAAGAATACCCTGTAAGGTTTCAAAATTTACCGTGAAATACTTGAAAAACATCCAGATGAAATTTCCCGAAGAATTCCTGTTGGAACACCTAGGGGATTTACTGAAGAAACTTCTGGAGAAATTTCTGAAGGAACTTCCGGAGGAATTGCTGGAGGATTTTCAGAAGGAATTCTTGGAGAAACTTAAGACGGAATTCCTATAGGAACTTCGGGATGAATTCTCGCTTAACTTTTCAAAAGGACCTAAGTAACATTTTTTTTTCATGAATTAATTTGAGTAGTGCAATCAAAAGCTTTCATATTGATCTGTTGATTGCGCTATTCAATTTAATTCATGAAAAAATGTTACTTAGGACCTTTTGAAAAGTTAAGCGAGAATTCCGGAGGGATTTTTTGGAGAAATTTCTGAACGATATTCCTGAGGAATTACTGAAGGAATATCCGATGGAATTCCTGAAGAAATTTCTAGAGAAACTTCCGGAGAAATTCTTGGAAGTAGTTCTGGATGAATTCTCGCTTAATTTTTCAAAAGGTCCTAAGTAACATTTTTTTCATGAATTAAATTGAATAGCGCAATCAACGGATCAATATGAAAGCTTTTGATTGCACTACTCAAATTAATTCATGAAAAAAATGTTACTTAGGTCCTTTTGAAAAGTTAAGCGAGAATTCTTGGAGGAGCTTCTTGAGATATAGCTGCAGAAACTTCCGAAAGAAACCCTGGAGGAAATACCAGAGAAATTCCGTAGTATACTTCTGGAGGCAGAATCTTTCGGCAACACTCTTGGAGAATCTTCTAGACGAATTCCTGGAGAAACTTCCAAAGTAATTTCTGGGGAAACTTCCGGAGGGATCAGTGGAGCAGCTTAAGCGGGAATTTTTGAAAATTCTGGGGGAACTTTCGGAAGAATTTCTGGAAGAATTTCCGGAGGAATTCCTGAAAGAACTGCTGGAGGATTTCGTGGAGGAACTACCGGAGTAGTTAAGGAGGATCTTCCGAAGTAATTCTTGAATGTTCTTTCGCTAGAATTCTCGGACGACCTTACGGAGGAGCTCCTAGAAGAAATTCCAAAGGTATTCCTGAAGGATTTTTCGGAGAAATTCTTGAAACTTCCGGACAAATTCGTGTAGGAAATTCGGGAAGAATTTCAGAAACAACACTAGAACGAAGGAGAAATTCATAAAGGAATTCTCAGATAAAATACTGGAAGAATGTCCAAAGATATTTCTTGAAGAATTACCAAAGGAATTCAAGGAAGAATTTAGCGAAGGTGTGTAATAAGTTTCCTCCGGATTTATTTTAAGAACATTTTCCTGTAGTAATTTACCATGGAAAATCTGAGAAATATCTATTTAACACCAAAACAATTTCAATTTCTTGTCGACATTCGTAAGAATTTTCTATAAGAATTAATTGAGGCAAATTTCTTGTGGAAATCAAAAGGTATATTTTTGTGGGAGCTCAGCAAAACTTGTGAAAATTAAGAAAAATTTCCCATTGATTATTTGGAGTATTTCCTTTATTTATTTTTAACGGAAATTATTATAAATTTCCACGATAATTTTAACTGAATTTTCAATTTCAATTCTCTTAAATTTAGAAAAGAAATTCCTCATCGGAAATTCTTCTTATAAAATTCACGAAAAATTCTTTTAAATTTTCACTGAAAAGTCTTTCAAAAATCCACGAGAAATTCAAAGAGTTTCCCGGCGGATATTAAGAGGAATGTGGAATGATGGTATGCATATGCCATTCAGAATGAATTTAGAAAAAAACGGGTTCTAGCTCAAAGGTTGAATAGATTAAATCTAGTCATAGAAGAATTTAGTCTATGTTTGCAGCAAATTAGATAGGTCATTGCGATCCGAAATGATCGAAATACCTTTTTAAAGACGCCGCCAAGAAAATTACAAACGAATGCTGCCATCGGGATTTTTTCACCAGCGCACAGCTCAAAGTTAAGTGTGTATGAGGTCTTAAATGCGTTGCAGTTATCAACCGGCTAGTGTGAATGTATTTTATGTTTGAGATTCTAAGCTCGAGACAAAGACTATTAAAACTTTTGTAATATTTATATACCTAGTTTACATAGAGGTCGCAGAACTTATAAGCTTATAAGTAAGTAATGAATTTGTATTTTCTATTCGCTGGCTTATTGATTATCTTCATGTGTCTTCAAATAAGTAGATAAGTCTTCAAATATTTTGAAAAGTCTTCAAAATGTCTTCACGAAATAAATGTCTTCACAGAGATTCAAATGTCTTCAAATTGAAGACATGTCTTCAAATCTGGCATCTTTGCCCCTACATCCCCGTGGCACCAGCGAAGTGCGAACTTTGATTGTACGCTGACATGAAAGATTATGGAGAAAACGGAACGCCATATATAGACTCTAAACAAGCTTCCTCCAGGTACCACGGAATTGGTTGGTGTTGTTGGTGTTTACTAGAATTTTTGTCTTGTCCATCTCAATAAGCCCAAAGTACTTACAGCAATTTAATATTTTTCGACAGTGTTATACAAAATACAACTGCGCGGTTGTTTAGCTTATTATTTTGAAAGAAAGTGGATTTTTTGTTTGGAGTTTTACTACTTCTTCTACTTTTACTATGGCACTACAATTAAACTGGAACTTGCCCTGCTTTTCAACTTAGTATTCTATTACCATTTTCTCAGTTATTAATTGAAAGCTTTTCTATGCTCGCCATTGAATGAGTATGTGTCTTGTGTGACAAGTACAATGGATACACTATACCCAGGGAGTCCAGAATGTTTCCCACCCGAAAACATCCTAGACCGGACCGAGAATCGAACCCGCCATCTCCGGATTGGCAACCCTATGCCAATCTTCCTAACTTCTATAAATTTAAGCTCCTGATTTAACGTGCGTATAATTCTAAGCGACACTGAACAGTAATATTTACCAACAACTTAGTTCTAGAATCAGTGCAGATTTTCAGAATATAAGTGAACTACAAAAAAAAACAAGTTCTCATTGCAATGAATGTTGCTTAGAGCAACAATATAAATAAGTTGGAGATAACATTGTGCAACAAAGGATTGCTTATGCTTTCGCTTAGTATCATTTTTCTGTATTCCTGATTTTTCATGGGAACGCCTCCCAGCGTTTGAAAGCTGCCCATGTTCCCGCGGAATGACGATTGTGGGGAAATCGTGCAAAAAGTTCTCCCTTACCAAGTAGATGGGTACAGGTTTTTGCGTTATTTTGGTTACGTTCCCCATCACGAAAAACGAGACTCAGAGAAGTTTAATTGAATTTAAAATTGGTTCACAAATGTTTGGAGCCAGTGGTTGTTTTTCGTTTTGTTGAACGCTCGAAGCTTCAAGGCTTTCCAGTGACTGCGATGGAATACAATTGCCCTGTGACGTCAATGCTTTGTGGAAACATTATGCGGTTCAACGATTTGATGTCGGGATTGGCATTGGAAAAATGATTTCCAATCCCAATCTGAAAAGAGATGTTGTTTTGTTTGTAGGCAGATGGCTTAGCTCTTATGGGGGAAACAATTCGCAAAGCATGTACCTAGGCGTATTGTGTTGTGCTTCGAGTTCCAGTGATAGCCCCCTTTAATTAAACTGTTTGGTTTTTGTTCTCAGTGCCTATAATTCAGAATGATAAATTGCAGCCTAAAAAGTGCATTATTATTTTGGTTGCAATTTTAAGAGATTTATGCTCCGTTGTACATCCATATGCAGAACTGAAACACAATTTAATGAGGGGTAAGTGAAAAGTAGATAATCCATTGCTTTTTGGAGAAAAAAAGCATGTTTGTTCTGTTCATACAACACATAAATGGAATGCCATAAGTTACGGAAATTTGAACGATTTATTGCTATGTCGCCTCAAGTATCAGGCGAACTCTTGGGAAAGAACAATATCCGCAAGGAATAGCGTAGTTTTCCACATCGCTATTTTTTGTGGACACTAAGTGTATACTGTTTAGATACTAGATGGGTGAACCTACACCGAAGGGAGTATCCTCTTCCACTGGACCAAAAGCTTCCAGTCGCCATGAAGGCTTAGCGTCCTCTTCTACTGCAAAAAGCCATCGTGTACGCGGCCTTCCACGAAGTTTACGACCTCTTCCTGGTTCTCTTCTGAACATTATCTTCGCTTGACGCTCTTTCGCCATACGAACAATGTGTCCAGTCCACAGTAGTCTGCCGTGTTGTATAAACTTAACAATATCCAGCCCTTTATGAAACTGGTATATAACTCGTGATTCATGCGACGCCGCCAGATGCCATTTTTCTTTTTACCGCCGAGTATTGTCCGCAGCACTTAAAGCTCGAATATTCCAAAAGCTCTCCGATCTGCCTCCTTCGACGTCCATGTTTCATGGCCGTATAAAGCTACTGGAAGAATTTGACGAAATCCGTAATAAGCCATATTCGCAGCTGCAATACGCATTTTCATCTCGCAGGACACATCATTATCGCACGTCACGTGTTAAAAATGACTTTTTGGACAATGCATGAAATGAGAGGAGGAATAGGGTTTACTTTGATTGGTTGATTTATCAATTCGCTGTCACGAGTTTTACCTTCCTAATTTTGAAGCATTAGAGTTTTTTGCTTAAATTATGTATGTTCATTCGCCGAAAGGTGAATATAGCCTAAAATCCTTGTTGAACCACAAGTGGAGTGTCACTTCGCTGTTGACGAGGAAGAAGAAGTCACCAAGCCACTGTGTCGAGCCACAGGGCTGTTAGGAACGCAGAGCGTACCATCTATACCGGAGCAGATCCTGGAGGATTTTTTTGGATAAATTTACAAAGCAATTTTCTGAGGAATTTTTTGGGGAATCTTTTGAGGGATTTATGGAAGGGTTCTTGAAGTAATTTCCATGGAAACTTCTGGAAGAACTCGAAGAAGAGAAGCCAGGAGAATTTGTGGAAGAATTTCCATGGGCGATATTTGGGTGTACCAGGAAAAATGGGGAACTTTCGGAAGGAATTTCTGTAAAAGTTTCTGTGAGAATTGCTGGAAGAATTTCAAATATACATAATTTCCAGATGAATTTTTGTGTGTATTTCATTTCTAGAGGAATTTATTCAGAAATATCCAAAGGAATTTATGAAGGAATTACTGAAGAATTCTGAAAAAGATTTTATTGGGTGCTTATTGGAGGAATGTTTTAGTAAATATCTAGAGAGATTTCTTAGTTGATTTATTAGTTTATTTATTTACTTGGCTTCAAGCTAATAAAATTCCTAGAGAAATGATAATAATAATTTTAGGAGGAATTATTTAGATATTTTTGGAGCAATTCGCAATTGAGCATCCATAAGAAAAATTCCGGAAGAATTCTTGGGGGTGGGTGGGAGTTTTTTTTAATGGCCCACCAACTACCCTCACACTCATGTGAGCCCCCGTAATGGAGTTGGGTTAGAAATTATAGGCGTAATGGAGTTGGGTTAGAAATTGTAGGTGAGACTCAAAAGGAGTTCATTGTAAATTTCTGGAGAGTTCTCGAAGCAATTCATGAAGAGTTCTTGAAGGAATTTCTGAAGAAAGAATTTCAGGAGAAATTAGACTAGACAAAAACCGGGACTATCTGAAAAAAAAAATCAAAATAATCTCCATTCACTTGAAAATTAAATTAGCTTACTGAAGGAATTCGTTAGAATTCTTATGGAATTCCTGGACTCCACAGAAATTTTTGGAGGAAATTCTGAGGAATTGCTTCAAAACTTCTGAAAAAAAAACTATGCAGGAGTCTCCGTAGAGACTTCTGGACGAACTCTCTGAAGATCTTCCGAAGGAATTCCTTGTGAAGAATTCCGAAGAAATTCTTGAAGAAACTTCCTGAGAAATTCCTGGAGGAATTTTGATTGAACTTTTGTACTAAATCCGAAAAGAATTCTAAGAGGAACTTTCCGAGAAATTCCAAAAAGAAACTTTATGAAGAATTCTTGGATGAACTTGCCAACTAATATCTTGTGGAACCTTCTCAAGAATTTCTGGAAGAACTTCCGGATGAATTCCTGGAGCAACTCCTAAAGGAAATCATGGAGGAACTTGCGGAGGTATCTATGTAGCGACATCCGAAAGAACTTCAGGAATAATCCCTTTAGAAACTTCCGGAAGAATTCCAGAAGTAACTTCGGGATGAATTCTTGGAGAAACTTTCGGAGCACTTCCTGGCAAAACTTTTTTTTTGAGGAATTGTGAAGGAACTGTTGAAGGTTTGTAAAGCAACTTCTGGAGAAATTACTGTAGGACCTTCCGAGGAATTCCCGAATGAACTTCCGAAGAAATTCTTGAAGAAACTTCCTTGGGAATTCCTGGAGGAATTTTTATATAACTTTTGTAGGAATTCCTCGAGAAGCTTCGCAAACGATGCCTGCAGGAACTTCTGAACTAATATGTACCTTCTCCAACTTCCGGCGGGTCTCCTGAAGGAATTTCTGAGTGAATTCATGGTGGATCTTCCTGATGAATTCCTGCTGGAACGAAACTTCCGGAGGCACTCCTGGTGGATCTTCCGGAGGAATTCTTAGCGGAACTTCCGGAGGGACTTCTGGCGAAACTTCCAGAAGAATGCCTGGCAGAGCTTCAAGAGGAATTGCTGGCGGAACTTCTGGAGGAAATGCTGGCAGAACTTCCGGAAGAATTCTTGGCGAAACTTCCGGAGAAATTCCTGGCGGAGCTTCTGAAGAAATTTCCGGCGGATCTTCCATAAGAATTCTTGGTGGAACTTCCGGACGAATTCCTGGCGAAACTTCCGATAGAATTCCTAGAGGAACTCTTTTAGGAATTCCTGGCGGAACTTCCGAAGGAATTCCTGGAGAAAGGAATATCCAGAGGACTTTCATGATCAACTTCCCAACGAACTTGTTGAGGAACTTCCGAAAAATTTTTGACGCTTGAAATCAGTTTACGCCGACCCACGCCGCCGCCAACAACAACAGCGATCAACAGCGAGACGCTGTCACGCCGCCGCTGGCTGCAAATGATCTTTCACGCCGCCGCCGGTAAATTTTCAATCGACGCACAGGTCAAATTTGACTGAATAGGACATTTGGCCAAATAGGACATTTGGCCAAACAGGACATTTGGCCGAATGGGTCATTTGAAAAGTGAGAACGTAGGAGCTATGAGATGGAGCTCAGAAGCAGTAACCCTACATTACCAGAGAGGTGGCTTTAAAATTTTACTTTTAATTCTCTGAATTCTCTTGTAATGCAAACACTGGATCACAACTTACGACAAAGAATTTGTATGTAAATGAAGAGAGTATTCCAAATAAAAAGATTTGATTTTCTGTTTTTAGGTGGATAAATATAAACACCTAACATATCCGTCTGGAATTCCTGCATTGCAGTTTATGTAAAATTAGGCCGTTACAAATATTTAATTGACTTTTTTTCCTACTGGTCTCCGAAAGGTCAAAATATTATTTTTTTGTCAAAAAAAAATCCGAGGGGGGGAGGGGACAAAATAGATTTTAAATATTTGTATCGGCCTTATTATGTAAATAAAATCAATATGAAGAATATGATGATCAAAAATTGATTAAACTTTTAAATAAGCAAGGAAACAGGGGGGGCTTTAATTTTTTTTTTCGTTACGAAGGGTAAATCCTAGGTCTATTGGCCAAGTTTAAAAGCTGTGCCCAATCCCAGGATAATCAACAATGGACTGACATTTTTTTTATAGAGGGATGAAGGGAAATCTGCAGACAAACACCTGAAATTATCACTCAGGGAGTTGGGTTGCCACATGGCCGACCTACTTTACCTACCCAAGTACCGGAAGGTTTTGAGCTTGATCATTTTGGACCCGCAATAGCACGTAGGCAAAAATGTTGTCTTTAAGAGATGTCGCCACAATATTTAAAGTAAAGTCGTTTTTTCTAGTATGGGGACATCGCTGGTTCTCGTCAACGAGACATAGCTGAGATACAAAATTCAAGGAAAGGCAGCAAATAAAATTTGTATTCTGTTTTTCCCACTTTTATTGTCACAGAACGATGGAATAAAATTTATTTTAATCATCTTTCATACTGGGATTAGGCCGTTCACTTCAAATGTACATGCGCTGTTTTGCTCTAAGGAGTTCTCTAGATGTTCATGAATCATGACTAGAGTTTCCGTTGAATCACAACTGTAGTGGGGACATTTCTTAAAAATATCACCTTTGTCGAATACAAAACGAATTTGAATGAGCTGCGTCCTAAACTCCATAGAATGTGTGTTTTCTGGAATCACAACAAACCATGTTGTGATTTAAATGACATTATGCCAAATGACACGTTAGATTTTGGAGAGATTTTACTCTTGAGCCCCAGATGTTATATTTAGAGCAATGTATTTTTCGACAATAACATAGCGCTACTCACGTTTCATGAGTTCATCAAAAATTCTGAAATGAAGTTGGCTTCTGAAAAATGCTATGGAAAATTAGGCAAATAACATGCAGATGACTTTTCACATCAGTGCCTTAAGGACACTCCTGACGGAATCCAAGTTTCAAAGTGCTCGCGCTTTTAGGGGCACACCACTCGATACGGAGGCGGCGCACAACTGGCATTTTTGTTGATTTAGCTTTGCTGCGTCGCAGCATGCATGAAATCATAAAAATGACAGTTATGCGTTGCTTCCGTATCGAGTGGTGTGCCCCTGAAAACGCGAGCACTTTGAAACTTGGATTCCGTCAGGAGTGACCTTAAACTATCAAAAACAAAAGGAAGAGCTTCAACGACGATATTTTGGAGAAATATCGATTTTTGAAAAGCTGTGGCATCACTCCCGGATTTACCCTACATCCATTTTTTTGCTCACTTTTTCGATGAAATAGTAAAATGGTCATATTGGTTTGTTACAAAAAAAAAAACAAAAAAATATCGTAAACGTGACGGCTCAAACTATTATGCTGAACATTGTTAAATTTTGTGTCGTGCCAGTATTGCACGCAGTCATTTGGTCCACCGATAAATTGATAGATAAGTTTAAATATAAACAACTAAATTTTTCAGGAAGGTAAAATTTCAACCTCGATTGTAATCCTCATACATGCCTATCTTCTTCTTTGAGACCCTGCCCCCCTCTGTAAAGGAAAGCCTTACTTCCATTCAAATGAACTAGAAACTTATGCATAACATGAAAATAAATCAAACAAATGGAACCAAATTTGGCATGAAGACAAGAAATATTTCTATGATGGTTCGGGACCCCTTTCTACCCATGCAAGGGGAGACTCACATATGGCCGGGGTCCTTCCAAATCGCACCATGCGCCAACCAAAAAATACCCATTTTTCTGCCAAAGTTTTCGCCTGGCAGATTAATTTGATTCAAAATCAATAGGTAATAAATATATAACATGAAGAATTAAAAATTAGGTTCTTACATTTATCTTCGTCGGTATTTTGAATATAAATTTATTGTTTTGGTTTGCTTGTTCTCAAGTATGAAAATTTGGCTACTTTGCTGAAAACATGAACATCTGACACATACACGGTTAGAAAAAAGTACCTAATTTTAGGTACTTTTTTTCTCTTGCATCTCCCTCCCTCTTTCCTTTGTTGTCATAAAATGAAGAGCAAAACCACTCAACAAGGGCATTAAAGTGTGGGAACCCAACGTTAAGTAATCTCATGTTTACAAAAGTTGAGTGAAATTTACCTAACTTTTGGTTAGTTTCTATTTAAAATTAAGTATATTTTACTTAATATTATGTGAATTTCACTTAATTTCAAGAAAAAATAACTTTATTTTGGGTTCCCACACTGAACCCCCGATTTGAGTGAAAAGTACCTAATATTAGGTACTTTTTTCTAACCGTGTAATTACTGTACTGTACCGCTCATAAAAAAATCTACTCCTCTGCTTATTTTTAAACGCAACAAAAAATGAGTGCTAGATCGCCTAACAAAAACATACCGCCAGGGAAAGCTACTTTGATATTTTTGAAAAATTCAGCCGCCACGTGGAGGATTGTGGCGATGAATGCTTTGATAACACGTGCTATTTGCACTGCGGATAATTTTTTCCCATCTATTAGAGCCTAGGAAAATGATCACGAAAGTTTTCATTTTTGTGCAAGGCATAATGCCGTCTTGAGCAAAACATGTTGATCATAAGATTTGAAGCGCCACTAGCAACCCGATACTTATGCATCTGGATGGCTAGACGAAGTTCGACGGGTCAGCTAGTTTTTTTTTAAGACAGGAACATCGTCTTCGACCTGAGGTTGTACAGACTAAAAAATATTTATATATAAAACTAGCGGAAAATACTCAGCTTCGCCCGGGTGTTGCAAATGTCACCTACTGAAATATTTGCAGCACCACACTCTAGATCAATTTCCGTGCGATTGTTTCACTTTCCTCAACTGCTGACTAAAAGTTGTATAGTAATGACTTTTTACCTTTCCTTAATTTCCACCAACCTTCTAAATACACAAACCTTGCGGATCCCAAAACGAATCGATTAGGGAAGATATCTCGCAAATCAGTCAACCCGTTCGCGAGGTAAATCGTCAGGAAGAAAATCTCAACTCATTTTTATTATAATTGATTGAAGTGGTCTCCACATAACTTGAAAACGGCTGGATGGATTTCTTTCATTCCTTCAACAAATGACGGATTGATATGTTATTTTCATTTGTAAAATTCACGAGTAAAATCGAGAAAAACGCGGAAAACTAAAATTAAGCTTTGTTTGCGAACGAGTATTGATATAAATTAGTGTAGACAATTATTGTACACAATTAATCTACGAACGTAATTCCATTCATTTGATTTGAATAATTGATTTCACAATCAATAAACAACCGTCCCTATTTAGTAGTGTCAACATATGCCAACGTATGAATTGGAGCGAAAAAGCACTCTCCCATTGACTAACGGGGTTGATTTTTTGCTTTGATGGGGACATTTTGTATCGATTTGGGTTCAGTCCAGTCATGTATGGTTTCAAACGCCCCTCAAAAGCAAAGTGAAAGGGCAAAGGTAATTATGCTTCCGTTGTCGCCCCAGGCCTGTTTGCGATGTTAATTAATGTTGAAACAGACCACAAAACTCCAGTCGGGGTTGTTCCGCAAATCCTGGCGATCATCATCAGTGTTTGCACTTGCATAATCGTGGTTGTTTTATTTTACCTCCTGTTGTTTCATTTATGATGCATTATTGATCCGATACTTAATTTGGCTTTCGTCTGGGTTCCGATGGTGTGAACGTGATGACTTTGTCCTCGATACTATTTGAATAAGCCGATTCTGCATGGGTGTTAACTCAATAAATAGGATCAAATGAATTAGGGTAGGCAAATATCTCGGTTGATTCGCATTACCCATTCATGGATTCAACAAAACTGTGTACCCTTATAATGGTACCGTAAAAAGTTTAAACTGATATTAGTAACATTTTCATGGTAAAGCTATCTCCAAAAACTGTTGCTTCATTTTGGTGCGAATTAAAATTTCCTCTCCATAAAACTCACCAACACACAAACCAGTGAAGAAAGTGCCGTCGTCATCATCTTCCAGCAAAGACAAATCTCGATCGCCACACGTTAAACTGAAGGCCGAAAAATCCCCGCAGTTTTAATTAAACAATTTTAATTGGTTCTTCCTTCTGTTCGATCCTGGGGGGTGCTCGCAATGACAGTCAGGAAAAAGGATACGTCGTAAAATGTATAACTTTCGTAATAAGTTTATAAGCTTCATAAAACTTAATTACCGATGGGTTGCAGATTTTCGGCTAATGGGAATGATTCAATTTCTTGGTGCGAGGGAAAGTTTGTAATAACTGCAGCTTGGTTCGGTTCTTATAGTAGCATGTGCTTGGTGGATGGTTTATGGAAAGAAGCGCGATGGCGAAGGACCAATAAAGAAAAGAAAGCTGACTGCAACGAGTCGTAAAAAATCCATCACAATCCGTGCTGCAGCCATCGTAGACTAATGACGACTGTGTTTAAGGGCAGACTGAAATATCGTGGGTTATTAATCAAAAGAATGTGATTTGCGGTTGTTGTGTTCGTGAGGACTCGTTTGCAGTTATCCGATTACTCTGTTTTTCATTTTCATTACTGTATAAGCTTTGTATTGATTATTACCTTTCTCATTTACAAGAATGTACGTGAAGGATTAGAGATCAAGTGAATTTTTAATATGAGGGCTGGTACTCTTAGTGTTCTAATCATTTCAGTTCGACAAATTGCGTTGATGTGTGCTTGTGTGAAAGTGCGAATGGTTCAGACCTCAACCCGAGCTCCCTCTAAACCTTATCCAAAACTATTATCTGCAAAAAATAGTTGAATTCTCAATCTGTTCAATACCTTACATTCAGAAATATTGAAAAACCCATTTTTTTTCAACACGGAAGCTTTCTCGAAGTCAGTAATCGTACACAAGCATTAGCGTAACCACCGCGAATTACAAGTCAATTTGGGCTGAACGTCTGCTAAATCCTTACGCAATCAAGCCAACCAGCAACAGTAGCAGAGCGACTTCTTCCAAAAACAGTCAAACCCTAACCTTTCCACTTTTGGTAGTGATTCTCAAGGAGCATCTTCCGGTGTGACTCGCATGACGGCATCCTTGATGTTCGTTCGGCTTAAGCGCTCATCCATGAACCACGAAAGAAGCACCGATCGGCGTTGACAACATGTGGGTAAAAAAGAAACGAAGTACTGTTGGTGGAATCCGCGGAAATGGGGCGCATATTTTTTTCAACTTCATTTTTGGCCGTGCTTCTTGTCAGCTCCGTCTGAAACCACCATCATCGTCGAAAGGAAGGAACGAGTACCCAGTAGGGTGTCTACGTTTTCGGATTACTTTCCGCTGTGCGATAATGATATTTTGATTCTCCTCTTGAGCTGCAGTGGCTGGAGGACGACCGAGTTTTTCTCATTTTTCATGATTTATTCTACATTTCATATTACATTTCCTAAAATTAACAAGAAAATAGCGGAATAAATTTTGAAATTCATACAATAACCTTCTTATGTGAGTAGATTAGATGTTCTACCCTAAAACAAACTTTTCGTGTTTTGTCCGGCATTCTTTTGAAGACATGTTTCTGTGAGCTGTAGCATTTTGAAAAGCAAAACAACTCGCATGCCTTCAGTAGTTGCCGTACGATGTGTGCCATGTACCTGCATTTATGGAACACAGGACGGGTTGGTTGAGAAATTTATTTTTCCGGTATTGCGTGTGTTCTGCAAAGGACGCACGGTGGCGGATGCTTTTCAGAAGATTATCACGCGAAAATAAACTTGCGTCTTGCGACGCGCAGCAAGGTTCTGTCATCTTACAGACAGGGGATATATTGTTGAAAGCCATTTGTTGGACATCTTGGATTAAGTATGGAAGTAAAATTAATATAAGATCTGTTGAATGTTTGAATGTTCATCTGCAATGATAAAAAAACTACTCAAGAATTCAACAACCACCCAATAGTCTAGGCTGAATCGTCACGTCGCCTTGTACGAAGCAAAACATCCCAAAAATTTACACAGAAAGATCATTTGTCACGGAAAAATTGCATTTGGGGAAAAAACGAAGCGAGAACCAGCAAACGAAATCGAAAGCAGCTTTGTTATTGAATTCCATCAAACCACGCCAACCCAACATCCTACAACTTCGTGACCAAATTTAGGATTCTTCGACAGTAGAGCAGAAGAAAACTGCGACTCCCAAGTCTGACAGCGAACGTGACGGATGATGGAGAGCTTTTCCTTCATCGTTGAGGCACGTGGTGGGTCTGTCTGTAGGACGGCTTTCGGTCTGTTTCGGTCGTGATCCGTATAGCAAAATAGGAAGGGACAGGCACGCATCATCCCCCCGAACGACAACGAACATCCATCCATCAGGAATTGTACGTTTCATTTTGAAAAATAAATGATGTTGATTATGAGCTGTACGTTTGAATTTCAAGTAGTATACGAAGCCGGCCGGGTGCAGTTCGTTGGGATGTGCTTCTTCTTGTGGGAGAGGTGAGGTAGGCAGAGCTATGCTAGTTGCCAATAAATGGGAAAATTCGTCTTAGTCACGGCGATAACTGAGGCGTGAATCGTGACTGGAAAGTAAGACATTTCTCATATCCGGCGGTGGAAAAAAATGATCCCCGGACCCCCTACAGGATGACAATTTTGAAATATTTTCAAAAATACATTCAGATACTCAATATGTTTGCAATTCAGTCAATTGCATGTGCACATTACGAAGTGCATCAAAACAATTTATAATTGGGTGTCATTATTGGCTACAGAGAGGTTGGCAGAGGAAACTCAAGCGCTATTTAGGATTTAAATAGTTGCTCAATGGCGTTAAGGCACATTCTAACTATCATCTACTCAGCAACTGAGTAAAATTGTACTGCCGTCTATTTTTTTCTAAGGAAATTTAATTAATTTTCGTTAAAAGTGGGACATCTTGAAATTTATGTTATCAATTTATCAACATTTTTTAAGTTCTCTGAAAAAGAAAACAATTTTACTCAGTCGCTGAGTAGATAGAGGTTAAAGTTAGTGGTGCGCCACATTAATTGAAAATGCCTAAAAAGACATTTAACATCGTGGTGCTGTGATGTGGGTCATCCTCTATCCCTCACCCAGCCGGGGGTGTTGATCAAGTAGTACTACGAATAATTTGATCATATCTCATGCTCCGTAATGGTGCTCTTTTTGTTATGAACACTAGTGCTGTATAAAGGAATCCTTGCTGAAGCAAGAAGGGTGTCTTCAGAGAGTGTAGCGGATGGAGATGCACTAGCTATCCATAACAGGGTGTCAGGCCATTAGGCCGAAGACCATTTGGCCGAAGGTCATTAGGCCGAAGACCATTTGGCCGAAGGTCATTAGGCCGAATGGTCATTAGGCTGAATTAGCAAAAAGAAGCAAAACGTGAAAAATGAGAAGTTCTTTCTTCACCTTACCCCTTCTCCCTTCTTCCTTCTTCTATCCGTATTTTTCTTTCTTCTTTCTTCCTTCTTCCTTCTTCCTTCTTCCATCTTCTTTCTTCCTTCTTTCTTCTTGCTTCTTCCTCCTTGCCTCGTCTTTCTTCCTACTTCCTTCTTCATTCTTCCTTCTTCTTTTTTCTTTTTTCCTTCTTCCTTTTTCCTTCATCCTTCTTCCTTCTTTCTTCTTCCTTCTTTCTCCAGTCTTCTGTCTTCCTTTTCTTTCTCCCTTCTCCCTTCTTCCATCTTCCTTCTTCGTTCTTACTTCTTCCTTCCTCCATCTTTACTTCTTCCTTCTTCCTTTTTCCTTCTTCATTTCTCCTTCTACCTTCCTTTCTTCCTTTAATCCTCCTTCCTTCTTACTTCACCCGTCTTCCTTCTTCTATCATCTTTCTTCCTTCTTCCTTCTTCCTTCTTCCACCTTCTCTCATCCTTCTTCCTACTTCTTCATTCTTCCTTTTTCCTCCTTCCTTTTTCCTTCTTCTTTCTTTCTCCCATCTTTCGTTTTCCCCCTTCCTCCTCCCTTCTCTCTTCTTCCATTTCCTTCTTCCTTCTTCCTTCTTTTTTCTTCCTTCTTCCTTCTTCTTTCTTCTTTCTTCTTCCTTCTTCCTTCTACCTTTTTTCCTTCTTCCTTCCTCCATCTTTCCTTCTTCCATCTTCCTTCTTCCGCTTTCCCCCTTCCTTCTTCCCTTCTCCTTCTTTCTTCTTCTTTCGTCTTTCTTGCGTTTTCTTTGTTCTTCCTTTTTCCTTCTTCTTTCTTCCTTATTATTTCTTCCATCTTCCTTTCTTTTTCTTCTTTCTTCCTTCTTACTTATTCATTCTTCCATTCTATTTCTTCCTCATTCACTTCTCACTCCCCACTCCCCAGTTCTCCCCATTCGGCCTAATGACCATTCGGCCTAATGACCCAGCTTCCCATAACAGGTACAGCAAAACATCACAAGGACGCCCTTATTCGTACTGACTACTCAGGGAGTAGAAGGTCGAGAAGAGCCACCGTTGCCAACTAGAGCGTGAACCGGATACCTGGGGATCCCACAATATCCGCGGCAATAGTAGAAAACGATGCCCTGTCACGGTGCCCCGGTAGACCGTTATTATAAAATAAAAATGTCCATCAAAACCAAGTACAGGGCTCGATTCCTGTGGTAATTCTACACCTCTGGACCAATTTTTTAAAAAATCCCTAGGAGGAATCTCGAGAAATCTTGATTTGAAGTTTTTAGTTAAGAAATTTCAAAATAATCCATATAAAAATTTAAAAATACCACCAAAAACCCTGATTAATCCACCTAAATAGGTGTCCTTCTTGTACCTGCCGGGTCAGAAGTAACCACCAGCTTTGCAGGGTTGCTGTCCGGCATTCTTGAAATATGCCCTGCCCATCGTACCCTTCCAGCTTTAGCTACCTCCTGAGTACTTGGTTCGCCGTAGAGCTAGGCGAGCTCTTGTTTCATCATTCGCTGCCACACACCATTCTCTTGCACAACGCCACGGCCCTAAGCACGCGTTGCCGTTATTAAAACCATAAATATTTACAACTGACTTATCTTAAAAAAACTGACTTAAGTATGTTTTTGTATGGCTAACTTGCTCGAGTTTAGTATAAGTGTTGCTTTCCATGTTTAATAGAATGAAAGGTAAAAATTAATTTTAATTTAGCGTTTATGTTCATAATGGGGAGAAGTAAGACCAGAGTTCGTGTAGAATAATAGTAGTTAGAAGCAGTTATAATCGATCACAGCACTTATTAACCGATCTTTGTTGCCAAATCTCGTCAAAGTTCTAATCAACGGACTATATAAAGCATGTTTGATATGTAAGCCAACACACTTAGTTTTTATTTCTGCAGCTCGGCAAAAATCCGCACAGCCGTGCGCCAGCAAAATAAATAACTGATATTCCGGCAAAAATGATGTTTGTTAGCTGATTTTCGGCAAATTATTTGCTGATTTCCAGCAATTTTGACAGAAATCTCGGCAAAAACATGTTTGCTGGGGCACGGCTGTGCGAATCTCGGTAAAAGTTGACCATTTTGCTGAGATCCCGGTAAAAAAAATTAAGTGTGAAGACATATTCCGGTACCTCTACAGAACTCTGAAACATGATAATTCAAGATATGGAACTGCGGCTTTTTCCAGCTGCTAGCAAAGCCATCAATTGCTTCCTCAAAACCATGCTCGAATTTCAAAGAGTTGTATCTTGCGTACACTTTTTTGAAATCATTCAGAACCTGCTGATTGAAATATTAATTAGAAAATTGTTAATGTTTAAGCAGAGTAACTTACCGTGACGTAATCCGAAAGATCGGGATTCTAGTGAACTCTATGCAATTTGTTGATGCCTCATCTGTACTTGGTTCACCCATAAATTTACTCAACATGGCGCTTCTCGAGCAACTTTTAAATCGTATTAACAATTCCGAACTAGGTGTGTAGTGGCGGAGATAAGCAAAAGGTTCATTTTGTTTCTTTGTTAAAGTGTTTTTAAAAATTCAAAAATTGAATATTTTATCTTCGTCGTACCCGAAAACCCAAAAGAATATGCACAAGGCTTGTAAAATTCTTTCTTTCTCTTGTGCATTTTTCCTGATGTTTTCCTGATCCTGATGTTCTATATGCCGAGCTCACTCTTAAAAATTGTAGCTTTTCCTTACCGCCATCTTTGGAGTCATTACCAGTCCGATGATCCTTTTGCGGGGAAATCTCAGAATTTGATAAAGCTCCGTCAATTCAATTGTTACAGCATCTGATGAAGATCTATCCTGTTATATAATGCTAAAGAACTACACTACTTTAAACAATTCTTTAAGCTGTTGGTTTTTACATCAATTTCTTCCGTACTCCAATCTTTACTTCTGATGCTCGAATACATTTGTGAATACTGAAAAACTGAATGGCATTCAACAAATAATCTGCAGCCTGCACGTGAATTCTAGAATGGTTCTGAACAAGAGGTAGCATTCTTGAAGATAGACGGCTTCAAGCCATGCAAAAAACATACCAAAGTCAGTTTGGTGAACCTAATCAGTTGTTATTAATAATTGTAATGAAGGCAACAATGGGGCCCTCCTTAGCCGTGCGGTAAGATGCGCGCCTACAAAGCAAGACCATGCTGAGAGTGGCTGGGTTCGATTCCCGGTCCACTTCCCTGAGCATAAAAGATTCGTGTTAGCCTCATGATGTACGAATGCAGAAATAGTAACTTGGCTTAGAAACCTCGCAGTTAATAACTCTGGAAGTGCTGCGAGGCGGCAATGTCCCAGTGGGGTATGTAATTCCAATGAAGAGAAAGAAAGGCAACAAATGCAAACTGGTTGAAAACAACTTGGACCACTTTTTGGACGCCTTTGAAGGTATTTTGGGGATATTATTGAATTAAAATATAGATTCTTTTGAAATTTCTCAATTAAAAACTTCAAATCAAGATTTCTCGAGATTCCTCCTAGGGATTTTTTTTTAAAATTGGTCCAGAGGTGCAGAATTACCACAGGAATCGAGCCCTGTACTTGGTTTTGATGGACATTTTTATTTTATAATAACGGTCTACCGGGGCACCGTGACGTTTTTAGTTTTCAATATACAAGAGGTATCATCAAATTTAAAATATAATTAACCCTCTTATTCCCAAGACCGACATTAGACTATAATGTGTGATGCAAAGTAATTTAAAGCTAAATTGGAGAATCTCAGTATGTAATAAAAAAATGTTGTAAATTAGTTTGGTGTTTAAATTCCAATCGTTTTGGAAAGTAAATACCTAATTATTAGCTTAGAATTCATCCACAGCTAAATGTAATGGAGATCTATATGGTGATACATGATACCTTCTTAGGTATCGAATTCATTACAAGAAAATTTAAAAATTACATACGACTTTCAAAACGACGAAAATTCGGAAATGATAAACAGATTCAAAAAAATATGTCCGAGAATAAAAAACTATTAAAAGAAAAAAGTGGTTTCGAGTAAATACGAACATTTGGGTCTTAGAGAGTTGATGGAAACAACTGGAACTTGCTCACCAAATTCTTGGGTCCGTTTAATACTTCAGGTTCTTTGGATAGTCAGTCATGAATTGAAATTTCTATCACGACATCACATTTGTTGGCTTGAGAAAGCGTCCTTCACTATCTCCTCGATAAATAAAACAGCGAGAGTCGAAGCCAGTGATTTATTGAGTTGAGCCAAGAATTCTTGATGAAGATTCCCCTCCTCACTTCACACAAACTTCATTAGCACAATAATAATCACTAAATTTTACAAAGGATCACTACAATTAGTATTCCATCCATCAATTTTTAGGAGTTTTTCAATTAGTTTTTAATGAGAATCGGAAACATGACGGATTAAAATCGAAAACACTCATAAGATATTTAACATCGTAGTGAAAATAAAAAAGGCCCTTTTTAGAGCCCCAGCCGCGCTCCAAAAAGAAACGGGTTTTCGTACGCACGCAGAAAATCATAATTCTGAAATTCACTGCAACTGACGCCAGTAGCTGACAAGCTACTCGATAAGAATACATTTTTGCAGCATATCTCCCTCCGACTCCGGCTCTACCTTCTCTTGTGTAAAATGGTTGACCTGTTATGAACTGTTTTTCAATCCACAACGCGCCTTTCCAATCACTCATAGCAACCAAACGTTGGTTCGAGCCTTGCGTAAAAATTTTACTTCACTGCTGCTGCTGCTGCTGCCCAGGGATTGAACTTATCATTTCATTATCATTTAGTATTCAGCCAATAACTTATTCCAGAGGAGGAATTCCAAAAAGTGTTGCATGGCGGACTTTTAGCGCTAATTCCCCTCTACAACTTTGTCTAAGGGTACATTGTTCTAGGTGTAAGACAGGTGGTTTGCGCAGGTCCAATAAGCCACCGTTAAAAACAACAACCACGACCACTACCTCGTTGCGTTACAGTCTGCGCTCAAAACTCTCGACGGTGTACAACACGCGCCAGAGTGGTCCGCCGCGGCTGAACATTGCGCGGCTACAAGATGGTAGACCAAGACTTCGCGCAGCAGCTAGAAGTGGCACTTCCAACGGAATAGCAGCTAGGCGCAGCGTTTCTTGAAGATGGCTGGAGAGATATTCGATCCGCCATTGAAAGCACTAGGCACGGTGCTCCCAAATCAGTGAAACAACTGGTATGACGGCGAATGTGAGCAGTTAGTGGAAGAGAAGAATGCAGCATGGGCAAGATTGCTGCAACAACGCATGAGGGCGAACGAGGCATGATATAAACGGGCGCGGAACAGACAAAAACTCGCCAGCTCACCGCTCGCGCCAGCTGGAAGAACGAGACCGTGAAAAGACGGAGCAACTGTATCGCGCTAATAACACACGAAAATTCTATGAGAAGTTGATTCGTTCACGTAAGGACCACGTGCCGCAACCTGATATGTGTAAGGACATAAACGGGAACCATCTTACGAACGAGTGTGAGGTGATCCAAAGGTGTCGGCAGCACTACGAAGAGCACCTGAATGACGATATGGCAGACAACGGTGGCGGTATGGTAATGAACCTAGGAGCACGCGCAGGACATGCGACTACCGAATCTCCAGGATATCCAGGAGAAGATCGGCCGGCTGAAAAACAACAAAGCCCCTGCAGTTGAGCAACTACCAGAAGAGCTGTTTAAACACGGTGATGAGGCATTGGCATTTGGGAGGAGGAAGTTTTTCCGCAGGAGTGGATGGAAGGTGTCATGCGTCCCATCTACAAAAAGGACAATAAGCTAGATTGTGGCAACTACCGCGCAATTACATTGCTGAACGCCGCCTACAAGGTACTATCCCAAATTTTATGCCGTTGACTAGCACCAACTGCAATGGAGTTCGTGGGTCAGAACCAGGCGGGTTTCATAGGCGAACGCTCCACCACGGACCAGGTGTTCGCCATTCGCCAAGGACTCCAGAAATGCCGCTAATACAACGTGCCCACACATTATCTATTCATCGACTTCAAAGCCGCATATGATACAATCGATCGGGACCAGCTATGGCAGCTAATGCACGAAAACGGATTTCCGGATAAACTGACACGGTTGATCAAAGCGACGATGGATCGGGTGATGTGCGTAGTTCGAGTTTCAGGGGTATCCTCGTGTCCCTTCGAAACGCGCAGAGGGTTACGGCAAGGTCTTTCGTGTCTGCTATTCAACATCAATTTCGAAGGGGTAATACGAAGGGAAGAGATTGACACGAGTGGTATGATTTTCACGAGTTCTGTCCAGCTATTTGGTTTCGTTGACGAAATTGATATCATGGCACGTGGCTTGAGAAGATGAAGGAAGCCTACATCAGACTGAAAATCGAAGCTATACGGATTGAACTATTCATAAACACATCGAAGACGAAGTACATGAGAGGAAGAGGCTCAAGAAAGGACAGCGTAAGCCACCCACCACAAGTTTGTATTGGAGGTGACGAAATCGAGGTGGTTGAAGAGTTCGTGTACTTGGGCTCACTGATGACTTCCAATAACGATACCAGCAAAGAAATTCGGAGACGCATCATGGCTGGAAATCGTACGTACTTTGGACTCCGCAAAACGCTCCGATCGAAGAGAGTTCGCCGCCGTACCGCCGTACTATCTACAAAACGCTTATTAGACCGGTAGTCCTCTACGGACACGAGACCTGAACGATGCTCGTGGAGGACCAACGCGCACTGGGAGTTTTCGAAAGGAAAGTGCTGCGTACCATCTATGCCTATGGTGGGGTGCAGATGGCGGACAGTACGTGGAGGAGGCTAATGAACCACGATCACACAGCGAAAATCGGAAGACTGCGGTGGGTCGGGCACGTAGCCAGAATGTTGGACAGTAATCCGGTGAAAATGACATTCTCGACAACGATCCGACGGGAAAAGAAAACGAGGTGCGCAGCGGGCAAGGTGGATCGATCAGGTGGAAGATGACTTGCGGACCCTCCGTAGACTGCGTGGTTGGCGACGTGTAGCCATGGACCGAGCCGAATGGAGAAGACTCTTTTATACCGCACAGGCCACTTCGGCCTTAGTCTGAATAAATAAATAAATAATAATAAGCTTTCCGAGAAAGCTGTATGCTACCGTATGTCAGCTTGAAATCGATAAACAGGGACCTCATATTCACGACATTTTTGAAGTATTTGCCATCGCCGAGTGGCAGTCAATGAAGCCTGCTTGTTATCTTTCCGCGAACTCATTAGCTATTGGTAACAGGCGATGGAAACACGACTCACCGCATCGCTGCTGAAGCCACTCGACTTGCTTTCAGTGAAGGACATCATAATCCTAGAAGACACAATCCTCGAAAATTTCCGAAATAAAGAAGAAATAGGCAGAGGCAGAAAAGGCGCGAAACCAAACTCAAATATATTTAGGGGAGAACGGTCCAAAATGCACCCCTGGGGCAAAATGGCCTCACTCATATAATCTGTTGTAGTACATTTATGAACGAATATTACCATTACAATTCATAATTAGTTATCCATCATTGAGCTCCATTGGAAAAAAAATAGCAAAATACCTTCATATTCACTCAAATTTAACGATTTGCTATTCTTCCACCACATCCGTAAGATTGTAGTTCAATCCATTAAGAAAAAACAAACAACCATGCGTTCACCATCATTTTACATGCAATTGAGTCATTTTAGACCACCATTCGGGCGTCTTGCCCCAGGCCTATTTTTAAAACCTTTTTCAAATGCGTTAGAAAGTCAGGAAAACCTTATTGTTTTGAATAGGAGATCATTGTGAAATGTAGCTGGGTTTGTAAATTTTGCACATATACGTTGAAATGGTCGGGTATTTTTGTTTATATGGGCGAAAACATCGAAAAAGCTTAAGGGGTGCATTTTGGACCGTTCTCCCCCATTTGCAACGTTTGGTTTCCGCCCGCGATGGAAGCGTACGTGTATCGTTTTCTATGGTGCCGGTGGCAAAGTGAGAGGAACGTCAAGAACTATTTTTTTCTACCAGACTAAAGTCGGAGTGGCCTATGCAGTGCACAAAAGTCTTCTCAATTCAGCTCGGTCCATGCACGTCGCCAACCACGCAGTCTGCAGAGGGTCCTCCACAGTGGTGCCAGAATGGTTTTTTAAAATAGTAAAATAAAAGCCACAATAAAAGTCTTTTTCTTCGTCTATGGCTCAACAATCCAACTGGAGCATGGATTGCTTTTCAACTTTGTATTCTGTAAGCATTTCCTCAGTTAATGATTGAAAGCTTTTTTAAGCCCTCCATTGCAATGGATTGTTTGAGAATGTAGCATGGATGCTCAATTCATCCGAAAACATTCTAGGCCGGACCGAGAATAGAACTCGCTATCCCGAATTGGCAATCCTACGCCTTTGCTTGCAAGGCTAAATGGAGACCCCAAATGATTATCCAGCGACAAATCCTTGATAAATTCCGGGAGTTCAACTGGCCGACACATCATCCATAGTGTGACTTAAGAAACAAAAAGTCACCTGTCATAAGAAATGTTTAGTACTATTCCATTTGATTTCATTAATTCATTTAATTCATTCATTCCTTTCAGCTCATCTTATGACAGGTAAACACATTCAACTAAAAGAGCTTAATAATTTTCTTAAACAAAAAGAGTTTTCTGAGCCACTAGAGTGATTCAAATTCTAACTTTTTTGCTTCCCCATGCTTAAACGATTGCATTTGCCTTTTTATTAACCCACCTAAATTTTTAGCTAATTTGGAAGTAAATTGAGTGAGCACGCGCGGTTTGAAGTTTGTATGAAAATTGCTATGAAAACCGTAACTTTCATGAAAAACCGTTCCTCAACGCTTCCCTTTAAGCTCTAAAAACATATGAGTACATCGACAACATAATAAATTTTACAAGGAAACAGGCCGTTGTTGTTGCGAAACGATTTGATGATCACAAGAAAAGTTATTAGGGAAATACTGAATCGTGGGAAATTCAATTTAACACGTAAAAGAATAACATCAATATCAATAATGAGCATTTTTGTTTTCTTTATAACTTTGCTTTCAAACGAGAAATCGCTTCGCAACAACAACTGCCTTTCAGCTTGAGAAGTATTCTGTGTAGGCAATGTGTTGATTATATTTAAATAGTTCATGGATCACCTCACGGAACGGTCTTCCACATAAGGGTCAGTTTTCACAGTAATTTCCATAAAACTTCAAATGACGTGTGCACAGTCAAATTGCATCCAAAATTGCTAAAAATTTAAGAGGATTATTAAAATGGCAAATGCAATCGTTTAAGCATCGGGGGGCAAAAAAGTCAAAATTTGAATCACTCTACTGTCCACAGTTAAATTGTATCACTTACAGTTACATTCTAAGTTTGTATGGGAATAGAATAGATGAGATGGAATAGATAGAAGTCATAAAGAGTTACAAAGCCGCCGTCAGAGCCATTTGATATTCTGATAGGTAAAAACTGTCACCAAAGTGCTAGAATAAGGAACATTATTGTTGATTTCAGACAATCTAAACTGATGTTGATATGATCTTCAAGTTATTTAGATAGAGTTTGGTCATTACAAGTGCCTTGCATAATTTGGTATATTCTACAGGTCTTACGAAGTAGAATAAATACATTTTTCCTTACCATGATTCCTTGTTCCTAAAATACCATTACCCCATCTCTATTCGGGAATATGTTGTACACGGACCAACTCAAACTTCGTTAGTAACAACGTTGTCAATGTCGTTTACTTCGTCGTCGTCATCTACTACAACATATCCCACAGGGAACCCGCCACGAACTTGTACTCATTTTTCTCTGTCACTGGAATCACCTGGAGGCACATGAAAGCGAAAGTCAGAAGCAGCTAGATAAGCCTAGAATTTATATATTTAAATTTAGAATGAAACACATTCAGCGACACTGTCTTCCCCAGTAAGGACGACACATAAGGATCCCTCCGGTTGGGTGTTTAAACACCGGTAACCAGCAACCACACAAAAGGCAGAGAAGAATATGGTACAAAAAGTTCGATAACATCGCCAGAGGACAATTTATATAAATATGTATGTTGGCACTGCTGTTCTTCCTGCTTTCCAGCGTAGACGAACTTTTGCAAACCTGAATTTGATCGAATTAAAGCTTTCGTTCTCAACTTGCTCTGGGCTGTGACTTCGCACTTTTCGGTGCTTCTTAGTGCTTAAATCCAAGCGAATCATATCCATTTCATTAGTTTGCTGTTAATATTGTGCCCAGCGGGAGCAACTATTTAGAAGACCTCCATCCCTCAGTAGGTGTACCTCATAATCATCAACCGCAGCAGGGCAGAGCACTTCCCGCGTTGCTTGCCAGGGAGTTGGATTGGAGTGAGATTGAAACTTCGTGTCTCTAATGAAGAGCCATATATCAACCAGACTAGAAGCATCAAGTCAGTTGCTGATGGGGGGTGGTTTCGGGGGAAGTGGAACATTTTGCTCATATGTATCAGATGTGGGGGTGGCGCAGTGTGTTAGTTTTAATTATTATTTATGATTTCTCTGTTTGTGTTTGTCGTTGGAGTACCGTTTTAATTCATATTTCAATATGTCTGATATTCCTAACACTCGCTAAATGTAAAGTATCTAAAATTCGCTCGTAAACTTGATCTTCGGTACTAAAGAAAGATTAATGAAGATTTCAGTTTTAAGGTATTGAAGCGCCAGTGTTCGGAATATAAGGTCGCTATACCGCTTAAAAAACTTATTATATTTGAGCTAACAATCTTATCAAATGATAAAGATTCCTTGTTCTTTTGATTTGAAAAATGTATAATCACATTTGCCAGTCATCAATTTAAGACTGCAGTGCATCGCATATTATACAGAAGCTAAGGCTTGATTAAGGTTTTGCCTCCTTTACTGTTAGTAAAATTTACTTCGCTTCCTATTGCACAATACCGTCCACAAAGAGGACACAATCTACCCCAACGGAACGTGATTCTTTGTACCTACCTGCTGCCGGTGATATTGTGATGCTCTTTTGTACTTCTCCAAAAGAGCACCTGTTCCATTGTTTAATAACAAACCGCTCTCTATTCAGCTCTATCCATGGTTGCTAGTCGGCTTCAAGCTGGAAAGTATCTCGGGGACTGGATTGCTCACTTTTATTACAATACATTATTTATCGGCTCTATTCATGTTCACGATGATCACTGCGCTTGCTCTTGCTTCCGTATCGTGCACTGAAGACGGCGAGTATTATAACTGATAAATGATGTCGCTGTGTATCCAACGCACAGTCAATGCTACAAGCTTCGGAGAAAACCCAGCGCAGGGAGCACGTGTGCTTCCTCGTGCGGTAAGGTCTGTGATTTGAAAGCCTTGTAAGCATCTCGATAGTTTGACAGAATAGGTTCGAAAAGCTTTAGGGGAAGAGGCCCCAAAACGCCCCCCCGATGCAAAACGCCTTTTGTGGTTTCCCTCATATTTACCGTCATTAAGATGTCCGTAACAAAACTAGATCTAAAATTATGTAGGATAGGCGAAGAAAGTTTCAAAATAGTGCATGGGAAGGTCGGAAAAACCGAAAATTTCCACATTTTGAAGAATCATCTAACATTTTGGCGAGGCAAAACGCCCTAGTGGCAATAACCTACAAAATACTTGCGTCTCCACGGACTATCCATACTAGAATGCTGATTCGCCGACGCATGGTACTTTGTTCCCTAGGAGCTGCTAGCTAAAAGGCGTTTTGCCTCATGAGTTTTCCGGCAACAGAATATCACCACTTTTTTGAAATGTGAATGTTATCAATATGATTGAGATTTTTGACAATTTTTGAATGGCATCAACTAGCTATCTTGTTTAACTGATGCATAATGTAAAAATACCCATGAATAGCGTTACAAATAAGACAATAGAGCAGTGTTTGCTTAGCTAGGGCATATTGCCCCCCCCTTCCCCTATACATATCAAAAAGAAACAAAGCTCAATAATCTACTGAGTGTTTCACTCCTAGTCAACGGTTGAACCGACAATAATTGGGTCTGTTCATTGTGAACTCAAAAGCTACAGCACATTGTGAACTACAAAAGCTACGCACTTTTGCTAAAACTGTTAGGATAATTACAATAACATTTCAATGAAACAGTTTCATGGAAAAAATGCTTCTTATTAGGTTGATTTAGTCACGTTAGTTAGGACATGGCAAGATCGATTCTCGGTCCGGTCTAGGATGTTTTCGGATTGGAAACTTTCTCGATACCCTGGGTATCCATTGTACTTGCCACACGAGATACAGTAAATTTCATATTTAAAAGGAACTAAACATGATACATTCTGGAGAAAACTGGAATTGGGTTTTCTCTGGATTTCCGTGGGAATTTTTATGTTTTATGCATAGTTATATATCCAAAATTCTTACGAGAAACACTCCGGAATATCCACACAAAGCTCTTCTGAATTTCCGTGAAAAATTCTCCGTAATTTCCCTGGCAAATTCACTAGAATTCTGGAACACCATCCAGAATGGAAATATAACATTTGAAAAAGTAGAAGATTATACTCGAGACACGACCGCCAGATGGACGTGGGATTACGTAAAGTATAAATTATTGCAATTAATTGCATATTATTACGCAACTCGGTCGTACGAAAACCATGTTTTTTTTAAATAGGGTAAAATACGGCTTTGGCAGTATGTGACTATTGTTGGCAGCTCCAATAAAATAGGCAAAATACAAGAAATCTACACATTCAGTGTCAGTTTTTATGATTTTGAATTATAATAATGCATATTGGTTTTCATTTAAAAACATCTACTATTTGAAAATAATATTTTGTAATGAATTATTCACTGAATAAAATTCAAATCTACAAAACACGGGTCCTTTTCGCATTGCCAAATTAAACAGTACGGTAACAGCAAAGATCTACTCACAATTTTCATGGGTACTTTTTTCCTCTTGTAATGCCTTTTGTCAAACGTAACTGCACAATTATCGAATACACAAATAGAGATGTCGCAAATTAATCGATTACTTCGATTAATCGATTCATCGTTGTGATAATCGATTAATTTTGAATCGATTATTACCCAACGATTAATCGATTCAATAATCGAGAGGAATCGTGAGTAATCGATTAGTTACTAATCGATTAATCAGGATTTTACGACATCATAAGGATGTCGAAAATTAATTGATTATTTCGATTAATCGATTCATCGTTGTGATAATCGATTAATTTTGCATCGATTACTATACAATGATTAATCGATTCAATAATCGACAAGAATCGAGAGTAATCGATTAATTACTAATCGATTAATCGGGATTTTACGACATCTCTATGTAACACAAATAAAACCTACTTTATAATCACTTCCAAACAATATTTTTCTACTATTGTAAGCTAAATAATCACAAAACATAATATGATTTTTTTAGCAGCATGTATTTCTTTAGCAACCTGTTTTTCTACAGGTTCATGGTTGCCAGTTGTGCGAACTTGTCCATGATAGATATTTTTCCCAACTTATTATTGTGAAGTTTTCTTCAATAAAGAGGTTTAGGGTCATTTGGCCGAATGCCGTTTGGCCGAATGTCGTTTGGCCGAATGCCATTTGGCCGAAAGGGTCATTTGGCCGAACGCCATTTGGCCGAATGCCGTTTGGCCGAATAATTGAAATATGTTTCCTTATGAAGGGAGAAGGAAGAAAGAAGAAGAAAGAATGAAGAATGGTGCAAGAAGAGAGAAGAGGGAAGAAGGAAGAAGGAAGAAGGAAGAAGGAAAAAGGAAAAAGGAAGAAGGAAAAAGGAAAAAGGAAAAAGGAAGAAGGAAGAAGAAATAAGGAAGAAGGAAGAAAGAAGAAGGAAGAAGGAAGAAGGAAGAAGGAAGAAATAAGAAGGAAGAAGGAAGAAGGAAGGAGGAAGAAGGAAAAAGGTAGAAGGAAGAAGAAATAAGGAGGGAAGAAGGAAGAAGGAAGCAGAAAGAAGGAAGAAGAAAGAAGGAAGAAGGAAGAAAAGGTAAAGGAAGAACGAAGAAGGAAGAAGGAAGAAGGAAAAAATAAGAAGGAAGAAGGAAGAAGGAAGCAGGAAGAAGGAAGAAGGAAGAAGGAAGAAGAAGGAAGAAATAAGAAGGAAGAAGGAAGAAGGAAGGAGGAAGAAGGAAAAAGGTAGAAGGAAGAAGAAATAAGAAGGGAAGAAGGAAAAAGGAAGCAGAAAGAAGGAAGAAGAAAGAAGGAAGAAGGAAGAAAAGGTAAAGGAAGAACAAAGAAGGAAGAAGGAAGAAGGAAAAAATAAGAAGGAAGAAGGAAGAAGGAAGCAGGAAGAAGGAAGAAGGAAGAAGGAAGAAGGAAGAAGGAAGAAGGAAGAAGGAAGAAGGAAGAAGGAAGAAGGAAGAAGGTAGAAGGAAGACGGAAGAAGGAAGAAGGAAGAAGGAAGAAGGAAGAATGAAGAAGGAAGAAGGAAGAAGGAAAAAAGAAGGAAGGAAGAAGAAGGAAGAAAGAAGAAGGAAAAAGCAAGAAGGAAGAAAGAAGAAAGATTAAGGAAGAAGAAAGAAATAGGAAGAAGAAAGAAGAATGAAGAAATAAGGAAGAAGGAAGAAGAATAAAGAAAGAAGGAAGAAGATAGATGGAAGAAGGAAGATTAAGAGGAAGAGGAAGAAGGAAGAAGAAAGAAAGAGAAGGAAGATTAAGAGGAAGAGGAAGAAGGAAGAAGGAAGAAGGAAGAATGAAGAAAGAAGGAAGAAGGAAGAATGAAGAATGAAGAAAGAAGGAAGAAGGAAGAAGAAAGAAGGAAGAAGAAATATTAAGAGGAAAAGGAAGAAGGAAGAAGAAAGAAAGAAGAAGGAAGATTAAGAGGAAGAGGAAGAAGGAAGAAGGAATAAAGAATAAGCAAGAAGGAAGAAGGAAGAAGGAGGAAGGAAGAAGGAAGAGGAAGAAGAATGAAGGAATAATGAAGAAGGAAGAAAAAAGGAAGAAGAAAGAAGGAAGAACGAAGAAGAAAGAAGAAAGAAGAATGAAGGAATAATGAAGAAGGAAGAAGGAAGAAGGAAGAAGGAAGAAGGAAGAAGGAAGGAATAAGGAAGAAAGAAGAAGGAAGAAAATAGAGAATGGAAAAAAGAAGAAAGAAAAAGGCAGGAAGAAGAAAAAAGGAAGAAGGAGGAAGGAAGAAAGAAGAAGAAAGAAAAAGGAAGTAAAGAAGGACCACTAGTAAAACGGCATTCGGCCAAACGACCCGTTCGGCCTAACGACCCGTTCGGCCAAACGGCATTCGGCCAAATGACATTCGGCCAAACGGCATTCGGCCAAATGGCCTGACACCAATAAAGAAGGTCTACTGTACAGATCCACCAATAAAAACATTATAGCATAATAATTGATAGTTATGTAAATGCTTTTATGCGCCTCATATTGCATAATTTTCAGGATCAATGAAACATATTGGCAGTTCGAAGATGTTGTATTTTCAATTAAAATGGCAATGCTGCTTGTATATTACACGTAAAATGAATCGTGTAAACGTGTTTGTGCGACATCATTCTGTTGTTTGTTTTGTATAAAGGGCCTGATCATGTAACATGTGTATATATTTAGTTGACAGCACACGCTAAAAAAATACCTTACACGGAAACTCAAATCTACCGATTTCATTTATTTTTGTCTGTTATGATCCAGTGCATAGGTTCATAATATATAGATAGTGAATAAATATGTCTATTAGCTTAAGTTCATAATATGAAACGTTTGAGCGGTGCCGAAATTCATTTGAACTCCATGTATGAAAATGGTTTCATTCTTAGAAAACAGTTCACCGCTCAAACGTTATCTAATAAGTTAACGTCAAAATAAATCTCCAGTACTAACTTGAGGCCTAAATAAGAGAAACGCGGATAGGTGTGTGCCGCCAATCAAAAAACAGCAGCCAATCGAGCAAGAGACCTGATAAGCAACCAAATTGTAGTTCAAATACTGGAAGCGGCTAAATTCGATTTAATGCCATTTGCAAAAATATAAATTTGAATATGCAAATCAATGATATTTTGAAATTGCTTTGTTTGTTGTATTTGATTGTGAATGTGATGTGAACACTTTAAATAACAGTATATGAGATTTTTTTCTCGATGTTGTTGTTGTTGCATGTGTTGTTCTTGTATAAAGAGGATTGATTACAATGTTGGCAAAGAAACATTTTCTATCCGTGTTTGCTTATTCAGGCCTCTTATTATTTGAATTCAAATGGAACTTATTAAAATTTTCGAGGATAAAAAACTGAAAACATGTTACACAAGGCGACTGATGACAATAGTGATCGCGCTATGTAGCTTTAGCTTAGCGTGTTACACACCCCAGTGTTCATGAGCATCAACACTAAAGGTCAGCAATTTATATTTTATCGTGCCAAATATATACAACACACACACAAAAGATATCTTCGTGTGTCTATGCAAAATATTACGTCATCGTGTTTGTTTATACATCTCATTGCTCTGTACTACTAGTCCATACTGTAATTGTAGTACCTCTAAAGAATTAAATATTGGAAACTTTGGAAACAAAACAAACTGAGCTAAACGTCAATATCACCTTCGCGATCACCTCCAGGAAAAACGCATTTAGTAAGTGTTAATCTGGTCAGCTGATGCCATGTTCGGCGATAACGGGCTTGTGGACTACTCTTGTCCGATGGATTTATCAACACGAAAACCGGGGGATCAAAAATGTAAGTAGAAAAATAGCAAACCAACTGCATGTTTTTCCATCGTCACCTGAGTTCCATGGGGTGATGGCAAGAATTTTCCCAGAGTCCAATTCATGACGGGGGGAATAACGGTGAAAAACCAGAAGGAGAACGAAACGGTTGGATTTACTCGAAATGAAGCTTTCATTGGGTTTAAAGTTAAAGCTACGACAGTAATGAAATTCCTGATAACAACTGAGAGTTTTACCCTTTTGCAATCAATGCAGAATGTTTTCAATTGTTACATTAGAATTATCTGCAACAGATCAAAACTCAAGTGATGATTGATAAGGTTAGAATAAATTTTTAAGTTGAATATTTTCCAATGTTTGTTTTTGCTTTTTTAACAGATGTTAATGTTGCCAGTCACGTTCCAGCGGTTGTACCAAAGTCAACAAAGGATCGTGTAAAGCGCAAAACTAAATCATACGAAGAAGGAGAACTTGACCGTTCAATGTCAATTGTACAAAATGGAGCCATGTCTACAAACGCCGCCGCAAAGCTATATGGCGTACCGCGTTCCACGATCCAATATCGGCTGAGCTCGAAATGCAAGAACAAGGGTACAACTGGACCGTATACGGTATTCACAGCAGAAGAAGAGCGCGACATTGTCTCTTGGCTGCAGACAATGGAACGAAAAGGGTTCGCTGTTACCCGACACGCTTTGCTGTTTAAAATTTCATGTTTTCTTCAAGATAATCCGAGAAAAACCCCATTTAAAAATAATACACCAGGTAGGGAAACGAACGATATTCTGGTGCGTCTGTGTATGTATGCGGTGTGCGGGTGAGTGTGTGTGTGTGTGTGTGTTGTGTATTTTTTTTCTTCCTAAGCAATGGAGGGGGAATCTGCTCAACAGACATCCTCGGTTGTCCAGGAAGTGCGGGGTTAGGGGCCACCTCTAACAGCAAACGAGGGAGGCAGGACTGCATCCCCGACCCGCTAAACCGTTTCCATTGCCGCCAAGCCCATCGTCCCTTCGGTACGTGTCCTTGCAGCATCGAACATCGTGACTCGTTTTTTTAGAAGAACACCATGGTATCGTGCCAGCGCATTGCCGGCTTTCCAGGTGGCCTTACCACGCCCTATGTCCTCGGAAGGTGGGATGGGTCGACTTCGTGCATGCTTCCCTCTGCATGACTGGTATAAAGAATGATGATGCCGCGTGCACCCCAAATTGACCTCTCTGCGATAGGGCCTATTCGCCAGCACACAAAGGGACTTGCCGACGCGGTGCATACGCCTGCCCCAGCCTTGACGAGAACCCCTTTCCGTCCTCGGGCTCGGAACCCGCCCGGTTGACCGACGCCGCGAAAGTGACGATACCATGTCGTTCTTCACGCTGCCGCTTGGTCGATAAAAGGATCGAAGTTCGACCACAGGGCCCGGGTATGATCCATGAAGCCGACTCTGAACCCTTGGACCACCTCTTATCTGCGCCTGACCTAGCCATTCCTCGAGTCCACGCGCCACCTTCTGTGTAGCTCCGAGACGATTTGGACGATAGCCGATAAAACGGCGTTCCAGCCAACTTCATCTTTACACATCCTCTGGACTAGGTTGTCCGGAGTAGAGTCCAGACCACATGTGGCAAGCATGTGGTCACGCAATGTACGAAAACGCGGGCACACGAACAACACGTGTTCCGCCGTTTCCTCTAAACCTCAGCACACCGGACACTCGGCGAGGCCGAGTGTCCGAACCAGTGTAGGTACTGGTCTGAAGCAACCATGGCCTGTTAGGACCTGGGTCAGGTGGAAAGTGATTTCCCCCATGGCGCCTCTTGACCCACGTATCTATCTCCGGTATCAACCTATGTGTCCATCTACCCTTAGTGGAACTGTCCCACGCACGCTGCCATTTGACCATTGAGGCCAACCTGACAGTCCTACGGATGCCTCTCGTGCCGCGCATTTCAAAGCACTCTATGTCTTCACCGATAACGATGTCAATAGGCATCATACCGGTGATGACGCAAAGTGCATCGTGCGACACGGTACGGTACGCGCTCGCAACTATTAGGCACATGAGCCTATACGTACTTTCTAACTTCGTTCTGTAGCAGTTAATACGCAGGGCCTTGCCCCAAGCTGGGCCCCCATACCTCAGTATGGACAGAGCAACGCTAGCCAGAAGCTAGCGCTTGCTGGCATAAACCGCAGAGCTATTGGACATCATCAAAGCCACTATAGCTGTGGAGGTACGCTTGCAGGCGTAATTGACGTGACTACCAAAGGTGAGCTTATCGTCGATCATTACCCCCAAGAGTTTGATGGAGCGTTCAGAGGTGACCGTGCAGTTGCCTGTCCTTATCACCGCTTGTTGCTCCGACTTTCGGTTGTTAACAACAATCACCTCAGTCTTGTGGTGAGCCAGTTCTAACTTCCTGGAACTCATCCACTCCTCCACAATTGCGATCGAGTGGGCTGCAGTCAACTCCACCTCTTCGATCGATTCGCCGTATACCTCCAGCGTAATATCGTCAGCGAAGCCGACGATTGCCACGCCCACCGGGAACTTCAACCTCAAGACACCGTCGTACATGACGTTCCATAACACCGGACCCAGTATGGAACCTTGCGGAACCCCTGAGGTTATGTCAACGCACTTCCGACCCGCCTCCGTGTCGTATACCAGTACTCGATTCTGGAAGTAGCTTCCGAGTATCTTGTACAGGTACTCGGGAATTCCAAGACGCAGGAGCGCATCTGCAATAGCTGCCCAACTGGCACTATTGAAAGCATTCTTCTTGTCGAGAGTCACTACTGCACAATAGCGAACTCCCCTCCTCTTACGCTGGATAGCTATCTCCGTGGATTTGGTAATCGACAAGATAGCGTCTACGGTCGACTTACCCTATCGGAAGCCAAACTGGTTACTCGATAGACCATCCGCACCCTCCGTGCGTATCAACAACCTGTTGAGGATGATCTTCTCGAGTACCTTCCCCGCCGTATCAAGCAGGCATATTGGTCTATACTTATGCCGACGGATCCCCCGGTGGTTTTCCCGTCTTTGGCAATAGGACCAAGCTCTGCCTTTTCCATGCTTCAGGGAAGACTCCCTCGTCCAGGCATCTTTGCATGACAGATCTGAACATCTCGGGAGCCTCAGCGATGGCCGCTTTGATGGCCGGGTTCGGAATACCATCCGGTCGTGGCGCCTTACCTACAGTAAGGGATTGTGCAATCCCCGCAAGTTCCGCCACAGTTACTCTTCCCTCGTTGACCACCCCACCATCTTCACCATCCCACCACTTGCCGACGCGGTGCCTACGCCTGCCCAAGCCTTGACGAGGACCCCTTTCCGTCCTCGGGCTCGGAACCCGCCCGGTTGACCGACGCCGCGAAAGCGACGATACCATGTTGTTCTTCGCGCGGCCACTTGTTCGGTAAAAGGATCGAGTTCGACCACAGAGCATGACCACCGGTATGACCCATGAAGCCGACTCCGATCCCTTGGACCACCTCTTATTTGCGCCTGAACTAGCCATCCTTGAGTCCACGCGCCACCTTCTGTGTAGCTCCGAGACGATTTGGGCGTTCCAGCCAACTTCATCTTTACACATCCTCCGAACTAGGTTGTCCGGGGTAGTGTCCAGACCACATGTGGCAAGCATGTGGTCACGCATTGCGCGAAAACGTGAGCACACGAACAACACGTGTTCCGCCGTTTCCTCTAAACCTGCGCACACCAAACACTCGGGCGAGGCCGAGCAAGCCAGCTGCGTTACCTGCACTGTGATTTTGCAGCACCCTTAAACGCCGGGCACATCGAACCCCCCATGGGGTGCTTGCTGTTCACAGCTTTGCTGGAACAAATCAAACAATTGGGAGGGTTCGTGCAGCATTGTGCCTTATGTCCCTCCAATCCGCAGCGTCGGCAGAGATTGCTTCTGTCAGGGCCTTTGCAGTCCCATTGCTTGTGCCCCGGTTCCAGGCACTCGAAGCAAACTTCGGGTTGCTCGTATATGCGCACAGGGCATACCGACCATCCCACTTTGACGCTCCCTAACTTGACTACCTTGGATGCGTCCGCTGCAGATAGCCGAACCAATGCTACCTGCGTCCCTGCCGGACCTTTCCGTAGCCGAACGGCTGCGGTGGGCGTCTCCACTTCACACTGTCGCTGCAGTGCCGTGACGAGCTCTTCGACTTCGGTGATCTCGTCCAGGTCTTTAACCCTTAGATTCACCTCCGTCGTGAGTGCCCTCACCTTGACCGTCTCGCCTAGGACTTCCTCCACCAACTTCTTGTAGGCGGCGCCCTTTTGCGAGACGCCCCCCGAGCAGCACAAGTCAGACAAAAATTGTTGCAGCAACTTGATTGTGACTGAATCCAGTCATATATAAGTTACAGTAACCTATGTGGAACATGTGTGCTGCTAGGGCCCCTTCAGCTCGAGGATCATCTCGCCCATCCGGGTACGTCTTATTCGACATACGTCGGCGCCGAGTTCACCGAGCTTGACGTCACTCCTCATCGCCTTCAAAACATCCGAGTACTTAGCCTCGCCCGCCGTGATAACTAGGGCATCGCCCCTGGAGCGATTGGCGCCTACCCTAGACTTCTTGCTACCCTCATTCGCCTGTGCCTTCTTTTCGGACCTTGACGTTTTCGGTTTCCTCTTGTTCTTGACCAGGGTACAGGAGGCGTCATCCCCCTCTATTTCCCTGGTCTGGTGCGGCTGAGAACTTTCAGCCTGCCGTAACCCCTTGCCACCGTCTTTCCTGAGTGGACGGACCTTTCCAAGTCCTTCCTCCCCCGGTTTTGGAGGTATCTGGCCGGGGTTCAGCTTCCCAGCCCCACTACCCTTGTTCGGGGTAGTAACCCTCCGCGTTTTGAGTGGCCCCAGGAGCTCATCCCCTGGAGACTGTCTCCTGTTTTTGTGTCTGCTCTGTTGGAGCAGTCACCCCTGACGTACCTGCAAATACTTGTGCCTCAGTCTGGGTAGACTTTGGCACCACCGTCTTCGCTGGCACGCCTTCGGTCGATTCGACCTTGCCCGAGTCCGCGAATCCTTGGGCCTCAGTCTGAGTAGACCTCGACTCCACCGATTTCACTGGTTTACACTTGGCCGTCCCGACCGCCCTCTCCAGCTTGGCGTCCAGCATCGACTTTCGAAGTTTCTGCAAGCTCCTCTTGAGGTCCTTGCTGATATTATGCTTCGATGACGCAAAGTCGATGATGGCGTCCAGCTGTTCCGTCGCCACCTTGTCGCCACCGTCGCCACCTTGTAGACCACTTTGTAGGCGGCATTACACTCCAGCTTGTCGCCTTTCTTGTAGATGGGGCATATAACCCCTTCCTTCCACTCTTCCGGTAGCTGTTCAGTTTCCCAGATTCTGACTATAAGTTTGTACAGGCTAGCTTTTCCGGGCCCATCTTGATGAGCTCAGCTCCGATACTATTCTTATCAGCTGCTTTATTGGTCTTTAGCTGTTGGATGGCATCCTTAACTTCCCTCAAGGTGCGGGCTGGTTGGCTTCCATCGTCCACTGAACTGACGTAGTCATCTCCTCCGCTGCCTTGACTGTCACTGCCTGTACTTTCAGCGCCATTCAAATTTGTTCGCAAGGCTACTGGAGACCCCAGCGGCCTTACAGTTTGTTAGGAAAAGGAAAGAACATCGGTAGGTGATTTTGCTATTTAGAGCGTCTCCACAAAAAATCACAGGAAGGAACATTTGTTAATGGGTAGGTAACACTGTGTTTGTGGACTATTGAACCAGTCAAGTTTCGTACAAAAGTTTTATAGTTGAACTAGTCTTGCTCAAACAACATATCACCGAAAAAAGCCAATAAATTAATTTAGACAGAAGGCTATCATGATAATTGATGTTAGATTTGCGGGATTCCTAAACGTGCGGTTGGGGGGGGGTCAGTTGTCTAAGCGCATTGGCGTGCTATAGAGTATGGGTTCGATCCCAGTCCTGGTAAGGAGAAAGCGGAAAATTCTTCAACTTTTCAACTTTTCAGAAAGCGGAAAATTCTTCACTCATCCACTGGATGTGAATGTCCCGTCCATTGGCTGTCTTTTTAGAAATCATTGGATGGCAACAGTATCTAGCATGGAGCTGATTTCTAGTTAAATTTCAACAACATAAACAATTTTTTTATTGGAAATCCACCTAACACTCAATGTTTCAGAAAATTTTAAAATTGTTCTTCAGAAATTTTAGGAATTGCTTCTAGAACACCTTCATGAATGTTTTCAAGAATTGCTTCGGTATTTCGGTCTGAAATTATTTCATAATTGGAGTAGTTATATGGGGGATGATGACTGATTTGTTCTTCTTAGATTGAAGTCTTTCGGCGATTTAATAAGTATCAAATACGTTTTTTGCTCCGACATTTCAATTAGTCGGATCCTGTCCGTGGGAGTTATCGGGAATATTTCAATAAATGATTTTTATAGAAATTTCAAGGTGGATTCTCAAAGGAATTTCCGGAGATGTTTTTCTAGAAATTTTCCGAAGAATTTGTAGTAATTTATGTAGAAATAAGCGGAAGAATTTGAGGAAACTTCTAAAGAAATGCCAATCGATTTTCGAACTGAATTCTTGAAGGAATTTCCGGTATAATTCTCGGGAGCTCGATGGAAGATGAATAGAGAGGGATTTCATAGTAGTTACGAAAGGAATTCAACGGGAATTTCAGAAGAGTTTCCGAAGTAATTTATGAAAAGTTCTTGTTTCTGTAAAATAATCTAATGGAATTTTCATGTGACTTTCTGGAGCAGCTTCTAATGGAATTCCTGGCAGAGCTCCTGAAACAGTTCCCGGAGGAAATCCCGGTGCAATTTCTGGATGAACTTCCGGGGGAATTTTGGGATGAACTTTCGGAAAAAATCTGAACGAACTTCCGGGGAGAAAATCCTGGAATAACTTCCAGAGGAATTCGTTGTGAAAATTGCGTTGGAATTCGTGGAGGAACTTCCACAGAAATTTCTGGTGGGACTTCCGGGGAATCGGCTGTTATTCACGATTTGCATCGAATTTGCTCTAAAAATACTGAAGAAAAATTGTTCTAGGTGGGGGTTAGAACATTTTAATTCACTCACTACATCGTAGTATATACTTCGGCGATTCTGATTTTTATGGATAATATTTTCACACAGAGACACCATGTTCGTGTGGAGGGTGTAATACGAAGTTCTGGTATGGACACGAGTGGCACGATTTTCACAAAGCCAATTTCGCTGATTATGGCACGTAACTTTGAGAAAATGGAGGAAGACTATAATATACATCACTGCCCATGATTTTATAGTTGACGTGTCAACCATTCGAAATTTTAAAGAATTTGACTAATTGCGCTTTTACTAGGCTAATTTAACCGTTGAAATATCGATACGTTGCTTGATCCAAACCTCATTTAGTGCTTACATGTTGAAATGTTTTGAATTTGCGATGTTTGTCCCCAAATTATTAGAAAAATAGGTGTAAGTTCAATGGTTGTTTATCAACTACTAGTCGACCCGGCAGACGTTGTCCTGCATAGTAGGCGAAAATGCGCGTTCTGAACTGCCCAAGCAAAATTTCAATACGAATCTTTATTTTAGTTTTTCACGATTTACTAAACTTTAGTCGTGATCTTCGTAGGAAGAAATATCATATAAACCCGTCGGAAACAATAATGAACATATCTGCTGAAAGAATGAAGAAAATCCATCCAGCCGTTTTCGAGTTATGCGGATACGAACACAGACCATTTCATTTTTATTATATAGATGAAATTAAGGGTATGCGATAAGACACTTTTTCCTAACGAAACGAAACGAAACGAAATTTAAAATGTTTGTGTTGATTCGAAACGAAACGAAACGAAATATATATTTACTTTCGAGACTTCGAAACGATACGAAATCAACGTCCATTTAATTCGAAATTTTTCGAAACGAAACGAAATTTTAATTTTTTTTCCGCGGAATTTTTATTGAACTGATTTTACATTATGTACGCAATTCTGATTTCATTTTCTCAAAGTCAAATAACTTTGCTTTGCGACCAATTGAATTATAGTAACAGAAGAAGCAGACTGTGATAAATCGCTGTGTTCCAGTTTACCATTGGCGATAAAGTGATACCTCAGCATTTGTAACGCTTTCAAAGGAATTTATCGTGGAGTGGGTTCTCCCGAATCTGATCAATTTTATATCAGTTCAGCTTTATATCAGTAAGTGTGTATATAAAAATATGGGAATTGTGGGTTTTTTTCTAATTCAAATTCTATTTAACCTTATTTAACCTTATTTCATTTAAGACTTATGTGATTATGCTGAAGCATACTTCATATTTATTTATCAGCGTGGTTTTTTGGTATTGAGCTAAATCAAAACCAGAATATAAGAATATGGTCTGCGCAGATAGAGAATTGTTAATAGCATACATTTGCTCGATAGACGAATCCTCTGCTCATTTTAAAAATGCACAAAAATATGTCTTTCAGATTGCATTTCAGAAATGTGATCGCAAAGTTTTTACGGCAGCAGTTGCCAGGTATGAAGAAATGTTTTTTTCTTTTTTTATACAAAAAGTTGTACTAAAAGGCTACCAGGTGGGCTTCGTGGCCGTGCGGTTAGCGACGTCAATCGTCTAGACGCATGGGCTATGGTGTGTGGGTTATATTCCCGCCCCGTTAAGGAGGAAACTTTTCGTGATCGAAAAATTCTCTATCGGTCCACTGGGTGTTATATGTCCTGTCCGTTGTCTAGGTGTTTAAGTGTTCAGTCTGTACGACCTCTGGTCGAAGACGGTGTTCCTGTCTTTTTTCTTCCAAATTCAACCTTTTTATAAGAGGCTCGGAAACCCTTCAATTGAGTAAGAAACAGCTGCTCGAACAGTATGAGCCGGTTACGCCCTTACAGTCAATTCAGGATTAGGAGATGAGAATTAGTTTGATACTCATTATTATAAGATTGAAATGTGCTTAGTCATGCGCTTGAATCTGTTTTGAGGCATAAGAGGTGAAGAAGTTGGCCTTACTAAAAAAGAGGCGCTCTAAAAATACTTCACAAGGGCCTCGGGAATCCACGCCACGACTTTGTCTCTTTGACAAAGTTGTACTGACCTGATTCATATCTGATTACATTTACACTCTGACCCTGACGTATTAAATATTGAGTCGGTTCACTTTTGAAAAAAATGGGATAGAATCAGAGGCGCCAACTAATATTATTGGGGGGGTGGCCCTGCTTAAATTTTTTTTTATTCTCTGGCTATTAACCACTTTATCCACATTTCAGTACCAAATTTTCAAAACTACTTATCTGCCTTTGTAAACAAAGATTTGACGAATCTGATAGCACTCCCACTCAAACCAGCACCACCAACACGTAGGTGAAGACTTCGGGTACCTGTTCATGGTGTTGGTTTGCATGGGAGTGCTGTCAGATTCGTCAAATTGACGTTTGAATCTTTGTTTACAAAAGCAGATAAGTCGTTTTGAAAATTTGGTATTGATTTATTCGCCATGTCCTTGTGGAAGTGCAGTGGAGATATGGATTTTAGTCGCTGTTGTCCCATACTGGATCTCCTATAGGTTTCCAACGTACGGAACCCATAAAACGATCGCTCAGCAGCAGATATCGGAATGGTGATAAATACCTTTACATACTTGACAAATTTTGGCAGAAGATCTATGCAATGTGGTTGTCCACGACATCTTAGACGCTTTCAGCAGATATGGTACCTTCTATCAACAACTGCAGAAACATATTTCGTTGCACCGTCAATCGCTTCACGTCACCTTAAGCATCATTGTCAGACAAAGTTGGGTAAAATTCAACTAAACCAGAATAGTTCGCCATGACAGACGACGTCGACACATATTTTACTGGAAAAGCGGTACTAGATTGGTAGTATCATTTGATTCGAGAGCCTGAAACAGAATCTGCGTGCGTGCGTACAAACTAACCCCCTGGCAGTAATATTATGGAAGAAAGCTGTCTGTTTCACATAATCCATGACTAGTCCGAGGTCACTTTTGCTTACAATAAACCCCGCCTGTTTATATTACTATTATCAATAGGATAAAGGATCCATAAGCAAACTTCCGGATTCATGGTAACCAGCGCGTATTTAGTTTTTGTCATAAGATAAGCAACATTTTGAAACAATCTCACCACTGCACTGTAATCCATATCCGCAGACCAGAAACTTGGAAACATGGTGCTTATATTAGCTGGAAGAAGCTTCGAATTCTTTCGGTGATGACAAAAATCGACGAATTCAATACGGTTGCCACTATCGTGATTATAACTACACTTTTTCGAAACCTAATTGTTTATTTTGAATTAAAACAATACCGCACTTTTTTTTTTGAACGCTTTGAAGAACGTAACACATTAGAGTGACTAAAATTTTGACTGTTTTGCTACCCGGTGCTTAAACGATTGCATTTGCCAAAAAACCTCTCAAATTTTTAATTAGTTCGGATGTAATTTGATTGTACACACGCCATTTGAAGTTTGTATGTAAATTACAAAGTAAATCGCCACTTATGTAAAAGGTCGTTACGTGAGATGGCCCATGAACTATTTTGATATAATTAACGTGTCGACTTTATAGAACACTTCCTAAGTTGAAAGCCAGTTGTTGTTGCGAAGCGATTTGACTTTTGTAAGCAATGTTATATAGAAAACAAAATGCTCATTATTGGTATTGATGTTATTCTTTTACGTGTTAAATTGAATTTCGATTCAGTGTTTCCTTAATAACTTTTCTCGTAAGCATCAAATCGTTTCGCAACAAAGATGAGCTGCTTTCTTGCTAAATTTTATATGTAGCTAATGCATTCATACGTTGTTGAAGCTCAATGGGAAGCATTGTGGAACGGTTTGCCCCAAAGTTACTGTTTTCATATCGATTTTCATACAAACTTCATATTGCGCGTGCTCACTCAAATTACAACCAAATTAGCTAAAACTTTAGGATAATTAATGATATGGAAATGCTAATATCATCTTCCAAACTTGGACGTACATGTTCATGATAGAATTAGAGGCGAAAGTATAGAATTGATAGTTCCGTTAGGATACGGCAGGCATATCATTGTAAATCGTTTAACTTCACGTAGAAGTAACACACACGAAATCATTAATTTAGTTTAGGATAATTGTTAAAATAGCAAATGTAATCGTTTAAGCACAGGGGAGCGAAAAAGTCAAAATTTGAATCAGTCTAGTAACACATCCATTAGATACTTTCACATTAAAAAAAATATTTGGGAAAAATAAACTGTGACAGGAGAGTTATGTTGAGCATTTGGTTATAGTCTCAGTAATCAAACGATAATTTTGATGTAATCCCATCGGTTCGACCATTTGGGTCTTCTTCAGGGGAACTGTAATTATGTTTTAGTATAAGGCTGGATATTACAAAATTTTAATATCCAGCCTAATACTAAAACATAATTACAGTTCCTCTGAAGAAGACCTGAAAAGTTGTTGAATCGTTAGGAATAAATCAAAATTATCGTTCGATTACCGAGACTGCATAGCTGAAACGTAGCATAATTACCCTGATCAGTCGAACTCCTATCATAATTGTGACAGGAAGTTTTAAACGCTTCCGTTCATGAGCACAGCCTACTCTTCTATTCGAGAGCCTGAAACAGAATCTGAGACAGAATTGATCCCTGAGAGCCCGTTTTGGAGAATCCCTGAAAAAAAAACGATTTTATCCTTAGCCATGGCTGAAGGCAGGAACAGTCTTGATGGTGTCTTGTGCATTGCGCAAGGATTTTTACGCACACAGCAAAATGTAAGGATGAACTGCCAGTCCAATGTAAATAAAATAGTCTGGTATCTATTTGAATAGACCATTGCAATAATATGAAAATTTGTGGATAATCTTCAAAAACTGGACTTATGAAGGCAAAAAATATTGTGGGGGGGAGGGGGGTTTGTGCGAAACGAAATGATACTTTGCCTCCTAAGATAATTTTTGAGGGGGCAAAAAGTGCCTCGCCCCCCAAAGTTGGCGCCTATGGATAGAATCAGAGCATTAGTGATTAATCATAGATTTAATCATGATTAATGAATAATGGGTTATTTAATCATTATTCATTAATCATAATCATACGAAACATATGATTCAATCATTAATCACTAATCGTTAATCATAGAATTTTACATTTATTCATTAATCACTAATCATATTCATAATTGTTTTGAGTTTATTCATTAATCATCAAGTTTAATCATTGCATACATTGCTTTAATTCATTAATCTTTAATCATAATCATTTAATTTTCATACCTTTCAATAACCCAATTTGGTAAAAATGTTACCTGATAATTGATCAATATGCAAATCATTCAATTTGATTATTCATAATCATTAATCATTAATCATACCGATCTTTAATCATTAATCATACACATATTCTGTCGGCATTTAATCACGATCGGTAATCGTTAATCATACTCCAAACGTTTTATTCATTAATCATAATCTTTAATCATTTTCAAAAATTAATTTAATCATTAATCATAATCATTAATCATTGTCAAAAATGATTAAATCGTTAATCATAATCTTTAATCATAGAGTTGAATGATTTAATCATAACAAATTTAATCATTCATTGGGAGCTTTATTCATTAACGCTCTGGATAGAATAGTAAAAGATATTTTTCTTCTGTTGGACATTTCTAACAAAACACCGAAGACGTTTTATAGAAGAAAACTGAATACGTATTTGTTGACTCAGAATGGAATTTTGTAATAGGCGTTAATAGAAAAATTTGTATAACATTAAGTTTTGAAAACAGCTTTATGATTTTGTTCAGCGGCGCAGCCAAAACTTTTGATAATACACGACCTACGAGACAGTATGGTTTAAGTCTAAATTTGTTTCGAAATTCCGCGGAATTCCGTTAAATTTCGTTATGAGCTAGTTTTTTCAAGCGAAATTTTTGTAATTTTACGAAACGAAACGAAATCAATAAATCAGATTTCGCCATGCTCAAATTCCGCGAAATTCCGCGGAATTTCGTTTCGAACCACCTGAAACGAAATTTTTCGAAATACCGCATATGCTTAGATGAAATCATGGGCAGATCAGACTAGATGCGGATCGGACTAGTTATCAACACGTCGGAGACACAGTACATGATAGGAAAAGGCTCTAGAGAAGACACTAGACCCACCAATCACGAGTTTGTATCGGTGGTGACGAAATCGAGGTAGTTGAAAAATTCGTGTACTTGAGCTCTTTGGTGATCACTCTTTGGTGATTGCATCGTGGCAAGAAATCGAACATTGAACTCCGCAAGATACTCCGATCGAATAGAGTTCAACGTCGTACTGAATGATCTATCTACTAAACGCTCATTAGAACCATAGTGCTCTACGGGCTCGAGATCTGGACGATGCTTGTGAAGAACTAATGCGCACTTGAAGTTTTCGAAAGGAAAATGCTGCGTACCATCTATTGTGGAGTGCATATGGCGGAAGGTACGTTGAATGAACCACGAGTTGCATCATCTGTTGAAGAACCATCCATCGTTCACACCGCGAAAATCGGACGACTGCAGCCAAAATGTCGAACAGTTATCGAATGGCAAAGGTTCTCGACAGCAATCGGATGTGCACAATTAGGCGAGATGTGCAGCGAGCTAGATGGTTTGTGGTTGTCGACGTACATCTATGGACTGAGTCGATTCGAGGCGACTTTTATGTACTGCAGAGGCCCCGACGGCCTTAGTCATAAGTAATATTAAATATATTACATATTGGGGCCCGCCTATATTCCGCTTGCATTTCTTTTATGTTAACACGTGGATGACCTCAACCGTGACCCATGAAATAATATTTCGACACATTAATAATATTTTGCAGTTATATCATATCCTCGATCATATCCAAAGATTGTGCAAAAGTAATTATCAAATGACTGAAAATCATACCACCTACACAACACTTTTTGTTCCCTGGGGAATAAATAAGCTCTGTATATAAATAAATACGCAGGCTGTCATTATTGTAAGATTGATTGAAGCCCAGTTTGAAAGGTACAATTACTATTTACTGCGACTACCAACATGGTGACATTTTCTTATTTATGACATATAATATTTGAAATTCACAACACCACTCATCAAAGCTGCTAACTCGAATATGATTGAAACCCCTTATCCCTTCGGAGGAATTGTGTTGAAAACTCTGCTTCTTCCAAACGGTCAAGAAACTACCCTCAGCTGATAAGATTAGCTCGCTCCAGTTCACGAAAGACGCCCTCCTTGCCGTAGGACGACGACACTATCAAGGTGCGATTGCATTGCTTCTGCTGCTGTGCCACTGCAAAGGGGCAGAAAGGTAGAAACGAGCAATCACGAGACTTGTTAATGGAGTCGCAAGGTGATTTGAATGAATTATGAGTATCAACTTCAACCCACTCCTCGTAGTGTGCTGTAAAGGTAAGGATGAGGAGGGCTCAGCAGACCGAGACTGGAATATATTAGCTCTCCCGTGTTTCGACCCGATAACGGCAATCAGTAACTACGACTACGCTGACGGTAACATGAACTTTCACCATTATCAAATGTAAATTCAGTCACCATTTCTTGACTTTTCTCCATTGCATATTTGTGCTCAGGAAACAGTGAAATCAATCTTTTCTTTCTAGACTGCAGGAGTGCGGTATGAATAAATGCAAGTAACAAGCTGAGCTGCGTGTTCGTGTCATAGTCCAAAGGAAAGGAGCTCATTTTCTTTAGCAAAGTTGGAAAAGCATCGAGGATGAATAAATCATTTTTTAATATGGAAGTTCTTTTACAGTTCAGTTGAGTAAATGAAGCTGACTTTGATTTGAACAGGACCTGAAAGTGGAGCATACATAAGTCAAACCAAACCAGAACATGCATCAAAGATTTGGATTAACAAAACCGTATCTGCCAACAGTGATTGTTGCATGTAGCATGATTGAAATACTTTCAGCGGAAGAAGCTTTTCTTTTCCTAAAATATGATAAAAAAAAATGTTTTCAACACAAATCAGTAGCACTGCGGGCTGGGGTTTCTCAAATAAGCACAGTTTCATAGTTCAAGCTTGTTATAGGTTAATATTCTTATCAGTCATATTAGCATTTTCGATTTCTATTTAATGTATCTCATAGCATTTGTTGCAACTTATAAGTAATTTAGAATTATAGAAAATATTATTATTTTTATCTTTGTTGGATACTTTTATAAATTCTAAGAGTAGCACAACAGCTTTCCAATGCCAGAAATTAGAAAGCAAAAGTGTTACACATCAAAATGTGAACCTCATTTGTGGGACTGCTCTGAGCACAAAAGTTACCCCACATAGAAGCCAGAATAGAAAACCGAAACCACAAAGCTCCAAGAGCATCAGTAATTGAAATTTTTAACAATGGATGTGGGTGTGGTGCCACTTCGCCACCCGTCCGTGATCACACGGGAAATGAAATAATTTTCGCGCCGAGCCGCTGCAAATCCCTCCGAAAGCCTAGAGTGTAGAGATGTGCATGCATACACATTTTTGGTCGCTTTGATCTTGCTGATGGTTGTTCTCACAATCACCATAAGAGAGCAGCGGCCACACTTGGGAGTACCCGAATGAAACCAGGCCGTGCGGTGCTCTGTGCTGTTGTTGCATTCTGTTGTTGCTTTTGTTGGGGAAAGGCTTAGATAAAAACTTCACAGGCCACTCTTTCGGGGTTGTCTTTGATCCTGATTTTGTCCCAGTGCGGTTTGGTTGGTTGAATGAACATGCACTGGAATAAGAAAAATGGAATGTGTGATAGCATTGGAAATGGTGTCAGGAAGATTTACTTTCAAGAGAAGTTTCAATTAATAAATGACAAAAATCAAGTCGCTTACTTCTGTTTGGATTATAATGGCGACTGTAATAAAGCAATATATGATAAACAATATATGATAAATATGATAAACAAATCAATCTGGATACTGGTTTTAAATACATACTAGCTTTATGTACCCGGCCTTGCTCGGAATTGCCAGTTTGGTTTGCAGTTTTTTTTTTTTAAATCGGAAAATGATAAAACCAATTGATCAACAGGGTAATTGTGTTTACTTATTCATATTTTATCATTTGATTAAAAGAAGGCTTTTGGAAATACTGACTGATTTTGAAGAATGGATCGAGGGTTTGAAAAGCCTTATTCCAGGCAAACGTCTTTTTCTAAAGAAAGAAAAAACATCCATCGATGCCATATTCCGGGCAAACGCATACTTTGAAAAAAGGGATCACACCTACCATTGCCTTATTCCGGGCAAATGCCTACTTTTAAAGAAGCACCACATCCACCATTCAGAAGGAAACACATTAATTATTGCCTTTCACTGGGAATACCATTATTCCGACGAAGGGTAACAATTATGATTGTTTTATACCCAGCAAATGCTTGCTTCCTATGCAAGATTTTTCTGATGCTGTTCTTAATTATCCCAAATGTCCTTTATGTCGAATGACCTTAGGCCAAATAGTGTTATGTTAATGGCCTGCTACATTCAGGGATATGTCATTTTCAGGGAAATGTCATATTCTGGGATATGTGTATTGGGAAGTATCATTTTTGAGAAATATCATTTTCGTTAGAGTCATTTTTGGGGAGATGTAATTACCGGGAAAATGTTATTGTCGAGGATTTTCTATTTTTAAGGAATTCGGGCAATTTGTTTTCGGAGCATTGTACAATGTCAAAGAACCTTTGATGTACTAAATAAAAGGGGTTTTTAAATTAAGTCGTTTTCTAAACAATACCCAACCCCAATAACCCCCCCCCCCCATTCCAAAAGTTCCTTCCAGTCTCTATATAATAGTTTCTTTTGGGTAGAGATTACGTATTTACGTGTTTGGTTTGAATTGACCCATGCGATAAAAAGGTATGCTAAACTGTTCGTTCAATAAATATACAATCCCTCTCATTCAGCTATGACACTTCTACCCAGTCTGATATAGTCTTCCTTAGACAGATAATATGAGTTCCAAATTTGGTGGACATCGATAAATGGGTTCAGAAGTCATGCTGAATTCATCGATAACTAAACAATACCCCTCTCCCACACCCTCCCCTTTTTAAAATGACTTACTCATATCAACTAAAATCGCTTCCTTAGGACAGACAATATTTGATACAAATTTGGTTCAAATCGGTCATGAGGCTCAAGATTTACATTGAGTTGATCGATTGCTAAACAATACCCCTCCCCTCATACCCTCCCTCTTTTGTAAAGAGCATCCCTAACCTCCTATCGTCGTCTCCTAAAAATAAAGAATTTGTGTTCCAAATTCGGTTGAAATCGGCCAAGGGGATCAGAATTTACACTGAGTTGATCGATAACTAAGCAATACACCTCCCCCCACACCCTCCCCCTTTTCCAACGAGCATGCTTAATCCCATATCGTCCCCTCCTTAAGATAAAGAATGTGTGTTCCAAATTTGGTTGAAATCGGCCAAGGGGTTCAGAGGCTACACTGAGATAATTAATAACTAAGCAATACCCCTCCCCGCACATCCTCCCCCTTTTCCAAAGAGCATGATTAGCCTCCCTCCATTGTCGTCTCCTTAAGATAAAGAATGTGTGTTCCAAATTTGGTTGAAATCGGCTAAGGGGTTTAGAAGTTACACTGAGTTGATCGATAACTAAGCAATACCCCTCCCCCCACACCCTCCCTCTTTTTCAAAGAGCATCCCTAACCCCCCTATCATCGTCTCCTTAAGATAAAGTATGTGTGTTCCAAATTTGGTTGAAATCGGTCAATGGGTTCAGAAGTTATGCTGGAACATACATACAAACATACAAACATTGAGTTTTATATATTTATAAGAAGAAGATAGAAGAATAGAAGATAGAAGATAGATAGATAGATAGATAGATAGATAGATAGATAGATTACCTATACTGCCGTAATCTGGAAAAGTGACGTAAGAGCCAATTTACAACATGCATGTTTTCCATTTTTTTGTTAAAGAGCTCGATGACTAGTACTCGTTAACACTATTTTTGGAAAATGGCGTATACGTCACTTTTTCAGATTACGGCAGTATAGTGGTAGACTTATATTAATTTTTGCACAGTGCGTTAAGATGGGCAAAAATAAAAAATTAAAAAAAAAACTAAAAGGCGGATACTTTTTCAAACGTATATTAATTGATTGATGAATATGTAGTGTAATATTTCAACCATAAATAAATATTTAAGCAACGCTCTCCCATTATAGTTGGCAAATATCATAGAAACGTTTATGACATTGTATTCGAGTGACAACGGCAAGCAGGTGACAATGATGAGCTAAAGATAGCTCAGAAAGTAATAATGAAGCTGGATATCTGTTTCTTAGTTTAAGTAAACGTGTTTTCAGAAAAGAACGATTAAGAAATGTTTCTGAATGCTAAATTAGTTGATGTAGATTTAGAATAGCCAGACTCACAAAACGAGAAGTAGGCAACGCAAAATACTCGCGAACATTTGTTTTGCTTTTTTCTTGTCCACCTACTAGGGTAAAAGTTCCGATAGTCGTGGGTGTTCCTACAGCCGCGGTAGTACGGTTTGCAGGGAATCAACAAATTAAACGCAGTAACCCACATTACCGGTCAATTAGTTGACCTGTCATAACACGATAGAGACAAAAACAACATTGGAATTCCATTTAAACTGGTAAAATATCTTTAAAATACTTTATTTTTTCTCTCCTTTGTTGTTGCGGTAGTGTTCCAATAGTTGCGAATCCCATATAAAACCTATGGGATTCGCAACTATAGGAAAACGAATAACAAAATACCGCAACTATTGGGACACTGCACCAATAATTGGAGGATTGATTTCAGATAACAAAACAGGATTTTGATGTAATTATGGCACGCAGTACCTACCCCTAAAAATATTCTAAAAATAATATTGAACAACAGACAACAGATCAAAGATTTCAAACCCGGCACGTTCTACGGTTGTTTGGCGCGTGTACGGTCCTGGATCGATCATGCAGGCCTGCCCGTGTTGTGTATCACGGTTGGTATGTTACACGGGTAGAAAAAACAACATAGGGTAGAAGAACAACTAATTTTACCATTAATATATGAATAACAGAATAGAAAAATCTGTTGTTAGTTTGTTTGATATAGTTGCTGAAATAACTAAAATAATAGCAGAAATCGTTCGAGCGAATAGCTAAAAAAAAAACTCATTTTGCCATTATAAGAGCAAACCAATAGAGAAAGAAATATCAAAATCAGTTATTATTGATTACATAATCTTTTCTTCATTTGTTGTTCTGGTCTTCCTTACAATATCATATAAATAACAAAGTTTACTATTATAACAAAATTTGTTGTTAGGATGTTATTTTAAATCTGATATCACAGCAAAATGTGTTATTATTATGTTTGTTATTCACCTCTACCCGGGTAGTGTTGTACAAAATAAAACAGCGTGCACTCTCGAGTGTTAAATATCTGAGCAACTCAAAGAGTTTTCAAGGAAATTTACTGTTAGGACTTTACAACTCTTGACTGTATTTCTCAACTCGTTTAAGGCCAAAACATTGTAAATACAAGTTCATATACTGAAACGAATGCCAGAATGTTAGAAATGCAGACAGCGTGTCCTGTACTATTGGGCCAAGGGTAGCCTAGGCTTTACTGCTCCATTACTAGCATTTGAGTCAAGAATATCGACACTTTCAGTAAAATTTGATTCTAGGTTAAATAGATTCGAAAAACATACGGATACGATCGAAAATAAAACAAATCGGTGTGTTGTATCTCAGCATCGGTAGCAAAAAAACTACAATATACATTTTCTATTGGAAAGTTTATGTATATTCAGGAAATTGAGTTGATTGACACGTAAAAAAAGTATTTCGACCATTTTTTGAATAACCGACTAATTTAACATTATGGCTTCAGTATAACTCATAGTGCAAAATAATACATACATACACTAGTTCATTTAAAAATTTAAAAATAACTTGCCGAAAATCAGCTAACAAACGTTATTTTTGCCGGAATATCAGTTTTTTGTTTAGCTGGCGCACTGCTGTGCGGATTTTTGCCGAACTGCAGAAGCAAAAAGCTAAGTGTGTAAAACATTACCGAAGATACTAAAGCCGTTTTCAAATTATATTTTTTTGGAAGTGTCGAAGGTGTTTTTGCTTTGGGCATTAACTTTTCCATTCCTGTCGTTTGTTTTTAAGGGTTTTAAAAAAATTGAACTGCTGTAAAAACCACATTTCTTGACCGATTCCTTCGCAACAAGTTGCATTCGATCCTGATGGATCCCAATTTTTCATACTTGCTTAGGGTCAATCCTCAATACGAATTACTCCAGAATCCGTTGGGGTCAGTTGTCCTCGGAAAAAAGTGGCCATTGTTTTGTGAAATTTTGAAGTTTGAAGTGTCACTCGACTTATTTTGACTCAATTTGTGAAATGGCCATTCCGGAGGTCCCCCGGATTATGGTCGATGTGGCCGGGTTAAACCCGAGTAGCCCAGGAGCCCTAAAATATCATTCCCATTATTGGTTTGTGCCAGCAGGAAGTTTGAGGTGTCACATGACCTATTTTGGCTCCATTAAAAAAGTACCATTCCAGAGGTCCCCCGTATTGTGTCCGGATTGAACCCGAGTGGCCCAAGAACCCTGAAAATATCATTCTCATCATTGCTTTGTGAAATCATGAAGTTTGAGGTTTCCCACGTCCTATTTTGACTCAATTTAGGAAATGGTTATTCCGGAGATACCCTAGATTTTGGCCGGTTTGAGCCCGATCGACCCAGCAACTCTGAAAATATCATTTTGATCATTGTTTTGTTAAATCTTGAAGTTTGAGGTGTTACACGGCCTGTTTTGTCTTAAATTTGAAAATGGCCGCTTTCAACCGGGACAACTGACCCCAATGGGTTCTGGAGTAAGTCTGAAACTGTACTAAGGATTGATCCAAATCCAGTATGCATCAAAAATTGGGATCCGGATCGAATGCAACTTGTTGCGAAGGAATCGGTCAAGAAATGTGGTTTTTACAGCAGTTTTTATTTTTGAAAGCCCTTAAAAACAGACATCAGGGACGGAAAGGTTAATGATCTATAAGTTCGCCTCGATGATGATGGATTTTTATATTGTTTACGTTATTTTTTTATAATTTGATCTTTTTTGTGTAGTCTACAAAAGTTTGAGCCTCACGCGCATATTACAGATATAGATGATTTTTCACTTTGATTTAAAATTGTGCAAGTTTCGAGCTGTTTGAAGGGTTGCTTAGATTACTAGTACGGTGCCTCTCAGTTATGGGACGCACACAAATATGGGACACTTTTGGATTTCTAGCTGAATAACTAACCGAAAAAAAATGTTTGTCCTTAAATAGACGAAGAAGACGGCTTTACTGTTGAGGTCGAAATACGTATCTGTCAAGATACAATTAAGTGGTGGAATTCAATGGGATTGTACAAACTCGTCTTATGACAAGTGAAGACATTCCACTAAAAAGCTTAAAATTATTTTCTTAACTTAAATACATTTTTGTAACAATATGTTTCGCCCAGGGTGGGACAACCCTACGTTGTGTTGTACGTCTATTGGGTTCCCGGGCAGCGAGCACTGAATTTATCCAACCAACAATATCACACACGAACGCCAACTTGAACGCCAACCATCAAAAAATATATGGGGGTGTGCACGACGTAACCAAAGCGTTTTCTTGGGGTCGTAGAAAAGATATTTCAGTTACCGGATAAACATTGTCGCTGTTCGGAGCATCTTTTGCTGGCGAGGATAGGGGATCTAAATGTCAAAGAAGGAAAAATACATACGATTTGACAGTTTGGTACCACAAATGTTTCGGAAAGCAGAACAAAGGGAATCGAAGCGACAATCTTTATTCATTTATTCATTTATTAAGCTTACATCTAAACAGATAACACTGAATCAACAATTTGACGCCACAATACACGGTTCGAGGCCGCATCTCTCCATTCTCGGATACGCCCCACGCTCGCCAAGTCGTTTTGCACCTGGTCTGCCCATCTCGCTCGCTGCGCTCCACGCCGTCTCGTACCTGCCGGATCGGAAGCGAACACCATCTTTGCAGGGTTGCTGTCCGGCATTCTTGCAGCATGTCTTGCCCATCGTACCCTTCCGGCTTTAGCTACCTTCTGGATACTGGGTTCGCCGTAGAGTTGGGCGAGCTCATGGTGACAATATTTATCTTATAACTAAAATATCTTTTGGTCGGAATCAATGGTCCTACATTTTTGAGCGTGAGTACGCTACATAACGCAAATACCGTTTTGTCTCAATGACTCATATTCCGAACACTCGCTTTTAAAATTTAATGGCCTTTTTGGATTTATTCGTGTAATTCACTCCATAGGATCTTGAATTAATTTGTTATCCTGATCCTCAGAACTGTAAACCGATGGAATTTTTAGTTTAAGGGCACTGAAGGAGTGTTCGGAATATGCGTCATGTTCGGAATTTGAGCCAAAACGGTAGTTGGCGCGAGAACAGTGAACAACAATAACACAATTGAATAGCAAGCACACACGCTGCACCAGCACACTATGGGGAAAAGGGTGGCCATTAATCGGAAAATTTACTATCTCCAATTTGTCTAATTTATATATCATATGAAAGTATATAACCCTAGATAAGAGAATCGGAAAATATTGAAGCGCTATGTTTATTCTGTCAAAAGATATGGGCTGGCGAAGTGAAAAAGCTGATTAAAATAAAAAAAATCATTACTAACTTTGATTTGTATGTTATGAAGTCATTTTTTCCCCAAATATAATGATTAATATATTATATCAAAGCTTAAAACTTTAGCTTTCCGATAGATTGGTTTGTTTTGCACGCGAAGTTTAATATCAAAAAGTTGTAGAAGAAAAACTTTAATTATCATAATTCTTTGCTATAAAATGGTCCCGCAAACCTAATGTCCCCAAATGTCCCCTGATCTGTAAATAGGGGATTGAAATATAATCCTAGTACCACCTTCTAGTGAGTGATTTGCTTGCGCATATTTGCGTGTTAACGAGAACGCTGCAATCAAAGTTTTCTTGAAAATTGTGGTTTTTACTCTCTATACCTCGTTATGATTAGAAAATGAACAACATTATTACTAGAAATATAGTTGTTTGCCATTTTATGCATGTTGCATTGTAAAAAAACAAAAAAACAAAAACATTTAAAAAAATTTTTTTCGCAGCTGACATTTTTTGAAGGGTTAACGATGGCGATAGGGTTAAAAAAAGGTTCTTAAATATTCCTGCACATAAAATATGTTGCATAGAAACAGTTTTCATTAAAAAATATATTTTTGGCCACCCATTTGTATGAGAATTCCCCATAGTGCAGCAGAAGCCACGACGATGCATGCCGTTCGTGATCGACCACAATATTTCATCATTATTCTATCATCTGTTACAGTTTAGTTTTTGACGGAAAACAAATGCTATTTTTGTACTACTGAAATTTTTATATTTCGCATTTATCAAAATATTGCCCTTTTTCGGTAGAAGCGTAAGAAGTGCTTTCGACGATCATAAATTTAAATAGTTATACAATTCTTTACCTCAAATCGAAAAAAATGGCATGGCGTCATCATCAAGGCTCGATATTTACTATTCAGTCGAGTTTCACTCAGATTTTGTGATAAATTACTGAAAATTATGTATTTCAAAACTGATCCATAACTGTTCCTATAACCAAGCGGTTTTCCACAATTATGGTACACTATCCTTTAGAGAACATATTCATATGGTTACCATTTTTCATCATTTCTGCTTCATATACAAATCTACGTTTCTATTCTTTCCTATCAACTCTGGTCGTTTTCTACTATGTGCTAATCTTTTTATGCAAATTTACAACACTTATGATTCAAATATCGAAATAGTTTTTAGATATTGTTGAAGAGCGTCATAAACAATAAATATAAGTTGATAAATCGTAAAGAGTGCAAGTGTGTTCGTATTTTGTTTTGGAAGCAGTACGGTCGCGCGGTTATCAAAATATCTGATTCTTCTGTGTGGGCGAGTAAATTGGAAAGTGAAACAATCAGTTCAGTGCAGATTTGTTCGTGTTTTGTATTGGACGTAGAAAGATCTGAGATCTCGTCCAGACGTGTTTTCTTCAGTAATCAGAACGATCGGCCGGTCATCGAAATTTTGTTCTGCTTTGTGCGATAAGCAGTACGATCGGACGGTAACCGAAATTTTGTTCTGCTTCGTGCGTGTATGTAAATAAATTAGAAATTAAAAGTTTAAGTCGCGTCTAGACATGTTTTCTTCAGTAAGCAGAACGATCGGCCGGTCATCATAGTTTTATTCTGCTTTGTGCGGTAAGCAGAACGATCAGCCGATCACCCAAAATTTGTTCTGCTTTCTGCGGCCTTTAAAAAAAATTATCATCGGTCAAACTACACGCTATACACGGCATACCGTTTACCAAAACGAACCCTGCAACACTCCCTACCCCATATATCCAACATCCCAGTGATCTCTCGTGGAAGTGCAGATGACTCGTCGGCTTCTATCAAAGCGAGTATCACGTCCACAATTTCCTACCTATTCCCTAATTGACCTGCATTCGGACACGGCCGGCGCTGGTATTGCTTATTTTTTGGGTCACCAGTTCTTACACATTGAAGATGATGTTAGTCCCAAACTTCATCTGTTGGTTCTCTGTGTAATTACAGCTGACGTAGCAATAACAGAGTAGCAACCGTGGGCGGTCAATCATGCTCATGCTCATGCTCATTATGGTACACTATCCTTTAGAATATTTTTCGATGAAAAACAAAGTCCATGTAAATTGCAACAACCCCACACAGTACAAAATCAATAACAACGGCAGTACAGCACTGACGTTTTGACAACGCCATTTCCAAAGTAAAATGTATTTTATACATATTTAGGGGCTAGACAAAAAGGTTGAGATAGGCAAAAAACTACCGAAATTCAAATCAGCATAACTTTGCGTAGAATAATCTGATTTTGATAAGATCGCAGACAGGGTTTGAATCTAAAAGAGAGTAACAAAAGGCCATGATAAAGGGGGAAGGGTCGTTTGACTGAAACCCATTCGGCCGAAAGCCATTTAGCCGAATGCCACTAGGCCGAACAACCCATTAGGCCAAAACCCATCTGGCCGAACGGGTCATTAGGCCGAAAGGGTCGTCTGGTCGAAAGGGTCATTTGGCCGAAAGGGTCATTTGGCCGTTAGGGTTGTTTGGCCGAAAGGGTCATTTGGCCGAATAGTTCATTTAAAAAGTGAGAAATTAGGAATGAGAAGAAAGACGTCTCATTTCTCACTCTTCATTTTTCTCTTCTCACTGTAAAAAGTAAGAAGCGCGAAATAAGCTGTGAGACGTCTCACTACCCACTTCACACTACTCACTTTTCACAGTTTCACTCCTAATTTCTCACTACTCACTCAGTTCGCACTATTCACGAAAAGTGAGTAGTGCAAAGTGGGTAGTGAGACTCACTACGCGCTCCTCTTTTTTTACAGTGAGAAGTGAGAAATCAGGAGTGATAAGTGAGACGTTCTAATTCTCACTCTTCTTTTATCACTTCTCGCTGTAAAATGTGAGAAGCGCGAAGTGAGTAGTGAGACGTGAGAAGTGAGAAATGAGGAATGAGAATTGAGACGTCTCTCTTCTTACTCCTAATTTCTCACTTTTCAAATGATTCGGCCAAATGTCTTATTCGGCCAAATGTCTTATACGGCCAAATGACCATTTCGGTCAAACGACCCTTTCGGCTAAACGACGCTTTCGGCCAAATGACCCTTTCGGCCAAATGAGCTTTTCGGCCAAACGACCATTTCGCCCAAACGACCCTTCAAGTCAAATGAGATTTCCGGCCAAATGACCCTTTCGGCCCTTTCTCAGAAGAACTTCCCTCAGATATGTAGAGAATCAATGAACTCGGTAAGTAAAATGAAAGTAAAAAACCCAGATTAATCCACCTAGCGGTGATGGTGCCTTTCACGACCTTCGTAAAATGTGTGTGCTTGAAAAAGATGAGCTAGTGGCTAGGAGTAAAAAGACAAATTTCTTTGTCCGTTCTATGAAAATCAGATTATTTATGTAAAGATATTGTAGATCCAGTTGAAAACCGAAAATCATATTTTGTCCCATTTCCGGATGTCGCAACTGCATCGCGAGTGGTGCCCGACTATGGCACAGTTGCGCACTACTCGCGATGCAGTTGCAACATCCGGAAATGCGAGAAATGCGATTTCGCGGGACCTCAGTTCAGTTTTCAACTTGATCTACAATATGCTAATAAGAATTTCGACATTTTGTTTCCTTTTCCAATCTTTTTGACGTACATAACCCTGTTTTATTTCACTCAGTCCTTATATTTTAAGGATATCACTTTTGGATGTTAGTTTAACTGAAGCTCCGACTATACAAAAGAAAACGAAAATGTCATTCCCATCACGCGAGCGGAGGGCAATATTTGTTATGATATAAATCTCATGACCGTCTTTCTGCCAAACTCCCGTATGAAGTGGAGAGACAGAGACATCATCTCAGTTCGTCGAGCTGAATCGATTGGTATATAACACTATGGGTCTCCAGGCCTTCTGTAAAAGTTTGGTTTTTGGAGCGAACATACAGCCTTTTCGTATAAAAAGGCTAAAATGGTGTTTCGGCCATAACTTCCGATCCCATAGTTCGATCTAGCCAATTTTCAATAGGAAACAATGGGACAGGAAGGTATTTTGGTCATAACTTCCAATCCCATAGTCCGACCTGTCCAATTTTTAATAGGAAACAATGGGAAAGGATTTTGCGTCGAATGCAATTTGTTGCGAGCAAATCGGTTGAGAATAAGTGCCTGAAAAATGAGTGACATTTCTTACGCAATATTTTCGTATGAATTTGTATTTTGGCCATAACTCTCGATCCCATAGTCTGATCTGGACAATTTCAAATAGGAAATAATGGGACAGGATTCTGCGTCGAATGCAACTTGTTGAGAGCAAATCGGTTGAGGATAAGTGTCCGAAAATGAGTGACATTTTTTACGCGATTTTTTTGTATGAATTTGTATTTTGGCCATAACTTTCGATCCCATAGTCCGATCTGGCCAATTTCAAATAGGAAACAATGGGACAGGATTCTGCGTCGAATGCAACTTGTTGCGAGCAAATCGGTTGAAGATAAGTGCCCGAAAAATGAGTGACATTTTTTACACGATTTTTTCGTATGATTTTGTGTTTTGGCCATAACTTTTGATCCCATAGTCCGATCAGGCCAATTTCAAATAGGAAATAATGGGACAGGATTTTGCGTCAAATGCAATTTATTGCGAGCAAATCGGTTTAGGATAAGTGCCCGAAAAATGAGTGACATTTTTTACACGATTTTTTCGTATGATTTTGTGTTTTGGCCATAACTTTTGATCCCATAGTCCGATCTGGTCAATTTCAAATAGGAAACAATGGGACAGGATTCTGCGTCGAATTCAACTTACTGCGAGCAAATCGGTTGAGGATAAATGCCCGAAAAATGAGTGACATTTTTCACGCGATTTTTTCGTATGATTTTGTATTTTGGCCATAACTTTCGATCCCATAGTCCGATCTGGCCAATTTCAAATAGGAAACAATGGGACAGGATTCTGCGTCGAATGCAACTTGTTGCGAGCAAATCGGTTGAGGATAAGTGCCCGAAAAATGAGTGACATTTTGTTGAGTAGTTTTGCGCACACACACACACACACACACACACACACACACAGACATCACCTCGATTCGTCGAACTGAGTCGATTGGTATATAACACTATGGGTCTCCGGGCCTTCTATAAAAAGTTTGTTTTTGGAGCGATCATATAGCCTTTACCGTATACTTAGTATACGAGAAAGGCAAAAACAAAAAAACAAGGACTAAAACAAAAAATACAAAATTAAAAACAAAATTTATTTATATAAAGCTTTATTGATAAAAAAAAACATATTAAATAAATAAATAAAATATACCTAAAGTTCAAAAAAAATAAATAAAATATACCTAAAGTTCTATTCCTAAGTTTATACCTGACAGTCCTAATCCTTTTCTAAGTGCTCAGCAAAGCGTCAGGAGAGAGTGAGAGAACAGCCGGGTAGCCACCACACAAACATAGCCTGCACCCGGCAGTATTGAAATAGATGTTGTAAAAGACAGTCGCTGTTTAAATTTCAAATTGTCTGCCGGTTATAAGTGTCTCAAACGGTTATTCCGATTTTGTCGCGTGTAAAAAGATGATCAGAAGAGACTACGTTCACCCTCGAGAATCTGCGCTGGCCGAAGATCGTTCAATGGTCTACGACAATGGCCCGGCCGGTAGAGAACATCGCGCTCCCAACCAGTAAGTTTGAAAAATTGTTTTAACAAATTTGCAAGAATCTACGCTAAATGAAACATGGCGACCAGCCGATCAATTTTTTTCTCGGCCACAAAATCGTTTTGCGTTGTTTATGTGTGTGTGTTGATGATCACCACTCTGTTGAATCACCGTTTTTTCCTATCGGTTGTGATGGTATGTGCGAGTTGAAACTCACCATACTCAGTGAACCGTTGATGCGGACGTTTGTATTAGTGTGTTGTTACATTTACTTCCCGTTTCGCATTCTTTTCATTTTCGAGCGAACAGCGGGAACGCATCATAATGTACTGTGCGCTTTTCATTCATAATGAGAGAAGTAAAAAAAAATGCAAGGTAAGTCGAGTGCTTTGAAGTATGCTGTAAAAAAAAAAAAAAATCAACAACGGGATGCTTTTGTTGCGAGTATTTATGTGGTGTCTACAATTCCATATTTTTACTACCGGACAATTAAATAGCAGCAGAAAGTGGTATAATTCTCAATCGATAATAGTTCATAAAAAAAAAAAACTGACAACCACTCTACTCTACTATGTTGTACGCAGTTAACATATTTTCATAAAGATTCAAATATGTTTTATATTTAAATTATATGGTATCGTTTAAATTTATTTCCCATTTAGCAGTAGTATTTATGCATTCAATAATTTTCATGATACATACTCAACATATGACAATGACTCAAGTTGCTGTAAGCACACTTGTACTTGTACTCGATCGGGTTTAAACCACAGTTATTTGTTTAAAAGGAAATATAATAATTAATATGATAGGGTAAGACACCCAGAAATCGTCCTCCCTCCAGTTTTCGCCCACCCATTTTAAAATCTTCATTTCTCGTAAACTAGTTGTTGAAAACAGTTACAGTTAAGGGTTTTCCATACAAGCATCAATCAATCACGAAAAAACCTGAACTTTAACTGTTTCCAACAACTAGTTTTCGAGAAATGAAGATTTTAAAATAAGTGAGCAAAAACTGGGGAGGGGAAAACATTGGGGTGTCTTACCCTAGTTAACTCTGTTCAAGGTTCAATTTCAGGTTCGATTTTTTTCATGTTAACTAATCTACGAAGATTTGAATTATAATTACCGAAACTATTCGGTAAATCGTATTGTACTATAGGGTATACGTATGGTCAAGGAGTTCCGCAATTTTTAAATTATTCAATAGGCTGTGGCTAAATTGAACGAGTTTCAGGCAGAATTGGTCCATGTTTATTAAATGGGTTTTCTATTCGTTATAATCTCCTACGGGTTTATATAATATACTTTCATGTGAAAATTACGAATAAGATTGTGAAAATCGTGATAAACTCAAACTATTATTTGCATGGAAATTTTGCATGGGCAGTTTGAGCCTAGTTAGGTCAGTTGAAATCCAGTTCTGGAGTGGACTGGTCAGTAGTTTGAAAGTACTACTGGACCTAGTTAGGTCAGTTGAAATCCAGTTCTGGAGTGGACTGGTCAGTAGTTTGAAAGTACTACTGGGCCGAGTTAGGTCAGCTGAAATCCAGTTCTGGAGTGGACTGGTCAGCAGTTAAAGTACTACTGGGCCTAGTTAGGTCAGTTGAAATCCAGTTCTGGAGTGGACTGGTCAGTAGTTTGAAAGTACTACTGGGCCGAGTTAGGTCAGTTGAATTCCAGTTCTGGAGTGGACTGGTCAGTAGTTTGAAAGTACTACTGGGCCGAGTTAAGTCAGCTGAAATCCGGTTCTGTAGTGGACTGGTCAGCAGTTTGTAAGTACTACTGGGCCGAGTTGGTCAGTTGAAATCCAGTTCTGGAGTGGACTGGTCAGTAGTTTGAAAGTACTACTGGGCCGAGTTGGTCAGTTAAAATCCAGTTCTGGAGTGGACTGGTCAGTAGATTGAAAGTACTACTGGACCTAGTTAGGTCAGTTGAAATCCAGTTCTGGGGTGGACTGGTCAGTAGTTTGAAAGTACTACTGGGCCGAGTTAGGTCAGTTGAATTCCAGTTCTGGAGTGGACTGGTCAGTAGTTTGAAAGTACTACTGGGCCGAGTTAAGTCAGCTGAAATCCGGTTCTGGAGTGGACTGGTCAGCAGTTTGTAAGTACTACTGGGCCGAGTTGGTCAGTTGAAATCCAGTTCTGGAGTGGACTGGTCAGTAGTTTGAAAGTACTACTGGGCCGAGTTGGTCAGTTAAAATCCAGTTCTGGAGTGGACTGGTCAGTAGTTTGAAAGTACTACTGGACCTAGTTAGGTCAGTTGAAATCCAGTTCTGGAGTGGACTGGTCAGTAGTTTGAAAGTACTACTGGGCCGAGTTAGGTCAGCTGAAATCCAGTTCGGGAGTGGGCTGGTCAGCAGTTTGAAAGTACTACTGGGCCTAGTTAGGTCAGTTGAAATCCAGTTCTGGAGTGGACTGGTCAGTAGTTTGAAAGTACTACTGGACCTAGTTAGGTCAGTTGAAATCCAGTTCTGAAGTGGACTGGTCAGTAGTTTGAAAGTACTACTGGGCCGAGTTAGGTCAGCTGAAATCCAGTTCTGGAGTGGACTGGTCAGCAGTTAAAGTACTACTGGGCCTAGTTAGGTCAGTTGAAATCCAGTTCTGGAGTGGACTGGTCAGTAGTTTGAAAGTACTACTGGACCTAGTTAGGTCAGTTGAAATCCAGTTCTGGAGTGGACTGGTCAGTAGTTTGAAAGTACTACTGGGCCGAGTTAGGTCAGCTGAAATCCAGTTCTGGAGTGGACTGGTCAGCAGTTAAAGTACTACTGGGCCTAGTTAGGTCAGTTGAAATCCAGTTCTGGAGTGGACTGGTCAGTAGTTTGAAAGTACTACTGGGCCGAGTTAGGTCAGCTGAAATCCAGTTCTGGAGTGGACTGGTCAGCAGTTAAAGTACTACTGGGCCTAGTTAGGTCAGTTGAAATCCAGTTCTGGAGTGGACTGGTCAGTAGTTTGAAAGTACTACTGGGCCGAGTTAGGTCAGTTGAATTCCAGTTCTGGAGTGGACTGGTCAGTAGTTTGAAAGTACTACTGGGCCGAGTTAAGTCAGCTGAAATCCGGTTCTGTAGTGGACTGGTCAGCAGTTTGTAAGTACTACTGGGCCGAGTTGGTCAGTTGAAATCCAGTTCTGGAGTGGACTGGTCAGTAGTTTGAAAGTACTACTGGACCTAGTTAGGTCAGTTGAAATCCAGTTCTGGAGTGGACTGGTCAGTAGTTTGAAAGTACTACTGGGCCGAGTTAGGTCAGCTGAAATCCAGTTCGGGAGTGGGCTGGTCAGCAGTTTGAAAGTACTACTGGGCCTAGTTAGGTCAGTTGAAATCCAGTTCTGGAGTGGACTGGTCAGTAGTTTGAAAGTACTACTGGGCCATGTTAGGTCAGTTGAAATCCAGTTCTGGAGTGGACTGGTCAGTAGTTTGACAGTACTACTGGGCCGAGTTAGGTCAGGTAAAATCCAGTTCTGGGGTGAACTGATCAGTAGTTTGACAGTACTACTGGGCCATGTTAGGTCAGTTGAAATCCAGTTCTGGAGTGGACTGGTCAGTAGTTCGAAAATACTACTGGGCCGAGTCAGCTCAGTTGAAATCCAGTTCTGAAGCGGACGGGTCAGTAGTTTGGAAGTACTACTGGGCCGAGATAGGTCAGTTGAAATCTTGATCTGGAGTGAACTAAGGAGAGACAAACTTGGAAGGTTCAATTATAGAAGTGAACCGATAATAGTTTCAAATATTGCTGAGCTTATCTTATGAATTGGAATCCAGTTCAGGGAATAAACTGAGTAAAGACGAATTTGCAATCACTTGGGTTGTTGGCAACAAAAAGGCATTATTACCAAAACTTATAATCTGAATAATAAACCGATTGACTGTTTATGTCTGATAATATTTGTATAGCTTCTCGATTGAATTATATTCTTTTTATTGCCTTCAGATCATCGATCGAAGTGGTACATGCCATTCCGTCATCAGAGGAAGATGCTTTGGAGGTTGAGCGTAAGCGGAACGCGGAACTTTCGTTGAAATTGCGGAAGGTCAAGCCAGGAACAAACAGCTAATGACATCGAACGCGGTTTCCATAAATCCTAAGTCAACCCGTGTTCAGTCTACCATTCGAGATACGTACACAAGCAACAATTCGTTATCAACATCCATGAACAACCTTTCGTTCGCCACGTTGAACATTGCGGAATGTAGACCCATGGCGGGTGAAGATGATATAGATAGGCGTTCTTTGAGAACTGGCGTACATTACTAGAAGCTTCAATGCAACTTGTTGGGGTAACAGACGAAGTTACAAAGATGAGTATTTTCCGTATCAAAGCAGGACCAAAGCTTCTGGACCTTCTGGATAATATGGGCTCATCTAGCACATCCGGCAATAATCCGTATTCAAGCGCGATGAGCCGACTAATGGATTTTTTTGGTTCACGCGATAACACTCTACTTCACCGACAGAAACTTCGATCGTTGACTCAGATTGTCGGAGAATCGGATGTCAAATATGTCAAACGTGTCATCAACCTAGCAAAGCTTTGCAATTATGATGACAACCAGATTATAGAAAATGTGGCGGATGTGATCCAATCACATGCACTTAACTTCAGTATTCGCGAAATGGGTAGAAACATTTTGAGGAAAGGAGGAAGTCTTGCAGTAATACTAGAACAAGCGCGAGCTATCGAAATCGCAAAGAAAAACGAGGAGTTGTTCGCCAAGTCTCACACACAACAGGCCCACGTTGCGCCAGTTTCTTCCGGATATTCATCAGGGTCCAGTCGAATTGAGTCTCATTACGCTCGCCCGGAATACGATCACCAGTATCAGTCGCCTGTTGGAAGTCAGACAAAGATTCGTCAATCAACAAATCACACCTAGCAGACAAGGTTTTCATCGGGATACAACCTCGCAGCCGAAATATAAACCTTGTTGGCGTTGCTTGGGTAGATATCACTTAGCTTCTTCATGCTCAGCGGCGGACAAAAGTCTGTCGAACTTGTTCTACGGAAGGGACACTTTGGCCAAAGCTTGCAGCCAATCACGAGAAACACAAAACGAAAGGCGCTCAATGGTAATGATGGTACCGTCGGACCGGCACCGAAGAAAATTGCCATGATTACCAAGGACGAGTCTCCGGAGGATTCTAACGTAAGTCATATTGTGTACTTCTCGATACGGTTGTGCTACTGTTTAACAAACTACATTTCCATTGATTATTTTTCACACGAGTTGTAATTTTATAAACACACAAATTCTTGAATTCAATTCACTAACATTGAAATAAATAAAACAATACCAGATAGCGCTTTTTTGTATAGAACAAAAAGTAAATATTTACAAATAAATTGAATAAACACTGGGTGTTTCTTGCGTTGTATCAGGCAACGGAAGCGATGGTCAATGAGGTGCCTGTTTCACAGTTAGGGATTGAAAATGGGGCTTGTATTGAAGGACGTGTGGCAGGATTGTCTGTTAACTTTCTGATCGACTCTGGAGCCGAGGTTAATACAATCAATGGAGACATTTTTCGAGAAATAATGAGCAACGATCAATCACGAGCGGCCATCTTTAACGTCCAAACAGGTTCAGATAAGGTAGCAATAGCAATAGCAATATCAATGTCCTGGCCAATTTCGTTGCTGAACTCATTATCTCCGAGGATCGTCCAGTATTACTGGAAAAGTTTTACGCTGTAGATCAGGCGAGGTCTCTCTTAAGTAGAAGTACTGCATTTCGGTATAGTATTTTGCAAAGCTGGATTAAGGGTGCCAGTTATGAACGATGATAGTTCAAGATCCAGTCCTACGCCTGGAGAAATTCTTTCAGTTTCAGGAACAAAGGAGTTTCCTAAATTTAATGTTCCGCCTGTTATACTAGCTTACGACAAGAACAAGCCTCCGTCAAGAAGCATTTATACTAGTATTCCACCAGCATTTAAGAAGGAAGCGAAACGTAGATTGGATGAATTGTTGGCGGCAGGGATAATTGAACCGGTATCAGACGGTATGGAAAAATCCTTTTGTTCTTCTTTGCTCGTAGTACCGAAAGGGAGAGACGATATAAGGTTTGTTCATATAGTAGTAGTAATATTTTGTTAATAATTTGCGTGTTATTGACTAGGCTGGTAGTGGACCTGAGAGGTCCGAACAAGAGTATCATCAGATCCCCCTTCAAGATGCCAACTCTTGAAGCGATATTGGCTGAGCTACACGGAGCAACCTACTTCTCTACACTTGATTTATCAAGTGCATTTTTTCACATAGTTTTGGATGAAAGATCTCGACACCTCACCAATTTCTTCGCTGGTGATGCGACTTATCGATTCAAAAGGTTGCCCTTTGGGCTATGTAATGCCCCAGACATATTCCAGGAAGTTTGCCAGACAGTAATACTTTCTGGTTGTCAAGGAGTCGTGAGTTATTTGGATGACTTCTTAGTTTTCGGCCGCACTAAGGAGGAGCACGATAGAAACCTGGAAGAGGTATGTCAATAATCTGTAAATTAATCTTGAAGTTAGCCTGACCCTTGCTGTTATCAATAGGTGCTTCGTCGTCTTCGCGAGCACAACGTTTGTCTTAACGAGAAGAAATGTGTTTTCGGTGAGACTTCTGTTAAGTTCATAGGATTCACAATGTCCAGCGAAGGCCTTATGGTAGAAGAAGAGAAGTTGAAAGCCATTAAAAACTTCCGTAGACCGGAGACGCAGTCAGAGGTTAAGAGTTTCCTGGGTTTAATAAATTTCGTTGAGCGCTTCATTATCAAGCGGGCAGATAAGACGGAGAAGTTGCGGGAGTTGGCTAAATCAGAAACCTTCTATTGGACTGAGGACGAAGAAAACGAGTTTAACTTTCTCAGGGATGATGCGCTCACTACAGTCCTGAAACTGGGTTATTTCTGCAGCGATGACGAGACGGACGTCTTTGTGGATGCTTCGCCAAGCGGGCTCGGTGCTGTCCTTATCCAATACGACAAAGAGGGTAAACCTAGGATAATCTCTTGTGCGTCGAAAGCGTTAGCGGAATCGGAAAGAAAATATCCACAGACTCAGAAAGAGTCATTAGCTATTGTGTGGGGAGTAGAAAGATTTTCCTTTTATTTAACTGGCAAGTCTTTTTCGATCCGAACAGACTCTGAGGCAAACCAGTTTATTTTCGGTGAAGGAAGAAAAGTCAACAAGCGAGCTCTTTCTAGAGCGGAGGCATGGGCGCTAAGACTCCAGCCTTTCGACTTCACGATAAAACGAGTTCCCGGACATATAGACGTAGCAGATGTGCTCTCGAGGCTTATCAGCAAAGCACAATGTGATCCTCCTTTTGATGATGCAGACGATAAACATGTTCTTTACGCTCTTGATGCTGGTTGTATGGATATTTCATGGAGCGATATCGAAAAGCGGTTCCGAAAACAGATGAAGAACTGATGGCAGTTCGCGCGGCTATTGTTTCTAACGATTGGCCAAATTCATTGCGTCGGTACCAGCTTCATCGATCGGATCTACGCTTCGTTGGATCAACCGTTTTAAAGAGGATAAGGTACTACTTCCAACAAGTCTTCGTCGGCGAGCATTGGAGGCCGCTCATCAAAGGCCATCTTGGTACAGCAGCAATGAAGCGCATCGTTCGCGAATATTTTTGGTGGCCTGACGTCAGCTTCGCGGTAGAAAATTTGTCAAATCTTGTCAAACTTTAGTGATTTCTAGAAAAAACCCACCGATACCACTCTCAAGCCGCACTCTTTCCTGACGGACCTTGGGAGATTCTTCAAATCGATTTTTAACAGTACGCGGATGTGGCACTGGAGAGTTCTTTGATCATAGTCGATACTTATTCGAGATTTTTGTCTGTTGTGGAAATTGGTGCCATAACCGCAAGTAACACGATTGCCGCTCTATCTAAGGCATTCGAAACTTGGGGCCTCAATGATTATTCAGAGTGACAATGGACCACCGTTCTTTGGTTCATAGTTCATCGAACATTGGGGAGCGAAAAGGAGTGCGAGTTAGAAAGTCCATTCCTCTGAGTGCTCAATCCAATGGTGCCGTGGAGCGTCAGAATCAAGGCATTCTGAAGGCCCTCGCAGGCAGTAAAGAAGATTCGACTAATTGGAGAAGCGCTCTTGACCGGTATGTTCATGTCCATAATACGATTAAGCCACATTCGCGGCTCGGAATAACGCCCTTTGAGCTCCTTGTGGGCTGGAAATACCGTGGGTCATTTCCTGCGCTGTGGGAGATCAAAAATCCATCAAGGAATTAGATCGCAATGATGTTAGAGAACGGGATTCCTTGACCAAGCTGATTAGCAAAAGCTATGCAGATAGATGTAGAGGAGCTAAACCATCAACTATCAAAGCCGGTGACGTAGTGGTAATGGCGATTCCACGACCTAACAAAACTGATCCGTTATTTTCAAGAGAACGATACACAGTGTTGATGCGTGAAGGAGCAAAGGTTGTGATCCGTAGTGGCAGAGGCGTACAGTACGTCAGGAACGTCCAGGACAACAAGCTGGTTCCTGAAAAGGATTATGACGCGAATGAAAATGATCTCGTTAGCAACGATGTGACAGAAGATGAAGCTGTAGTGGATGATGCAGCAGAAAAGGATGTTGAAGATAGACCTGTTGTGTTCACCGATACAGAATTCGAAATAACTAACAACGATGCGGGTGCGAGTCGAAATTACCGCCCTTATTCGAATGTCGTAAATGCTCAAGAAGCACCATCTACCGCACAAAAGACTCACGTTACTTCTACCAGGCCTAAACGAATAATAAGAAAACCTGAAAAATTTAAGGACATGTTTGTTTACCACGTTTCTAACGGTTCCCATCTTGAGTAATTATTCTATGGACATCTTTGTAATTAAATATAGTAATTACCTTATTCAATTGTAATGCGATTTTTTTGGTTCAATATGAAGGGGAACCCAAAACAGGTAATGCATTTTACATACAATTAACTCGATTTCAATTTTCACTTACTACTTCTAGTATAAATTTATGTTTTCAAATAACTAAAATACAGGGAATATCAAATGTTATGAGAAATGAGAGCGTTTTTTTATTATTTTGCCTTTTTCTCCTTGACAAATCCCTTGCGATTAGAAATTATGTGTTTTGAATCCTATTTATATGTATTTATGTTTAATAGGAGTAGATGAGAGGGAGATTGTAGAGAATCAATGAACTCGGTAAGTAAAATGAAAGTAAAAAAAACCAGGACTAAAACCAAAAAAATACAAAATTAAAAAAAATATTGATTTATATAAAGCTTTATTGATTAAAAAAAAACATACTAAAAAAAATAAATAAAATATACCTAAAGTTCTAAAAAAATAAATTAAATATACCTAAAGTTCTATTCCTAAGTTTATACCTGACAGTCCTAATCCTTTTCTAAGTGCTCATCAAAGCGTCAGGAGAGAGTGAGAGAACAGCCGGGTAGCCACCACACAAACATAGCCTGCACCAGTCAGTCTTGAAATAGATGTTGTAAAAGACAGTCGCTGTTTAAAGTTCAAATTGTCTGCCGGTTATAAGTGTCTTAAACGGTTATTCCGATTTTGTCGCGTGTGAAAAGATGATCAGAAGAGACTACGTTCACCCTCGAGAATCTGCGCTGGCCGAAGATCGTTCAATGGTCTACGACAAGATACATTCAATCTTTTCTACAAACATTCTAAGTAGTTGAAACAGTGACCCATTCTCACCCTCATTTGACCCATTGTTACCCCGACGACGGTAATATGTTTCTAATATATTTTCCTTTATTTGAAACGTTCGTGTCCTGCACACAACGTACAGCAGCTTAAGCACCACTCCCGGGTTTTCTCCTCGTTTGTCGGGTGAAGATCACTGCGTCCAGATTTTAGGACTATTGTGATATACCCTTTTACTGTGAAATACGCAAGTTATCTCAGTAACATGTTTGTCACTGAGATACCTTGGTATCGACTGAACTCAAGACCATCTATTATTGATGAATAGAGATCCTGAGTTACAGTATGTGACTCCCCCATTCTGGCGAGACTAGCTTTATGAAGCCAACCACGTCCTTGGGGGATAAGATCCATATGTCAGCAGGCCCTAAAAAGGGCTTGCTGAGAACTTTGAACCTACGTTGGGTGAGTGCACTGCAATAGCAGAGGATGTGTTCTGATGTTTCTCTCTCCTCGTCACAGAAGCGGCAATTTGAGGTTTGGATTGCTCCGATCTTTTGTAGATGGTATCTGCAGGGGCAGTGTCCAGTTATTAGACCGGTGTAGATGTTGAGATCCCTTTTGTTGAGACCTAATAGTTGTTGGGTTGTTAGCGGCTCTCTCCCGGGTTAGAGAGACTGCTGACGCTTTCTATAGATCCGGCTTTGAGACCCTATCGTTGGGCGAGTTTTCTAAAGTGGCTCAAACACTCGTGATTCTTTGACCATCCAAACGGAAGCTAATCGAACTAAGAATTAGAACGAAGATCTCAGATTAAAAAAAAAACTAATCATGAAAACAGATCACACTTTCGCGAAGAAACAATTGTATTTTAGGTCTAAGGAGGTTTACAATCTTTGGGGGATCCTACTTTGAGCTCAAAGTTCCTAATCACTTACTTGCAAGCTTTGTTTTTACGTTGGACGTCGTTGCGACAGATCGAACTGCAGATGTGATGCACCACATGCAACAAATTGGTTGGTCTCGCTGTCATGGGCCTCTGTGACGCGATCTCTCACGGCAAAACGAAGCGGTGAACGAAGCGTCGCGATGGAGGTGTACCCTGCTGTGGAACTGTCCAGCGGCGACAGCTAGTGTGAGTTCCTCTCTCTGTGTCTTGAGATGGGTACCCCGGTGGCTCACCGAGATATAACTGGATGATGGTGCGCCAGGTTAGCGGAAAATCGAGAGGGCGAGGCTCTTGGTTCAGAATCTATCCTGAGGCTTCAGCAAGTGCGACTCTCTCTAACGATGTGTGACTCTCCCTAACGATGCCTTATGGGAGCCGGTTGGAACGGTCCGTAGAGTAGTGAGTTCTCGTGCATTGAGGTCGAAAAGACGAGAGATACCCACCGCGCCTTGGTTGAGTCGGCGTCGACCGAAGGGTAGATGGTTTGTCGAGATAGAGTACCACTTAGAGAGCGGGAGCGTAGAGGTAATCGTTGAGGTTTATACTCTGCTCCGGTGAGCGTAAGGCGAACTGCTATGGTGAGGTCTCTCACGATAGTGGTGGCGGGTACCGAGAGATGACCGAGAGACACTGATGCTGGCAAGGTTATGGGCTAGATCTCTCGAACGATGAGCCTCGAGTCTACTGCAGCACTGCTCACCGGTGGAGGACTTCTCATCTACTCACTGGATATTGGTGAGATCGGTGATTCCGGACAAGATACCAGTCCGAGCCTCAAGCCCTAGGGGCCTAAACCCAAGAAAAAAAAAAACCCTTCGTTGAAGGGAAGCTATCCCGCAACGATATTAGTTTTATTGCCATTGGATCAAGTAGGCATCAAAAAGGCTTACCTATACGTGTTTCACTCCTCGCACTTTAGATTAACTTTTAAGAAAAATTTCCGACAATTCGATAGTTCTATAAATTGGATTTTATTAACATATATCTTTGATGTACTCAGTCTTATCTCACCTCATTCTAATAGTTCGCTTATATAATACCAAAGTTTTTAGGCTAACTTTCCTTTTAATTTTTGACTCAATTGCTGGGTTTCACGAAAGTGATCGGCGGTTTCAATTTAATCTGCCTCATAGCAGGGCAAAATTTTCGGAGCTATTGTTGGATTAGATCATCTACAAATACAGATGGAATTTCCTTCAAGGCTAATCCTCATCTGCCATTCATTACGCGATCCGAGGATCTTCTTTCTAGATTCTTTCTCTGTGTGTACCACAATCCGTATGCAATCCTCATTGCTGTGGGTGCGAGCCGCCTCACTGCGCAGACACTCAGATTTCTCATGGTCGGTTAATTTCCTGGTTTCTGGATGGTGAGAGAGACCTTGGGGTGGTGCCATGAACACGGAACGCGAGAGTAACAATTTCTCTTTTTCTTGAGAGACGGCACAGCCACATACTGCCAGTTCTTTTATGGGATTCCTAATGGAACGTACACACGGTCAAGCAGTTTGACCAACATTGACTCCACCTCTCGTTTATTCAAACATCCATCAAGTTTTAACAACAGCGGCACGAACAATCAATATATTCGACCAACAATCACACGAACGACCGAAGCGCCAACTTGAGCACCAACCGTCAAAAAATATATGGGGGTTTGTGTAACTTCACCCCCGACAACTCAAACCAAAAGCAAACCGTTTTATTTTTTTTCCAACTGAGCCGCCAGCTGTCAAATGGTTGTTCGAACAACTTCACACACGTTCAAACAAAGCAGCAACCGATGCGTTTTCTTGGGGGCGGAGTCAATGTTCGTCAAACTGCTTGACTGGTGTGTACGTTGCTTTATGGAACGTAAACACGGTCAAGCTGTTTGACCAACATTGACTCCACCTCTCGTTCATTCCAACATCCATCAAGTTTTACTATCAGCTGCACGAACAATCAATTTATTCGACCAACAATATCACACACGAACGACCGAAGCGCCAAATTGAGCACCAACCATCAAAAAATATATGGGGGTTTGTGCAACCTCACTACAAATGCTCAAACATGTTCGGCGAACCTTGACTCCACCCCCGAAAACTCAAACCAAAATCAAACCGTTTTAATTTTTTCCAACCGAGCCGCCAACTGTCAAATGGTTGTTCGAACAACTTCACACACGCTCAAACAAAGCAGCAACCGAAGCGTTTTCTTGGGGGCGGAGTCAATGTTCGTCAAACTGCTTGACTGGTGTGTACGTTGCATAAGGAATCTCATTGCAGTTTAACACAGAGTCGTTACATATTTATTCATCATTTGTAACGAAATATAATGGCTTTGATTTTAACATAGAGTTATTCTCTCACCTAATTAAACAAATTTAACTTATGTTGATTTGGATGGATTCAAATGAAAATAAATTAAGATTGATGGAATGAGTGATCTCACAACAAAGTGATCTGAATTAAAAGATCATTGGCGAGCCTCACGGTTGACTACTAACTGTTTATTTAAAAAAAGAATTACTTCGGCAGTAGGAAGTATGAGATCAATAATTAAGCTGTGATGAAGGATGACACACACTAGCAAGGGGCGATAGTTTGAATGCAATGTAGGCGAAAGCGACATAACTGACGACCGTCAGCGTTATTAATTAAGGTTTCGAGGTTATGACAAATGGACATACATTTAGATATAAATAGACGCCACTCGTAGCTGTTTATCACTGTATAGTGTATAAATATCGAGATTAATAGTGGTTCAACCGCTGATTAATATCGAAACGGATCAATTGCACAACCAACGGAAAAACGACCAATTACTGTGGACCTGCCAAACTTAACTGCAAACAATTGACAGAGATAATTATCATATTAAATGCAATGATCCGATTCCCCTCGGTATGTGGGCCAGTCTGACGGGTCACCGAGGGGAGCCTCCATTATCATCATCATCATCACTATTAACCAATTTTCCCGCATATGCAGATAGAGAGAGAGAAAGAGATATGCAAATGTCGAAACATATGCAAATGTGATAAATGCTGCCATTACACAGACAATAAACTTTATGAAATGCAAACAAGCCATCGTCACTGTTCTCTGGGTAGATGGGGCATGTGGGTTGAGGCAACTCGAAACGCTTTATGCTTCTTTCGCAATGACGTAGCTTGTATTTTTGCCTTTCTCGTACAACAAAGTTCTACCGAAACGGTATCATTCTACTTCGAAGGCGAATTTTTTAAGGAGGTTAGGATACTTATACTGCCGCTAACAACAAGGCAGTCCCATCTGTATATGGATGCCATTTACAGATGGGGCTGACTTGCGGTTAGCGGCAATATAGAGGTACATACCAATCGACTCAGGTTAATGATCTGAGCAGATGTCTGTTTGTCCGTGATTATGTGTGTTTGTATGCACAGTTTTTAAAAGAAATGTCCATTCCAGAAAAAAATCAAATATTCATTTAGTTTTTAGATAATACTAAAACTTTTTTTGAGAATAAAATGCAGTTGTGACATTTTTTTTATTTGAAGACTCTCCCTATGAATCAATTACGCATTGACATATTGGAGTTTTCAGTAGATCGGTGCAAAAGTAGGCATAAATGGCTACGAAGGTTGTCCAGGATCTCGACATTTTTCCTGACTTATCAGTTCTATTTCTCGCTTCGCCTATGCTCTCCTCCCATGCTAGGCAAAAAGCGATGGACAGACGAAGTATTGCAGAATAAATGTACGACGATGCAATTCATTCTACCATTATTGTGTGTTGTCCTGGGCCTTCCCACGTGAGTGCGATGTTACAGAAGCCACCCGATAGGGGTAAACGATAACGAGTGAGTGTGTGACCACAGAGTATCTAGTGGAGTATTTTGCTCTTGGCTGCTGGTTGGTTGATATCCAGTAGCGGTGGAAAGGATGGCTTCACCTCTATTATTACATTGTTGATGGAGTCATTTCTATCCGGAACACTCCCAGTGGGTGGGGTTGGGCGCTGCAGTAGGAACGAAAAGCAGATTTTGTATCTTCATAAAAAGTTTACATTTCTGCGAGCTTATGCGTAAGAAGAGATTATGCTGAATTTCAGACCATCATATTAGGCACATCAACCATTTCTTAAATGACGTACAAATTGTCTCATTGAAGTGATACCGAACTTTTTCTAACAATTTCCAGATACTCCAATTGTATCTGGGATTCAAAACATTTGTTTTATTTCTGTCAAAGCATTAATGATCCACTCAGACATGCAAGTTCTGACCCAACGAATACCTTTTTTCAATATTCCTCAATATCCGACTCATGACTTCGTAACCAGCTTAAGTCCCGTAGTCTGAAAACGAAAACAAAACACGCGCTGTATACTACTCTGATTCTTCCGGTGGCTTCATACGGCCATGAAACATGGACGTTAAAGAAGGCTGATCGGAGAGCTCTCGGAGTGTTTTAGCATAAAGTGCTGCGGACAATACTCGGCGATAAACAGGAGAACGGTATCTGGCGGTATCGCATGAATCACGAATTGTACCAGGTGTATGAAGGGCTGGATATTATTAAGCTTATACAACACGGCAGACTACGGTGGGCTGTTCATGTGCCGGAAAAACGTCAAGCGAAGATAACATTTAGTAGAGAACCCAGAAGAGGCCGAAGACTTCGTGGAAGGCCGCGTACAAGATGGCTTTTTGCAGTTGAAGAGGACCTGACGGCGCTCAATGTTCAGGGCGACTAGAAGCGATTGGCCTAGGATCGAGTCCAGTGGAGAAGGATACTCCATTCGGCGTAGGTTCATCGAACAGCTGTAGCCCATCAAGTATCAAGTAAGGTAGTTATCATAAGTGACGGGAATTGTCATTTCGATATCATGGGAGTAATTTGTTAATAAGTTTTTTCACGAGTTATGTACAGTTGCTTTTTTATATAAGCCCTTTTATATGCAGCCCTTAAGGACACTCTCCGACATGTTGTAAAACTTTGGCTCCGCCCCCAAGTTTGTGCGACCAATTTAGTTTGTACAACCGTCTGACGAACAGTTGGTACAACCAAAATTCCAACAAACGTAATATTTAGTTATTTTCTTTCTGTATATGCAGATGTGTTTGGTGCTTTTTCACGAATACTGAATTGGACGAATTGGATGAATTGAATTGGAATGGAATTGGATTGGAGTGCAATTAGATTGGATTTGAATTGGAATGGGATTAGAATTAGATTGGTTGTGGATTGAATTGAATTTTATTGGAACGTGAAATTGGAATGCGATTGAAATTTGTTTAGTATTTAAATTGTATTTGATTGTGATTGGATTGGAAGTGGATTTGAATTGTATTGGAATCGGATTTTCACAGTTCATACAGGAATTCCTCCGGATGATCATCCCGCAATTCCTCCGGAAGTGCCTCCCGGGATTCCTCCGAAGTTTGCAGTTCAAGATCATCCCAGAGTTCCACCGACAGTTCTTCCTGGGATTCCTATGGCAATTCCTCCGGAAGTTCCTCCCGAAATTCCTCTGGAAGTTCCTACCGAAATTCGTCCGGAAGTGCTTCCTGGAATTCCTCCAGAGTTCCAAATTCAAGTCTCTCCCAGAATTCCTCCGAAAGTTCTTCCCGGATTTCCTCCGGAAGTTCCTCCCGGGATTGCTCTGGAAATACCTCCGAAAGTTTCTCCCGGAATTTTTCGGTAAATTCTTGCCAAAATTCTTCCGGAAGTTCTTCCCGGAATTCCACCCGAAGTTCCACCAAGAATTACTCCGGAAGTTACTCCCGGAATTCCTGCGGAAGTTCCTTCAGAAGTTCCTCCCGGATTTTTTTCCGGAAGTTCCTCCCGGGAATCTGTGTCAAAAATTCAAAGAACAAAAGGTCGAAAGGATAAAAGGTCGAAAGGACAAAAGGTTGAAAGGACAAAATATCGAGAGGATAAAAGGCCGAAAGAACGAAAGGTCGAAAGGACAAATGGTCGAAAAGACAAAAGGTTTAAAGGACAAAAGGTCAAAGAAACAAAAGGGCGGAAAGGATAAAAGATCGAAAGAGTTAAAAGTCGAAAGAACAATAGGTCAAAAAGATAAAATGTCGAAAGGACCTTTCGACTCAGATTTTTTGCTTCTACCTTTTGTTCCTTCGACCTTTTGACCCTTCATCCTTTTGTTCTTTCGACCTTTTGACCTTCGACCTTTTGTTCTCCATAATTTCTTTCCGTAATTTCTCCGGAAGTTCCTCCCGGTATTACTCCAGAATTCCTCCCGGAATTCTTCTGGAAATTCCTCCGGAATTTCTCCGAGAGTTCTTGCTGAAATTACTCCAAGAAGTTCTTCCCGGAATTCCACCGGAAGTTCCTCCAAGCATTGCTCCGGAAGCTCCACCCAGAATTCAACCGGAAGTTCCTCCTGGAATTCCTGCAAAAGTTCCTCCCGGAATTCCTCGAAAAGTTCCTCCCGGAATTCCTCTTGAAGTTTCTCCCGGAATTCCCCCGGAAGTTCCTCCCGGAATTTTCAGGAAGTTCCTCCCAGAATTCCTCTGGAAGTTTCTCCCGGAAGTTCCTCCGGGAATTCCTCCGGATGTTCCTCCCGGAATTCCTCAAGATGTTCCTCCCGGAATTCCTCCGGAAGTGCCTCCCGGAATTCCTCCAAAGTTCCTTCCGGAATTCCTTGAGAAGCTCCTCCCGGAATTCCTCTGGAAGTTTCTCCCGGAATTCCTCTGGGAATTCTTCTTAGATTTCTTCCGCAAATTTCTCAAGGAAATCTACTGGAAAATACTCCAGGATTTTTTCAGAAGTTCCCTTACGAGTTTCTCCGAAAGTTCCTCCCAGAATTCCGAAGTTCCTCTTCGAATTACGAAGTTCTTCAAGGAATTCCGAAGTTCCTTCTCTGGAAGTTCCTTCAGGAATTTCCCAGAAGGTTTCTCCCGGAATTGCTCAGGAAGCTTCTCCAGGAATTGCTCCGGAAGTTTAACCCGGAATTCAATTGGAAGCTCCTCCGGATGTTCCTCCGGATGTTCCTCCCGGAATTCCTCCGGATCTTCCTCACGGAGTTCCTCCGGAAATTCCTCCTGGAATTGCTGCAGAAATCCTCCGGAAGTTCCTCCAGGAATTCCTCTGGAAGTTCCCTTATGGGTTTCTCCGGAAGTTCCCCCCGTGATTCCTAAATTCCAAGTTCCTCTCGGAATTTTTCAAGAAATTCCTCTAGGAATTCCTCAGGATGTTCCTCCTGGATTTCCTCAGGAAGCTCCTCCAGGAATTCCTCCGCCAACTTCTCCAGCAATTCTTCCGGAAGTTCCTCCTCCTCCAGGAATTTCTCCGGAAGTTCCTCCAGGCATTCCCTCGTAAATTACTCCGTAGTTCCTTCCGGAATTCCCCCAGAAGTTACTCCAGAAATTCCATAGAAAATTCCTCCAGGAATTCCTCCGGAAGTTATCCAAGGATTTCCTCCGGAAGTTTCTCAAAGAATTTCTACGGAAGTTCCTTCAGAAATTCCTTCGGAAGTTCCTTCGGAAGTTCTTCCAGGGATTCCACAAAAAGTGCTTCCTAGAATTCTTCTGGATGTTCCTTCAGCAATTCCTCCAAAATTTCCTCCAGGAATTCCTTCGGAAGTTCTTCAATGGATTGCTCAGGAAGTTCCTCTAGGAGTTCCTCCATGTATTCCTCTTGGAATTCTTCCGGAAGGTCCTCCTTGAGTTCCTTTTGAAAGTCCTCAATGTATTCCTCCTGAAATTTTTTCGAAAGCTTTTCGTTCTCAATCTGTGGATGTTCCATAGGAAATCGTTCAAATTTTTTTTAGAAATTTTTCTGAGAATCTGTCAATGAATTCCACTAAATGTTTCTTCGAAATTTTAAACGTGAATTCTTCCGAAAACTTCCCCGGATTTTTTAAGATATGCTCCCTCGGAAATTGTATCAGTAATTCCGCAATCAATGCCTCTGAGAAGTTCTATAAGAGTTCCCTCTGGTGTTCCTCCAGAAAATTCTAATTGATATTCTATTATTATTATTATTGTAATTATTTACATTTGAAGTTGTAAATTTTCCCTCATTTTTTGACAGCTACATGTAACATCTCAAAATGAGTACTGTTTTACTCATTAATGAGTTTCTGAGTTTCACCGTGTAGGAACTTTTCACGAAAAACTATTTGGTACCAGTTATGTAGGAAAGTGTCCCCTACTACGCCTATTTTTTCGATTGAGGTGCTTATTTTCGAGATATTAAACCTTAGATGCCTTTCGCCACTCGCCACTCTTCATTAATGAAAGGTTCTCACATGTCTTTTTCGAAAGTTACCAGATATTTCTCGTCCATTAGGAATGCGATTTGGGCTAGTGCAGCAGGTGGCTGGCTTCGTTGAAGCTTACAAGTCTTCTATTGACTATGTATTTCATCGCCTTGCTCAAACAGCTAAGCAAAGCTATGGGCCGTTGAATAGCTATCTTTTTCGAACCCTTGTTAGGCTTAGGTAGTGGAAAAACTAGTCCTTCCTTCCATGGTGAGGTGATTTCTAAATACGAAATCTTATCTTAATACGATATGGAAGGTTAAGCAGCATAGCGTGACTGATTTTATCTGCTCCTACTGAGGAATTTTCACACTTGTCCATGGCCCAGTGAAGCTGCCCAACGGTAAACTTATGAATAGAGTCTTTGATAACTTTAACAACTCCTCATCGCAAGCCCACTGAAACTTTTGCGACACTTTTTTAGTCGTTTCATTTCAGTCAGAGATTGAAGACATAGAGCACTGTACTGTTGGGCAAAGTTGTAGAGGGAATATAGTGCTAGAAATCCACCATGCAACACATTTTAGAATTCAGGCTCTGGATTAAGCTATTGACTGAATACTAAATGATAATAAAATGATAAGTTCAATCCCTGGTTTTAGTTTGATTAGCTTCTTTCGTCTATTTTTAATAGATTTGTAGACGTAGAAACTGTTTCATCAAGGGATTCTTACCAGTAATTATTTCAAGAGCGTGTTCAGCTACGTACCCCCAACCAGCGGATGACAGATTCAATACAGTTCTACATAAGAACCTTGCACGGAAGAAATAAACTACCCAATAGTGAGTTTAATTCACCCAACCTCGAACATCCGTACGGGAAGCCAAAATTGAGTAAGTATGGTCGAAGTAGTTTGCCTTTACTCCCATGTTAAAAAAGTACCCAACGGAAAATTTATTTACCCAAATGTAAGTTTATTTCATTCAATTTCGACCTCAGGTAATAAAACTCAAAATTGGTTTCCCGTATTGAACTGGGTACTTTTTTTCTTCCGTTTGCATAACCTGTATATATTTTTTATATGTATATAAATTTTAAAGCTTTCAATACAATCCTTGAATAATAAAATCTTAGAATTCTGCTTAATACAAAATCTATATGCTTTTCCTTTAATTAATGAGACAGGCTCAAACGCTTTGGAAAATACGAAGCCAAAGTCATATTTTGTTAAATTTAATAATAAAACTTTTACTCTGCATAAAGGCTCCCCCAGATCTAAGCGATTTCATTGCCGCAACGGTGACAACTAGTCGCCACGATTTTATCTTTGGGTCGCTGCAGGCGATGTTCCATCGACAAAATCGCAGTTGCCAAGCGCCGCGTGTGTTTGAGGGACCCTTAAACCGCGAGGCGATTCTACCGGTACAGCGACCCAGCGATAGAATCGCAGCGAGTAGTTGTCACCGTCGCGGCAGAAAAATCATTTAGATCTGGGGGAGAATTATGTCAGATATTGCTCTCAGCTCACAGCAATGCAATGCCACAATAATTATACCAACGAGGACAAAACAGTGTTGTTTCAGTGGTTAATGTAACGCTCTACATAACCGACACAATCTGAACAGAATAACAATCTTTTTATTGCGATACTGTCTCCGGGTAATTATATTTCCCAGTTTCGATAAATAATTTTGTAAAACAATTTAACGATATCGCGGTACAAAACAACAGCTGTTGTATCCCCAGCATGATGAGTACTTTTACGTTTATAAAAAAATTGCAACATTTAGCGAAGTTTTGTATGTATTTATTAATTGATTTAACCCCGCTTTCTTTATTTGCAATCCCAATTTTTCATACAAAATTACAAATTTTTCATGAGAATTTCATTATTTTTATTATTGTACAAAAAGTATACTAACCACATTTGTTCTCTGTTAGTTGCGTTTGCGCACGGCTGGATTATTCAGTTTCATTTATTGTCAACGCACTTTAATTCTTCAATATCAAAGGCAATTACTTCTTCCTCTATGGCTCTACATTCCAACAGAAACTTGCCCTGCTTTTCAATTGAGTACATATTCTATATTTTAAGACAGTTGGTTCCTTGACCCGATAAAAAGTACGTATATACTAACTGGTTATCGTTAAAAGAAATAAACAATTACAATTAGCATTCCCGCAGTTATTATAACTGATAGCTTTTCTATGTCCGTCATTGCATGGGTATGTATCCTGTGTGGCAAGTACAATGGATACACTATGTCCCAGCCGAAAACATCCTAGACAGGACCGAGATCCGAACTCGCCATCTCCGGATTGGCAATCCTACGCCGTAACTCGCAAAGCTAACTGGAGACCCATATCAAAGGCAGCTTAGCCACGAATATTTAAATTTTTTGCACGAATCCCTTTACCAGCATTTACTTCCCCCGGAAATGACATTCCTGAAAATTAAACCATAAATTCAATCTCGGTCCTCAGTTTGCCAGAAGCAATCATCATTTTTCGTGCCGGTTCATCGCGAATCTAATTAAACAGCCAAGCCTGCCACCATCACGCGAGATGCGTTCCGTAGCTTCTGAATAAACTTCCGACGATCTGCGTCGGTGCCACTTTGTGGTCTTCGGTTTAACTTGCATGTGTTTATTCGGAAATTCTCCCAGGGAGTATGTTTCGTATTAGGTAAAGAGGAAATGCGCCTTGGAGGGTTTATGTTAATATTTGACAACTATGTAGTCCTTCCAACATCTCAGCGGTGGTGGGGACTCTTATACCGAAGTCGGCTGTCTTTACATCGTAAAGTGCGGTACGTTGTGATGGTGGCTTTGCGTAATAAACAACATTCGCCCTGTGGGGGGCATTCTCCACGGTGCATGGAAGTGATCGTCTCCCGTCGTGTCATTGAGATGCGTCGATTTGGGTATGAATAATTTGAGCTATCGCTGTGGATTGTAGAGGTACTGAATCTTCCTTTCCTTCTTTTTTGGAATTTTCAATCTTAAGACATATGGTAATTTGGTTATGGTCGACTCTAACCTTAGGCATTGATGCATTTCCACAGTTGTTGAGTAAAAGTTTACATTGTTAGCATCTATATATGAATGTATGACCAGATTGATTAAAAATCCAACCATACCTCCTAGATTAGCCATGGCTACTGCAGTAATCGAACCCATTACCTTTGGTTTAGTGATAACATACCTTCACCGGTTAAACTTATGAGACTTCTTCTTCTTTTTCAATGGCTCTACATTAGAGGTGAGCAAGCCTAGGGCTGAAAACCTCTCAAATAAAGACAAAAAAAAATGGCTCTACATTCCAACTGGAACTTGGCCAGCTTTTCAATTTAGTATTCAATTAGCATTTCCTCAGTTATTAATTGAAAGCTTTTCTATGCCCGCCATTGCATGAGTATGTATCTTGTGTAATATGTACAATGGATACATTATGCCAAGGGTATCGAGAAAGTTTCCAACCCGAAAACATCCTAGACCGAACCGAGAATCGGGCTCGCCATCTCCGGATTGGCATTTTTACGCAAGGCTACTGGAAACCCCTTATGAGACAAAAGATTCAATAACCATACCGTTTTGACTCAAATTCCAAACATGATTCGTATTCCAACGAATACACACCTAGTAGCGTATTCATCTTGTTCAAGATCATTGATTAGTAAAATTTAGCTTGTAAACTGGCTGAGGACTGACTTTTCAAAAAGGAGACGAGTTGTTATATTCCGGGTTGCTGCGATGAGCTTGAAGTATGAATGCATTAAATCATGGCATACTGGGTATATCATGACTTACAATGAATGCAAGTAACATAGGGCTGTCGAAGAAACGGCAATCACGTGGCATTCATTCTTCAAGCTCATCATTTTGTACCACACAGTCTGCTCACATGCTAATTGATTTACCTTATTGATTCATCTACAAACTTTAAAATCAGTTCACGTCTATTTGCAAATTAAAGCTCTTTTATTAAATTTAGAGAAAACATCTTTTTGCCAGCATTACGCAGACAAAAACTAATCTGCAAAAACTGATTCATTATTAATAATTTTCCACCTGTTGCCAACATCTTTCCCGTTCCTTCGAGAAGCAGTGCAAGTCACCTCCAAAATGGTAATGTCATTTGTGAAACGTGTCGTTCCTTAGCACTTTCCTGCTTCATACCGCTGGAACATCACGTAACCCTTCACTAGCAGCAAAAACCATTTTTCCATCCGAACGCTCACCTTAACACACTTAGGGTCTGTCTCATTTGGAGAATTAAACGGAAATTAAACTTAAAAGTGACATTTTAATAATTATCAAATAACCCTGCTCGCAGAGCAAGATTACTTTTGACAGATATCGAATCATTTTGCATCGATGTCTTATTGGAATTGCTGGGTAGCACAAGCCATTCTTATGACCGGGTTTTTAGCTAATTTTCGAACTGTCACTTTTAAGTTTAATTCTCCAAATGAGACAGACCTTTAAAGATGCAAAAACAAAGTGGAGGAATTTCCAAGTTGCTTCTTGCGGGCAATCATCAACCTACACCATGAAGGAGCCAGGGGATTTTCAAATGAATTTTATTATAATCAACCTTACTGCTGGTGTCGGATCCTTCAGCGTGAAAAGTAGCATCCTTATGCACTCAGAGTGGGTACAGAGGCGAACAGCACGCGTTAGCCGGTTCATTTCATATTCAACTTAGTTCAACGGATTTCTCTCATCTGATGCGCACGTACCAAGGATAGTTCAACTACCCTTCCCTATGTCACGCTGTGATTGTACGAAGCTCCAGAATAGTTGCTTGAGTTGACTGGTTCTACATAACCCTTTCGCCTGGCGAAAGTGTGACATCACTTGTGTATAACCCCCAGCAGACATAGTGGTCGCATGACAAAGTAACCGTATAGTGGTTCACGGTTCGTCGGCATTGGCTGGTTGGAGTAACATCACGGGAGCAGTTACCTTTTTATTAAAAATTTAATTCAAAAACTTGCAAGTTTGCTGATGCTGGCATAGTGAGTACTGTCTGTTGCTTTGCTTGCAAATAGTAGTGCACGGCAGAAGCGCTCAAGTGGAAGAATCAGCATTGCCACGTGGGACCCACTCCTGACAGCGATGGAAGGAAAATGGAAATCTAATTAAAAATTATTCAGTTAATTTGCGCCTGTCTTTGCCGGCGTCGTAACGACTGAATTGCAGTTCGGGCTACGAACGTTATTTGAATATAAACAGGCATTTCCGTATGTTGATTACAGATGCAACCTGGCGGAAGATTGAGGAGCGTAGGAAATCAGAGGCCGCAACAGAGCAGACAAGAACCAGAGCAGCCAAGTAGAGTCCCGTCAACGGTATTCGGTTCTAGAGCAAGAAATTGAACGCTGCTGTGGACAGGACAAGCGAGCGTGGGTGGACTCCACGGTCAACGAAGGGGAGAAAACTGCAATAACTGATGACATTTACCTCCTTAACGATATCCCAGAAACGCCTGAGTGGAGCAAGGACGAATCCCATGATGCTGGTGAAAGTCGCGACATGTCAGTTACTCACCAATCCAACTGATCAGCTCCAACGCATTTATAACACCTTTGTCAAGTGGCGTGATGCCAAAATGGCTTTATGCCGATGGCCCGCTTACTCAGGGGTATGTCATTTTTAGGAAAATTTCATATTCGGGTTTAATGGTTTAATGGTTTCGACGAAGTATAATTTTCGGGGAAATGTTATTTCCGGGAAAAAAATTTGTAGAGGATTTGCTATTTTTGAGGTTTTTGGGTTATAGGTTTTAGGGGAATTGTATAATCTCAAAAAACCTCGGATGAACTAACTAATATAAAGTTTAAATTATGTCTAGAGGTTTCAGAAGTTATACTAAATTTTTTCTTTTCTAAATACTAGTTGATTGAAAATTTTTTGCGGAGAAATTGGCGTTTATGTGCCACATGCCCCTCCACTTTTGAGCTTAGGTAGTTCGATCTCACCGATAAAAAGCCAAATGAAAATCAATCAATAAGTTTCTCGCGGTGATGAAACCCTCAAAACAAGGGAATCTAATTGGCAAAACAATGACACAATACGGTTCGTATTAGATCGCTTGGGCCACAGTAGGAACGTGTGAATTGTTATGTAAAATTCCAATAAGTAGCGCCAATTTGCAGGAATATCTGAAAATGCCACTGATCGCTAGAACTGTCTCTGAACGCCGAACAACATATTAGCAAGAGAAAGTTGAAATCGTTGTTATTTTGCCTGTCTTGGTAAGATAGTTCATACACTATCAGCTGCTTTTCGTTCTTGGTGACGTTAGGTAAAATAACAGTGATTTCAATTTCGAATTGTTCTTCAATGGCCCTCTGCTTACGTTTCAACTTCTATTCAATTTCATACTTGTCGCTCGCTTGCGATAACTTTCAATTCCTGTGCTTCATCGTGCTTACAAATATGCTCTTCCACTTTGAGCTTAGGTAGTTCGATCTCAATTGATAAAAGCCAATGAAAATCAATCATCAAGTTTCTTGCGGTGATGAAACCTCATAAACAATTTTCTAAATAATACTCAACCCTAATAACCTCCCGTATTCCAAATGTCCTTCCCAACCTCTCTATAATCGTTTCCTTTGGATAGAAAAAAAAACGTGCGAAAAAAATACGATAAAAAGTTACACAAAACTGTTCGTTTCATGAATATATTCTTCCTGTCACTCCTACCCAGTCTGATATCGTCTTCCTTAGACAAATGATATGGGTTGCAAATTTGATGGAAATCGGTAATTGGGTTCAGAATTTACACTCTATCTCTCTAAAAGTTACAGATCTATAACTAAACAATAGCCCTCCTTCATACCCTCCCCCTTTTCAAATGACATACCCACCTCCACTAAAATCGTTTCCTCAGAACAGACAATATTTGATCCAAATTTGGTTGAAATCTGTCATGAGGTACAGGAGTTCCATTGAGTTGATTGAAAACTACACAATACCCCTTCCCATCTTCCAATGACCCTTCCATCATCACTATAATTGTCTCGTTACGATAGTTACGGTATTGTTTATTATGTTCCAAATTTGGTTGAAATCGGCTAAGAGGTTCAGAAGTTGAACAGAGATGATACATGTCTAAACCATGCCCCTCCCTCTTTTCCAAACATAATTTATAGCCCCCCTATTGTCGTCTACTTAAGATAAAGAATGTGTGTTCCATATTTGGTTGAAATCGTGATGAGGGAAACATAGGAGAGGTATTGTTTAGTCATCTATCAACTCTGTGTAACTTCTGAACCCCTTTACCGATTTTAACCAAATTTGGAACACAATAAACAATACATATCCCCCTGCACCATCCCTTTTCCTAAAGTTTATTCCTAATCCCCCAATTGTCGTCTCCTCAAGAAAAAGAATGTGTGTTCCAAATTTGGTTGAAATCGGTCAATGGGCTCAGAAGTTATGCTGGAACATACATACAACATACAAGCATTGAGTTTCAAATATATAGATAAATAGCATTATTCTAGACAAGACTGATGCACGCTTTAAAATAAAGAATTAAAGAGAGGAAAAATCCTTGATTTTTAAAAAGGATTTATTTTGAAAAAATGGTTTATATTTTCGCTTCTCTTAAACGTAGCAAATGCATGCTTTCAAAGAAGGGATCATATCTCCCCTTGCATTGAAACGAGCAAATATTTGAAATGAAAGGAGTTATAGCTTCTGTGGCTTCTGCTGGGTAAATGCATCCTTCGAAAGAAGGGATCGTTACTTCCCTTTTCTTAAACCGAACAAATACTCAAATTGAAAGAAGGAACAATATCGTCTCTTGCCGTTTGCCGGGCAAATGCATCCTTTACCAGAAGGAATCATATCATATCTTTCCTTGGCTTAAACCAAGCAACTGCCTGAATTGAACAAAACAACCATATCATCTTTTACCTTCTGCCGACCAAATGTATCATATAAATGAAGGAATCTCATCTTCTTTTTCGTCTTGCCAAGCTAATGCTTAAATTAAAAGAAGGAACTATATCATCTTCTGCTTAGCCATCCTTTGGAATCTTATTTTTCCTTGGCTTAAAACGAGAAAATTCCTGAATTAGAAGAAGGAATCATATCGTCTTTTGTCATTTGCTGGAAAAATGCATCCTTTGAAAGAATGAGCTATATCTTCTTTTGCCGTCCGTCAAGAAGATGCATCCTTTGAAATAAGGGATCATATTCTACCTTGCCTTTAACCGAGAAAATGCCTGAATTGAAAGCAGGAACCATATCGCCTTTTGCCTTCTGAAGGGAAAATGCATTCTTAGAAAGAATGGATCATATCTTCCCTTGCCTTGAACTGAGCAAATGTCTGAGTTAAATATGGAAACCATATCAAATTTTGTCATTTTCCGGGAGGTAAAAATATGTTAAGTAGAAAAGGCAGATAATAAAAATTTCTTGAAGTCTACCAATGTTCCTTCGATCAGTGATTTGATACAATCTTTAATTCTAAACAAAACATATCGATTATATGGACTTCGATTATATGGACTTTTTACCTCGATTATATTGACATTTTTTTTTCAGCTCAATTTTTTTTCGTGTTTTGGGAGTTTGAAAAACTCTTGAATATTCCACGTAATATTTTACATTGATTCTATATGTATTAAGGTGCACTGGGGCAAATTAGGGCCAGTTTGGCATGTTTTCGAAGCTATTTATAAAAGCGCATGCTAAATCATGTGGTCCGCTGCTTAGATTGATTCACCATTTTTACATTGCAATTTTCATTGTAATTGTGTATTTCATTCATCAATAAAAACCACAGCCACGTACTTACAAATCTGTGGGGAAAGATAACACATATTTTAGATGATCTCTGATATAAGAAAACGTGAACGGGCTTGTCAGTCTGACAGTATGGGAAGCAAGTGATGAGATGAGCTTGCCGTAGACTTTTACTTCCAACTTTTTTCTGCTTTTGGTGCGTGGAATTTAGTGGATGACGCATTACCATCCAGCACTGAGACTGATTTTTTTAGCAGTATGTCAAAGAAACTGGAAGAGTTTTTTTTAAGACTGCTACCAGCGATCGTAATGCTCACTTATACTCACGAGCAGAAGATGCTTACTCACATGCATATTTTCGCAGATAAATCATTTTGCGGAAAGAAAAAAAGGCCTGGTGATAGATTACTATTTTTCCCTCACTACTGTCAGTGGCGCGAAAACCTACAAGAAGACTTTCAAAAAATGTTATCGAATACCCTGGTATTTATGTTCATACAGCACAAGGCTTGCGAATTATACTGAAGAAAGGAAAATTGATTATCGGGAACGTAAGTTAGCAGTTCTTAAATGAATTGCTGTTTTAAGAAGATCACCAATGGTGCAGGCAGCAAGAATTATTTTACCCTTGAATCGCTAAAAGTATTATGGTCTATGCCCCTCCCAACTAACTGTTAAGATAAGATGATATACATTGTAAAAAAATATCATACATGAGAATTCTGGCTCCTCAAAGTGTCACACACGACTGAGCCTTCCAAATGAATGAACTGGTTAAAAAAAATCTTCATTACTAACGTAATATTATAACGGTGTGCAAACTAGCGACTGAAAAACGGTTACGATCTTATAAAAAAATCTAAATTTTCTGAATCATCATAAAATGGGCCCAAACATGCGGATTAGACTGTAAGGCAATAAATGGATATTTTCTAATTAATTGCATATTATTTGGCAACTCGGCCGTACGAAAACAATTTTTTTGTTAAATATCTTGGCTGTGCATATGCACAGCACATGTTTCGAAATGGACAAATTGATATGAAATTTGCGAAAAAGAATCCACGTGTCTTGGAGGGACTTGAACCCTCAACCTCCTACTCTCCAGATAGGCGTGATAACCGCTACACAACAAGATCACTTAAATGTCACGTTTGCGGAAAAGCCATCAGAATCCGAGTTCCAACCTCCACCGCGGTTAGCTCTTTTTTGCAAATTGAATATCTTTCGGATGCTTGATTTGTCCAATCTCCACATGTGCTTTACTGTTGTATATCCACAGCCAAGCGAGTGCACATTGTTTATTAAACGAGAGAATCGCATTCTATATATTTTCTTTTATTGTATTAAAACTTTTTTCATAGTTTAAAAAACATTTAGAGATTTTTTTTTTGCTTCGATTATATGGACTTTTTTGCATTGAAAAAGTCCATATAATCGAGGTATACCTGTATACATAAGCTCCGAAATCGGTGATAACACAACCATTATCCCAAACGGTCGTTATGCCAAATGAGCTACCATCATCTTCCCTGTGCTGCTGCTGCGATCATATTGTCATCACGCAGGCGGCAGAAATTAAAGTTTATTTTTACGCGCATGAGGTTCGGAAAGTGTAATTATCGACCTAAAATGGACGGAACAGCGGCTGGGAAATATAAACCTCCCTACGATTAAAAGGCGATTAGCGTTCTGGAGGAATGGTATTATCCTCCATTGGGAGCGGGTCATTTGGCATTAGGTCATTTGGCATAACGGACATCTGGCATGAATTTGAACAGGGTTAAGGCTCTATAATCAATAATCAATCCGATAATGGTGATGATTTTATTCAAATCCGCACTAATACTAATAAAGTTTTGAACAAAATTCAATATTTTGGGGTCTATTTGCCGACTTAATTCCATCATTGCATATTCATTACATTTTCATATTAATTTTTCACTTATTACTAAGAAATTTATTTCTTGGCCGATATTTGTATTTTTATCAAACACATACATACCCACTTGATTTTTTACTTGATCTTTTCCCACTGCTCCCTTGATTTTATCACTCCTAAAACATATTCACTAACTGAGTTTCACATTTTTCTTCAATCTTGACTACAAATTAATTCACTTCACGTCCAAAAACTGTCGAAAACTGCTTTCCAAAATTCGAAGTGAGAGACAAATTTGACGAGCGTATTGTGAAAGCAATAAAATGCGGAATACTCAAATTCACTAGCGCAATAAGTGAAATGATGCGTACAAAATCTACGCGATGCAACTTCATTCAATCCGAACAATACAACGCATATGCCAGCCTACACGCAAACAAAGGTGTGCATACACAAGAAAATAATCATTTCTTCATCGTTGCCAGATTTATTTTTTGGTAAAAAATCATTGCTGTTGATCGGATTGAACAAATAAACCAGAAATTGAAATTTAAACATGTTATGTAAACTTCTGCTGCATTTCAAGTGGTGTATAAAAATAATTAAACCGATAAATACCCTTATTTTTGATACACCGTGAACATGTGTTATGATATATAATAAACATTTCGACAAGTGTGGCAACATTATACATCAGCTGGCATATTTTAACACCCCATTTCCACCCACCCCAGTTGTAAACAAAATGTATTTATCGCTGTTTTACTTTTCCGTACCAATTGCATCACTATTACAAACAAGCGGTACAGTCATTAATTTTCAAAACATTGTTATGGAGTCTTGAGCCTTAAAAGTGAGGGTCATTTGGCATAACGGACATCTAGCATAATTTTTTGGGTTCACTAAATTTATTGTTGTACTAAGTGGTGGAAAAAACCCAGAATAGTGAATGTAACATCGGTCCATAATAATATTGAAAAGACATAATCCTTTCGTACAAAGCATGCATTAGCCAGGTATAAAGCGATGATAAATGTTATCCCTCATTTAGATTAATGGATCGTCCTGTAAAAAGCAATAATTAATGTGTTACGGAATTAAGAACCGGATTTTTTTTTCATATATTTATTTGGTACTGTTACTGTGCCGCGATCTACTGTGGTATTCTACTATACAGAATCCACACAGAATCTATTTTTAGATATCCATAATTCGTTATTGTTGTCGTTGCCAGTTCATCTCATCTTGAGTCCATTGTATCCATTTGCCCATATCACATATCACAATGCAATGATCGTTGCTTTGTTCGGTTGCCATTTATCGAGGTACGTTGGAGGAATGCCTCCGAGAAGAACAGATTTGTCAGTCATCATCAAACAGCCTTGTCGATGAAGCGCGTTCCCCAAAACGCCACCGTACGGACTGCGCTTCCGGCGACTGATGAGGGTTTGGTGGGAATCAAACCCAACTACGCTACGGGACACCCCTAAGTAACGGAAATGTAATTCCTATTTTGGAAGTAGTAATTGTGGTGGATATGATCCTTTCGTTAAAGGTAGGCTTTTGTTCGGATTATGGAAATGGTTGGTGTGCTCTCTTCTTTAAAAGTAGGCGTTTGCCCGGAATAAAACAACAGGAGAATTGGACCCTTCTTTAAAAGATAGCGTTGATGTGATTAGTTATTTAAAAATAGTCATTTGCCAGGATTAAGGCAATGGTGGATGTGGTCCCTTCTTTAAGAGTAGGCGTTTGCCGGGATTAAGGCAATGGTGGATGTGATTTGGAATTGTTTGGAAGTAAGCGCTTGCCCGGAATAAGGCAATAGTGGATATGATCCCTTCTTTTGAAGTAGGCGTTTGCCCGGATTAGGGCAATGGTGGATGTAATACCCTCTTTAAAAGTAGACATTTACTCGGACTAAGGCAATGCTATATGTGATTCCTTCTTTAAAAATAGGCATTTGCCCGGAAAAAGGAAATGGTGGATGGGAACCCTTTTTTAAAAGTAGGCGTTTGTCACGATTTAGGCACTGATGGATATGAGCCATTCTTTTAAAGTAGGCGCTTGTCCGGAATAAGAAAAAGGATGATGTCAAGACAAAATTTTCAAAACGACTTATCTGCTTTTGTAAACAAAGATTCAAACGTCGATTTGACGCATCTGATAGCACTTCGACGCAAACCAACACCATCAACGGGTAGCCGAAACCTTCACTTACCTATTGATAGTGTTGGTTTGTGTGGGGGTGCTATCAGATTCGTCAAATCAACGTTTGAATCTTTGTTTACAAAAGCAGATAAGTCGTTTTGAAAATTTTGTCTTGATGTGATCCCTTTTTTAAAAGTAGGCATTTACCCGGATTAAAAAATTGGTGGATGTGATCCCTACTTTGAAAGTAGGCATTTTCAGCGAATAAGGTAATGGTGAATATGCTTCCTTTTTTAAAAGTTGGCGTTTGCCCGGATTAAAACAACGGTATTCATCCTTTGGGTGTAGGCGTTTGCCCGGATTAAGACCATTGTCATTGGATTTGATATTTTCATTAAAAATAGGTATTAGTCTGGCATCAGGCAACGATAATTGCGATTCATTTTTTGGAAGTAGACGTTTGCTTAGAATCAATTGATGATGGGTGTGATCCCTTCCTCGGAAGTAGAGCTGCCGTTTTGTTTGTCAGTCCTTCCGAAAAAAATGTACCATCAGTCTAAATTTATAAGTTCTGATTAATCTCAGACCCAAGTGTTGCAGTATTCCAATTTCATGATTCAGCCATCTTGGATTTTTGTATGGGAGAGATTGAGCCACCGAGATTGTTTACGTTTTGCACTGAAATGAATTTTTCACCCCCGCGCTAATCTCTCCCATCTAGTTCCAAACTACGCCAAATGTCCGTTATGCCAAATGACCCACTCCTTAGAAGCAGTTCAAAATTATGCCAAATGTCCGTTATGCCAAATGACCCAGACCCCCTCCATCCTATTAGAACAGGAGTGCTAGCATCTTGGAAACTGGCAGAATTCATTTCTGTCAAGTTGGCTCTATAGGAAAAAAATCGAAGGTCAAGTTTAACTGTACCTCGAAGACCCAGATACCTAACCGAAACCTTGGAAAGATTTCCTGTCTAAGAGCTTGTAAATAAATTGTAAGTGATTAAATTTAACATCTTCCAATATCGTCCAATAATTTTGAAACTGTTATCCTCATTTTGAGTATTTGAGAATTTCTTCTTGAAATTGAAATTCATTTCTGGAATCGCATTTTTAAATTGCAATAACTACGTGTATCCTTTGTTGTATAAAAGTGACTTTTATCGGATTTGTTAGCTTCGGATATAAAGGCAAGCTTACTCTGCGCGCTACCTCCATCTGCTTATTTACACAAGCAAATTGTGTATATCTCCTTTAGATCACCATAATTAATCGATTAAGTAACGCATTAACTCAAAAGCAATGTACCTGTCTTGTGAAGATGTACTTGTCTTACGAAAGTTATTCTTAAAAAAAAAAGAATTTTTGTTGGAATTTATATCAAACATCGCATTAAGTTGATAACATAGCATTAACATAACCTTAAGTTGATTAATTTGTACAATCAAAGGATTCCAATTTGTTAATTTCTTTATACAATAATTTGAATTGACGATAATAAACGGCGTCAGTGAAATAAGGGGTCATACCTTGAATTGAGTTAATCGTTGGTAAGCTAGCTATCAAAACTATCAATGTCAAAATCCCATTTCCTCAATCAAGATTAAAAATTCTAATTTGAGTAAACACCAAATTTGGCAAACAAACCCCCGGTCCCATTCATCATCTGTACAGACCATCCATCAGATCGTTTTTCACCCTCGCTAGAGCTCTAATACTTCGAATTCAATATTTTTATTTGCTTTGTCTCGTTATCACCCCTTTTAGCGCGCGCAATGAGTCGTTCACCACGCGACGACCAAATGACGACGTCAGCGCACCCACCACCAGGGACAGGACCGAAAAGGAAATCATTCTAAATTTCCATATCCCCCTGCCCTGTCAGCAGTCGTCGTCAGAGACTGCGCTTCAAATGGTGCAGCAGCGAAGGATTTTCGAGAGCTCGCACGAGGAGTTATGTTCGATTAAAAAATAATTTCATCCGTCATTCAACACACCAACATCCGTTGGGCCTGTCCGTCCCCTTTGTAGGGTGGCCGTTCGCCGTTTGCACGAAGGGGATGGTGATCCAAAATACACATTTGGGCAAACGTGGAATTAGTCGAAATAAAGTGGATTTATACGTATTTGCATGAATTAATTATTTGTTAGCTTGGCAATATAACTACAACTAGTTATAGTTCAAGTTGAGACGGCAATGTTACATTTGCGAATGTATTGCTGGTGCAGTGCACATTAAAAAAAATATAACTATTACATTTTTGAACATGTTTTGAGGGAAGCATATTGAACAATCTGCCCCTACACAGTGCAGTGGTTGCGTCTGATTCTGCACTTCCCCGGACTAGAAAGAAGCCGTGAAGGGATCTATTAGTAAGTTACGCGGCAGACTTCCTCAACCCACTATGGGTTGGGTGGGACCATCATCGTGGCCCGGGTTGAGTGCTGCCAAGGGGGAGATAAAGATGATGAACGCGACCAGGACACACGACTCGACCAAAGGGCGTCAGATTCTTGTATCACTTTTGTGATCTGATGTACGTCAACTCACATCAGGTGCCGGGTTCGATTAGAGTCCTTTCAAAATGTGATTTATTCTGTTGACACTTACATAGAGCACAACAATTATAAATAAGAACCTGCTACGAGCACAACAAAGACATCCTTGGGTTGGTAAACCGCTGAAGTCACCCATTCCCAATCGAACGATGATCATGAATACAAATCAACGTCCTGCTGGACTGGCTTTGTGTAAATTCTCTCTGACACAGGGCAAACCATAACTGGATGTTGGTTTCGAATTTGTCAGCGCTTGTTTTTGTTACCGGCACCATTGCGCCAAAGGTGTGGGAAGGTATTCGTTCATATAAACCATCGGCAAACATCTACTCTGTCTCGTCCGCTGATGTAAAGCAGGAAGTCAACAGGATCACTGAGCGGAAGTGTTTGATGGATGAACCCAAAACAAATGCATGAGTTTTGAATTTTTTTTTGTTAATTTTAATTTTTCAATTTGTTTTGCAAATCACCGTTTGAGATGCGGTAGTATAACTGATATGAAAAGAGATGAATGTTCAGAGGATCTTTTGATTAAGGTGACGAGCTGTAACGAGGATCAACCTGATTGACCTAAGACGAGTTTAGTATGATCCCATTGATTCCACCACTTTATCTGATAGATATTGTATTTCGACCTCAACAGTAATCGACTAAGTCGAGTCAAGTACGAGACACTGAAGACGGCCTTACTGTTGAGTTCGAAATACATATCTGTCAAAATACAATTAAGTGGTAAAATTCAATGGGATTGTACAAACACATCTTATGACAAGTGAAGACATTCCACTAAAAAGCTCAACATAATTTTCTTAAACCACTGAGCTGTTTAATAATGCTATTCATAAGATATAGAAAATGAGTTTGGACCTCTGGCAGAACTTGTTGAGAATAATCGAATGTACAAAAATATCAATCATATTATCGAAATCATCTGATCGGAGAGATAACACACTCGAGCTGGCTGAACATCCACATATATCCTATTAAAAAATAAGTTCACAAATTCGATTGCAACAAGTGTCATTGTAGATCGCTAATTATCGATGTGCTTTGAAATGGTTTTCTAAAACGATAATCAACGATTTTTTCAGATAATTTGAAAGCAGTTCACAGCGTTGGTAAGCCTGATTCGTACTATGTTGTGATTTGAAGTTAAGCGATAGTGTTACGAGAGGGTGGGAGGGGTGTCTTGGCTAAATGCGAGAAAGGCAGTATCACTACTCGGTGAATTAGTTTGGGTTTTTATTTACAAATAGTCTTTCTATCGTAGAGGATGACTATACGATTGAATAGTGATACAAAATGGGTTGAAGCTCTTTGCATCATTCATTTCACCGTACACTTTTGCGGCTCAAAGATTTATGCTACAGATATCTAATTTATAGTTTAATTGCAAAACCGCACGCCATACTCCAGCAAGCGCATGAGACAAAAACAGGACCAATGAGTGTTCCATTCATACATCTGTTCGACCAAAGAAGATATTATGGCGGAGTAGGTCCCTTTCTGCGTGCCTTTGCGACCGCATAGATGAGCTTCGCTGATGCTTGGTTTGTTGGTCGCTGGGTGGCTCTTGAGCGGAATTGCAATCGACTTGATCGCGGCCAAGTGTGACCGAGATTATCAACTTGCCTACGCTATGGCTTATTTACGACGTGTTTCGGAGAGTATGGATATTTCGCCTCCATCGGGCAGCTGATATGATTTTCTGCGGACGTGACACTAATTGGTTCGCCGCGGCAGTTGGTAGTGATTGAATGCGTGATGAAGTGAGTTGATTAGGACTCGAGCTACATGTTGAATGTGTGATATATGTGCTGGAGGCAGCAGATGGAATCGGAGCAATAATTATCTTGCGAATTGATAAATTGATTTATCTCAATACCGATGCGCATAGCTGCACTGAGACATTTTTCAAAGCAGTAAAATTATTTATACGACTGAAAAATGAAATCAAGCATTAATTATTCAACACAGATATAGGTTGCCAAAAGCTAGTCAGACCTGAACCTCGTACAACAATCGTAGGGGAACGGTTCGCCACTTCATCTCATAGCTCCTATTTCCATCCCATCAAAAACAATGCAATGGAAAGGAATTGGACTTGTTTATTATTTTTGTGACTTTTTTCAGCAGTGAGCACGCATGTTGACAAAAAGAAGCGACGAATTTGGTGCCTTATTTCTTTGTTTAGCGATGAGATGGATATATGTACAGTGAGATGGAGATCGGATCAGTTCCCCTATATGAAATCGAACAAGCTGAAGCTCATACAATGCATACATCCATAATATGATCGATTAATATTTAAACAGTCGGCGAAGGAATTCAATATCAAGCTATCGAAAGGAAAGCGCACGGCGAGTAGCTTACCCTTTTGTGCTTTGATTGAAAAAACTCAAATATATGTGATATCCCAGGCGGGAAAACTGGTCTCAGATCCGGGCTGCCACCACCCACGGCAGTGGAAAAATCAACGAGGATGGGTTCCTTCTTTCAATGAATAAATATGGAAAAAGATTGAAAGGGTTCCCTTTCGATTTTGCAATGAAAATCACAGTGGAAAACTATAATTCAATTGGATAGCGTTAGTGCTTTGATTTGATTTATGTTAATATTATTCATACGGCTAGGGGCACTGCTTGCAGGTTTGGATGGAAAGCTCTAACTTTATAACTATCATGACGAAGGTTTCTGAAAGGAAAAGCAGATGATATTTTGTAAGATTGGATTCGGAAAATGGATTCAAGTTGAAATTTACTGTTATTTAACAACATGGAACGTATGTCTTCAGTTTGGAATTGATTAGATGAGACATCTGTTCTTTCTTAGTAACCATCACTAAGCATATACTATTTTAATTTTCAAACATTATCATACAACATTCGAATATATAGAGATTTCGCAGGTTGCTTATTTGTTTATTTGTTGTTCAAACCTCATCTGATAGTGATCTTAATGAGGGCGTAGATGTTTTTTTTTCTTCCTAAGCAATGGAGGGGGAATCTGCTCAACAGACATCCTGGGTTGACCAGGAAGTGCTGGGTTAGGGGCCACCTCCAATGAGGGAGGCAGGGCTGCATCCCCGACCAGCTAAACCGTTTCCATTGCCGCCAAGCCCATCGTCCCTTCGGTACAACCAGAAAGTAATGCTTCAAAGGGGGGCCAGTGCATGACTGCGTGTCCTTGCAGCATCGAACATCGTGACTCGCTTTTTTAGAAGAACACCATGCGGTATCGTGCCAGCGCATTGCCGGCTTTCCAGGTGGCCTTACCACGCCCTATGTCCTCGGAAGGTGGGCAGGGTCGACTTCGCGCCTGCTTCCCTCTGCACGACTGGTATCAAGAATGATGATGCCGCGTGCACCCCAAATTGACCTTTTCTGGGTGATAGGGCCTATTCGCCAGCACACAGAGGGACTTGCCGACGCGAGGCTCACGCCTGCCCCAGCCTTGACGAGGACCCTTTCCGTCCTCGGCTCGGAACCCGCCTGGTTGACCGACGCCGCGAAAGCGACGATACCATGTTGTTCTTCGCGCGGCCACTTGTTCGATAAAAGGATCGAGTTCGACCACAGAGCATGACCACCGGTATGACCCATGAAGCCGACCGATCCCTTGACCCACCTCTTATTTGCGCCTGAACTAGCCATCCTTGAGTCCACGCGCCACCTTCTGTGTAGCTCGGAGACGATTTGGGCGATAGCCGATAAACGACGTTCCAGCCAACTTCGTCTTTACATCCTCCGAACTAGGTTGTCCGGGGTGGTGTCCAGACCACATGTAGCAAGCATGTGGTCACGCATTGCGCGAAAACATTGAGCACACGAACACGTGTTCCGCCGTTTCCTCTAAACCTGCGCACACCAAACACTCAGGCGAAGCCGAGCAAGCCATTGCTTTTACCTGCACTTTGATTTTGCAGCACGCTTAAACGCCGGGCACATTGAACCCCCATGGGTGCTTGCTTGTCTGTTCAGCCAGCTTGCTGAACAAATCAAACAATTGGGAGGGTTCGTGCAGCATTGTGCCTTACGTCCCTCCAACCGCAGCGTCGGCAGAGATTGCTTCTGTCAGGGCCTTTGCAGTCCCATTGCTTGTGCCCCCGGTTCCAGGCACTTGAAGCAAACTTCGGGTTGCTCGTATATGTGCGCACAGGGCATACCGACCATCCCACCTTGACGCTCCTAACTTGACTACCTTGAGGCGTCCGCTGCAGATAGCCGGAACCGTACTACCTGCGTCCCTGCCGGACCTTTCCGTAGCCGAACGGCTGCGGTGGGCGTCTCCACTTCACACTGTCGCCGCAGTGCCGTGACGAGCTCTTCGACTTCAGTGATCTCGTCCAGGTCTTTAACCCTTAGATTCACCTCCGTCGTGAGTGCCCTCACCTTGACCGTCTCGCCTCAGGACCTCCTCCGCCAACTTTAAGCGGCGCCCTTTGCAGAGACGCCCCGCTTCAGCTCTCGAGTATCATCTCGCCCATCCGGGTACGTCTTATTCGACGTACGTCGGCGCCGAATTCATCGAGCTTGACGTCACTCCTCATCGCCTTCAAAACATCCGAGTACTTAGCCTCGTCCGTCAGGATGACTAGGGCATCGCCCCTGGAGCGATTGGCGTTTACCCAGATTCTTGTTACCCTCATTCGCCTGGGCCTTCTTTTCGGCCCCTTGACGTCTTCAGTTTCCTCTTGTTCTTGACCAGGGTCCAGGGAGGCGTCATTCCTCTATTTCTGGTCTGGTGCGGCTGAGAACTTTCAGCCTGCCGTGACCCCTTACCACCGTCTTGCCTGAGTGGACGAACCTTTCCAGGTCCTTCTCCCCCGGTTTTGGAGGTACCTGACCGGGGTTCAGCTTCCCAGCCCCACTACCCTTGTTCGGGGTAGTAACCTCCGTTTTGGAGTACCCCAGGGAGCTCATCCCCTGGAGACTGTCTCCTGGTTTTTTGTGTCTGCTCCGTTGAGAAGTCACCCCGACGTACCTGCAAATACTTCTGAGCCTCAGTCTGCAGAACTTTGGCACCACCATTAGCTGGCACGCCTTCGGTCGACTCTCGACCTTGCCCGAGTCCGCGAATCCTTGGGCCTCAGCTGGGTAGACCTCGACTCCACCGATTTCACGGGTTTACACTTGACCGTTCCGACCGCCCTCTCCAGCTTGGCGTCCAGCATCGACTTTCGAAGTTTCTGCAAGCTCCTCTTGAGGTCCTTGCTGATATTATGCTTCGATGACGCAATGTCGATGATGGCGTCCAGCTGTTCCGTCGCCACCTCGAAGGCCGAAAGCCCATCGCGTTTGCGGTTCATCGCCTTCACAAGCCATGAGCCGTCAATAACCCCTTCCGGCGTTTTTATAGCCGAGAGGAAGGTTGAGTGACCCACGCTGGCGCTGCGCACTGAGCTGCCGACTATTGCCTCTGGCCTCCTAGGCGGAGACCTGAACAACCCACCTCTTGCGAAGGTACAACCTACCACTAATTGAAGAATTGACTTGGTTTTCCATTTTGGTCCCACGAGTTGCTCGGGAAAAGAGGTCCACCACGCCAGAGCCCACCATAACGCGGTAAGGACAATTACTGTGGAGGGGTGCCCAGGTATACAGGCTCCGTTAAAGGCCTAGCTCATTATTTCACCCCCTGGCCATGCATCCCCTCGGCACGGGTCGCTTAACGCCTTGGGATTAGGGGTTAGGGACGATGGTCCCGGTCTAACTCGCAGTGGCCATGGGGAGGGGTCGTCAAGCCCTTGGACAAAGTCCCTGCTGCCCCCGAGGGCGTAGATGTGGAAAAGTCCTTTTGAACATGTCACTGATGACATACTCAAGAGGACATAAAAACCATAACATATAGAATACAAAAAGTCTCGCTTACTTACATAAATGCAACAAATATAAAATCAAAACAATTCAGGGGGTATTTGAAAAGCTGTAAAAGTTCAGGTTAACCGAGAAATTAATGAATTCCAACCGCGTAAAAAAAAACCTGGGTGTACACGGTTCGAGGCCACATCTCTCCATCCTCGAATACGCCCCACGCTCGTCAAGTCGTTTTACACCTGGTCTGCCCATCTCGCTCGCTGCGCTCCACGTCGTCTCGTCCCTGCCGAATCGGAGGCGAAAACCATCTTTGCAGGGTTGCTGTCCAGCAGTCTGCCCTGCCCATCGTACCCATCCAGCTTTAGCTACCTTCTGGATACTGGGTTCGCCGTAGAGCTGGGCGAGCTCATGGTTCATTCTTCGCCGCCACACACCGTCTTCTTGCACACCGCCAAAGATGGTCCTAAGCACCCGTCTCTCGAATGCTCCGAGTGCTTGCAAGTCCTCCTCGAGCATTGTCCATATTTCATGTCCGTAGAGGACAACCGGTCTTATCAGCGTCTTGTACATGACACATTTGGTGCGGTGGCGAATCTTTTTTGACCGCTGTTTCTTCTGGAGCCCGTAGTAGGCCCGACTTCCACAGATGATATGCCTTCGTATTTCACGACTGACATTGTTATCAGCCGTTAGCAAGGATCCGAGGTAGACGAATTCCTCGACCACCTCGAAGGTATCCCCGTCTATCGTAACACTGCTTCCCAGGCGGGCCCTGTCACGCTCTGTTCCGCTCACAAGCATGTACTTTGTCTTTGAGGCATTCACCACCAGTCCAACTTTTGTTGCTTCACGTTTCAGGCGGGTGTACAGTTCTGCCACTTTTGCAAATGTTCGGCCGACAATGTCCATGTCATCCGCGAAGCAAATAAATTGACTGGATTTGCTGAAAATCGTAACCCGGCTGTTACACCCGGCTCTCCGCATGACACCTTCTAGCGCAATGTTGAACAACAGGCACGAAAGTCCATCACCTTGTCTTAGTCCCCGGCGCGATTCGAACGAACTGGAGTGTTCGCCCGAAATCTTCACACAGTTTTGCACACCATCCACCGTTGCTTTGATCAGCCTGGTAAGTTTCCCAGGGAAGCTGTTCTCGTCCATAATTTTCCATAGCTCTATACTGTCGTATGCAGCCTTGAAATCAATGAACAGATGGTGAGTTGGGACCTGGTATTCACGGCATTTTTGAAGGAAGTCAAAGAAGCCGGCTTGATAACTTCCCACGAACTCGTTCACTAATGGTGACAGACGACGGAAGATGATCTGGGATATCACTTTGTAGGCGGCATTAAGGATGGTGATCGCTCGAAAGTTCTCACACTCCAGCTTGTCGCCTTTCTTGTAGATGGGGCATATAACCCCTACCTTCCACTGCTCCGGTAGCTGTTCGGTTTCCCAGATTTTGACCTTTTTTGTACATTTTGGGGCCCCCACAACCTGTTGGCCCCGGGGCCCCCTTCCGGCTAAATCCGGCCCTGATTAAAGACCACAGTAAAGGTGATAATACGCCTCCTTGTGGGCACCCTTTGATTGCTCTAACACTAATGTGAGAGTTTCCAAAGTTAGCTGATATTTCTCTTTTTGTTAACATTTTTTAAATCCAATCTACAATGCATTTATCGAAGCCACGATTTGACATTGCCTTTTTAATGGAATTATGAGAAGTGTTGTCAAAAGCTCTCTCTATATCTAAGAAAGCAGCAAGGGAAATTTCTTTTGCTTCAGAAGATTTTTCTAATTTTGTAACAACTGCATGTAATGCGGTTACTGATGATTTACCTTTCTGATAAGAGAATTGGTGTTTGCTTAATGGTAGTTGGTTTAAATACGATGACTTGATATGTAAATCTATTATTTTTTCCATGGTTTTCAGTAAAACGGAGGACAAGCTTATTGGCCTAAAGGATTTTGGTGAGGTTTTATCCTTTTTACTTGCCTTAGGGATAAATGTCACCCGTACTTGTTGCCAAACTGACGGAATGTAGCTTAGCGATAAACTTGCTTGAACCAGCTTTGTGAGGATAGGTATTAAAATTGCCTTACCTTTTTGCAGCAGTACAGGAAAATTTCCATCACTACCCGGTGATTTGAAAGGTTCAAAGGAATCTATGGCCCATTCGACCTTTCTTTCAGTAAAAATGTGTGTGGCCAGAATACGTGCATCGTTCCTGGATCTTTCTAGCTCAGTCATTTCGTTCACTGTTCCATGAATATGATGGCTGATTTCAATGATTCCAGTTCCTATTGCATTCGCATTGAGGTCTTCATTTGAACTGATAATAGACCCCGGAAAATGAGTGTTCATCATCAATTCTAACGTTTCACTCACAGATGTGGTGAATAAGCCGTTATCTTTTTTTAAAGTACCGAGTCCATTAGAATGATCTTTGGCTAGGATTTTTTGCAACCTGGCAGCTGCTGGAGTATTTTATATGTTTTCACACAATCTTCCCGATTCCATTTAGCTTAATGACGGAAACGACACAAATATCCATGGTGCTTATTCCACTCATATCACTTAGGGAACGTCCACAAATTACGTCACGCCTTTAGGGGGGAGGGGGTCTAAAAAATTGTGACAGAGGGGGGAGGGGGGTTCTCTCAACTGTGACATAACAGCCTGGCAGTAAAAACACTTTTTCGTAAGTAACAGATAATCCAAATATACTCATTACCAATATAGCTCACTCTGGCCGATTTGAAGAGACAACTCAGTAGCGCCGCGGTGCCACAAACAGCATGCAATGTACTTCTGGAAAAGCTCAATATTTTATTTACTTTTCCAATCAAATTTTGAATTCTCCCTCGAATAATAAAATAAAGCCACAAAATATCGAGGGGCGGTGGTGACAGAAGAAGAAAATAATATTTGTTCCGACCTAATATAAAAAGAATAATATTGATTCATTCATGCGATTGATTCAACTATTGTTCCATCACAATAAACCGTACCAAAAATGAAGATAAAGCAACCGTGCGCACTGATTTTTGTTTTTTCGATAGTTTGTGCGAATAGACGCGAAATGTTTTTAGTTCATTTTTTAGGTCGATATTTACAGCTAGCATTTTAAAAATAAGTTGTCTGTTTTACTTCAGTCTACTGTTAATAATTACGTTTTCATTAAAATAAGAACCTAGTAAAATATATAGAATATGTTTAGGAAAGTACTTCTCGTTTCGGAACTCAGCTGGACGTCCAAGGTTTGAAGAAGAGCAGCCTTCTCTGCTCAAGACAATTTGTGGCACTGCATGGGTCTGCTACTCACGACAGACGACACGATGAAAGCGTAAGAAGTGTGAAAACTCTCAATGAACTGACACTTGCATTGCAGTCAAAAGGGTTTAGTATCAAACGATCAGCCACTTATCTATGTTTGATCCCAAGGCGAGCTGACAGCAGCGAAGGAAAACGCCACATTTCCACGGTACCGCTCAAACTGTTTCGAGCGAGCAATACAAAACATCAGGATCATCTCGATGGCCGATTCTGTACAGCTTCGATTCGATCACTCGAAGAATTGGCGTCGCTTCTCGGTCCTAACGAAGCTGGAATTATTAGCCAGGATGACAAAGCGAAGGTTGCTATTGGTTTGGCAGCTGCCAATAAGCAGCCCCCCATTCTTATGCACGTGGAGTCACGCTGCCCGACCACGACTGGGTTGTTGCGAATAAGCATAAACTCATTCCTTCTATGTACGCAGCCATCGAAATATGGCAGAACGGGCTTGGGCGGCCTGAGGCTGTAGGCTGCTCTGGCCCGACATATATTGCCATACGATCCGCTAAGCACTCATCTTCAACGACTTACTCACATGCTTTGGATTTTGAGAGCGTCCTCTGCCTCGAATCATTTGAAAATTTAATGAAGTTCGATGGTTGATCAAGCCAGTCTTGATTTTCATCATCGATGGCGGTCCTGATGAAAACCCACGGTATCGGAAAGTGATCCAGGCTGCCATTCATCACTTCAAGGAACATAACTCGATGCGCCATTCATTGCGACGAATGCGCCAGGCCGCAGCGCGTTCAACAGAGTTAAACGACGCATGGCACCGTTGAGTAAGGAGCTCGCTGGTTTGGTGAGTCCACACTACCATTTCGGATCACATTTGGATAGTGAATTAAGAACCACCAATTTGGAGAAGCGAAATTTTAAATTCGCAGCTGAGTTGCTAGTAGATACGTGGAATGAGTTGACAATCGATGGCTATCCAACGGTTGCTGAGTATGTTGAGCCTGATTTGTCGGAGGCTGATCCAGACTTAATTCACGAGTTCGATCAAAGCTGTTTTGCAACTCACGTCAGAACCAGTATAATATCTTCGACACTAGCTATGATAAGTTTGTCGGAGAGGCAACCATACAGGTTCGCGTGGTGAAATGTAATGTTTATTTGGTAACGATATTGTTACTCAAGCTATAATTCAATGTCAACTTGGAGGGTCCGCACAAAACAGATCTCCATGAAATTTGAGATGATTGCATGTTTGAGAAAAGGTTGTATGTTAATATGCTACACCATTCAATACCTTCTTCAGATCGTGAAATGTTCCGACAGGTAATTATGCAAATGATCTGATTTCATTATAAAAAAAACATAATTATTTTTATTTTATTTCAGAAACTGTTATTCGCATGTAGTAGCATGCAGATTGTATTGCAAAACAGATTTTTCCAGCACCAATTTCCTTGGTCACAAACGTCGCATGGGTTGATCGGATCTTTGAAAGACGTGCATATTGCACTTTCCCTCCGATGATCGTTTGAAACCCCTGCAGATTGATAAAATGTTACCGAAATCAGCCAGTGCATATAAGATGATTCCGTATGATATGTATTGTACATCTGTGAAAACCATATTAAACGACCGTATCTGCTGTACTTGTGGGTTGTATTTCGCTTCGGTGGTAATGCTTCGTGAGCATCGAAGACTGCATAAAGCGTACTCCACTCCGGCACCACCAGCAGTTAAAAGGGTTCGACCAGCACGTGTTGCTGCAAAACGCCAGCGTGAGTGGATGGCGGTTGTGGCCCGAGGGGAAAATATGGACTGCGAGTGTATGGACGAAAACGACTTGGACCTCAGCGATCTACCGAAATCATCGCTATTGGACACAGGTGTCACTGATTCATCCGATTTTCCCGTGGTGTCCATCACGGACCATCTACATACTCCGTGGACTGACGAGTAGTAAGCGTTCACATGAAGCAAACATGTTGCACAGAATTTTCGTCATATGATGTTTTTATAAAGTTTCACTATCGTTTTTTTTGCTATTTCAAGTTTACTTAAGTTGAATTTGTTGTTCCCAAAGAATTTGAAAAGTTTAAATCGAAACCGTACAAACCTTGAACTGAATTAAATCGGATTGATTCACCAATTTGTGAAGTTATTAAAAAAGTTACACGTACAAAAACTAAAAATTTATTGTGTTTTATTACTAAACTTGTTTGTTTTTTTTTATACTTATCAAACGAAATACATCCTGAAGAATTGCTTTTATTGAGGGGGGGCGGGGTCTACGGTAATGTGACATAATATTCAAGGGGGGTCTGGCAAAATGTGACTATTTGTGACAAGGGGGGAGGGGGGGTCAAAAACGCCGTTTTTGCGTGACGTAATTAATGGACGCTCCCTTATTGCTACCCCTGTTACCGTTCCACTTGTCATATCAGCATAGCATGAAGCGTGGATTATGATTGCCTTTGGTCGCGTCGTTCCTCATCTGATAAATAGTCCAGATGATAAGCGCGTCAGTCTAGATGTGCTAAGTGTGGAGGGTCCGGGTTCAATGCCCGTCTTTGACCGAAGTTTTTTGTAAGGTTGCTGAAGTTGTCGAAGTATACAGCATGTCACTCCTCGATGGGGGAGTGTAAAATTAAATTCAATGTAGACACTAACACACATAACCAGTTCTTATTTTCTCGTGACCGGAAACCTAATGCCAATGCAAGGGCCTGCCGTTTACTGAATACACGCTAAAAATGAACTACTCAAAATTGAGTCGAATCCGACTCATTTTCATTAAAAACGGGACAACTCAAAATTTGAGTAAAAGATACAACTTCAATAAAATGATGATTGCACTTAAACTAGGAGTCTGTTTGTCGTAAAATGCACTTAAATAGATAGATAAACTTAATTCGCATCTGTCGTATTAAAAATTGATGGAAGGCCAAGCTTAACTTTCGCGAAATCATCATTTTATTGAAGTAGTATCTTTTACTCAAATTTTGAGTTGTCCCGTTTTTAATGAAAATGAGTCGGATTCGACTCAATTTTGAGTAGTTCATTTTTAGCGTGTACAATCTGTGCATATGTCGCAAACTATGGCAAACTGTACGCGAAACTAATGCGAGATTGCAATAAAATGTTGCAATCTCTGGTTGGGTGAGATTCTCAAATATTCTCATAAAAGCAGAAACTACGAGAGCATGAAACTGATTTTTTATAGATAATGCAAACTAACGGGATGAAAAGTAGCCGACAAAAAGTTTCGAATCTTTGTTATTATTATCCTTGAGAAAATCAAAGCTTTGTCTTAGATTCTCCTTTGTCGCTTCTTTTGCATGCACATCGATGAAATATTGATTTTCTGTTAGCTACCATGTTTAGAAGATGCAAATTTTTCACCGTGGTCGGAAATATACCAAAGTAGTGAGCACTGTTTGAAATTTAAAAAATGCTTGTTACTATGCGTTTGCTGATGTCTATGCATTTATTTAGGTACGATTACAATTTGTACAATAGCGACAGTTTATACTTTATCCGGGATACTTTCCATAATCCCCTCTTTTGTGGCATTGCGGGCAAATCTTTTATTTTTCCAATATTTATTAATTGCAAAATGCACATTTTTATTGATTTGAGTTAATTACAGTTTATCATCCACGAGGTGTGCTAACACTCTAGCTATTAGTTTCATACTTTGTAAGTAGCACTCGATATACATGGGCGACGTCGAGACATTCTATGGCCTCTGTAATAAAAACGTTTTCAAGATCAAGCACGATCGTAAAGTTTATGTTTCATTTCCTTTACATCTCCATCACCATCGACGGCACAGTTCAAAACTCATAATCCATACACATGTTTTACACCACACAGTGCACCACGCACTGTTGGAAACTACAATCTGCTTCACACATCATGCGAGCAATAAACTACTGTGCTGGTGCAAGTTAATCTACCTACTCCGACGAACTTGATGCAACGCATACGAATCGCGGAGACGTTTATTACTCAATCAAATTTTCCTCATAATTCTAAAATCGGAATCCAAATAAACCAGAACTATGCAATGATCATCGCACGCTACTAGTGCAGCGTCCACTCGAGTGCGTCCCGCTGCCTTCATAGAGCGGTGCACTACATTTATGAACATCAAATCAAGATCGATGCGAACTTGCCTTCCGGGTTCGCCTAAAGGATGAAAGACTGACTACAAACCATTTAATGACGTTCATCATAACAACATACCAATATTCGAGCGAAAGCAAAGTTCTGTTCATAATCCAAAGGCACTTGATAAATCGATTTCAATTAAGCAAAATCGGATCACTTTCGGCCAAAACGGATTGAATCAATTTTCGGTAGGGTGTGCGACCTCTTGCCCCTAATTTCCGAACAACAGGAGCGAGCTGCAAATGTCCTTACGGTCCAACGTTTCTCCCCCACCCTCATACACGGTGCCTCTAGGGCTTCATCGGTATCGCAAACTGCATCTCGGCAGATCACCAGCGCAAAGTCTGCACTAAAGGCTCTGACTGATTGCTGGCTGCTGATGCTGCTGCTGCTGTGATTAGTGTTGATTACTTTAGCCGCTTTACGAAGGCTCTCCCTCCGTTCTGCCGATTATTTATGGTTGTTTAGTTTCGGCGGTCCGGATATTAAGGAGAAGGATTTCAGTTTCCCGTTTCCAAACTGAACGCAGGAAGGACGAAGATTTCAGCTGCGAATGCGATTTGGAAGGATAACGGAGCGTTGTGTGGCGTGGCATGTGAGCAACAACTGAGAGTATTAGAGTCGTCTAATGGCGTTGAGTGTTCGGTTCGGGTGTGAAGGCGGGGGCGACGGCGATGATGGCATCGTGTTGCGTGTGGAAGTGTGGGAAGTTAATGCACCCTTCAATTTATTACGGAAAGTGACTATTTACGGTTGGATTTCTCAATTTCCTTGTTCGCAGGAAGAGGGATTACTAGCTCTGTTCGGCACATGTGGAGAGTTGTATGGTTTTCAAAATAAAAACCAATGGAAAAGTCGTGACTGGAGTGGTTGTTTTATGGCTTAGAGAAACGAATGTCAAAGTGCACTTGAATGGTTTTAGCGAGTTGACACCATTGGGATGTTTTTCGGAGACAGATGGAAATGATTTTAATTAGAGCGGGAATGTTTCCAATGGTTAGTGTCCAAGCAAGAAAGTATGCATGATGTTTATGACAAAGAATACGCATTTAGACAACAAATATTTACGAAGTCAGCCAGGCATGGAACTTCATGATATCTTTTGTTTGCTTGAGCCGCTTTAAACTAACAATGGTTCCGATTTTTCAAATCATTTTAAATTTAAACTCTGGTTTGATTTATAATTTATTAAATTAATATTTAACTATTTAAACCTCGGTCCATTTTTTCATGATTTTTGTAATCTATCTATCTATCTTCTATATATTATATATATTATATATTATATATTATATATTATATATTATTATATATATATATAAAACTCAATGTTTGTATGTTTGTATGTATGTTTGTATGTATGTTCCAGCATAACTTCTGAACCCATTTACCGATTTTAACCAAATTTGGAACACACATTCTTTATCTTGAGGAAACGACGATAGGGGGTTAGACATGCTCTTTGGAAAGGGGGAGGTGTGTGGGGAGGGTATTGCTTTAGTTATCGGTCAACTGAGGTGTGTAAATTATGAATCCCTTGGCCGATTTCAACCAAATTTAGAACACAATATCTTTATCTTAAAAAGGGGACGGGTCGAGCATGCATTTTGGAAAAGGGGGAGGGTATGGGGGGAGGGGTATTGCTTAATTATCGATCAACTCAGTGTAAATTCTGAACCCCTTGGCCGATTTCAACCAAATTTTGAACACAAATTCTTTATCTTAGGGATGGGACGATAGGGGGGTTGAGCATGCTCTTTGGAAAAGGGGGAGGGTATGGGGGGAGGGGTATTGCTAAGTTATCGATCAAAGCAGTTTAAATTCTGAACCCCTTGGCCGATTTCGACCAAATTCGGAACACAATTACCTTATCTTAAGAAGGAGACGATAGGGGGCTAAGCATGCTCTTTGGAAAAAGGAAAGGGGGTCTGGGGGGGTAGTATTGCTTAGTTATCGATCAACTCAGTGTAAATTCTGAACCCCTTGGTTGATTTCAACTGAATTTGAAAACACAAATTCTTTATCTTACCAGAGGGAACGATAAGGGGGTTAAGCGTGCTCTTTGTAAAAGGAGGAGGGTATGGGGGGAGGGGTATTGCTAAGTTATCGATCAACGCAGTTTAAATTCTGAACCCCTTGGCCGATTTCGACAAAATTCGGAACACAATTACCTTATCTTAAGAAGGAGACGATAGGGGGCTAAGCATGCTCTTTGAAAAAGGGGGGGGGGGGGTGGGGGGGAAGGGATATTGCTTAGTTATTGATCAACTCAGTGTAAATTCTGAACCCCTTGGCCGATTTCAACCGAATTTGAAACACAAATCCTTTATCTTACAGAGGGAACGATAGGGAGGTTAAGTATGCTCTTTGAAAAAGGGGAGGGTATGGGGGGAGGGGTATTTCTTAATTATTGATCAACGCAGTGTAAACTCTGAACCCCTTGGCTGATTTCGACCAAATTTGGAACACAAATTCTTTATCTTAAGAAGGGGACGATAGGGGGTTAGGCATGCTCTTTGGAAAAGGGGGAGGTGTGGGAGGAGAGGTGTTCTTTACAAAAAGAGGGAGGGTATGGGGGGAGGGGTATTGTTTAGCAATCGATCAAACTCAATGTAAATCCGCCTCATGACCGATTTGAAACCAAATTTGTATCAAATATTGTCTGTCCTAAGGAAGCGATTTTAGTGGATGTGGTTAAGTAATTTAAAAAAGGGAGGGTGTGGGACAAGGGATATTATTTAGTTATCGATCAATTCAGCATGACTTCTGAACCCATTTATCGATGTCCACCAAATTTGGAACCCATATTATCTGTCTAAGGAAGACTATACCAGACTGGGTATGAGTGCCATAGCTAAATGAGAGAGAGGGTATATTCATTAAACGAACAGTTTAGTATACCTTTTTATCGCATAGGTCAATTCAAACCAAACACGTAAGCACGTAATCCCTACCCAAAGGAAACTATTATAGAGAGGCTGGAAGGGACTTTTGGAATGGGATGTGGGGGGGGGTATTGGGATTGGGTATTGTTGTTCATCGGAATAATTGTATGCCCAGTGAAAAGCAATGATTAATGTGTTTCCTTCTGAATGGTGGATGTGATTGCTTCTTCAAAAGTAGGCATTTGCCCGGAATAAGGCAATGGTGGGTGTGATCCCTTCTTTAAAAATATGCGTTGCCCGAATTATGGCATCGATGAATGTTTTTCTCCTTCTTAGAAATAGACCCGGAATAAGACCTTTCAAACCCAAGATCCCTTCTTCAAAATCAGTCAATGTTTCCAAAAGCCTTCTTTTAATCAAATGATAAAGTATGAATAAGTAAACACAATTACCCTGTTGATCAATTGGTTTTATCATTTTCCGATTGTAAAAGAAAACTGCAAACCAAACTCGCAATTCCGAGCAAGGCCGGGTACATAAAGCTAGTGTTGAATATAATTGACACAAAAGAAAAACTACGCATGGTGGAATCTATCTATCTATCTATCTTTCTATCCATCTATCTATCTATCTATCTATCAGCATGTCAAAAAGACTGAAAGAGCCGGAAGACCGTAGAACTGTTCAAAGGTTCAAATCAATTACGACAGGCAAAGCTTCCTTTCTAATCAATTCGCCCGACAGTTGTACATTTCAGTGTCAAAAAGCGTCTTTGGACTAGATTAAATGAGGATACAAAAAGTTGTCGGATTCTACGGGGCACCCCCTTCCTCTCCAGGATTATGTCATTGTACTATGGTCCAGGATACAGTTTTACGCGGAAGATGCATTTTACACCAAAACTAAAAGTTTAAGAAAAAAGTTTTGTTCTACAAAGTTGATCGGAATAGTAAGGCCATCATAATGGTACTATAAAAGAATAGGGTGGCCCATCACATAAAAAATAAAAAATAAATTGGTCTTATTTGCGGAATACTGGCATGCAATTAGAGGTGTGCGGTATCACACCATGCCACCGTCGATATTTTTGCATCGGCGCGCCACCGTTTAAAATTTGTCCGGTAAACTTTAAAAATTCAATGGAATTTAAAAGAGTTTCCCGGTGTATACCCCCCTCGATATCCCCACATCACGTTGAAACTCCAGAGATTTTTTTTGTAAAAACACCAACGATTTTCTTGAAAATTCCATGCAATTTTCTGTTCAAATTTCGAAAAGTCCATCGTAAAAACTTAGACGAACTTCCAGTGTATTTCTGGTTGAAATAAAAATTTAAAGCGAAGAAGGGTCGTTTTGCAGAAAGCAATTTGCCCGAAGGTCACAAGGCCATCTAGCCGGAAGCTTTTTTAGCCGTAAATGTCATTACGGTCGAAACTGACGTTCAGTCGAACAGTTCCTTTGGCTAGTCATTTTACCGAAAACGTCATTGAGTCGAATAGGTCATTTGCTGTCTCGACATTTTTAACCCAATTGGCTTTTCTTGCCAAAAGACTATTTTTAACGAACGGCATTCTCAACTAAATTATCTATTCGATCAAACGACATTTTCGACCAAACGACCATTTCGGCCCAAGGGTATTTTCAGCCAAATGACCTGTTAGGGCAAACAATTATTTCTGCCAAACAACCTGCTTGGCCAAATCATTTTCAACATAAAGCTATGTCCATTTAGAATCCGGAATCATTTATTGTATTGCAGCGGCATGGAAAGTGACCGCTGCAAGAATTATTTTACAGCGGTTTGTCTACCTAGGCTCCCACTTGCTGTGGTATAAGTTTTGTGCAGCGAAGTTTTGTGCAGCGTGTCAAAAATTATTCCAGATGGAAGCCGAAAGGAGAGAAAACAGTCTGCACACCCACGTTGATAATCCTGCTCATCGACGATAGAACCTACGTCAAAAATGGATTTCAGACAGCTTCCTAGCCAAAAAATTCTACATGGTGACGGCAACGAGAAGTAGTTCCTGCGAAGTTTAAGTTTCATTTTTTGGACAAACTTGCATAAAAAACGGATGATTTTGGCAAGGGATATGCAACTGTGGGACAAAGACCTAACTGTTTGTGACGAATAAGACAATGAACTCGAAGCTGTACAAGGAGGAATGTCTCAAAACCGCGGTCAACCTTCCATAAAGCCCATAAAGGTCCCGTGAAGTTTTGGCCAGATTTGGGGAGTTGCCACTACAGCCGGGAAATCATCCAGTGGTACCACGATAATAACAAAGATTCCATCGATAAAAACATGAATCCACGCAACTGCCCACAGCTCCGGCCCATCGAGACATTTTGGGCAGTAATGAAGCGGAAGCTTAAGAAAGTAAAAAAGTGGAAAAACATCTCGGGACGACTCAAATGACCAAAATGTGCCAAAAGAAGTTGACTCCGGACGTGTGCAACTTTTGATGAGAGGAATAAAGAAGAAGTTGCGAATTTTCACTAGAAACAAGAAGAAATTATTTGTATCAATAATTTTTCCTTAAAGTACAGTGATTTACCCTTGTTTTGATGTATTAACCTTCTTTGTACGTCAATCCGTTACCGAGATACCGAGGAATCATTTTTTTGGAATGCGCTTGCGAAACAAGCGACAAAAGAGAACCAACGACAAAGCTTTGTTTTTGTCGGAGATAATGATGACAAAGATCCGAAAAATTTTGTCAGCAACAAAAAAGAAGACAATCTTGTTGCTAACTTTTCATCCCGTTATTTTGCATTATTTATAGTGAAAATTTCGGTTTTATGCTATCATAGTTTCTTCTTTTATGGAAATATTCGAGAATCGAACAATGATTACAAAATTAGCAGCGTATTTTTGGAGATATCAGAGCATGCAAGGCAAAAGGATTCTTGTCATATTGTGTTCGGGTTCTGATAAAGGTTTGTCGCTAGGTGCGTTTGTCAGTAACAAAACTCTGTTGATGACAAAGAGTATATTGTTAGGCGTTGCTCGAATATTGATTCCCTGCGAGATACAGATTATTTTATTATTCCGGATTCTAAATGGACATTTTAATAATCGTTTCAGATAAACGTCAGCAACTGAAATTCGGCTTTCGGCTTAATGTCTTATTCGGCCAAATGACATTGGAACAAATGGCTTCCACCAAATGACTTTCGACCTAGAGACGGGAAGGAACATTTTGGCTTAGGCCACAAGGCCGAAAGGTGTTTGGCCGAATTTAACATGTCATGTCGTTTAGCCGAAATGAACATACAGTCATTTGGTAGAAATGATACTTTGGCCGAGAAGGCCGAAATGGTCGATTGGTAGAAAGGCCATTTTTCCGAAAATGTCATTTGTCAACATTTTCGATCAAATTACCCGTTCAGAAAATTGCATTTTTAGCCATAGGACCCGTTCGGGTAAATTACAGTTTTAGTCAAACGGCTTTTCCGCAAAGGGGAAGGGTCATTTGGCCGAAAGGGTCATTTGGATGAATCGGACATTTAGCCGAGTAGGTTATTTGAAAAGTGGGAAATTAGGAGTAAGAAGGGAGACGTCTTAATTCTAAATCTTCGTTTATCACTTCTCGCTGTAAAAAGTGAGAAGCGCGAAGTGAGTAGTGAGACGTCTCACTTCTCACTCCTCATTTCTCACTTCTCGCTGTGAAAAATAAGTAGTGCAAAGTAGGTAGTGAGACGTCTCACTACCAATTTCGCGCTTCTCACTTTTTACGTAGAACTACGTCTGTCTTTTCTTTATATTGGGGTACACTTTACGATTGCAAAAATCGAAAAACGTCACGAAAATATGATAGCCTTTGAATGTTAGCATCTCAGCAGTTTCTCGGTGGATTTCCAATTTTCTTGTTCTATTCGATCAAGGAAGAATCAACGCTTCATACCCAGTGTACACTCGGAAGTCGCTTTTTACGCGGTTATTTTTACTGGAAATCGCTTTTTATACGATTTTTCACTCGAATCTTGGGTTTTCTGTGGTTCATTCAGACATATTTTGGGATTTTCGCGGTTTTTTCGTTGTCTTTTAATTTACGCGTTCCATATCCTCCGCGTAAAAACCGACTTCAGTGTGTTACAATATTTATGTATGATAATATTTACTATTGAAAACTTGCTAACAGCTTAGCATTCGGTTTCGTTGAATCAGTGAATCGCGTAAGTGCATCGCAATTCGCAGGCTTTTCTCCCATAGCACCACATTCCAAACCTGAAACTTGGCCTGCTTTTTCAACTTAGTTATTCATTAGCATTTCTTTAGTTATAAATTGAAAGCTTTGCATGAGTATATGTGACAAAGTCAATGGAAACACTACGCCCAGAGTGTTGAGAATGTTTCCCACTAGAAAACATCCTAGATCAAATCAAGAATCTTTCTCGCAATCTCTGGATTCTGCGCCTTTGTTCGCAAGGCTAAAGGGAAAACTTCAATCCAGCATAGACGTCAAATTAATGCAACTTCAGGCTTTTAGCTGGTGCAGATCGTTTCTGCTGACTTATTACGCGCGTTTTCTCTCGAAAGCTTGGGGGCGTTTGACGGCAACCTCTCGCTTACGTTGATGCCAGTAGAGAGGCTCGGAATCTTCTTCGCTGCTGCAGTGGATGCGTTCTGTGAAACTTCGGCTCGTTTTTGCTGATTCCCAGGTGTCTACCGGAGTAAACGCACAGTCCGACGCAACTCACGTGAAGCAATTATAACTTCTTTACTGCGTATGCTCTGACTTACTCCGCCGGATGAGCACCAAACGCCGTTGACAGCCCAGCTTCCACGATGGGCTTTTCTGTAATGAGCCACCGGGGCTTTAGACTGACTTAGTGGCAGGCGCTTAGTCTCTGGTTCCACGTTGTTAATGTTCATATTGATTTGTCGCCATTTTATCAATTTGGACGAGAGCTAAAACATGTTCAAAGCATCCCATGAAGTGTAGAGATTCAACTTTTATAACAGTGAATCGTGTCAGTGGTTTTTGAAATTTTGAAAAATTCGTACTGGAGGATGGATTTCCGAGATTTAACGTAGAGAGTAGACTGGCCCAGGAAACAAAAGTTCAGTTCAATCAAAAGTTAATGCTGCCTATTTCCGGGGATTAAACCACCCGACTTGGACGTTAATTTATTAATAAAAGTTGTCGAATTCACGGGGCGCTCCCTCAGGATTGTGTCTTTGGATGAGAAAATCAATCTCTCAAAAGTTCAGCTCAATCACTTGTTGCATAAAGCTGGCGCAATTGATTTGAAGTTTGTATGGGGATTTCAGTCAAAATATATAGGAAAATACACCTCCAATCAATCATTCGATCTGGAAATTGGTTCTGATTGCTCGATTGAGCTCAGAATTGCAAAAACAGCTGTTGGTATGTTACAGAACGATTTCACCAGAACATTATATGATGATAAAATTAACTTGCTATAGTTTCGGCCGATATGATTCTTTCAATAAATCCAAAAATACGCAATTCAGCTCCTAATAACAGCCGAAAGCTAAGTAAAAGTTCATTCAATCATCGCACAACGTTCTGTGAAATTGTTCTGTAGCATACTAACTGCCCTTTTGCAAATCTGAGCTCAATCGAGCAATCAGAACCAATTTCCTAGATCGAATAAGTGACGGATGTGTATTTTCTTATACATTTTGGACTGAAATCCCATACAAACTTCAAATCAATTGCGCGCAGCTTATGCAACAAGCGATTGAGCTTGAAATTCTTTTTGAGAGATTGATTTTCTCACCTAAGACACAACCTGGGGGTGGAATTTGACAATTCTTTCTTTCTCCCCATACTCATCTGGCTAGTCTAGTGGAGACGCTTTATCAGTCAAGGTTGAGCTGAAATTTCCCTCAAACGATAATTATTGGAATTTTTATTCTTCTCAGGTGTGAAAAGTAGGCGAGTTTTCATCGGCGATAATTTTTCAAATTTTGGAATCGATTGGTAATAAAACACGAAATTATCATTTTAATGTAAACCTGAACCTATCTAATACCAATTTAATGTCAACAATGATGTTCAATCGAATGTTTGGCATTGTGTATAGGTTATAAGTGTAATAGGAAAATTGGTTTAAAAGCAGTATTTACCAATATTTCTGAATCAAGATACAATTATCGATCAATTCTTACTCTAGCGAGTTTTTATCAATTGATAATTTGATATGTGAACACTTGAGAGTGCTGTCCATCCTCTATTATTTGAAAATTCAATTTTTGTTTGTTTTGTCTTCCTTTTCAAATGATGGTCTTAAAAAAATATATACATAACCAGAATCTGTAATCCTCACTCAACCTCAGGAGCGTTATGGAAAACAACGAAAGCAGCGATTCATCCTGGGCTTCGACAAAGGCCTCCCTGTTTTGGTCTCACTGCACAGAAAAAGTCGAAAACCTGTACATTACATACAGCTACGTAGTTCAACGTCACCTTTGTGTACAACCTGAATGGGCTGCACTTTTGAGTTTTTACACTGAGAAGAGAAAATATTAAGAGTGAGAGTGAGACGTCTCTCTTTTCATTCCTAATTTTTCACTTTTCAAATGACCTATTCATTCAAATGACCTATTCGTTCAAATGACCTATTCGGCCAAATGTCCTATTCGTCCAAATGACCCTTTCGGCCAAACGATCCTTTCGGCTAAATGACCCTTTCGAAGACAGCTTTAGGCACATTGACGATCAGCAGGCCACCGTAATCGAAAACTAGGTAGCGGCACCAGTCCCCAAGGCGCCAAATCTTATCATAATAGGATGGATGTTCTGCCAGCGGACCGGATGAGACCAGTGAATGAAATATACATATATCTAGATCCTAGGTTACTCAAACTCTGTAAATTGAACAACCAAGACTCGCATAATATTTAAAGGGGTTTTAAAAAATATATTTAAAAAAATGACCATTTCGGCCAAATGACCATTTCGGCCTAATGACCCTTTCGGCCAAATGACCCTTTAGGCCAAATGACCCTTTAGGCCAAATGACCCTTTCGGCCAAATTACCTTTTCGGCCAAATGACCCTTTCGGCCAAATTATCCTTTCGGCCTAATGACCCTTTCGGCCTAATGACCCTTTCTGCCAAACGACCCTTTCGGCCAAATGACCCTTTCGGTCAAATTACTTTCGGCCAGATGGGTTTGGGAAGGGTCGTTTTACCGAAGCCCATTCGGCCGAAAGCCATTTGGCCGAATGCCACCAGGCCAAACAAACCAGTAGGCCGAGAAGTGAGACGTCTCACTCCTCATTTCTCGCTTCTTACTTTGAAAAGTGAGTAGTGTAGAGTGGGTAGTGAGACGTCTCACTACTCCCTTCACGCTTCTCACTTTTTACAGTGAGAAGTGAGGAATGAGGAATGAGAATTGAGACCTCTCTCTTCTCACTCTTAATTTCTCACTTTCCAAATGAACTATTCGGCCAAATGTCCTATTCGGCCAAAGGACCCTTTCGGCCATACGACCTCTTCGACCAAATGACTCTTTCGGCCAAATGACTCCTTCGGCCAAACGACCATTTCGGCCAAACGACCTTTTCAGTCAAATGACCCTTTCGGCCAAATGACCCTCTCAGCCAAATGACCGTTTCGGCCAAATGACTCTTTCGGCAAAATTACCATTTCGGCCAAACGACCCTTTCGGCTCAAAGACCATTCCCGCCAAACGACCCTTTCAGTTAAATGACCCTCTCAGCCAAACGACCGTTTCGGCCAAATGACTATTTCGGCCAAATGACCCCTTCGGCCAAACGACCCTTTCGGCCAAATGACCCTCTCAGCCAAACGACCGCTTCGGCCAAATGACCCTTCGGCCGAATGACCCTTTCAGCCAAACGACCCTTTCAGCCAAATGACCATTTCGGCCAAATGACTTTCGGATTAATGTCCTATTCGGCCAAATGACCCTTTCAGCCAAACGACCCTTTCTGCCAAATGATTCTGTCGACCAAACGACCCTTTCGGCCAAATGAACCTTTCGGCCAATAAATTACATGCTAGTTTTATCGATTGTCGATGAAAAAATGTACACGTTTTATCGTGTTTTTCTGAATTTTTAATGATTTCTAAGATAAAATTCGATATAGGTACCAATTATGAGGGTATGTAAAACGTTTTCAAGCATGATTCGATTGTTTTCAGGTGATCCATAACGATGCTATTAATTGCTGGCTTTTTTTACATCTGTACAATAATATGTTTTACAAAATTAAACTGAATAGGTTCCAAACCCGATCAAGCAACAAAATTGTCAGCGTTGGAAAGATTGGAGTTTCCTTAATAAGCTCCACGAAAAACATTTCACGCATCCTCGCGCAATAGTGACTTCTTTTTATTTTAATATAGCGAAGTTTTCTAAAAAAGCTAGACGGAAAAATTAAATATTTATGATTGTGAGCGACAAAGCCCACATAAAGGGTTCTCCGCCAAAGAAAAGTTAGACTTTGATGAACACAGCAATTTATGAAAAGCATACGCATTTTTCGGATGTAAGAAGTCGTTAAGAAGTAAAGCGGTTGATGTGCACTTCGTATTTATTTGATCTTCTCCATTGATTGTAATATAAATCTCGCGCTTAGTTTCATAGGGACGTAACTGTATTGATCGATTTCTTTTCGTCGATGTTTTCTTTTTATTATTGTAGCGAATTGCGCTAGTTTGTCGATGATTTAATGCTTTGGTGTGTTAAAGGATTAATGTATCTTGCACCAGAATCGATAATCACGGTTGTAGCTTTTGAAACAATTGAGTTATTAACAAAATATAAAATCGATTAAGAGAAATCGATCAATACAGTTACGCCCCTATGAAACTAGGCGCGAGAAATGCATTATCCAAGGATTTTAACATTATCCGATGACAAATTTAAATAGTCGAAGTGAACGAACAAAGAACGTATTTCTTAAAATTTAGTAAGTAATAATTAAAGAAAGAAAACTAACATAAAATCATACTCATAGACGGGCACCACTCATCGCAAGCACGATGTAGTTCTCAAAGGCAGCGTTCTTGCGCCAAGTGGTGCTCTATCAAATAACAATAACTGACGCTGTCAGTGGTCATGTTTCACAACTAGATCAATACGAAGAGCACAAAAAACAAAAAAGTACGCTTTGCTGTTTATTGAATGGATTTACAGACGACAAAATGATTAACATAGTATTGGCCACGCTTTTACACTGCGTACTCCTATGTGCACCGACTAGTTCCCAAACCATTCGACTAGTTCACATAGCGATTCCGAACATCGATCAACCAACTTCAGAGCTGGATTTCATTGACCCAACTAGGTCCAGTGGTGTCTCAAAACCATGGAAGAGTCACTTCAACGATGATTTTTTCTTTATCCGAAAAGGTCTTATGACGATTCCGGTTATTAAATAGATAAATTATTTATTTTTATTATTAATTAAACAAAAAAGCGTGACGAGGGAGTGATTAAAATTTTTGTAAATAATTTTGGAAGCTTCATAACCCCCCTTCTGCGTAATATGATGGCCGTAAAAAACTTTCAGAAATTGTTATGTCCTACCAGTCCAGCTTTGCTAACTGCTAATAAAAATTGTTACAGAATTTCAAGAAGTTTTAAGAGGATTTTCTACAACACTCATTCAATATATGGGGGTGTACCGAAGCCTGGACTTTCAAATACCAGGCTTCGGTACACCCCCATATATTGAATGTTATTTGAAGCATCTTTAAACCACTAAACCTTTTTATATAACAACTTTTAAGTAAGATTCAAATAGTTCCCTAAACGTAAAATTTGCGCATTTTATTTCCCCTACTAAGAGAAGTTCGCTCAATAAAGGTTTCACCAAGGGCGCTGGAAGTCCAACCTACGGCTCTGCTCTTCATTCTAGAATGGGCCAGTCAAATGTCGATACATCTCTTGTTGAAGTGAGATAAACAAAAAAGCCCAATAAAAAGTTAAATTTACGTAAAATGCTTCATTCGGAGGATGTGGATGAGAACTATTGCAAAATTATGCATTTCGGAATAACAATAATAGAATTATTATTATTGAATCGTCGCGGAGAGAGCTTACTGATCAAGTAACATCAAAATCTCGAGAATCGGTTGTAAAACGGCTGAGATATTTTGAATAACAGTTACCTTATCGTGTTGTCTTTATTTCCCAGTTTGGAAGTAATTGAATTTTTAATTTAGTTAGGTCGTATTTTTGATGCAAATTTCGATTTCGTATACTTCGGTATTGCAAATACCCCACTCGCACGAAATCATCTTGCTCGTGTCCATTAAGTCCAACGGCCAACAACAAACAACTCATCGAAAACGTCGTACACCGTATCGCGTGCGGCGTCTGATGGCTGAGTGACTGAGCTTCCCAGTCTCCAGAGTTGCAGTTATTCCAAGGCTGTGTTGTGCTTGTGGGAATGGAACTCAACTGATCATCACCAACTGTTATACACCGTGACGAATACTCTGAGAGAACCGCGTGCTCTGTTGTCTGAGCACATGGCGAACCGCGAACCATGTGCGCAGTAGAAAACGATTATTTATGCTGGAAAAAGTTCAAACAAGCGCATATGGTTTGCCCTTCAAGAAGCGTGCAGCATAATCGACAACCGAAGCGAATTCGGAATTACCCACTAGGGCTGGATTTGTTGACTTAATCTGAGCGTGATTTTCTTGATTGTTGATTATAGGGCTGTGCTTAGAGAATGATTCAATTACTATCGTTTGATTCAGATAGGTTCCCATACAAATTAAAGTAACATTGCACTGAAGTACGCTTGAAGAAGTGTGCTTCGTGTTTTGTAACATTGCACACTACAAATATAGGTATCCGTGGGCCGTTCGCTAATTTCACACACCGCCTCTTTACAGCATACAAGCGTCCTTTGATGTTTGATTCCTTCTCATCGTAACAATCGCCGTCATCGTCTAGCATCCGATGATTGGGTATCACTATTGAACACTACACAGATAGGCATATGTTTGACTAAACTGGTTAAAAGGAAGAAAAAAAGACATCAAAACAAAATACGTAATTCAGATATACTAAAGAGAAATTCTAATAACGAGAAGGACAATTTTAAGATCATTGATTGATTTCTTGTACATCACTAGAAACCTTCTGATACTAACCATGGACTAAAAATCAAAAAACTAGATTGTAATATTTGACAAAAAAGATTGTTTTGACAATACATTATAAGTATAATGATTAAACATCTAGATGTTTATCGCCAAATATATTCAAGCAATACCCTTCGGGCATCCGATTGAAACATCGAAAACTAATCACTCTAGCACGGTCGGACAGCAATATCATCAGCGAGATGGAAAGATGATACGACCCGGCGACGAACCGACTGTTGAGCACGTTATCGTGGTGCGGTGGTCTCATATCTGTCATAATAATGGACGTACGGAGGCGAAACGGCACGGCGAGTATGGCAGAAACATAGATGGATTATGCTTTGATTGAAGTTTTCTTCCCTTAATGACTGTGTGCGGGGAGAGCAAGCCCTGAATAGGTGGAACAATGCTTCGGAGTATCTCAATAGTTTGTTGTGCAAGCCGAGGGAGGAGAACATAATATCATCTTGCATCTGCAAATAGTCCACAGTAAATGATGGACGACCTTTGTCGTGATTGGATATCATATGTGCCCTGCCCTAAGGGGTTAACATCTCATCTTCAAATTAAGCGATGATGACGCATAATGACTCGATATGGTTGAATCATCATCGGGTGCACTTTAAATCACACTTATCGGTTCACTTCTCAGCCGAAAATGATTAAAGAATTTTCCATTTTTCAACATTAGCCACGGTTTCAAGAATTGATTTCTTTTCTAGATTAGAGCAGCCGGCTAACGGCAGTCAAAATATTATTCTTATCGGCCACAAAGCTGGAATCAGCCGAGCGAGTCATTTCAAAACGTAGGGAGACGGGCAGTTTTCCGGATATCGAGTGGATGCAATTTGTATCAAGTTCAACAGCAGCATGAGTGGCGTGTCAACTAAATCCACTGCTGGCACGTGACTTGCCAAACACTCAACGTGGGTTCGTCACGTGACCATTTCAATGTTCGGAAGGGAAAGTGGGTGAAAAAAATGTGCAAATTAAAAATAATCGAAAACATCATTTAGATAGGGCTGCCGAGTAATGTAAATAGAGCACACTTTTTAGTATTGAGATGAACACAATCTAAATAAAAAAACAGATTCATCCATCTTGCGGGGATGGTGCCATTCTAGTACGTAATAAAAAAAAGAGAAAAGTACATTGGAGAGGTCTCATTTAGAGGTGTGTCCCACCTCGACCGACCGATTATGATCTGCACTTTGAAAATATTTGTCAAGGCTAAACTTTCTCTTGTTTCAAAAAGAACTCATTTGTTTTCAATAATGCGTTTTTCCAATCACAAGCAGCAATAAAACCAAAATAGGAATCTAGAAAAAAAATTCACTACATTGTTATTGACGTCAACGTTAGCCATTCGATGATGTACCGCAGCATTACCGTCCGACGAGCGCTTACGCTGCTGCCAACACCAAGCAATTATGATTTGCACTTTGAAAAAATATGCCTTGACCTTGGTTTTGCACGGAAGCAATGACATCCAACGAACGAAAGGCGGAGCAAGCGAGCCGATGCCGATAGTAACGGCCGCCGAAGGGGGTGGGGCCTCGGTTTCCATTGCAATCGGATACTGGAAAGCCGAGGTCCAGTTTTCGAGACAGAATCGGCATAGCGACTGGAACGAAGCACAGAACAACCAAAAATCATGGTACCGAAATCCAGCGGTGGAAAGGCAGCAAAAAAGGCGGCAGCGATGATGGATGCTAGGGGCAGCGGCACCAAGGCCTAGAAATACGTCATCAAGCGCGACAAGCTACCGAAGAAGCCTCGGAAGAAAAAAAGCAATGCCATCTACGATCTACATTTAAAAGGTGTTGAAGCAGGTCCACCCGGATACTGGCGTCTCGTTAAAAACGATGAGCGTCAAAAAAGCTTTGTAAACGACATATTCGAACGCATCGAGGCGAGGCCTCCCGTCTGGCGTTTTACAACAAACGCCCAACAATCACCAGTCGAGAGATACATACCGCCATCCGCCTCCTACTGCCGGACGAGCTAGCCAAGCACGCCGTCACGTAGGGAACCAAAGCCTTCACCAAGTATACCAGCTCCATGTGAACGAGAACGAGGGGGTAATTCCACCCAAAAAAGCCCTTCTCAGAACCCCAGCCACGCTCACAAAAGAGAGGATTTGCTACTGCAAATCCATGCGAATAAATTTTTGCAGCGTCTCCTTCCGACAAGCTCTATCTGTGCTACCAACTCCAACTTCTGTCGTCGAGCGGTTATGATTTGTATTTTGAAAGAAATTTGTCGCCTCTACCTTCTCTCGTGTAAAATGGTGGATCTGAAAAGAACAGTTTTTCAATCAACAATACGCCTTTCCAACCACTCATAGCAACCAAACGTTAGTCCGAACCTTGTGTAAACATTTCACTTGACTGATGCCGATGCTCGACAGTCATTCTATGATTTTCCGCTAATTCGTCATCATTTAGAATGCATTTTGAGTACCGCCACTGATGTTCCGGGACCGTGAACGACGTCATTTTTGCAATCTACCCTTTCTTCTCATAAAATGTTGGTTGCGTGGAAATTTCTCTTGAGTGCTACTACTTTTGGCGCGACCTCTCGATGATCCACTTTCTGCTGGGACTGCTGCCACTACTGGCGTCATCGTTGCAGACAGTACTGTGCGGCTTTCGTGTCCGCTCTCCGTGAAATCCTCATTAAAATAAAGATTAAAGCTCAGCCCGTAAGATGCACGATTTTGATGTCTGTGTTTGCGATGCACATACGGGATTACACGGAGAAAAAATGCTGTAGAATCTACCGGATTCTGCTTCAATCAACAATATTTTTGCATTTATTTATGAATAACAATATTTATTGTTGATACAACCACAAATTGGATTGAAACAACCATACATCGCGTTGTTGATTCAACTCTCGAATATATTTGTTTCAACCTTGCTTTCCAGCTGTCACTGTCTAATAATAGATAAGAAAACAACAATATTCATAACTGTTTTTACATTCGAAAATTCTGCGAAACTTCTTTATCGACAGCTGTTGTGAAAAAAAGTGACAGAGGCAGAATCGAACTAGTTACATGGAGAGTGAGAGTCATCCACCTTATCGCTGTACCGTACTTACTTCGTGTAGACATGATGATTTATGTTGATCGGCCCGTAACGCTGGGTAGACACCTTTACGTGGTGTGTTACGGGGTAAGATCTACCACGGTTTCATTGCCAGCTACAGTCAAATCCTGACCCAACGAATACCTTCCTTATTATCCAACTCCGTGGTATTTATGGGGGTGTCGCTAGGTCGGTGGCCTCTCGTTAAGTAAGTACCACATCAACACTTCCTTCCTGTTCCTAGTTACGGTGAAGATGGGCGTGGCCAAGAGTAGTAATCCTCATGATATTGTTATTTTTGTTTAAGACTGGAATCAAGGACCACTCCCCTTCTGATAGCATTCTAGATAAGGATCTCAAAAGTAAAACATGAGTATCACTAGTGTCCAATCTACGAATTACACCGTAACAATGCTAATGCTAATGCTAACATGATGATTATTGTTGATCAGTTTATTGAGTTTTTCCAAATTATGAAATGATTGTCAAAAAATATATTACCGTGGGGCATCGAAATCCGTACACTTAAGCACCTTAGTATATGAAAAAGTCATTAGAAAATAGGAATCGAATGTAAATAAAACGTTTGTCATTGACACAGGCGCATGAAAGCTTCTACTTTTGAAGTGTTTCACATTTACTCATTAGAAACTACGAAAAACATGATAAAATAATGGATTAAATTAACTACTCCTGACTCGAAATCCGTCCACCGTGAACGTATTTCGAACCAAAGGATCAAAATCCGTACAGCTATTTCTTCACTAAATATTTAAATTGAAACAGTCTGATTGACTAAACTACCACTGTAAATAGTTTGATACGGACCTTGAGAAGCGATCCCTTCGATTTGTATTCCGCTTATCTTATGTAATGATTTGCAATTAGCAATTAGAACACAGTTACTTCTGGTGCAATTATGCTCTACCCGAAAACAAAATGGCAGCACAAACTCCGCGTTTGGTGAGTGGAGATTTGTTTTTGATTTTTGTTGTTTTAATTTCAAAGCCATCTTTCCAATTCTATACACTAGAAGCTTGCTGTCAAGTATCTGAACAGGATAAGATCAATTATTCCTACATTAATTACCTTTAACCTCCTTTAATTTACTGATATCTCATGAGGTGGACGGACTTCGGTGCTGTACGGATTTCGGTCCCGCGCGGTATTATTGTTTCTGTCATGCGATGCAAGATTGAAACAACAATAATGTTGAGAAAAAAAAATTGAACTTTTTAGTGGAATTTTTTCACTTGTCATAAGACGAGTTTGCACTATCCCATTTAATTCCACCACTTGATTGTACCTTGACAGATACGTATTTCGACTTCAACAGTAAGGTCGTCTTCAGTGTCTTGTACTCTATTAAGTCGAGTCAAGTACGAGACACTGAAGACGACCTTACTGTTGCAATGCCTGGTTTTTAACTATTGTTTTTAATAGTTGGGCTAAATCTTAAAGTGTTCGTCGATCTGTTGATACTAAAATCTCCTAAATCAGTTGAAAGATGGCTGAGATATTGGCCCATACTTCCTGACAACTTTTCGTGATGGTCTCAAATTTGAATCTGCAGAATGACTCTCCTACCTTCCCGATGAAGGACGGAATCTTACGTCAAACTAGTTTTGCTCGGCTATCTCGTTTTAACATAATAGTGGATTTCTCCCATATGATGTTGTAGGCTTCATAAACGCATTCTATAACCATTTCAGGGCGACTTTTATCGTAGATCTAGCGTACAAATTTTGGGTTTCTTTAGACCTAAAAATTCAAAATATGTTTTCGGATGTCGTAGATCACCAAAATAGTACTGTAGTACCCAACTTTCCACGTTCGCCATAATGGCGGCTGCTATAAATCAATCTGACAGTAACTGCTTCCGACGCTGAATTCTCCTCGACGCTGAGCTGTTTCGGATGGTGGGTGTATCTTGGCAATTATCTTCACATTGTTTATTTATTGTTACGTGAGGCAGAAATGGAGAAAATTCACTTCTCATAATTTCTCATAACTCTTAGTACTCCTGAGAAAATGCTATTTATGGGACTTCAAGTTTACCGGAAGGGACTGGCCTGAACCACTAGCTGCTGGTCTAACAACGGTAGACTTTTGGGGTGGGCACGGAAAGCCTTTTGGTCCCAGGTATCATGGCGTAAGGCGTGAGGAAACTTCTAGAACGTGACAAACTACAGTTATAATTATGTACCTAAACTATGGTTATAACGGTGGTTAATAACGGATATTATACGGTTTTCAATTGTGGTTTATGGTTGAAACCTACAAATGGGTAGTTTATGAAGGTTATATTTCATGTTATCGATGCAAACGAGCTTTGCGTGGTGGGTTTAGTGCATCAAACTCTGGCAACGCCCTCCGCGTTAGATCACAAGCCCAAAATTGAACTGGCCGACAGTAAAAGGAGAACTCTGAATCCGCTGACATGAGGTCCCCGTGAGTGGTAAAGCCGGACGAGAAGTTGGCGTCGAGGCAGTGGTCCAGAAGGTAGCAAATATGTTCGTTATCTTGGGAATGCCTTGAATCCGTAAGAAGCGGCTTTCTCGACGATGGTGGTGGAGGCTTGACGGTGACGGTGGAGGTTTGGTTCTGCAGGCTGCAAAAGCTGGCTTGGCCCAATGGGGAAGGATTGATTGAGTGGTAGTCTTGCTTATCGCAATATGTTTAAAACTTTCGAATATCCAGTATGTGTCGACGAGAATTGTTATTGTCTACTATCGGGCCCGGGCCCGGTGAAGTGTTTGATGTTGAAGGAATTATAATACGAGTGATTTTTAAGTTCCACCATAAGAACCATGATTTATTTCAAATGTGCCAAGTTGATACCATGATTGATTGAAGATTTTGATAAAATAATCACTAGATGCTCGTGACGAGGAAAATTGAATAATGTTGCTTTACTTCGTTCATATTCGTATTTTTTACTTTTCATTGATTTCTGATAAACAGTGGTGTACCATAAGGCTTGCTGACGTTAATCATCTTTCTCTTGCACGCGCACGGAAGGGATAGGATTTTTTTTTCATCGGGAAACGCTTCGGAAGCTTTGAAAACAAATTCTATCCTTTTTGTGTGCGTGCAAGAGAAAGATGATTAAACGTCAGCAAGCCTTATTCTGTTCATAATTAGTTTTTCCAATGAATATCCTTTTTAGTTAGAAGAGAAATTCCCGAAAGCTTATGATATATTATTAAACCGCTCCTCTTGTTCGACCACAGGGGGATATGTTACCAGCGGGTAAACCATATTTATTGCCACTTGATTATACATTAGATAATAAAAATGATTAGATGTGTATCTGGTGATCACAATGTAGCTCCTGCCGTGCATCTTTGATTCCACCTTTAGATTTTTGAGAAAGAAGGTATCGGTGGTACCATCGACAAGCAAAGCTACCGTCGGACCAAACCTCGCCCATCGAACCAAACCAGCATCCGCCGGATCAAACCTCAGCCCGCAGAGCCAATCCTCCGCCATCATCAAGTCGGAAAAAGTCTCCGCCATCATCAAGCAAGTCATCCGATGAACAAAAGCTATACCATGGTACCTGTCACCGGGTTGCTGAATAAAACTGCCTTCGGATCAAACCTCCGCCAATCTACCAAGCTGGACCAGATCGTTGGGAATTATTAAGTTCTTTTCAAGAACTGAGCATCTCTAGGGCTATAAACTTGTAGTTTTATAAATCGGATATCCTACGTCCTAACCCGAGCAGGAGAAATTGGCTCAATAATACCTAATTTTGTTATTGATACCATACTCTGTTATGAACTAGCCCTGCATAAGAGGTAAAATACCAAAGGAATAATACCAAAAACTAATATGCACAATACTTGAGCCATAACATACTCAGTTATTAAATTGAATTTTAATACCAAATGCATAATCAATTATTATTGGTTTGGTATTGAAATGCCGAAGCGTGTTATGCCTCTAGTATTGAGCATATAAATTTTTGGTATTATTTTTTTGGTATTTTACCTTTTATGCAAGGCTAGTTCATACCAATTTCTGTTATAGAGGTCGTCGCTCCTGCTCGGGAAGAAGCGTATAATTGTTGGTAGAGTAAGGGAGGAATATATATTATACCGTAATAATATAATACTGTATACAAATTGCGTTCGAATGCCGAATATCCTACATCTACCTAAAACACAAAAATCGTGAATATGTAATTTATCATATCAATATGTAAATACAAAAATATTGCCAGATTGATACGAGAACTGCATTCCCTCCAGTTTTTCCAAGTAACAAAAAACGAACAATGGGAAAACGGGCGCTAAGATACGACCATTATCGGAAACAGCTCAGCGACGAAAAAAAACAGCGTCGGAAACAATTACTGTCAGATTTATTTATAGTAGCCACGCACAACTGTCATTTGTATTTTTTCACGCATGCTGCGACGCAGCAAAGCTGAATCAACAAGAATGACAGTTGTCCGCCGCTTCCGTATCGAGTGGTGTGCCCCCGAAAACGCGAGCACTTTGAAACTTGGATTCTGTCAGAAGTGACCTTAAGGCGAACGTGGAAAGCTGGATACTGCCTATGCTATGATCGGATATTATTCCCATATAAAAAAAAACATCGAATGGAGATAAGGAGGATCGAACATCAAGCCTACTTGAACATGAACGCATATGAGCCCCATTATCAAGGAAAAAAAGACTCATATGCGGTCATTTTCCATCTGAAATAACATGGTTTAATATCTTTTTTTACTTTTCTTGAACAAGAAACATTTAATAGTTGCATACAATAACATATGATGAATATGACCGTCGAAAACGACGAAAATTCATATGAGACTGATATGCGATCATTGGCAGAATATATCCACGATTGAATCAGAAAATATGTTAAGAAACAAAATGTCCTAAGCGGTGATAATTGTCTTCTAATGATCATTAGAATTAAAAATATCAAGTTTTGAATAAACGTAATCTAATTCAAGGTCTAACAAAACGTAATCTAATTCAAGGTCTTACAAAACGTCCTGGAGATCAGAGCATGCAATCTACTCAATCAACCAAGCCCTGAATATTGTATCGCCAAACATCCCATTTTTCTTCTCATTACATTCACAAGCTACAGTAGACCTTTTATGAGTCAATGTTCTAAGTCATGGTCTGGTCGATACCTTAGGCTGAACTCGAGAACGCTTTGGAACGCTTGAACATTTATTTTTTGGATACATTGAGTTCACAAGCTCTCAAAAGCGAAATCTTGCCAATGTTTCGGATGTCTTTGGTGTAGTCAAACTTGACCTCCGATATTTTTCCTGTAAATCCAACATCCTGATGAACAATTTTACTGATGAAAGAGGGGAGCTAGCTATATTTGTGATTTTACACAGCCAATCTAAAACGCTAGGCATATATGACCCGTCCATCCCGAAAGGGTAAAGCGCCTCGCAATGGAGCGGTTTATGTTGACTGTGGAGCTATCGAGTGCAAGATCCCTTGATCAAAGAGAGAGGCCCTGTGGTTTACGGGATTGTATACCAATCGCCCGAAAACCATTCGCCCAAAACCCATTCGCCCGAATGCCATTCACCCGAAAGCCATTTGCCCGAATATGCCATTCGCCCGAATGAACTGATTTTACATAAAATAAAATACAAAGGATATGAAGTAATATCTGTATCGGGAACCCATAACCACGAACCAAATGCGCTGGAATTCCATTCTGTTCGATACTGAACCAAACTCTTTTAATGAGCGGTGAAGTGCAGAGACAAATGTGATAAAGTTATCAGATCTGTATTGAAATCAACACAACCTGAGGTGACTATTCCGATTATTGATATTTTTTCCTTCTTATATTCGAATGCGGTTTTTCTAGATTTAAATCAGAAAGAACAGGCCCAAGGATGTTATCGATCATTTAGTAATTTGCGTTCGATCATTTAGTAGTTTATCAATAACTTATTCCAGAAGCTGAATTCCACAATGTGTTATATGGTGGACTTCTAGTGCGAAAGTTTTTCTACAACTCTGCCTAACGGTTCATTTTAGACTTCCACTAGTAACGGAGTTATAGCGCTAGTTGCAGTAGATTAAACTAAATTATTGGAAATTTGATATCATTTAGTCTAAGTTACTGAAACTATAGCTATAACTCTGTTACTAGAGGAATTCAAACAACAAACCATTTGGCAGATTTGTAGATAAACCTTCGCACTAGAAGTCCTTCATATAACACATTTTGAAATTCAGCTTCTGGAATGAGTTATTGATAAACTACTAAATGATCGAACGCAAATTATTAAATGATCGATAACATCCTTGAGAACAGCATGTGAAATTAAGAAGGAAAATATTGATTGAAAGCTTTTAGCATATGTGAATTGATTATTCTTTTTAAAGGTCCAATCGTTGATCAGCAAATCTGCCCAACGCCACATAATACATCGTCGACGACGTCGTGATATGCCACCAGAGCCACTGGAATGTGATGATTTCGATCATATCGACGAATGCTTTAAAGTAAATCTGGATGGGGAGTTCTTCTTGCAGTCTGTAGTTGATTGCGATGATGGTAAAATCATCTTGGGGAAGATCCATTAATTAAGTAACGCAAAAATTGGCCATTTTCAACCCTCCTCCCCCAATGTCACACTTTTTGTATGAATCATTTAAAATTTTTATATGGATTGTCACACTTCGGGCAGCACCTCCCCTTCCCCACTCTAAGTATTGCGTAATTTATGGATGCTCCCTTGTTTGTTTCGGCACAACACATCAAAGTGCTATCAAAATCGGCAATTTAGTTTATGGACGGAACTTTTAATACGGCACCACAACACTTTTCTCAAATTTTCACGACACATGGAAGTGTAGGTGAAGAAAATCATAGCCGTTTTGTTTCTTTGGTTTATATGATGTTACCGAGGAAAAATGGGAACCTATGACTCAGCTTTCAGTGCGCTGGAAGAAATTGCGGAGAAATACCAATGCGAACTTGCGCCGGAGCATATTTTATTGGATTTAGAAATAGTAGAAATATAGGGTATCAGGTATTAGGTATCAGAACGTCGGCTCAGCAGGCACGTTCCCCTCAATTTGGGAGATTTGTGCCATCGCCTTCACTGGCCTTTCTCATCATTTACCTGACGGAAAAGGAAGTGAAAAGGGGAAAGGAAGAGGAAGTGAAGTTAGAAAGGAGAATGGAACCATTTATAGGAAAGCCAATTATGTAGACTCACACGCATTCAGCTAGGGACTAAAGAGAGGTGTCACAAAAACACAGAGGACGTAACAATGGACGAACGTCAAAGACGAAACACAGAGTGCACTGTAAAAAAACGCATAATGCGAATCCATATAGGTGGCAATTTGTTGAAAACTAAGTAAAACACATATTTATAACCCCATTCTTATTGAACCTCACGTTGAGATTGAACAAGAGTAGCCGAAACCTAACATCAAGAACGAAACACAGAGTACACTGTGAAAAACGCATAATGCGAATCCATATAGGTAACATACACAAAGTACATTGTAAAAAAAACGCATAATGCGAATCCATATAGGTGACAATTTGTTGAAAACTAAGTAAAACACATATTCATAACCCCACTCTTATTTAACCTCACGTTGAGATTGAACAAGAGTAACCGAAGCCGAACGTCAAGGACGAGACACAGAGTACACTGTGAAAAACGCATAATGCGAATCCATATAGGTGACAAACACAAAGTACATTGTAAAAAAACGCATAATGCGAATCCATATAGGTGACAATTTGTTGAAAACCAAGTAAAATACATATTCATAACCCCACTCTTATTTAACCCCACGTTGAGATTGAACAAGAGTAGCCGAAGCCGAACGTCAAAATAGCAAAAACGCAAAAACGAACGTGAAAAACGCATAATGCGAATCCATAAAGGTAACATACACAAAGTACATTGTAAAAAAACGCATAATGCGAATCCATGTAGGTGACAATTTGTTGAAAAAAAGCATTTTCATAACCCCACCCTTATTCAACCTCAAGTTGAGATTAAACAAGAGTAGCTGAAGCCGAACGTCAAAGACGAAACACAGAGTACACTGTGAAAAGCGCATAATGCGAATCCATATAGGTGACAAACACAAAGTACATTGTAAAAAAAAAGCATAATGCGAATCCATATAGGTGGAAGTTTGTTGAAAAACTAAGTAAAACACATATTCATAACCCCACACTCACGTTGAGATTGAACAAAAGTAGCCAAAGCCGAACGTCAAAGGCGAGACACAGAGTACACTGTGAAAAACGCATAATGCGAATCCATATAGGTGACAATTTGTTGAAAACTAAGTAAAACACATATTCATAACCCCACTCTTATTTAACCTCAAGTTGAGATTGAACAAGAGTAGCCGAAGATAAACGTCAAGGACGAGACACAGAGTACACTGTGAAAAAACGCATAATGCGAATCCATATAGCACATTGTAAAAAACGCATAATGCGAATCCATATAGGTGACAATTTGTTGAAAACTAATTAAAACACATATTCATAACCCCACTCTTATTTAACCTCACGATGAGGTTGAATAAGAGTAGCCGATTATCTCGGAGAAGTAAAAAGTCAACTACGCCATAGCTCCGGTTAGCGCAGCGAGGGCTAAAATACTGTGAAGGGGGCCCTGGTGCTTCACAGGCTCCGTTTGCGGTTAGGTTCTTATTAGACCCCCCTAACCATTCATTCGTAGGCACGGCCGCATCACACCGAGAATTAGGGGTCACCTGTATGGTGGACTTTTACCACTGGAACAGGCAATCCGTAATGTTATTCTTAGCCAGATAACCAGCTGCCGACACCACACGGCTATCTAGGCTGTTCGTGGAGAGAAGTTGACATTGACTTTACGTCAACTCTCAATGTGGCCGAACAGCCGAACACAATGTCACACTTTTGTATGAATATTTTAAAAAATGTATGTGGATTGTCACACTTCGGGCAGCACCTCCCCTTCCCCACTCTAAGTATTGCGTTATTTATGCATGCTCCCTTGTTTGTTTCGGCACAACACATCAAAGTGCTATCAAAATCGGCAATTTAGTTTATGGACGGAACTTTTAATACGGCACCACAACACTTTTCTCAAATTTCCACGATGCATGGAAGTATAGGTGAAGAAAATCATAGCCGTTTTGTTTCTTTGGTTTATATGATGTTACCGAGGAAAAATGGGAACCTATGACTCAGATTTCAGTGCGCTGGAAAAAAATGCGGAGGAATACCAATGCGAACTTGAGCCGGAGCATATTCTATTGGATTTAGAAATAGTAGAAATATAGGGTAGAGAACCATTTGGGCAGCACCCCCTATTCCCGTCAGCAACGTTCATTACTCGAGTGCATTACAAACGAATTACTTATTTTTTTAGTACATGGTTAGTTTTTGTCGATATCTAGTGATGTACAAACAATCCAGCCGTTTGGTTAGAACGCAGTCGAGTTATTAACGTTGCGGACGGGAATAGGGGGTGCTGCCCAAATGGTCTCACTCCCTATGCTGTTGAAAGATTTTTTCCTGAAACCAATCTCTATGTACGGTTGCTTTTTTCACCTAAACCAAAGTTTCTTCAGAAACCTAATGCACCTTAAGCTGAAGTCGATTTATTCCAAAGATTACACTATCCAACTTGCGTATAAGAAAGTTGTTGCTTTGGCATTCTTGCCAAGTCAAGACATTCCAAATGCATTGCAAGATTTACAAAAAACGATCCCAGAGCCTCTCGATGATTTTTTAAACTCTGTGATGGTAATGGTCATAATGGTCTGTAATGGTCGCCAAACGAAAAGCAAAAAAAACAGTCCTCTATTTCCGCCTTCATTATGGTCAGTTCAAGAAAGTTTGGCGCAAAACATTCCACGGACCTCCAATCATGTTGAAGGATGGCATAACAAATGGGGTTTGCTGCTAGAACCCTCCCTTCTACAGTGTTGTAAAGCAATTCCAGCTAGAAGAACGAATAGCTAGCACTGATATTTTGCAATTGCTTCAGTCCCAACCGATAGCAAAGCAGCTTAAAAAACCATTGAGAAGAACATAAAGTTAGAAGGGCTCGTTGCGTCCCCGAGTCAATTCCCGAGGTAGAACTGACCGCAGCACATGCGATCAGCAAGGTGGCGGATTTGATGAGCGCTAGAGGCCTAGAGCTCGCTCAACATAAGATGGAGGTGGCTATCGTCAACAACTGCAAGTCATGTGGGTGAAGTCGCGATCGCATCAATGCGGAGTTTGAAGCTCATTGGGGTCATAATAGACGATAAGCTGACCTTCGCCAGCCATGTCGACTATGCGCGCAAGAGGGCTTTGACTGCTGTTGCGGCATTATCGAGGATGATGGCCAACAGTTCCAAGGTGTGTGCCAGTTGGCAGGCGTTGCCGTATCTATTCTTAGGTACGGCGGCCCGTCCTGGGCGAGAGCTCTGGGGATAACCAGTTACCTGCGGAAGCTGGAGAGCACGTACCGCTTGATGTGTCTCAGAGTGATATCTGCCTACCGCACGATATCACACGACGCAGCCTGCGTGATTGCGAGTCGGGCTGGTCATCCGGGAAGACGAGGAGTGTTACGACCTACGTGGCACCAGAGGGCCCGCAAACACATCAGGGTGACTTCGGTTGCCAGATGGCAGCGCGAGAGGGATAACTCTTGTAACATATCGAGCTGGGTGGGGGGACCCCATGGGGAAGTTCACTCCCATCTGATACAATTCCTGCCAGGTCATGGCTGCTTCCGGCAGTACCTCTACAGATTTGGGCACGCGGAGAGATCCGTCTGACTGCCCAGGTGTTGATGAAACTGCAGAGCAAATACTGTTCGTATGTCCTCGTTTCGACGTCGAAAGAAGAACTATGCTAGACGTTTGCGGTCAGGACACAACCCCGGATACCCTTATCCAGAGGATGTGCCAAGCGGTGGAGAAGTGGAACGCAGTTTAGACTGCAGCCACTCAGATTGCCTGCAGCTTGCACAGAATCTGGCGCGCCGAGCAGCAGTCGACAAGCATGACTAACTTGTGATTGGTCAGTTAGAGCGAAAACAGGCTGAGCGCGGGGAAGTGAATGAGAGGTTTGCACATGTGGGAGGACACCTGTTTCGGCGCAGGCAGTCTCAGCGGGTGTGAAAGAAAGAAGTCCAGAGATACTGGTTGAACACTGGCAAGAGTATGCTGACAAGCTCCCAACGTGCTACACATGTCAGCTCCAGTCTGTACAGCAATCTGCTGTCAATCAACGCTTGGGCGATACGGTACAGAGTGGTCCTGTTATTTGTCCTATGCGGTCTTGATAAGGTTTTAACATAATTAATCCTCGACCTGCAGTCGGCTTTGACCGCTTGAATACGCGTTCGCGCCGAAGTATCGCCGATGACCACACCCTAGCAGCACACATGTTCCTCATTGGTTTCTGCAACTGATAAGTGACCAGATTCAGTCCCAATCAAGTTGCTGTAACCATTTTTGTTTGACTTGTGCTGCTCGGGCAAGCACGGTGCCGTCCGCGTAGACGAAGATGCAGATGATCTTGGGGAGGCCATGGAAGACGATAAAGACCTGAAAGGACCGGCAAGAGAGGAAGTTGTGAACAAAAGCTAAAATGTTATCAGTGAAACCTCAGTCCACCAGCTGATTTAGCATTAGTGGAGTCCAAGAGCGGTTGCCTTCTAAATATCTAGAGAAACTAGATCGATGGGTTTCCGTTGGGCTAAGGCGCTTTGGTGTACGTCTTCTTATTCGGCGAAGTACGAACTGGCCCCATAGACCCCGAAGAAAAGGCGTTTTGACGGAAACCAAATCTTCCATCAGCCTCAAGTTTTTCACGCCACCTCTATACGACCCTCGATACACAAAAGGTCAGCGAGATAAGGCAAGCGTCATACTATCTTTGATAACTCGACGCGTTGCCGGAAGAGGGTGAGGTCGATGGGGCCCCTCTTGAGGACTGCTGGAATACAGTCAAAGCAGCCATTAACGACGCAGCGGAGAACAACGTCGGGTATATGGGTCGAAGTCGACGGAACGATTGGTTCGACGAAGAGTGCAGACAGATTCTGGAGGAGAAGAACGCAGCGCGGGCGGTCGCGCTGCAGCAAGGTACCCGGCAGAACGTGGAACGTTATAGACGGAAGTGGAGACAGCAGACCCGTCTTTTACAGGAGAATAAACTTCGCCTGGAAGAAGTGAAGTGCGAGGAGATGGAACAGCTGTGCCGTTCTCAAGATACACGCAAGTTCTATCAGAAGCTCAACACATCCCGCAAAGGCTTCGTGCCGCGAGCCGAAATGTGCCGGGATAAGGATGGGAGCATCTTGACGGACGAACGTGTGGTGATCGAAAGGTGGAAGCAGCACTACGAGGAACATCTGAATGACGCTGAGAGTACAGGCAGTGAAAGTCAAGGCAGCGGAGGAGATGACTACGTCAGTTCAGCGGACCAGCCAACCAGCTCCCAGCTTGAGGGAAGTTGAGGATGCCATTCAACAGCTAAAGATGAATAAAGCAGCTGGTAAGGATGGTATCGGAGCTGAGCTCATCAAGATGGGCCCGGAAAAGCTGGCCACTTGCCTGCACAAACTGATAGTCAGAATCTGGGAAACCGAACACCCTAGCAGCACACATGTTCCATAGAAGTTACTGCATTTCGTGTGCGACCAGATTCAGTCACAATCAAGTTGCTGTAACCATGTTTGCTTGACTTGTGCTGCTCGGGCAGCTACCGGAGGAGTGGAAGGAAGGGGTTATATGCCCCATCTACAAGAAAGGCGACAAACTGGAGTGTGAGAACTTTCGAGCGATCACCATCCTTAATGCCGCCTACAAAAGTGATATCCCAGATCATCTTCCGTCGTCTGTCACCATTAGTGAACGAGTTCGTGGGAAGTTATCAAGCCGGCTTCGTTGACGGCCGCTCGACAATGGACCAGATCTTTACTGTACGGCAAATCCTTCAAAAATGCCGTGAATACCAGGTCCCAACGCACCATCTGTTCGTTGATTTCAAGGCGGCATACGACAGTATAGACCGTGTAGAGCTATGGAATCTCGTCCATAATTTTCCATAGCTCCCTGGGAAGCTTACCAGACTGATCAAAGCAACGGTGGATGGTGTGCAAAACTGTGTGAAGATTTCGGGCGAACACTCCAGTTCGTTCGAATCGCGCCGGGGACTAAGACAAGGTGATGGACTTTCGTGCCTGTTGTTCAACATTGCGCTAGAAGGTGTCATGCTGTTATATCCGGATCTCCGATTTTCAACAGATCCAGTCAATTTATTTGCTTCGCTGATGACATGGACATTGTCGGCCGAACATTTGCAAAGTTGGCAGAACTGTACACCCGCCTGAAACGTGAAGCAACAAAAGTTGGACTGGTGGTGAATGCGTCAAAGACAAAGTACATGCTTGTGGGCGGAACCGAGCGCGACAGGGCCCGCCTGGGAAGCAGTGTTGCGATAGACGGGGATACCTTCGAGGTGGTCGAGGAATTCGTCTACTTCGGATCCTTGCTAACGGCTGACAACAACGTTAGTCGTGAAATACGAAGGCGCATCGTCTGTGGAAGTCGGGCCTACTACGGGCTCCAGAAGAAACTGCGGTCGAAAAAGATTCGCCACCGCACCAAATGTGTCATGTACAAGACGCTTATAAGACCGGTTGTCCTCTACGGACATGAAATATGGACAATGCTCGAGGAGGACTTGCAAGCACTCGGAGTATCCGAGAGACGGGTTGTTAGGACCATCTTTGGCGGTGTGCAAGAAGACGGTGTGTGGCGGCGAAGAATGAACCATGATGAGCTCGCCCAACTCTACGGCGAACCCAGTATCCAGAAGGTAGATAAAGCCGGAAGGGTACGATGGGCAAGACATGTTGCAAGAATGCCGGACAGCAACCCTGCAAAGATGGTGTTCGCTTCCGATCCGGCAGGTACGAGACGGCGTGGAGCGCAGCGAGCGAGATGGGCAGACCAGGTGCAAAACGACTTGGCGAGCGATGTTAACTAACTAAATAAATGAAAACTCGACGCGTCTCATCCGACCACCAAAGGAGAGCTCTTTTCGGGCTTATTTTCAACTACGTCGAGTTCAACTGCTTTTGATCGAATAATGCAAAGTGACAAACATTGGTCACAGTTTTGTACACATGCAGACGTAATGTGATGTCTTCTGTAGACCTTTTCAGAGGTGTATTCTGTAGAGATGCAGTTGTTCACACGTTCTTCGGACAGCTAAAATCACCGCACCCGCTAATGTTCTGCTAATATCGTATTAACTAACGGTATGAGCATGACTGGAATCAAATAACTTCAATATTGATGTTTTTCGAGATGTCAATTAATCGATCAGTTGATTCAATGTGTGATTACGCTAATTGCTGTCAATAGCAAAATATTAACTAAAATAAGTTTGCCCTAAGCTAGAAGACACAGTATTATTGGTCCTTTAGCAATTCTTCGTACATCTTCATAAGCCCACACATTTGTTGCTCAACAATTTCACGCTTTCCCTATAGGTACCGCACATTTCCGATTCATATCTTATTACCTTTATTAACTTGCACCGATGGATGTCCGAAACAGAACTCAGCTCCCAGTAAACCATCACTCAACAGTAAACATCAACATGTGCCGCCTTCTTTGAGTTTATAAATCCAGCAAACGACATTCCGGCCGCCACGGTATCAACAACCAACGGAACGCTGGTATGAGTGAGTGAATGAGTGAACACCCCAAAGCATAAACAAACCCCACCACGTTTCGTCTCGCAATCTACCGACTGTCGAACAGTGGAAAACCTCCTTCCGCAAACACACGCAACACCATCTGATCCGTTCCATCATCATCAGCCAGCCAGCCAGCCGAGCCAGCGGCAGGCCATGGTGAGTGTGTGCTCTGGACAAATTACTTTTGTCCGATCCGGGCGGGGTATGGTCTGGTCCCAGCCAGCAGCCGCTGCTGAGCTGGCCGCCGACAACATACGGAATGGAAGAAGTTCAAGAATTTGAAGTTTGACAGAGCAGGAATAATGTAATTGGTGCTCGAATTATTCTCTAGTTCCGTTTTTCGTGACAACTTTTAGTTAGGCTTAGTTTATTTTCAAAAATCTGTTACAAATAATTTCCTGTTATAAATATTTTCCTAATCTTCAATTTAGATTCTTTTTCTTTATTGAATTTTTTGTACTTTTTATTTTCTACATTATTTCATATTTCTTAAATTCTTTTGTTTTTTCCTAATCTTTGAACCTCTCTTTTATTCATACTACAATGTTAATTTGTTATCTTTTCATGTTCAACTTTCTACAAATCTTAAATTCAATATTATGACAATTATTGTTCTATTTCTAGCTTTGTTCCTTCGGTTCTTTCAATCTGTAACTAATCTTTGTCATTTATTCAACCACGTAAATCAACTTGGATTATTTCCCAAGATTTTTTTAATTGTTGGGATGAATAAATAAATTTGATCAAATTTAATAGGTGACGACGTTTTCGAAATATCATTTTTGATTTTATGAGTGAAAGGCTTCTTTTTCTTCAAAGGCTCTACATTCTAACCGGATCTTGGCTTGCTTTTCAACTTAGTATTCTGTTAGCATTTCCTCAGTTATTAATTGAAAGCTCATCCATGCCCACCAGTGCATGAGTATGCATCTTGTGTGGCAAGTACAATTGATACACGTGCCCAGGGTGTCGAGAATGTGTCCAACTCGAAAACATCATAGACCGAGAATCTAACTCGCCATCTCCAGATTGACAATTCCACGCATTTGCTCACATGGCTACTGGAGACCCCATGAGTGAAAGTATTAACCATTATTTAGTGATTGTGATTATATTGCATCCAATTAGTATTAGTCTGATAAAGATCTTATCCTAAACCGATTAAAGGTTGATTTCCTGCACTTTTCAATGAGCTTTCACTATAGCCTCCATTTGAAAATTGTAGAAAATAAAAAATAAAACTAACTGCGAGGGAGATGTCGAGCCGGGCTGGCTGGCTGGCGAAATACGCACAGAGGGAAAAATCAGAGTTTTCGAATCGGCCACAGTTAGTCGTTGGGCCGGCCGTCGCCGCGCCGTCACGCAGTAAAGTAAAGAAGGAATGAGGCAAGCAGACAGCCAGCAGTCAACTCCTAAGCGGCAGGGAACATTGCATTTTAAATTAATCTGCGCTCGGCAGTCTTCGCTCAGCCGGAGTTGGGATCGGGTTAACTTTGGTTGGTACTCCGTGGCTCGTCGCGTGGTGCGTCGTCGCGGTTGTTTTTATCAACGTCGTCTTCGTTGCGCGCGTGTTGCTTACGGATTTGCCGCGTGTTGCGCGTGAGCTCGTTTTAGTTTTGTTTTGTCGCGTCCGGCCGGACAGTCAGCGCCGTCGCCGTTGTAAAAGACGGCGTGTGTTCATGATTTTCTTTGAATCGAATAAACAGGCTTTGGGTGGGAAGGATATGTGGTGTGGATGGTGCGCGGTCGAGGTGCACTGCCAGTGGAGTAATTAAGATACATACTGATATGCTTATGCCAGATGTGTATAGAAGATACGATAGCATGGGGAGTGTTTCGGATCGTGTCAATCGATGATCTAAAGGATATGCAATGTGCAGAGTAGGGTGAAAGCGAAACGCAAGGGTTCCATTCCACTATTCATCATGCCTACTCAACGGTCATCAGTGAAAATCGATTAGGTGCAAAACATGACGTGTGCGTGACTCGAGAATTATTGTCGGTAAAAGTGCTTGCACTTTTGTTCAGTGTTTAGCGAGGGAGATGCATGATGAACATTTTTTGTTGTGATTGATGATTGTTACGGATACATTTAATAACCTGTAATATAGTGATGCATAATGGTAAGCTCAAGATGATAAATAATATATTTATTGAAATGGTCTTTTTCAAATTTTTATATAAAATTTTGAAATATTTTAATACAACCGTTGTATTGAAAATTTACAATTTCGTAATACTTTAAAATAGTATATGTATAAAAAGCTTAAATTTTCTGTATTAATATCTTACAGAATTGTATATGCCAAGATATTATATGTACAATGATTGTATGATTTGCTTTTTTGTGTATGTTAATAATAGATTTTCTAAAGCTTGAATGAATAATGGAAATTTGATAAACTCCTCTGGGTTACGTAACGCTAAATTTGATGATTTTGGACCCCCTTTGATGGAAGGTATTTTTTTGTATGGATCGTAACGCTCGGCCTGACCCCCTTCCACCCCTACCCCTCTTCATTGCCGTTGATTAAAAAAACATCGTATAGACTCTTCTATTCCATTTTCTTATTATTAATTTTAAAACATACTTTAGACACAACAAATGTTAAATGTTAAATGACACAAGCCAGAAACACAATTGAACATTGATAAACCATAATTTACCCTATGCACAAGATCCAAGAGAAAAGGCATGTAGTTGTCAATTGGGATCGTTATGATGCCTTCACCAGGAATTTGAAAAAATCAACACCATCCTGGAGAATGTCGTAAATTTATTGCCTTTGCAGCTTCCACCATCTGAAAGGTTGGATCTCCACGAGGCGAAGAACAAAGCGTATGAATGTGTATTGCAAACATTCGATTTTAATCACTTCAAGGTCTCTGACTGACGTTATACATTACGTATTTCCGGTATGTCATCGTATTAATTTGGAAATAAACTTCGGCAGAAGTAGTTCACTTAGATATATTGAAGATATCTCCACTGTTCCCACTCATAGCTCATTATCAGCGCCCCTAATGCTGAGGGGTGGTGTTTGGGTCATGACCAGGTCCCCAGCAAAATCTTGTGTGTCAAAACCAACCAGTTTTACTTGTCGCTTACATATTTGGGTAACAACATAACCTACATTTAAGGTCCTAAAAATTGTCGCCTTTGAGCCTCAGGCGACTAAACCTGGCCCTAGTTATATCCTTAGCTACGTGCTTGAGAGATATCCGATATGATTTGTGATCAATTGGAACTGCAACTGCTATACGAAAATTTGGGCAAACGTTTGCTTATTTTTATATTGGCTCTGGCAAAATGCAGCTCTGGTCTAGATTGCGAGAAGTTCAAGCAAAAACCATTCTGCCACTCAAGTAGGACAAAATCCAATCTAGAAATCTCATGTGAGGTCGTAAGTACTCCACTGCGCAAAGCTGCGGTACAGTGTCGGAAGCCTTTGAAAACTTTGGAATAGCACATCAGATTGGAAGTGGCTGAGCAGTGTGGCACGAATCTGTGTTGATAATCAGAAATCAATGGTTTTGCGGCTGGTGGAGCATTGTTTCAAGGAGTTTACCAAGCCGGCAAAAATGCAAATTCCACGATAGTTCATAATACGAGGCTACGTTCAGTGATCACCATATAAGAGGT